>NC_051102.1:10370411-11117911 GCF_901709675.1 Syngnathus acus | reverse complement strand
GTCGGTGATCTTGATGTGCTGGGGGGTCTTGACCAGGACGTTCCTGGCCGCCAAGTCACGGTGGACCAAATGGCGCTCCTCCAAGTAGTTCATCCCCTGGAGTCACCATTTCAGGTCAAAAAGCGGCCCAGCCAGCCAGCCAGCCAGCCAGCCAGCCAGCCAGCCAGCCAGCCAGCCAGCCAGCCAGCCAGCCAGCCAGCCAGCCAGCCAGCCAGCCAGCCAGCCAGCCAGCCAGCCAGCCAGCCAGCCAGCGCTCGATGGAGTCCAACTGGCTTCTCACCTTAGCGATCTGCACGCACCAGTTGAGCAGGTACCCTGAGCCGATATTCTCCTTGTTCTCCTTGACGTAGTCCAGCAGGCAGCCAAAGGGCATCAGCTGGGTGACCAGCTGCACGGTGGACGTCAGGCAGATGCCCAGCAGGCGACACACGTGCGGGTGCTCCACGCTGGCCATCACGTAGGCCTCCTGGGGCGGGCAAAAGGAGCCATAAGAATGGCACTTCAAACAATAAGTGCCAGACCCTGCGAGAGTCTGGAATCAATTCATTGGCTTTCCTCCGGGAACGTTTGAACAACCCGTGGAGTTTTGCATTCATTTTCCAGAAGGCCTTGAATCACAGCAACGCCCACATGTGTGGATTGATCATGGGTTTCCTCCAGTGAGACACTTTCTCCGTTTACACTCAAAACAAGCGGCTGACGTTTTCTTTTGTTTTTTAAAATGGGAGTCGACTTACGTCGAAGATGTGGATTGATCATGGGTTTCCTCCAGTGAGACGCTTTCTCCGTTTACACTCAAAACAAGCGGCTGACGTTTTTTAAAATGGGAGTCGACTTACATCTAAGATCTCTTTGTTGGCTTTGGGCGACGTGGCCTCTCTCAAAACCTTGATGGCCACCGGGATCTTCACGTCTTCTCCCTCTGGCACCCAAAGGCCCTGCGCCGGTACACAATCCAAGTCACATTTCAACTGACCTTAATGAGCAACCTGAAGATTTATGACTAAGTCAGAAAACCGTTTCCTCCTTCCAGGGGTCATAGACTAAGTCCAATAAGAAATCCACACGAGCAATAAAATGCTGGCCGATCAGAAAAGGAATAGCGTCACTGATTTAATCTTATCCTAAGCCTCCAAATGTGCACACAGGAAGCCAACACGTGACGGCGCCAGTTAAAAATGTGTCTTTTAATTGAAAAATTGACAGCAGATGTGACGCAAAGTCAGAGGAGAAGTTCTTGCTAACCCTGCCGTTAAGAAAAAAAGAAGAAAAAAAAAGAATGATTACCTTGTAGACTGTACCAAAAGCCCCTGAGCCCAAAATTTTGATTTTCCTGAATTCAGGTTCCTTCAGGATGCGCAGCAGGGCTTGGTTGGGCGCCTCGCCGCTTGGGGTCAGCGGTTCTACCAACTGGAACGACAGCGCTCAGATGTTACCTCCAGAAAAAAAACACTAGCGTCTCTCTCTTTCGCTCTCTCGTCAGGTGTTTACCTCTTTCTCCTGGAGTAGGCGCCGCATGGTCCTCTTCCTCTTGATGTGGCGTCGGCGCAGCAACACGACGACCAACAGGCCCGCCAACAGGACCGCCAGAAGTCCGCCCACCACACCCGCCGCAATCATGGACAGACCCGAAGTGCTGAAGAGGAGGACCGGCCAAAGCCATAATTAGGTCAAAGACGTTTCCTGTGCTCGCGTTGTATGCGGAAGATGAAAACACACAAATCAAATCAAGTTTGTAAATCCGCGTTGTTTACTTACGTTTTACCTTGGCAGCCTTCACGACCGGGCCCCACGCACCTGGAAACAAAAATCCAACGTGTATTCAACACGCCATCGAGGCCATCTTCTCAAGCGCTTGCTTATCTTAAGCATAGCTGAGCCTGTTGCCAGGCAGATGTGCCTTCAAATGAAAGAAAAAGCTTTTCTTAAAATAACTCTATCTCTAAATAAAAATGAGCATGATTATCCAAAGCCAAAATAGTACAAGGCACTATATTTTTGGTCAAGAGAAAATGATGCTAAAGTTGTCATTTCCACCCTCATCCGTTTTCATCATCAAAGCCAGAAGAGGATGACTTGGAACCACATTTGGTCACTTCAAATGAAGGCGCATCTTATTAAACAGCAGTGGAGCCAAATGATTTGGAAAAGTGGTGATTAAAGTGAAAGTCTGGCTATGTACTTAAATATTTGAAAAAAAGGATGTGGTCATTTTCCGCGTAATGATAATGATTAAAAATTGAAGTTAGCAAAGCAAAAAAAAAAATGGATGGATGTCGTCTATGATGTTACCCTTGGGTGCAGTTGGGGTGACACAGCCGGCACACTTTGGTGTCATCTGCGTATTTCCACACCAGTGAGTCGTCCTCGCCGGGCACGCCTTGAGGGCAGCGGGACACGCAGAAGAGTCCGTCCTTGAAGTTGGCGCACTTGGTGCAGTTGGAGGAACCCTGGAAGACACGATTGAAATTAGGTGGCAAATTTTGCTGTCTGTCCCTAAATAGAATTTGGATTTTAAAAATGTCTTTATTTTATGATTTACATATATCCATATTTTTGCGATTTATTTTTTCATTCCTAATGCGTAGACCAAAAATAAGCGACATACAAAAGCACTTTTTTTTTTTTGACTTTGGATAAAAGCCTGAGCATTGCTAACAATCAAAAGGTGACGAGAAAGGTGTAAGCGATACGGCACGTGTTCCAACATCGCAGACTTTTTTGTTGCTGTTGCAATCAGGTGCAGTAAGACTTTGCGTAATCGTCTGTTTCTCAACAGCGGCACGAGCCTCAACGCCAGCGTAGACGAGAAGGAAAGGAGTCAAGCGGGAGGCACGTTGCTCCGCCCCTTATTCCAATACACTCTGTCCTCGGGCCGCGTCGATTTAATCATCGGGCTGCCCTCCAACAATTCGACACGGATTTCATGTTTTTTTTTGTAAATGCCGTTTGGAATGAAATGTCTCGGCGGCGCGTACCGGAGCAGTGCAAGTGGTCGTCCCGTTCATATGATGACACTCAGGGTGACAGGCCACGCAGGTTTTCTTCACCACGGCCTCCCGTGGCTCCCTGCAAATCCAAAGTCATGTTTGACAAAGCCACGTGACAATGTTTGTCTTGTGTCAGCCGGCCCGCCGCTTTGTCATAACAAAGGGCTCGTTAAACACGCAGCACACTGGACCGTCCTCCCTTACCCTTCCAGGATGTTGCAGGAATCCACGCAGCTGCCGTGGCGACTGCGATCCCGACACGCAAAGCACATGTCAGGGCCGGGACCCCAGCATCCGCGGCTCGTGCACTTACCATCGCATGTATGGTTTCTCTGAGCTGGAAACAAACAGAAGAGGATGATGATGATGGCAAAAAGCTAATCATCCAGACATCATCAACCAACACAGGACATTTCAAATCGCACCAATTTGGGGGAAATTCTTCGACTTATTTACCGCATTTGCCAGAGTCAGCGTTTTCGCCCACGGTCGCGGCCTGGCCGACGGACTTGAAGAGCGCTTTCCAGTGGCCGCCGTCGGTGTAGCAGAGGTTCTGGTTCTTGATGATGACCACGTCGCCGTCGCTGATCTCTTTGAGGGAGCGCAGGCCCAGGTAGCTGATGTCCAGCTGGGTCACAACCAGGCTGCGGCTTCCCCTAACGGATGACCACATTTTGATCGTGAAATCAGCTCTTGAAAACCGATGAGGTCATTTTGAAATCAGCGTCTTTACCGCTTGGTTCGTCCTCGAATGATTTCCAGGTTCTCCAAGGGACCGAGGCTGTTCATGCTCGCGGGCCACGTTTGAATCCACAAGTATCCTGGAACGGCAGCGGTCTCGTCAAGCGCCAACACAAAGAGCAGACTTTGGAGGAGAAAAACTCACCGGTTATTTCTTTAACCGTCTTGAAGACGTCCAACTGGGCGGGGTCCATCTTTGGCGTCTTGGTGTACGCGTCCCTGTAAACAGCGGGCAGATTGAGGTCGGCGCTGCGCTGCGCTGCGGTCGTGCGCCGGGAGGCCTTCGACGTCCCGACTTACCCGTGAATGGAGGTGCGAATTAAAGCGATGTTGCCGTTGATTTTGGTGCAGTTTTTAAACGAGTCGATATTGGTGGCGTTGACGGAAAGCGTGTGCGTCAGGTGGCCCGTACCCAGCCCGTTGCATACTGGCAATGTAGTGAGCCAAATAAAAATAAATAGATAATAAAATACAACAGAGATGAGTAGTTAAAAAAAACATGCGATTACTGGACAGGATCTAATGATTGACAGGTGCTGTGAATGAGTAGCCCCTCGCCGGTTGGGATGCACAGTGCCAGGTGGGGTGGGCTCACCTTTGGGGCACAGTCCATCACATTTGGCACACTTCCTGACGCCGCCGTCCTCCACCTCATAAGTGTTGCCGCTGCACGTCCGCACGCACGCCCCGTGGTCCGTCACCACGTAGTTATCTGCCAAGATTGAGAAACACACGAGCGCTTTTGCTTTTGGGACGGTAACGCACTGCCTATCGGCAGGCTGAAGACATTTAGGCTACTTAACTTTAGGTGGGGGAGAAATAACTCCCCTTACTCGACACTTAACAAGTTTGCCGTCACGCTCGTACGTGGGCCAACTTCAAAATCAAAGCCTAGCAAGTTTATCGCTTTCTATTATTTGGCGTGGCAGCGTGTAGTAAGTCAATGAAATAAATGGGATCTTGTCAGCATCGATTTGAGAGCCAAGGTCCTATTTGTTTGGACAGTTTGGAATTGCACGATGTTGACTTGATGGGTTGAAGTGAGTCAAACAAGTTAAAGTGAAAAAGAACAGATGTGACATTAACAAGCATGGAAAGAATCATTTTCTTTCCTCGTCCCCATGGTTTATCATTCAACTGAGAAGCGGCTAACGTCTAAGCCAAAAACGTAAACAGTGAGTCTCAGGAGCCTTACGTGGGCAGCTCTTAACACAGGTGGCGCCAAAGTTGTACTTCCCCAGCGGGTTGGGCACCAGCTGGTGCTGGTTGGGGTCGTAGCGCATGAGGCCCGGGCAGGAGTCCTTGCACACCCCGTCGTCCTGGAAGTCCCGACAGGCCTGCGGCGCAAACATAGCGGAGGCCGAATGAAAACAGTCGGCGCGGCGCGGCGCGGCGCGGCGCGGCACGGCACAGGCTGCTTTAAATACACATGCTAATAAGGCTTGAAGATGGGAGTTTTCAAAGAATGAGCCTCCCCTCAAAGGACATAAAACATGGGAAAAGTAGCTGCTGTAAAATACGCTATATAAATCGAGTTGGATTGGATTGCAGTGTAAGGATGGTCAGTGTGAGACAATAAACGCCTTCTTACGAGAACAAACAAATAGGTCGAATTTGCTACATTACAAGAAAAAGCTGTCGTATTATATATGTATATATCCTGAGATATGTGTCAAATGTTAGGAGGATAAGCAAAGGCGTAATCATCTTCTCACCAGACAGTCGGTGGGGCGCGGTCCCGTGCATCCCGCGGCGCAGTGTTCATTGCAGCAGTCGCTGGGAGAAGGTCCTCGGCACCTCTTGGAGCACTGCTGCGCGCAGTTCAGCTTGGTTACTGCACAAAGGGAAGAAAACACACAATATTCGTTCAAGTTGGGACCAAATCGGAATCGGACGTATTGTCTCCATTGTCTTAGCCTCGCATAAATGACAGAAATGATCTTACAAGTCTGACAGTTTTGGGGTCCAGGTGCCCAGCAAGAACCGTTGAAACAGCTTTGGTCACATTTTTTACCTGTGACAAGAAAAAAAGAAATAAAAATACAAGCTTTTAGTTTTGTCTTAATTGATGCCTAATAGTACGTACGTATTGCGCTCAGCGCATCACTCACAAAGCGGGTTGTTGGTAGCCACGAGCGGCAGCTCCATTTTGGCTTTACTCTCCTCGTTAATGATGTCGTACCACTGGATGGTCTCCACGTTGCACAGCTGGTTTTTGCTAAACATCACACCTCCTTTGATAATTTCTGGAAAAGACAAAGCGCATGAAGAATGTGCACTTGACTGAGGGGACGAGGCGTCGGCGCAGACCTGTCAGGCTGGTGAGAAGGAGCTGGCTGGTGCCCTGCCCCAAGGCTTTGTCATAATTGGCCAGCACGGTGAGGGCGAAGCCTCCCTCGTACAGCGAGTGACCGCGAATGATGCGCAGGTTGTCCAGCGGGATCCTGGAGGCCGAGTTGAGGGCGATCAGCACGTAGCCGCCCACTTCCTCTATCGTCTGTCAAGTAGCAAATGTGCAACGATTGGACCATTTGATCATCATCATCTCATATCATATCACTTTTACCCTGAGGAAGGACAAGTCGCGCTCTTCTCCCATGTAGGTGACCTCCAGGTTCTCCAGGACCACCGTGCAGTTGCTGTAGGTCTTGACCATGTTCAGGTAGTGGTCCTCTTTGGAGCCCAGCAAGTTCAAGCGGTTGGTGATGCCTTGACACACTGCCGGGAGAAGTTCAAATCAACATCTGGAACTGCGTATGGGGCATCTTGGCTTAACTCGCTCATTTGGACATTTGACAAATGATTTGGAAAAAAACAAGAATGCAAATGTCATCTTTAAACACCAAGAGAAGCAAACGCAGCTTTGTGGACTTTAGAGCATTTGGGTGTTTGATTGGAGATAAGTGCTGACTCAACAACAAGGTTTTTTTTTTTTTTTTTTTTTAAACGAGTCTTCCATTGTGGGCTGAGCCAGTCCGACGGGTTCTGACCGGCACTCAGCAGGAGTGGCCCGTGCTGTGTAAAGCCCTGGCGGCGGGCGGCACTGCCATACGTTGGCTCCTTTATGAACTGGTGATGGAATTGTTTTGTTTTGTTTGCGGGCTCCTTTAAAGTAGAGATTTATGGCTTTGCAAGCAAGCAAAGACTCTTCCAGATGTGTCACGGAAAGTGGACGGCTGTACTGTAAAGTCTCCCGGGTTGCATTCCACAACAGGTTAGCACTTGACTGCCAAACAGACCTGACCAAAACCTCCACAATTCTCGATCTATCAGAAAAGAAAAACACGACAAGATTGAAGCTACGATGTTACGAGAAAAGGCCTACTATGACTTCTTTTTAATATTCTCAAGAAACTGATCATAAAGTTCTCAGTCAAACTTTTAAAGCACCCACCCAACTACAATGAGAAAAGGGAGCCTAAGTGGACGATAATCATATTTGCCCAAACAAAAAAATGCACAAAATGATGTTGATGATGGCAGATCCATTTTTCAAGGACTCCGATAACCGACTTGATCATCGGTATAAAAGTCGATTCGAAACATATCCGATACCTGCAGCATGAATAAAAAAAAAAAAATCTGGCCCTTTTGATCAGCAGCACTCCGTTTGAGATGATGCAAAGTACTGAATGAGCAGCAATTAGGACGTAAACATCTGCCTGCCGTCATCCTCTTTCTCATGAGCTGCTCCCCGAGGGTCCTCGCCCCACCGAGAGCACACGAGGGAGCGTTACATTCATTAAAGGAGCCACGTGAGATACAATTAGCGCCGTAATTATTCCTCCAGCCAAAGCACCCCGAGCAAACGGCGTGTAGACACGGCACAGCTGCTTTTTTCCCCACGACTTGACTTTATTCTGATTCACAACAAAAGGTGGGGCAAGGAGAGTGACGTCAACAAACATCCCACCAGGTTAGCCACGCAAGAAGTGGGGGTGTTGCAACGAGAAACAAGCACAGCCGCAGAACAGCTTCTGCTCAGATTTCATAACGGGCCCTGCAGGTGGTAAATGGCCTGATAGCCTGAGATCATAAAGTCACTTCCTTATTAGGCCGCCGCCGCCGAGCACAAAACAAGGTCAGGCTGAATCAACACATCAACCGCCGCAGTTTGATTTTTCCCAAATGGAAGCAATAGCTGAGGAAAAAACAAAGTGGCCTTTTTATTATCTCTGCAAAGGCTGGATTTGATTTACTCTTTGAAATGATTGAATGCCATTTTAATGCATTTGGTTGGTTTTTTTTCTTTTTACTGTAATGATTGTATTTTTATTTCTACAATGTAGTTTTCCCAATTACAACGAGTAGAAAAAAAGCAACACACACTTTGGCCTTTTCCATTGTACTCCAAACTACCTGTGGCACAGCACACGGGCGGGCGGGGCTTGTGTTGACGTTGGGAACAGTGCAACAGAGACCAATTGGCCATTGCGTCACCTCCTGCTGCAGTGCTGCCTTCACAGGTAATAGCAACTCCAGCAGGGAGTGGCTGTGTGTGCGTGCGTGCGTGCGTGGGGCATTGAGATTATTCTGATGGCATGTGTTTCAGAACAAAATGCAGTTTAAGAAACGTGTCCCTCAAGTGGCAAGCGGCAAGCTGCTTTCCGAACGTTACCAAAAAAGGGTAGCATGCAAGTTGTTGTTATGATGCAAGTGGTGCTGATTTATCTGATCTTCTTTCTTCCATCTGTAAGCCAAAAGGACAGCATGCCAAAGTGAGAACTGGAAGATTTGGCGCCAACACCGCAAGCCAGATAAGTGAAGAGTTCAAATCAAAGGTGGCCCGAGTGGGACATAAATCCAAGTTTTCTTCGCTCTCAATTACACCTCATATAAAAGCGTGTGTTGTCAAACAAAACAATAAAAGTCCACACGTTTCCTGGGACAAAAGCCGTCTAATGGTTTCTTTTGGACATACTTAAATGATGGCGCGTTTTACGAGCGAGCGAGCCGCTTCCTCTCGTCCGCTAGCTGCAATTGAATTAGGCCGCATCCAGAGGCTGCTCATCCAATTATGTGAAAACTTATACATCATCAAAGGAGGATGCTAAGTGTCATTCGTGTTGATTTCCTAGTCAACAGGATTACGTAATGTAACCTGGGCCTTCAGTCCTATCGCAAACTCCTTATTTTTATAATAATAATCTGTGAAATCTCAAGCAATATCAATCTGCTGCCAACAATTTAGGGCAGCTGTTAAAAAAGGTGTACTGCACATTACTTCCCCCTACAGGTTTGGAGTCGATCAATTCATGACTGAATCTGGGTTTTTTGTCGTTGTTCTTTCGACCACCACGTGTTGGGGTCTTTACCAAAACACACCTGTAGATCAGTTATGGCATTTAAAGTGGGGGGGGGGGGGAATCCATTTTGCTGTAAGTAGCATTATTCCTAGAAAACATTTACAAATATATGTATATCGCCTCCCTCCCTCCCTCCCTCCCTCCCCCAGCAACTGCCACTTGATACGAGTTGAGCAAATCAACGGCAACTCCCATGAGGAAATATGCTATATGCATTTCACTGGTGTTCAACGTTGTCTTTTTTTATGAGCATGATTTGAAAGGTATCAGTATCTGGTTGGTTTTAAAAGAGGAAATACTTTTTTCCTGTATGAGGGACATGCCTCGGGCCCTGACAGCAAACGTCAAAGAAAAAGGTGGGAGGGCTGCAATAAAGGACCGGAGGATTTGAAAGAAGAAAGGAAAAAAAAAGAAAAAAAAAACCCAAAGAAGCCTCCTCTGACATGTCAGGAAGTTACTCTTTGCACTGGATCCGCTCCAGGCGGCTGGCTACCCTGTGATGCTGGACCAGATGGTAGCCGATTCTCGTCTCCGGGGGAAGAGGAGGATGGACGGAATCTAACATCATGAGGACAGGAAGTGATGGAAAGGGAGGGAGGGAGGCAGGGCGGGAAGGTCTCAAAAGTAGAAAAGCATCCTTCCATTGTTTATTGCGATTGAATACGTCGCGCAGTTAGCAAGGTCATGCTGCAAAACTAACCTCTTGCTTTTGCAACCTTCTTTTAACTCTTTCTTAGCCGGCTGACCCTGCCCTGGGACAGGTCTTGTTTTGAGACACACAGAAAGCACTGCAATTGCAATAAAAGCCACATATGTATGTCCTACAGGACCATTCAATGAGAGAAAGGCAGCAGAAAATCCAAATCCCAAGACCACTTTTATTTTGATGATGAATTCCACTGTTACTGACTCACCGGATGCTCTTTTGTTGGTTAGCGTTTAAACGGCTGTGGTGAATGATCAGCACACAATATGTAACTATGGATTCTCTGCTTCAATGGCAGTGGGGGACAAATCCACCTTATTGTGAGCCAACTGGCCCCAAGTTCATTTATTGCTATTTGGTATACACAGCTGGACTCCGGCTCGGCTCGGCTCAACTCATCAGCGTAGTATATCATCAGTCGGATAAATCCCCCACAAGTCCATTAAGTCCGGCACGGAGGCCCCACAAACAATCTCCATCCTGTCTTATTCAAAACCCACACGTCCCGCTTCCCAATTGAGAATTCCAATAATGCAGTCGGCACCATTCTCTTGGCTGAACCCCCACCCCTCCCACCCCACCTTTGCCTGTTAAAGCCATACTCCTCTTCATTCCCACAGGAAGCAAGAGAGGAAGGCCGGGAGAGGGAGTGGGCGGTCAGCACGCTCCTGCTAACTCACTCCTCGACACACACCAAAAAAAAATAAAACTCTCACACTGTGACAGAGAAGGGAAAACAACCGCAGGCAAAAACGGGACAATTCGGGCAGCTGTGATTTGGGAATCCCCGGTTGGTTTGCTTCAAGCATTCCTGGTCTGAGGCCCAGGTCGGAGAACATCAACACAACAGGAGGGACCGATAACTCCTCACTCACCCCAGCTCAACAAAAAAGCCATCATCAGGCTGAAGAGCTTTCTTATTTTTAGAGCCAGCGCTGACGGGCTCATTTCTGCCGTGGCTTCGTCGACTCATCGTCGTCACAAGAGACCCCATAAAAGGAATATGCCGTAAAAAGCCCGCGGGAAGGTCGGAGAGAGAGAGAGAGCGAGGGAGCTTTACTTAGCCCTTAGTCACCATGTCAACCTCTGTGTTAACCATCAGTGGGCCGGCTCAGGCCGGGCCGGGCCGGGCCGGGCCGTTAAATCCACAGATGATCCGACGCTTGCTGGCTCAGAAGAGCCGAGCAACTCGTAGCTTTTTATTTGGAATTTTTTTGTTCTCACCAAAAGTGTGACCAATTTGGTTCACACAAGCAAGCAAAGAGGTTTTTAGCAGGCTGGTCGGCCGGCCGGCCGGCCAGCCAACCAGCCAGCCGGCCGGCCGGCCAGCCAGCCGGCCAGCCAGCCAGCCGCCCTCCTGGTGACACATCAAGCTGATATGTTTGTAATGCAGCAGCAGCAGCATGCCACTGCCAAGACTCAGGGGCCTCCGCTAAGTATTTTCCATCGTGCAACGGCGGATTGACAATCAGCCATGACTGTGGGAAAAGTCAAGCCATTATAATCATTAGTGCTTCACGCTGAAACACAGAAAAGTAAGGCGATTATAGTAGTTATTGTTTGTGCTGTAACAAGAAATGTGATCTCTTCTTCTAGAGTTACTCACGACTTGGCCAGCATCAATTTGGACCAGATGCACATAAAAGTCAAACTATTACAGCACGAGGAATAGGATCAAGTTTCAATTTTGAAGCAGCTGGGGAGTCTTAGCGTGGACTAACAATCATTTGTTGGGGTAATATAGTCATGGTTTTCCGTGATGACTGTGAAAGCATAAAAATCCATAAGCACTTGATCACATTCCATAGTCCATTCTGTTTTGGTTGGCCAAAACATTGCAGACAAGGCATGCCTCAGCCGTGTTATCCTCCCTCCCTCCCTCTCTCGCCAAAACAAAAGCACACATCACGGTTGACGAAGCCCACCAAAACAAGACGGGAGCTTGTTTGAAATGACTGAGGAGCGCTGTTGTTTCAAGGCCGCCCCCTCACGCACACAGGGGCTTTTGATTTTGCTTTATCAGTCAGTCAGCCCAGGTAGCAGACAAGATGTTTAGTTCGCCCTTCTCCATGATGTTATTCAACACAAAAAAAGTCTACAATCAATCAAAGATGAATAACATTGACAAGACCCTTTTTAATGGTATATTCACTGCTATGTATCGGGCCAATCAATAATATTCTTCAACAGAAATTCATCAAAGTCAAAAGTCAAAGTCTGCTTTATTGTCAATTTCTTCACATGCCAAGACACAAAGAAATCGAAATGACGTTCATGACCCTTTTTTTCAAATTTGAGCAGGTACTACCAGATACTTTTCCAAGTACCTCGTGCGCTAGATGTCCTAAAACTCTGCTAGCCGCACATGCTACGGCTAACATGAGCTTCCCCTGCAACTGCCGTTTAGTACCATAGCTCAGTCTTCATTTTGCTGCAGCGGTCTGTTTACTTGCTGCCCTTGGTAAAAACAAAACAAAACAAAACGGAGTGGTGGGCACTAGGGCCAAGCAAGAACCCATGAAACTAACACACAGTTAGCATCTGCCAAATGATCCAGAAATGATCCCTTGGGATAAGTTAGTAACTAATGGAGTGGCTTGTTTGCAGGTCTATTGACCCAATTTCTTTCTTTTTTGATCTTGTGTCTGGACCCCAGATGACTGAGATTGCTATGAATTTTTTTATAAAACATCTAGCTAATGAACTCAGCGGGGACTTGATGTGTAGTGGATCTCCTCGAGGTCAAGAGGCCTAATCCTTCCTGCTTGGCACTGCTCCATTTATGCACTCCAGGGTATTTGCACCACAGGGAACAATCTCTCCCTAACCACAAAAGGGAAAGTGGTTTGTTGTGCACGTTAAAGGCGACATTGCTCATTTGAGAGTCAAGCAGCTGTAAGTCAAACGAGTTAGCGCAACCTATTTTTGCGGAACAAGTTCTTTTCCGCCTGCAGGTCTTTGGATTTAATCATGAAACCATTTGGCAAAGGAGAGTGAAATTGGAGCGCAACGAATACATTTGAACACTGTGAGACTTTAGGAATCTCTCTCTACAAACACGAAGTGGCATTTTCCATCAGCTTGTCGATAAATAGCAGTGACGGGAATGGCATTTCACAACGCCGCCGACGACACGCCCAGGAGGTGATGGCGAGCTCGGAATGTTCCGGAACCACAGCCAGAGACGAGATGACATCTTGTTCTCTTCCCCCGCAACACCCAGTCAAGTGATACCGCCGGCCGTCGTCATTGACGGCTGAAGACATTCTACTTTACGAGTGCATTTGCTGCTGTATTTTGATATCAAGACAAATCTTAAGGCGGATTTTTCAAAGCCTTTCTTTACCAGAACACAGGGGGTGATTGTCTCGCTGGCTGTGGCGGCTAACTGTTTTTAGCATCAGCTAACCACCACAGATTAGGATGACTGACCACATCCCACACTTTGGCATCAACTTTGTTTCCCGCTGGATTAGCAATGTGACAATGAGTTCGGTCCCCGAGGGTCTCCTAGCAGACAGAACCTGCCGGAAGGAAGGAAGGATTACGAAGCTCCTGAGCGAGAATGGCATTCGCAGACATCAAACGTGAACTCCGAAGAAACGCATTTAGGGATGCGGCGCAGTCAAAAGCCACAGCCGATGCTATCATATTAACACGGCTGGCTTTCAGCACCTGGCTGAGTCTTTCTGTGTGCCACAAGTGGCACCTCGTTCCTGTCGACAAACGTGGTCAAATGCAGCCAGTCCTTGATCCTGCTCCACCACCGACTTGTTTGTCTTCCCATGGAAATAATAGGGACTTTTCTGCCAAAAATGCTCAAATGACCTAAGCGACTATTCAGAGCTTTTCATGCATGACTTGGATGAAGCTGTAAAGAAAAAAAAAAAAGAACAACAAGGCCTTTGGCAGCGTGAAAGCCGTTGACTCGAGTGAGATGTCGTTGTTGACACAGGGTTGTAAAGTCATGTCTACATGCTAAGTTAAGGTCATGCACAAGACAGATAAGTCTGTGTCAAAAAGGCAACAAAGTCTTGAATCAAGCTTTTGTCTCCGTCCCAGGGTGACGGACTGACTGCTTTTGGGAGGACACTTTTGCCTTTGGAGAACACCCTTCTGTTTACAAGCCTGTGGGCCACACAAGAAGAAGTGAGATATTTCAGCTCCAGCTTGAACAAAAAACTTTGGAGATGCTCGGTGAGCCATTGTTCTCCTCGCGACAGGAGATTCCTCTTCGGGGCCAGCGATGTCAAGAAATACGAGCGCACATTGCCCGAAAAGGGAAGCGCTGACGCAAACAGTGGAGCGTAAATAGCCATTGCGGACTCCAACACCTTCAGACTTCCATTTCTTGTCTCAGCTTGAAGCATCAAGGTGAAATTCAAGGTCAAGCTGGTCATTTGATGCTGAAGATAGTTTATGAGAAGTAAACAGTAGAGGCCCTATTCTCTTTTGGTTTTCTCAAAGTGCCACACTACACCTGATGAGTTGGGAAGATAACCAGATTTGTTTTCCCCCCACTCATGGAAAGGCCATAAAATGGAGCAGCTGGCTTTGTTTCTAAACATAAGACACCAATCTGTTCAATGAGTAACCAAGACTTATTCCACGTATACACAAACTAAAGAGTGTCTGTGTTTTTTTGTGATGTGTTTGCACTGCCTGCACCACTATGTTCGACTGGAACGGAGTGGAAGGAAGTGCTTTATCTATGCAAATGGCACATTGCTATCTACTAAGTGGATTTCTGCAAACAGTGGCTGTCCCTAAAATAGCTCCGAGTGGCCCGATTGATCAAGCAAAAACCAAACAGTTCCCAAAAATAGGAGGCTCGCTTTTCCCATCACTATGACATACAGAAAGTGCAGATGGAATTGGTCAATTTCAGTCAAAGAAGCACTGGTTGCTGTGAATGCCCCCCCTCTGAAATTTCAAAATAACCCCGTTTTACCTTGCTCTAGCCGTTTGCCTGAAATCCCACTTTCACACGGCCATTTTTAACACAAATACATTGGAATAATAAATAAGAAAGAAGAAAAGTTTCACTTCTTCACAATCCTTCTGCAGGTTTCAGATAGGGCACAAAAAGCTGCTAAGGACAGAGGCGCTATTGTGACACCAGAATCCTTCACCTCAACACAAGTCTCTTCAGCACCGGTGTTTTTGAAGACGAGAGGGGGTGCATGTGAGAAATGATCATCCGACTGGCCCAAAGCACAAAGCCGCATTTTCAGCGTCTGGCAAGTTCATCAGGAATAACGCAGACGGCAGCTTCTCCCATTACACAACCACTGCCGAAATCCATCTTTTCCCAGAGCGATTGTTTTAATGATAAGCAAAGGCTTGTTTTTATCATGGAGAGATTTGTGAGTGATGAGGATCATTTATTGGGGGGGGGCACCGAAGTCATGAAAGGGTCAACTTTTGTCATGAAAAACGGGTGTTCAAATTTCACAGGGATGTTGCTGAACCTCCTCACATTCAATATTAAAGATGATGGTATTAGCATTAGCACAGAGAATGATATGGTATAAAAGGGGTAGGAAAAAACAAGCAATAGCTTCTTCCTTCCCCTTTTTTGAACATAAGATAAGAGGAACTTTATTAATCTCACGTGTGAGAAACTGCATGTAACAACAGCTCGATTTACAGGAAGGTACAAGTTGGGGGATAAAAGTGCAAAAAGATGTTGATTTATGTGCCTTATTGGCATAACATGAAATTATGTAAAAAATGATTTTGTGTTTGGTCGGTCTTAAATTTCACTTCACTTCACTTCACAGCATTTTCGTAGCGCCTGACATGATGGTCACTCTGCAATGTTGTATCGTGGAACGCCTAAATATTTGTTGTGTCTCATTTAATGCCGTTTTTGTTTTAAAGCAACATTTGAAATTGTAAGACACTATTTTTGACTATTATTCCAAACTGCCATGCCCTCCTTCCATCTGCAACTGAGTCAATTACTGGCACTCCAGCACTTGTATTTGCAAAGAAAAAACCCCAATGAAAACCATCTCAATAAAAAGATCTTGATGCTAAAAATGAGTGGGGGAGTCTCGCTTTTAGGGATTAAGGATTTAGCCACCGACACGGCCTTCAGATTAGTTTAATCTATGACAGATTATCCCGCCGACCGCTGGGCCAGAAACTCAGCAGGTTCACCTCGTGCCCGCGCGTTGGAGAGACCATAAAAAGAAGAATTTTTACAGTGGCGACATGTCATCTGGGGAAATAGCCGCCGCGGTGAAGCTGCGGGTCACCGACAGGCTTACCGCAAATGACGGCAGGCCGCACGAACGGGCCGGGCCGGGCCGGCGGCGTTCATAAAAAGAGGTTGAGGGGGTTCAGGATCTCCAGGTGTACCGCACCGATCTTTGGCTAAGCAGAAGAAGAGTTTTCCCGCACCAAAGTCATGCAAGCAAACTAACTGTGCTTGAAAGAAGAATTTAGAGGTTTCAGTCTGACATCTTGTTGCAATAACGCCTTGAGGGAAAACCTTGACAAAGCACATTTAAACATCTGCTTCAGTGCTGGAAAAAGAAAAACGAGCGCAAGCAGGAACTACGTAGCATCTCTTTTCAAATGGAAATTAGACTCTCTGCTTGTCCTTTTTGTTTTGAAGCGCAGATATATTTAGTGTTGCACACAAAGAGGGAAGAACAAGCACTGGCTGGGTGATTCATACTAATAGGAACTTGTCATTCGGAAGTACGGTAACACTCCTGGTCACTTTCTCTCCTGACATCTGGCCTTGCGAGGCCTCTGAGTCACGCAATGAAGATAAATCGCAACTTGGAAAAAAAAAAAGACCTGATATTATTCCAAGTCATGAGTGTAATGTTTCTCAGAAGTGATTTTTTATTTTTTTTCTCCCTGTATCACACTCAGAGTCATTTTATGCAGTCACGGGACAACAAGCTACATAGGGAATGATAAGCAAGAGTCCCAAAGTGACATTTGGCTCAACTTTTGTTTTCTCGCCGATACAGACTAACGCCAACTGCGTTTTAAAGGGCAGGTATGATTGCGCCCTATGAACTCTGCCTGGCAACAACAAGAAGCAAGCAAGATGACAATTGAAATGAAATTGAGCAATTCTATTCAACCTCTGCTGAGCTAGCTAATATTTAATTTCCAATAAGATATTACAAATTGTAGTTGCTCCCACAGATGATCATCAAGTTTTCCTGGTATGTTAGCCTATGCGGATGAGTAGTTGACCAAACTTCTTTGATGGACTTGCGGTTTAGAAAAAAACAACACATTTCCACTCAATTAATTGGTATTTCCATGCCGACTAACTTGTGGTTAGTGCCTCATCATCAGTTTTGAAAAACACAGATTGACGCCAGGCAAATGTTAAAAAGTCATCATGAGGCACAGTTCAAAGACAAGGTCATAGTTTGATAAAAAATAGCAACTAGCGATTCATCGAAAATAATAATAATCTTTTGGGTCTGCATTAGACCTATTCGAATTCTGAAGTGTGTCAGTCAGGCAAACGTTGCATTTATTGTACGTGACAGCGTGAGTGCGCTGCATTCCTGCATTTCTATTGCATTTGCATTGCGATCGGGCCAAACGGCAAAAGTCATTCCAAAGAGAATCCAAACAAAACAAGACACAATTGAATAATATGCCACTGCAGTCACAATAGGGTTGCAAAAAGCATTTGGGCCAGATGTGCAACCGTTGGCCGCCAAGAGTGACGCTTATTTACCGGAACCGAGCCTCAACCTCAGCCGCCGTCTCAGCGGCAGCGGCAGCAGCAGCCAGACTGTGAGAAACTTTTCCCCAGCCAGCGCCACAAACGTGGACTTTTGAGATTCCCCAGCCAGTGCCAGCACCATTGGCAGTCCCTTGCCTTGCCTTGCCTTGCCTTCCCTTCCCTTCCCTCCTTCTTCTTCTTCTTCTTCCCCACTGACATACCTTTCTTTTCGGCAACAAGAGGCGAGCAGAGCAGCGAGGTGACGGTGAGCCACCCCAGAAGGCGGCGAGCCATGGTCCGGACGCCGCTACCGAGAAGGTGCCATGCCATGCTCCGATCACAGCGATAGAAGTAGCTCCACCGTGTGTGTTCACTACACACCTTCTACTTTTCTTTCTTCTTTTTTCTTTTCTCTGCTAGGAGAGGACTCCCGGACAACTTTGACAGCTCCTCCTCTAAAACGCTCTGCAAGCAGTTGGAGCGCCGGAGGAGGACGACTTGGGGTGACGTCACAAGAGGCAGGGACACGCGAGCCGCAGGTACGCGCGCGTGCGCGCGCACACACGCTCCCTCCCTCCCTCCCTCCCTCCCTCCCTCCCTCCCACATAGGGGCAGCGAACATATTAGATAGGATACGCATTTGGCAGGACGCCAAGCTCATTTAAAACTGCGTTTAAAAACGTCACATAATGTCCATACTTTATTGTTGTTCATTTCCAGGCTTCAAACCAGCCTGGAGCTACAATGAACAAACTGTCAAGTAGCAATTCATTAGTTGAATTAGAGAAGACCACCTTGGATTTCACCATCTGAAGGAAATGACTCTCCAGCTCCTGCTCCAGGCAAATATTTGAAAAGCAGTGATGGGTTTTAATTCTGTGTACACACGCGCACATGCTGTACTCAAGTTGGGCACACACACGCACACGCACACGCACACGCACACGCACACGCACACACACACACACACACACACACACACTCTTTGTTGACTCTTAACGCCAATAAAACATACTCACACCCTGATGTGCTACATTTTGAACCACCTTGTTGCTGTGGGCTTGCCAGAACATGACATTGTCATGGCGACCCGTCCGCCACACACAGCAACACCCCCAAGGTTATGAATGAGTGAGCCGGCCGGCATTGACACAATTTCACTCTGTTCAATCTGTCACATCCTGTTGGAAAATGCCCACTGTAACTGTTGAGTAATATGGCTTTCGGTTGTAAGTCACGTTGTATTATGTTGTCATTTTTTCGGTTGTAATGCTGACAACACACACACAAAAAACTGGTTGAAATGGTCTGAATCCCCCCCCCCCCCCTTTATGTTTGAAATGGTTTGATTTTCAATTGATGCTTTCCCAAATGTTTTTGTTGTAATTGTTTGATTTTTGAGGCATATGTTCCCTCAAATGTGACTTTTTTGCCTTCTTTGAATATCGTGTCTGACCAAGAGAAAAGTAACCTAAAAAAGTCAGGCTGCCCAAGTTAACCACTAACGACCATCAGTCGGGCACTTGAAGCTTCGAGTTCCCGAGACGAGTGCCAGAGTCTTCCAGTAAAAGGCCTGTCCTTGCCCGCCCTGTCTAAATGTACAATAACCACGACCAGTAACGACGATCAAACGTCGGAGTGTCCAACAGAGCGTGAACGCATCCTGACATCTTGATGGTGCGAAACGACCAGCTCCCTTTTGCTCTGACCGTTGGGATCAGGTTGCAGTGGCTTGCTTTTGGGGCCCTTCGGGGTTCACAATTGCTTGAGCAGAGCGACAATGGCTTGCAGGCAAAATGCTCCAGCAAACACCGCTACCGTGTGGCCACTTTTTCACTTGCAGGCTGCCTCAATTGTGTGTGTGAATGCTGCTGACTGAAGCATCTATTCTACAGAGAAGAGAAGCAATCATGCAAGCAGCACAAAACGGATGATGTTCTGACATCACAAGTTGCCAAAGCTTCCAGAGACGTTTGTCACACATTTGCAAACAGTTTGAAAGAATAACGCCATCCAATTTTCAACACGTCTTTCTCATCATTTGACTTTTGCCGCCTTTTTATCTTAATAGAAACAAAAACATTGTAGAATGCTATTTTTCTTTGTTTATGTCATGAGTCCAGCTCTACATACACCATTTGTTTTCATCCAAAGGCTGACCTGCGTGTACTCTAAAATTCTGCCTGGCAACGAGAGGCGGAGCAGACGTGTGACGTCACATGCGCGGATGCGTTGATGTACGTTGCTGCTGTTTCCTATAGCGAACAACAATGAAGAAAAATAGTAGTGTGGTTTTCTGATCATTTGTGATCCCCCCCAAAAAAGCAAAATTCAATTTGATTAACAATTGCATTGGTGTTATGATTTGTTGCTTTTAAAGGGGACTTGCACCCCTCCCTTTCAGATTCTTCATCTACGTTGAACACAAGCCTACATTGAAAACCTACATTTTTCTTTACAGACGCCGTGCACTTTCTGTCATGCTTGAAATCAAAGCTCAAGCGTGAGAGGCGCCGGGAGCAGGAGGAGGAGGAGGTGGAAGAGGAGGAGGAGGAGGAGGAGGAGGAGGAGGCGGCCAATCTTGCGCAGACTGCCTGCCCGCAGCCTCAGTGATGCTGCTGCTGCTGCTGCTGCTGCTACTGCCGCTGCTACTGCTGCTGCCTGCATGGGAGGGAGCCCGTGATGTAAATATGAGGATGGCGAGGGCAGCGGATGGAACACGCCGCCTCATACGTGCTTGACATCGGCCAGTTTGTTCTCGTCGCACCTTGCGGACGCTGCTCGCGATGCATCCATGCCTTTAGCTTGACGCAAAAAGACGCCAAAGCGAAACGCGGGAGGCAGGCTTCTCCCTGAAAAGCAGGACAACAACAACAACAACAAAAAGACTCGGGATTCAAGCGGGTCATTATGACCTTAGTCGCCTCCAGTGCAAGGAAAGCATCGGATTGCGTTCAGGCGGCCGGGTTCTGCTTGCATCTCTTGCTTTGGATTGCGTGTGCAGTGTCCGGAGAGGAGCACCAGCACTTCAGCGTCGAGGTAGGATGCACAGAAAGATATCATATCTTAGATCCACGGCCCTTCCTTGCTGTTTGGCTTCATCCGTGACCGTGCATTCTCCGCTAGCACCCCCGGCCTGGAAAAAAAACAAAAAATCCACATTTTGAGCCCTATTGTCAAAATATGGCTACTCAAGGCTCATTTACGCGCCCGCGCCTGTGAGTGTGCATGTAACCCAGATACAGATGCATGCTTTGTTGGGGCCTGCAATGCATTCATTGATGATGAAAATAGGCCTAAGCATCACGCTGATGGAGCGGATTAGCCATTCACACATGCCAGTTGCATAATAAGATTGGTTAATTTTTTTCTTTCATGATTTCATCAGATCTAGAAGCTCTTCCTGGATCCCAACTACCCCACAAACCAATTTTAGGCCTCTCTGCCATACATGAGGGAGACGAGCACCTCGCAGAAAAAAACACATACACACACAACGGCGAGAGAGAGAGAGAGAGACAGGAAAGGGATCATAAACAAGGCGGTCGGTCGGTCGGTCGGTCGGTCGGGAAACAGGGACGGACGGACAGATTATAGGTAGCGTAGGGGGGACATTTGTGATTGGCCGCCCCCGCGGCGAGGATGCTGCTTGCAGTGTGAACGGATGGACAAATGATGGAGCGTACACTGGGGCATCAACACGGTGGATGTATTGTGTTGTAGTGGCACCAAACTGTCGGCGCACTCTCTGATCTTTTTCATTTATTGCTGATGTCTTTATGGTCTTTTATGTCGGACGTTCCATCCATGCATCTATCCATCTGTCCTTTTAGCTAGCTACGCTCCAGCTTCAACTAGTTCAAATATTCAACAACCAAACACTTTCATAGGATCAAGTGGTTGCTATTTCTAAATTCAAAATGGAATAAACTCCTATTCAGTGATAGCGTACCAAGTTTTAGTATATGTGAAAAGAACAATCCTATTGGTAGAGAGTGACTTTGGCGCATTGTCTATCACGTGGAAAAGCATCAAACGTTTGCCTCTTTTCAGGGATGGCTACAGAGGTACGGCTACCTTCCTCGGACGGAACCCAAAATGTCCGTCCTGCGCTCGGCCCAAACCATGCACTCGGCCATCGCCGCCATGCAGCGCGCCTACGGCCTCAATGTCACCGGGACGCTGGATGAGAGAACCAAGGAGTGAGTATTCTGCATTGTCATGTGTGCATGTGAGGAACAGAAAGAAGTTAGACATGTTGTCCTCCTCACATGCCCACCAAGGCGCGCAGGTGACGCTGTTAACACGTGTCCTTCTTCTTATTTTGCATGATGATGCAGTGATATCACGCTGAGGTGAGACTACTTGATTGCCTTCCTTCTGTGTGTGTCACTCATAAGCGGGCGGTAGTGTCGTGAGCACAGACTTGTTAAAGATGGACACTTGCCCACATGCACAATATGGTTGGCGCTGTGAAGAAAAGACAAACTTGGGACTAAAATAAATCACCTTTGACATGAAATGTGTTGATGTCATATCACAATATTGTCTTTGGAGGTACAACATTTGGATGAGTATTATTATGATTATTAAATATCATGGCACTCCAAAGGAGTTTATCACCACTGTAGAGCTTTATCGTTTTCACACAATTTCTCGATTGTCACTGTATATAGGATATCAATATTCTGCTCGAAAAATGATATTTGTATTTGTCAAAAACCAATAGCGACAGCATCGTCGCCGCGCCGCAATTCTTATTGTGCATATCGTGACAAACGAATCGTAGCCGATGAATGGTTCCTTCAAATGATCTTCTCTTCTCCTTTTGCTCTGTTTCCAGTTGGATGCAGAAGCCCCGCTGCGGCGTTCCAGACACGCTGAAAAGCAGCTCCAGGTCAAGGAGGCGGAGATACGCGCTGACAGGACAGAAGTGGCAACGTACGCACATCACCTACAGGTGAGACCAGGCCAGCTAGGGAGGGAAGCAGTTGCCTTGGAGACCATTCAGGCTTAGCCGCCGCACTTAACCGTGAAAGAGGAGGAGCAGTCATGTGTGCCAGCGATGACTTTCTTTTTTTCATTGGCACCGTGATCACATGCTCAGTGTTGCCATGGCGACTGCTCCCAAACGTCATTGTATGGGAAAATATAGTCCTCGGCGCAATGGCACTAACGTGGGATTTAACACATACGTGTCCTTGTGTGTGTGTGTGTGTGTGTGTGTGCGCGTGTGTGTGCCAGCCAGCGGTGAGAAGTAACAAAGCACCTGTACTCGAATGGATTTTTCAAGTGTCCTTACTTCACTTGAATATTTTTTGCCCTTATTCACTACATTTGAAATGATATACTATCTGCTTTCATATAATATATATGTACATAAAGCTAAAAATATGTGTGTTATGTACAGTACTGGAGTGTGCGTTTTGCCAGCTCTGTGAGCGTGTGCGTAACCATTATGTTCTATTTGGAGCAGGCAAAATCGCTAGCAGCTCTCTTTTTGCCTTTTCATGCGTTGCCACTGGAGTTCCTGACTGCAGAATCCTTCATTTCAGCAGAAAATATTGCCACTCTTATCTCATCCCCCGATTAGGCTCCGGCCACCTTTTTTTTTTCTTTCTTTTTTTTTGGCTTCTGAGGAGGGCGGCAGAAATGGACACGTTTCAGCCGTTGTCGCCGATAACGCCGTCAATGTATTCAAATCCTTCCCTCCCTTAATTTGAATTGATGAGCACACTCTCCAAATAGAATGTCAATCATCGCTGAGCCGATGACTGTGCGTTCTTCATGAAGATGGGAGGCAAGAGAGAAGATTCTCACCCAATTCCTCTCTGCCTGCCAGCCACTGATAAAGAGCGCTGTGTAAAAGTGCAGTGAACGCTGCCAGCAGGCTTGAAGTAGTTGGATCAACTTCTTTTCTCGCTGGCTAAGTAAAAGTCTCCCTGACACTGACCTCTGGAGCTACGACGGACGGATTGGGAGTGAATTTGCTTTCCATCAACTTGGACAGTTCAGTTCAGGTCGCCGGCAAAAAGAAATGGTGATCATTGCAGCACAATTCACTCAAGACTGATTTTCGATGTTTTCCTCAGCATCAAAAATGTCACGCCCAAGGTGGGCGCCCGCGAAACCCACGACGCAATCCGCCGGGCCTTCGACGTGTGGCAGGGCGTGACACCGCTGCGCTTCGAGGCCGTTCCTTACAGCGCCCTGGAGACGGGCCGGCGCGACGTGGACATCACCATCATCTTCGCCTCGGGTTTCCACGGCGACAGCTCACCCTTTGACGGGGAGGGCGGCTTCCTGGCCCACGCCTACTTTCCTGGTCCTGGCATAGGTGGCGACACCCACTTTGACTCGGATGAACCTTGGACCCTGGGGAACCCCAACCATGACGGTAAGTGGACAAGATGTACATTGGCACGTACGCACACGCTTGCAAGCAACGTGGTGCATTCACGGTGTGCTTACAGTGTAGGAAATAAACGCACGGTTTGGCACATTATTGTTTTATCCAACTCAAAATCTCGATTATATTTCGATGGACATGAACGTGGAAATTGGAACAAATGAAAACAGTAAGGGTGATGACAGTTAGGGTGTTTTCCTGGTATGGGGTCTGCCCAGGTGGTTTGTGTTCTACCACGTGTCGTACAAAAACAGCAGCGGGAAGACAATTATTGAAGAAAAAGAAAGAAACGCTGAGTGCGGGATGCTGAAATTGACGTCAACAGGGGAAGAAAAAAGAGAAAAGGAAAACAGCAGAACGAGGTGGGCGGGCGTCTCCGAACCACAAAGACAGTGTGACAGCATGAGACGTTGCCGCCGGATGAAATGTCTTAAAGGAAAGGAAAGGAAAGGAAAGGAAAGGAAAGGAAAGGAAAGGAAAGGAAAGGAAAGGGAAGGGAAGGAAAGGAAAGGGAAGGGAAGGAAAGGAAAGGAAAGGAAAGGAAAGGAAAGGAAAGGAAAGGAAAGGAAAGGAAAGGAAAGGAAAGGAAAGGAAAGGAAAGGAAAGAAAAGAAAACGCTTTGCAGAAAAGTTTCTCATCATGGGACAGCCCATCTGCCACTTGCAAAGAAACAGCAGCCATCTGTGTGCCGAAAATGCACCATCTCAGAGTTGGCAACCTCGCAAAGGCGTCCGTCCGTACGTTCGCCTCAGCCGAGCGCACGCGACAGACATTAAGCCGACCGACTCCAAATGTTGGATTGAATAATGTAGCCCAAGGCGGACATTAGTCACCCACCGCGTTTTGCTCTGATCCCCAAAAAGGTAACAAAGGCTCTCTCCTCCGCAATGCTCGCATTCCTGTCTCGATCAATAGCAATGCGTTCAGCCGGGCCCTATCGCTTCCTAAATCCAATCTAACCAAGATCGAATGTCTGAAATCAAGGCCAAATAGGATTGTTCTTTGTCTGCACTTTTTGATTGCTTCGAGGATTTTTGCAATGGAAGCTTTGTAAAAGTTGCCACCTCCCACTATGGACAATGGAAGCTTCTGAGCCATGTTCCATCATAGTTCCCTGGCCTTGCTTGGAGAAAAGGCCTCTTCTGCGCTTATGGGTCTCGAAAGCCACACGGGCTTTTAATGGCCTTTCACAGCAGTGTCGTTGTAAATGATGCATGTTGACATGTGCGCTAATGGTGGCCCCGGCCGCTCGCTCGCTAGCTCGGGAGTCCTTGTGGGACTTTGGTGCAAGAGTCTGGTGGTGTTGCATACATAGTCGGTCGGGGGATTTGTCACCTTTTAGCTACTGGCCCTGGCTCGGTGGAAACTAGCAGGAGTGGAGCTCATGTATGAAAGGGCAACAATCCCCCGAGGAGCCAGACAGTCAGTCACACGCTACGTATGGAAATGTTCGGCGGGTGTCGGAAATGACTTTGGCACTGCGATCCGTGGGTCCATTCGTACACGGCTACCGGGCCATTTTTCTTTGTTCTTTCAGGACGTCTTTGATTGTAGATGCTTTATCGTAGACTCCATGCTTGTATGGCAGCCACTGGCAGAGCTAGAAGGGGGAGCGGAGCCTCCGCAGGGGGCACCTGAAATACGCATAGCCAGACAGTTGACTTTGGGGTATTTTCTGATTTCTCAAGCAATCTGCATGGCCAAGCAAGGTGCCTCACCCCCCACCACCATTTCTACTAGAATTGAAGTGCTCCGTCAAAACAATCCAAATCCTGCTACGAGGCACAACGGACGCATTAGCTTGTTGGGATAACATCAGGCGCTTACAAAGTCCATTTCAGCCAGCACACTCACACGTTTGCGTTGCGGTGTTGTGTGCGTGTGACGCATTCATTATCATAAGTTGTCATTGGCAGCGACAGAAGGAACACACTGACCCAATTTGGCTAATTATGGCCATTCGCTTTCTTGTCGTTTTTGCACCTTCAAAGCGCACATCGGTGTTGTTGTGGTGAAACGGCGACACGACGCAAGCTGCAAACACGTTGTCGTTCGTCCCGGCCGACACGAGTCGGCTCCGGGGCTTTCCATAATACGCACAATGAAGGATGCTTTTGATAGCATACAGATAGCAGAAAGAGACCCTGCTGCTTGAAGGGAACCCGAACGTAGGACGTTCTGAAAGCTTCTACGGGCGTGAAAGATGATGGGAATGATCAAAAGTATGGAAAGGCTCTTTTTTTTCTTTTCTTTTTTTCGAATTGATCCACCGTTTTGTCCTGATTCTAGGGAACGATCTCTTTTTGGTGGCCGTTCACGAGCTGGGCCACGCCCTGGGCCTGGAACACTCCAATGATCCCACCGCCATCATGGCTCCTTTCTACCAGTACATGGACACGGAGAACTTTAAACTACCTCACGACGACCTGCAGGGCATCCAGAAAATCTACGGTAATCATCAAAAGCTTTGGTCACCGCTCCTTTTTCTTTTCCCAGACCAAACCAGCTGAGGTCTTGCCATTTGCTTTTCCAGGTCCACCCGACAGAGCCCCACAGCCGACCAGGCCTCCGCCCACGGCGCCCCCTCCTCGCTTCCACCTTCCTTCGGACCCCCGCAAGCACGACCGCCACGCCAGGCCCCACCGCCCTCCGCAGGGCGCCAAGCCGGCCAACCCCAACTCCAAGCCCAGCATCTGCGACGGCGGCTTCAACACGCTGGCCATCTTGCGGCAGGAACTTTTTGTCTTCAAGGTAGCTGCTGCTGCTGCTGCTGCTGCTGCTGCTGCTGCTGCTGCTGCTGCTGACGATGATTTTCCTCATTTGTGACCCATGACCCACAGGACCAGTGGTTTTGGAGGGTGCGAGACAACTCGGTGGTCCCTGGATACCCCATGCAGATCAACTACTTCTGGAAAGGCTTGCCTGCCAAAATTGACGCCGTCTATGAAAACAGTGAAGGAAAATTTGTATTTTTCAAAGGTAATCAAGTGCACATTTTCTGTTATTTACGTCGTCATAATAATAGGAAGAAGAATAAGAAATCACACAAAATAGCACCATCCGCTGGAAATGTCCAGTACTGCAAAAAGCCTGCTCCACTTTGGAGACATTATACACGACAGTTGCGTCAAAGTGTGACCGCCGTGAACATGCATTCATGTTGCTTTTTCGCTAACTGAACATAACGCCGCTCGCAGGTGTCACACATTCGCACGTCCATCGGGCAGATTAAAAAGACATCAGACTCGCAGTGCTCGAACGAGGTCTCGTGCATACGAATGACAAAGTCTGCCGAGGTTCATATCTATCTATCTATTTATCTATCTATGTATACGTCACGGTCCTCAGGTAACCGCTTCTGGGTGTTCAAGGACACGACTCTGCAGCCGTCTTACCCTCAGGACATCTCGCTGTTTGGCAGCGGCATGCCCACGCAGAGCATCGAGACGGCCGTGTGGTGGGAGGACGTGGCCAAGACTTACTTCTTCAAAGGAGACAGGTCTGCAAACGGGGACACAAGTTGATTTCATTCTTGTGATTTTTGGGGTGACTCGGAGGCACGCTAGCTTCTTCCTAGTTGAACGACAGCGCCTTCTAAAGTGGAGTCTGACTGCTCGGCAGCATGGCGCCGTGACATGTTTGTGCAGCTGTCACCGTAAATCAGCTCCAGCAAGACATATTGCTTTGTCGCCATCATCGCAGCGTCTACGTTTTGGTTATCTCCTCGAATGGGAGAGGACGACGATGTTAGACATGTAGAGGAAAAACAAATCCTGGGAAATGACCCCAAAGTCAATTATTTGGCCTTGTCCCAGCATATTTGGGCCACCCCCCGCCCTAACTCCGCCTCCAGCATATCGAGTGTGGCGCTTTTGTGCCCTTTTCCAGATACTGGCGGTACAATGAAGACATGAGGACCATGGATCCAGGTTATCCCAAGCCCATCACCATCTGGAAGGGCATCCCCGACTCTCCGCAGGGGGCTTTCGTGGACAAAACCAACGGTACTGCCGCAAATCCCGTGGAGATACGCTTGAATGGAAAGCCGCTTTGATTAAGCCGCTTTGCTTGTTTACGCTGCAGCATCAGCGCGTGATTGTCGAGTGCACGTTTGAGCAGGGGGGTGCCGCCACGTGGGTGGCCCGTCAACTGGTGGCAGAACTTTTCAAATGCGCTCTATGTCCATCCGTCCAGGCTTCACCTACTTTTACAAGGGGAAGGAGTACTGGAAGTTCAACAACCAGCTGCTCCGCGTGGAGCCGGGCTACCCGCGCTCCATCCTGCGCGACTTCATGGGCTGCGACGGCCTGCCCCCGGATCCCGACTGGGACTGGAACCCGCCGGCGGTGGAGGAGCGCCACTACGACAGCGGCGG
Organism: Syngnathus acus; assembly: GCF_901709675.1. NCBI lineage: Eukaryota > Metazoa > Chordata > Actinopteri > Syngnathiformes > Syngnathidae > Syngnathus > Syngnathus acus. The sequence continues at coordinate 11,089,673 of NC_051102.1, read as the reverse complement.
CGGCGGCGGCGACGCCGACGTGGTCATCAAATTGGACAGCGTGGGCGGCACGGAGAAGGCGGTGGCCATCGCCATCCCCTGCGTCCTGGCGCTATGCATGATGGTCCTGCTCTACACCGTGTTCCAGTTCCGCAGGAAGAGCACGCAGCGCCACATACTGTACTGCAAGCGCTCCATGCAGGAGTGGGTGTGAGGAAGGCCCAAAGGCTGGGATCCAAAAGTCCATTGAAAATTGCCATGGCCTTTTGCCATCGATGGCCGGCAGAACTGAACTGAACGGAAGTGAACTGAAAAGGCGGTGAGGGAGCCATATCTCCTGTGTATTTATCCACTTGGACTCTTTTCTCGAACAAACTCAACAGAGCGAGTGTGACTCGAGCTCCTAGTGGAGCTTTTTTTTTCTTTTTTTCTCTTCGTCTTTCCCGTCTGCACACTTGCTTGAAGAAACCTCCCGAGCACCAAGCAATTAGATTGAAGCTTCGACTTGACTTTTGTTCTCAATGACATCACCCTGAGCGGTGGGTGCGGGTTTTTGTTTTTTTATATTTACATTGTATGACGGACTGACACACACTGATTGTGTGGACCGATTCTTCCAAAGAGGATGTTGGCTCTATTCTTTTCTTCCCTTTTTGGTGACATATTCTGATTCGTTCTCATCATTTGTGGAGGTAGCAGACAGCAATAAAGAGTGGTAAAAATACAACGCAGGAGAAGTCGGCCATTTGACTTTGGCCAATTGCGACCGCATTTCAAGTGGAAGCCAAGTCCAAGTGATTCTTTTCGATCATACACCCTGACTCTGATGAATCTGATCGAATTCCGATGATTGGCTTTGCAGAAAAATGGACCCATTTTCATCCATCTTGATCTCGAGTTTTCTGTCTGCTACACCTCCCAATTTGAACGCAATCTACGTGAATTGATGAATTTGTTTTTGAGGAGAACCCGAAACCATCTCCGTGTGTCGGCGTTATCGCGGCGGCGGAGAAGTCCGTTCCGCACCTAATCCCGAGCCCGATGCTAACCCTTTACAAAGATACGAACCCTTTTGTTCCGTCACCAAGTGCATTCCGTTCTTTTTGAACGGCTTTGCTACTCCGCGTCACATCGCTTTTTGTTTTGACCTCGCTCATGGGAACGGGGACCGAGGCAAAAGAGGACAAAAGCATCCACGGGAAGGTTCTTTTGGACTATTTCCCATCAGGAAAATATTCATTGAGTCGAGTGCGTCGCTGTTGCTCAAAAATATCAAGTCGTTTTACAAAGAACAAAATAACTGCGATTAAAAGCAAAAAATATCATGACTAAGAATAGAAAGAAACAACTCTTGTTTAACTACTGAGTCTATTTATAGAAATACAAATACTTCACATATTCTGTGACGTTACACGTGGAAAAGAAAATATTTATACACTAGTCCAACCAAAATATAATGAGATGAAATTTTAGATGATTTGAGCAGCTTTTGACAAATGTGTATCGTAGACGCAGACTGGACAGTCCAATGGAACTTTATTTTTTTTATTTTTTTTTTAAATTTGTGCTTCTCAGTCTCTCTTTTTTCCAGGCCATGTCAATTGGCTCGGCTGGAGCTTTGGCATCGTCGTTTTAATTGCGAAAGAGGTTGAAGCTGGGCTTAATTGTTGTACAAGGTGTCTTTGTTTGTTTGTTTGTTTGTTTGTTTGTTTGTTTGTTTGTTTGTTTGTTTGTTTGTTTGTTTGTTTGTTTTGAAGAAGGCCGACCTGATGTCGCATTTCAAGTGGACGTGTGCGTGAACTGTGCATTTGTGGCTGGCTACAATAAGGCCAGGCGGGACTCTATCAAGTACCGTCTGTATCGGTGTTAGAGAAAGAGAAATGCATCTGAAGCTGTTATTTTTATCACCTAGACTTCTCATTGCATTCATGTGTTTTGAGAGAGAGCCATCACGGACAGTTCTGCCACTTTTTTTGCTCTGCCTTTCATCCAACTTTGTGCTGCTAAGCATTAGGGCTAAGACGACAAGTAGCTGATGCAAGGAAGTTATGATTTTTTTTTAAACTCCTGACACGTCCGAGGCCTCGTGTTACAGAACTAAAACTATATATACACACCATATGTACATAAAGTGGAGGGTGCTGTCTGCTCGAAAGATTTTTTTTGGAATCCATCTACTATTCCATGGGTAAAGACATGCTGTGTGTTATAAATAAAAACAAGTGCATAACAAATTGGTGAGTTTGCCCCCTCATCAGTGTTCCACACCTGAGCATTGACACAAAGCGTTCCATCCCACAACGGCGCAAACGCCCAGTTGGACAAGTGGAGCAAAAGAAAGAAAACGTTGCCTATACGTAGTGCTGTGACCTCAATGCGTATGTGGGAGTCAGTCAGCTGATGCGCGAGTGACAATCCGACATGGCGGCAGGAATAATACCAGTTTATACTTGTTGCTGATATGTCCGTTGTGACCCGCTGGTTCTAACATATGACTACTTCAATAACAGCTGCCTCTTTTGTGTGCATGTGTCTTTGCGTGTCAATTTCAATTCAAACGGATGACAATCATCATTAGCCAAGGCATGAGGGCCATATGAGCTGGGTCGTTACCATTTACAGAAATAGATTTAGCCATTTGTTTCTGGTAAACATATCAGAATGATGAGAATAATGAGAAGAAATTGGAATTATTTTGCACAGGAATTTGCTACGCCGCCAGACTTTGATCTCTTTTCCCAAAATGGAACATTTAACATCGACATCAAACCAAGTTGATGACGTGAACTTGTCGTGCAGCGTGTCCCGCAATTGGTGCACTCCTCCGATCTCAAGCTTTCAGGGTGATTTATTCATGACACCAATGTAACTCACGGATTGTCTGAGTGTCACTGAGCCGAGCGCGTGACCTGCGTCAGTGAGCTTTATAAGGAAGCGGCGGCCAGTGCAGACAATTGTCTCCACCTGGTGCCATGAAGATTCTGATGGTACTCGCCGGACTTGTTGTCCTTGGGGCCGCTATGCCTGCTCCCATGCCCTTCTACCACGGCTTCTGCAGAACTCTCTGGTAAAAGAAAAACTGGAAAGAAAGCCACGGGATGTGCTTATGCGTGTTCTCTGTGCTTCCTTAGGCTCTTTTCTTCACCCTGCGCGACAGTCACCAGCAAATTGGTGCAGCAGATTCAAGCCTACAACCCCATGTTTGGTTGCGACGAGTGTCACTACATGGTAACCTTTTGTACTTGGGAGGAAAGAATGACACCAGACCCATTTTGCCATCAACTTGTTGCTGCAGCTGGTAGCCGGCACCCCTTTGGGCATCACCGCCTACCACTCTTCCGCTGACGGTCTGGCAGTTGAGAACATCACCTTCACCTTCAGCCCCACCGTGATAACGGGAGGATGCCGCGTGTCCGTAAGTGTCAGCGAGGGGGTCTGCGATAGCATTTGGAGACGGCGTTAAAGGACTGCTTATGTCCACAACTAACCTTCAAATTGTTTTATTTTTGTCTTTTTCTGAAAGCTAACCCTGAGATAGAAATTGGCATAAAGGAAGTATATGAGTGATACATTTGATTGAGAGTACGGATGTGACTTTAGCCTACGCCAAACTATCTGTCGAAAAGAAGGATGCAGTCAAATATGAAGTGGTTTGACAATGACTGTTTTGGGGGGTCGGACCCAGGGCCAGTCCACCTCTTTGGGATTCACCAGCCTTCTGGACAACGGCCTCAATTACTGCAACCTCTACGATCTGCTCTCAGGTTCGCCCCCCCCCACATACATGCAAGGAAGGCATACACATTTGACGATGCTCACGCTAATGCCCTTTTCCTTTTTTCTTCAGCTAGCGGATTAGCCAGCGAAGCAGGTTTCATGGAGATGACCAACGAGTGGGCTTGCCTGGGCTACGGACTCGCCACCTGCAAAGCCTGAAAGAAAGAAATGAAAGAGAGAAAAACAAATCAACAATAAACTTTGAAGCATTCAAATGGTCCTGTGTCTATCCTACATTTGACATTTGCTGACATGTGCATGAAAACCTCTTGACTGCTGCTTTAGCACCTTTACTCCCTTCTCCAGTAACGTTGAATGGAAATGATGAATTCATCACATATATAGGAACATGGAAAGGTTGAATTAAGAATCAAAATCATGATTTTGACTAACAAACATGCTTTGTTGCATTATTTTATTATTATTTTTTTAATATTATTATTAATAATATGATTTAATTTCTTATCCTTACACGAAATAGGATGAAAGAACCTTGATTTGTATTTGCTGATTGGCTGGGATACATCACATGGTTCACTCGTAATCAAATAGGGGTGTTCGCACCTTGCAACCACTCCCCGATGGTCCAGTGGTTAGAATGCGGAGCTTTCATCGCCCATGAGGCTGTGGGCGGGTTCCATTGCTGGCCAGGGAACCGTATGCAGCCTTGGGGGGCATGTGTCAGTGTCAAATCATCTGGAAGAAAACCGCTGTTTCGCTGCCAATCGGTGCAACCGCATGATCTCAGTTGTTCTCAGAATTTTCACTTCAAAATTGAATTGAATTGGATTGGTCAGGTTTGAAATGATATATCTTGCGCTCAGGTTTGGTAGCACAAGCACTTAGCATTTGAACAGGGGTGTGTTGACTTTTTAGATTCACTGTACTGTATGTAAAGAAGAAATGAGGTGATCTTTTTATACTTTCAAATCCAATCTTTGGTGACACTAGTCGTGAACCTTTTTACCTGTGCGGGCAGGCCGGCCGGCAGGCCAGGCTAGGCGTACACGCGTGCTCTTTTGTTCGCCCCCCCCCATTACGAGGCCTTGAGCGCATGCATCATCGGCACTAGTCCACGCTCAATCGATTGTAAGGCTGCCGAGCGCATGACCCGGGACGGATGTCCCCCCGGACGTATAAGAGCGCAAACGGCTAAGGTTCGTCCCACAAGAAACTCCAACAGCAGCCACCATGAAGACTCTGTTTCTCCTCGCCGGGCTGGTCCTGTTTGTGTCCGCCGTGCCCATTCCTGGGCCCATCTACCATGCCTACTGCAGAACGCTCTGGTAAGTGACTTTTGACATGCAATCGAGATCACTATGAAGTCTTTGGTGTCAATTTTAGCCAAATGTATTTTGGATGCTAATTTAACAAATGCCTTTAGCACAATAGATTTGGCAGATATTTTCTTTTTTAAGTTTGATCTCTTGCTGAATATGGAGTTACCGTGCACTGTCATTTTCAGCTGAAAAGAAATCCACCTGTTGCCGAAGCTAAGATTTCATTTGGAAATGTTTTAACCATACCCCTTTTTAACACTAAATGAACAACAGTTGAAATATAATCAAAAGCATAACTACATTGCACTCATTCCAAAATTGGATGTCATCTCTGTTCTATTAGGCTCATCCCTTCAACTTGTGCGGAGGTCAGCACCAAATTGTTGCAGCAGATTGAAGCCTTCAACCCAATGTTTGGCTGTCCTAAGTGTCACTACATGGTAAGTCAAAGTCAAAGTCTGCTTTAGTGTCAATTTCTTCACATGCCAAGACGCACAAAGAAATCGAAATGACGTTCCCACGGTGACAAGACATAGTACACAATATACTTACAAGTAAACAACACCAAAAAATAAAAACAAGAAGGCACAAACAATGAAGAAATATGAGTGATGAATAAATAAGAAATAAACAAATAACATAATAAATAAGAGGAGCACAAATGGAGCAAGTGTGCATGTTGTTTTAGTGTGTCAACAAATTCAATCAACCCATTTGAGCCGTTGAAAATGCTCTCTCTCTCTTCCAGCTGGTGGGGGGCACTCCTCTGGACCTCAGCGCCAACCACACGTCGGTGGACGGCCTTACAGTGGAGAACATCACGTTCACCTTCAGCCCCACTGTGCTGACGGCCGGCTGCCGCGTGACCGTGAGTCGACATGGTCTGAAATAGTGTCCAAAGGAAACATTTTGTTAAATAATGTCTTTTGTTTTTTTTGTTTGTCTGTTTGTTCCAGGGCCAGTCCACCTCTTTGGGCTTCACCAGCCTTCTGGACAACGGCCTCAATTACTGCAACCTCTACGATCTGCTCTCAGGTCAGCTCCTCTCGTTCAAGATTCGGGTTTTATGCTAAGGCTAATGCGAAGGTTTTTTGTCATTCTCATGCAGCGAGCGAATTGAACAGCAGTCCAGGCTTCTTGGAGATGACCAACGAATGGGCTTGCCTGGGCTATGGACTTGCAACTTGCAAATAAAGAAAAACACAACATGGGATGATTTGCTGCTGCGTAAATTGAATTGATTGAGAATGTTTTTCTTGGAATCTGGATTTGAATGAATAAAGCTTTACTTGCCTGCATCACAAATGTGTGCATTTGTGACATTTGATGATGATGATGATATATGATTAGAATCACGTTGTGGCTGGATTCAGGGCACAATATTTTTTTTGCAGTGTGCTCCATACAGCAAAACCAATTTAATCACATGAAAAAAAATCATACAAGAAATATTTTAAAAACTGCCGAAAAAATCAAACTTTGTATGTTTGACTTTTTCATAGTTTATCTAGTATCTATTGCTAGGTTTAGCATCCAATGAGTGAGAAGAGGTGCAAAGCTAATGTTATTTATTTATTATTTTTTCAACTTGGAGCAGGATTAACGTGTGACTCATTAAACCGCATGATGGGGGATTTCTGCTCTTTGTTCTATTCTTTTTATTTGTAGAGTGCAAAGCAGATTGATTTACGTTTTTGAAATCCTCTTGTCACGCAGCAATCAATTGTTTTTGCATTGCACATGGGGACATTCTCATTCCACAGTACCATACGAGTGATTTCCTCACATTTACTTAATTTCCTGTCAATTTCATTATTCTTATTTTACAACTGTATTAACTCACATGACTTTTATCATCTTTGCCAACATGAATTTCCTGAGTTTGGATGGCCAATTTTGCAACCATTCTCCACATGCTTAAAACTAGCACAGTGGAGGTCACATTTGATGTCCTTTGTCTACTTTTGACTCTTTGTTGACCCAACAGACTAGCGGCGCATCAAATCCTTCCGGAGGAAAATGAGCCCAGCCCAGCCCAGCCCAGCCCAGCCGACCCCATGGGATGATGAGCCCACTTCAGGTCACCACGACAATAAACAAAGAGCACATGAAGAGAATAGCTCCATATAATCAGAAATGGCCTCCACATGTGACTTGCGCGATGTCAATGATGCCTTAAAGTGCATTTGGGACGGAAAATCGGCATCCCCCGTGAAAAAACATTCAGATAGTCATAGAAATTGTTAATCAGTATGTCTTGTGCAGAACTGAAAGGGATGGGGCCAGATGGAAGGAATCACGGGGCACTTGAGCTCGTGTGCATTGCATTTGCGTTCTGCAGGTGGGCCGGCCGGCCGGCCACACGTCACAAGTTGCCCACCACTTGCTTGACTTGTTGATTTGACGCTATTGTGACACAAGGGCGAATATACATACATATGGAGTCAAGTTTTATAATAGGACGGACGACAGAAGGCATGATTGTAATTGTACTGTCCTCTTGTGGAGGAAGTGGTGAGTCTGAGTTTTGTATGTTTTGACCCTCCGATGTTCCGTAGTGCATCGTATCGAAGGCAGGCAATTATGGTTGTTATGAGTTCGAAGCCTGTAATTATGACATCTGAAGTACCTGTCTCGAAGTAAACCAGGTTACCGAATTGATGTTTGAATTTTGGGATCGGATTCTAAGCGCTAATTAGCTCGAGCCTTCCGACGGCGAACGTGATGCTAACGGTAAGGTTTTTTTAGGCTTTGCAGCTAATGTCAGTGAATGGTCCAAGTCTATCTTGTTTCAAACTATAAATAACATGATGGTCATGGATCATGATGTTGTCTATGTTACAGTTTTACAGTTACGTCCAGCAAAGTACCAAAACGGCAAGAGGCTTCTTGGTCATAATTGGAAAAGCTGTTAGCTCTCTGTTAAGCTAGTTCCTAAACACTCGTGGAGACAAAATCGTATTGATCACTCACACTCTGGATTTCAACATTTCCTTATGTAAATGTTTCATTTTTGCCAAACTTTTGGGGATACATTTAAGGCCTTCAAGGCACTCTTTCCCAACCTTTATTTCGCCGAGGCACATATTTTCTTTCCATTGGCAAGATCTCACATGACAATGCTTCTGCATGTGATTATATGTCAGAGGCAAAAGATAAGGAGGCTTCATCGTTTTTATTATTATTGGCAAATGCAACACAAACATTTTCCGACTCATTTGCTTTTGCAGGCTGAGACTCCGTAACCCAGGCAGAGCCACTCGTTGGTGTACTCGGTGAAGCCCGGAGCCTTGGCGAGGCCGCTTCCTGCACAGGAAATGGTACCAATCGGAAAGAATGCATTGGAGGGCTCAAAATGAAGGTGAGAGAAGAACACCTTGTATCACGTTGCGGAGATTGCAGTAGTTGGTGCCGTTATCGAACATGCTGGACCAAATGGCGGAGGTGGACGCTCCCTGAAACAAAGTCCCAATCAAAGTGAGTTCTTCTTGCATTCCACTGAGACTGCTTGAGGAGCACTCGTGGTACGGTACGCAGGCTCCCTCTTGTGGGAATCTGAATGTGCCTGTAGAACAGGGGTCTGTCTCAAAGTCCAGTCCTCGGGGGCGGGCCGCATTCCGACATGTTTTCCAAGTTTCCCTCGTTCAACACACCCGATTCAAATGATCAGTTCATCCTCCCGTTCTGCAGGAGCCTGATCATTGAATCAGGTGTGTTGAACGAGGGAAACTTGGAAAACATGGAGGAATGCGGCCCCCCCCCCCCCCCCCCCCCCGAGGACTGGACTTTGAGACCCCTGCTGTCGAGTGTTTCTAATCCAGTGTGTAAAGTACAATTGAATGCTACTGAGCCAATTTGATGTTAAGAACAATGCAACAGAAAGACGGTCACGCGACTTACATCCACGCGGCATCCCAGGCTCATGGCGGCGGACGATACGGTGAAATTAACACTCTCCACCTGACCAAATGCTGAGGTGTGGTTTGCCCGGATTAGCAACGGCGTCACTGGGCCTAGCTGAATCCAAAACACAGTGCGGAATGCCTTATTGCGCTCGCTCCTGCGTGAAATAATCCTTCATTTCTTACCTTGTATGAGCCCATGGCTTTGATTTGAGTCACAATGGCAAGGTTGACCTGAACACACGGCACACCGAGCAGCCTGGAGGGATTAAATCCCATTTATTCATCCGCGTAATCCGGGATTATGATTACAATTATCTTTGTATTCATATGTCGCTAAATACCTACTCGAAAATTCATTACAAAGGGAATGAACGGTCAAGAGTTCTTACCAGACGACCTTGCAGAAGGCGTGCGTCGGGTCAGTGGGGGCGCCATGTGTCAAAATACACAAACCCAAAATGAGGACGAGAGCAGCAAACTTGCTTTTAGCAGACATGGTCGCAGGAATACAAAGGTGCTCGGCGGCGGCGGCGACGGCAGCGGTTCGTGTGGGAATGTCGGCGGCTGAGTGCCGATTTTAAGGAACCTGCTCGGTGAGGGAGAGCGATCATGTGGCAGCGTACAAAAGACATTAGCGTGACACTTCATGGTGCATGCTTGAACTTTAAGAGAGTCAAATAAATGAACAAAGACTGTTCTTTTATTAAAAACACAATTGAAGTCCTTTTTATTTGACAATTCATCTTTATTGACATAGCGCTTCCTTGTGTGTGTATGTCCAAGTAAACAGTTCCGCCCTAAAACCTCAATTGTGGGCCTCTTCCGGCAATTCGGTGAGAATTTCCACTCCGTCATACGTGATAACCACCGTGTGTTCAAACTGAGCCGATCTGGGAAGAAAGCATGCGGAACGCGTTTGGATGACACGGAGAGAGACGGACGGACGGGCAAAAGCGACTCCCACCTTTTATCGTCTGCAGACACAGCCGTCCACTTGTCCTTGAGAATGTGAAACTCCGCGCACCCCTCCATCAGAATGGGCTCTGTCGAAGGAAACGAACGCCGTCAGCCCCCCCCACGGATTGGCCCGTCAAATGGACATTTACCTCACCGATTGTGAAAGTCATCCCTTCGTCCATGGTCACGTCATTGTCGTTGGCTGGAAATAAAGACAGGGGGCGCCGTGAGGAACCCAAACACAATAAGGTCGGTCTCTCAGGAACTCACCGTGGTGCCAGATTTCAGGATAGCAATGAAAGTAGGAGCCGATTCCATGTCCAATGAAATAAGGACACACTTGGAATCCGTTAGCCTGAGCTATTTCGCTGTAACACGGTACAAACATTTGATTTCAAATCATATCTTAGTTAACCAAACACCTCGCCGCGTACCTGATGGTGTTTCCGATAACGCAAAGCTGCGCTCCCGGCTTACAGGCGGCGATGGCACGGTCTCTGCAAAGCTTGGCCGTTTCCACCAATCGCCGCCCGACCTCATCCACCTCGCCCACCAAGAAGGTTTCCGACGTATCGCCGTGGTAACCGTCCAAATACACCTGGCGGGGAAACAAACGGGATGAGCGTCGCTCAGACCGATCGTGCCGTGGCACGGCGTGGCTTGACGTATCCTTTGCGGCTCGCTTACAGTCACGTCGACGTTGATAATGTCGCCGTCTTGAAGTCGCCGACTGCGGGTGGGCGTATTCATGAAAGCTCTTTTTCGTCGGCAATCGCACGTCCGTAATGAACGTCATCTTCAAGCGCTTGTCATTTACCTGTCAGGTATGCCGTGACACACCACGTTGTTGACTGAAGTACAAACGGATTTTGGGAAGCCTCCGTATCTGAGAGGGGAGGGGTACGCGTCGTGCCGGACGATCTCCTGATGTACCATGAAGTCGACTTCATCTGTTGTCATACCCACCTGAAACGAAAACTCGTGATTTCAAATCTGCTCGCCAGAGCTGCGTGCGTACGCTTACTTTCAGACTTTGTCCGGCAAGCAGCAGCACATGTCGAGCAAGGCGACACGCTCTGGCCAGGCCTTGGATTTGCTCTGCGTTTTTTAGTTCAATATAGTCGGGCCATTCTGGGACGAGTCCATTTGCGACATAATCCGGCCGTTCAATGTGCTTATTAGAGGAGAAGAAAACAGTGGGTCACAAAGTCATATGAACAAGTGTGAAATGAAAATATCAGTTGAAATGTCAGATAGTGGCCGATTGGTATCGCTTTTGGCTGTGAGCAAATGCTACAAAATGCCTCTGTCTACCTTGGGTACGGCATAAGCAGGCTTGACAGTAGCTGGCCGAACGACATTGTGCGAGTGGGATTTCATCCACTTCCTCCAGAAAAAGCGCCTATGCGGGTGACGCAGTCGCAGCGCCGAGGAGGACCTGCACGGGTCAAAAGCGCACACTCGTCGCAGGACGCTGGCCAGTCCTGCAAGAAGCCAAAGTCAATATTTGATTCATGACTCGAATGATCGTACATGTGCATACAAACGTGTGTCTAAGTTATTAGATGATAATAATTTGTGTGATACTACTATGTCTCGTGTTATTGCATACTGATGTGTTATTGATACAAGCTAAAAGTCTCGATCAGTGCAACCATTCTGCAAGCTGTCACTATGTATTACGTATATGACATGTTTCCATTCTGCTTGTTGAATGAATGGACTTGTTTTACCCTAACCCGGCGATAATTCCGTACAGCTAGCAGACATGCTAAAGTCGTGTGGTTCACGTAAGATGGTTTCCCACCTGCCTTTTTACTCGGATGATCGGTTCACTTAAGCGTGTCACCTACCAGATCTTGTTGCAGAGCAGTAGGACGCCATAACTGGTCACGTGATACGCTAGTCATGTGACGTGGAGCAGCGAATCGGCGACAATATGACAATGTGGAGCTCGCGCACTGTTTTAAATGAGAGATTCAAATCTAAAAAAAAAGTCACGATTTCGCATCATTTTTTTCTAAAGTGTAAAAAAAAAAAGGAACGATGTCATAAGATATCATTCTCCATGAAATATGTGCAGGAAATTTTGTTATATAAAATTTTTGTTTTGCATCATTCGTTTTTGTGAAATGTTTCACGGTTTGTAAAATTGTTTTGTACTTCCTGGTCAAGTGAACATTTAGCAATAAAGATTATTCATTGATTGTCTTTGCTTCTACATTCCTCGCACTTGGCTTTTTATGGGTTCTTAACTCAAACAGAAACAAACACACCTATCCTAAATATGAGTGGCATTTTATTTGGATAGCAACACAATACAATGTACCGTCTTACTCTGTACACAAACCAAGACATCCTGCATGAAGCAACACAAATTACATGAATACACGCAGTCTATTAGATGTTAAAACAGAACACAGAGACATCAATCTGGCCATGTTTTCAGGTTCACATATTAATAGAATTAACTTCTAGATGAGTTTGCCAAAGAAAACTCCCTTATCTACTGACACTGGAAATGAATGGTTTTACCTAAAGTGATTCCTGATGGCTGGGATTGGGCCAACTGTAATCCCGCGAGCAGAAAGTAGGGTGGAAACCATACAAACACTAAAAATACCAAGGTTAGAGCGATTGTTACTCGGTGTTCAGTGTGCTTTTTTCATTTCTTTTTTTCGCAGTGCAACCTAGTCATTTTAGGGCGTCTATTTATTGCAATACAATAAGGAAAAAAGACTTGCGGTAAGTGAAAGAGGTCGAGAAAAGTCAGGAGAAAAAATCTAATTATTTTGCAATACTAAATTTGCAACAATGACAGCATTCTCTCTCTCTCTCTCTCTCTCTCTCTCTCTCTCTCTCTCGCTCTCTCTCTCTCTCTCTCTCTCTCGCTCACTGTACGTGACGTCAAACCAGCATGGCGGTCAAGGTGACTTGGGCATCGTTCTCTTTGCAATTTCCAACCCCTACTTGTGTCATTTCTCTTGGTGTTTTGCTCGTTTTCGTGTGTAGGAACAGTCGAGGCGAGTGTGCGCCGGACGAGCGGGCGTCGTGCTCGGAGCTGCCTTGTAGCATCCCCGGGCTAGCTGACGCCCGGCGGCCGGTTGGCGGCTGCTGGCCTTGATGACACTTCCTTCCCAACAGGCTGGAGGGAGAGAGAGGGAGGATAGCTCCGTAATGCTAACCAGCTGTCAGTTATGCTTTCTTCCTGACAAAAATGCTAAGCGGAACGTCTTTTTCTTTTTAGCCAGTAGCAATCAAACTTGAACTTTTTTTCCCTCTCGTCATTGTAACGGTTCGCGTCCTCTTCGTGCTAGCTCTGTTAGCCGACCGGGGCTGGTTCGAGGTTCGACCCGTTACCAACCACCAGCCCGGTAGCATCATAGCTTCATGCCAGGCAAAACTGTACACGTCCGTTTTGGGCTGGACTTCCAAACCAACGTACACTATAATTTGCACCCAAAAAAAAAAACGTATAGGGGGGGGAGGAATGCGTAAACAGTGTCAAATTCCCTAACATCCTCATATGACTATTTTTGTCTGAATTTGTTCCTTTTTCATTTGTAGGTGCAATCAACCAAACGTGGGGATCCAAGTGAGCTCAAAGCCATCTTCCAGAAGGTGAGCTTTACACATTTAAGATGCATCCATTGTTCAGATGTTATTTTGAGTGCCATGGGTCACTCGTATGTACCTTCATTTGTTGGAAAATGATGATGAGTTACCAATTGAAAATATGTTTATCTATGCATAGTGACAGGCAGAACAATGAACTGCTCTTCTGTTGAGTGGCCGAAGGTACAATTCATACAACGGAAGACCAAAGAGTAAATAAAGGGAGACATTGCTTCATACTTTTGGTGAGATTTTTGTCCGGTCGTGGGCCGCAGCATTTTTCTTTTTGGAACTGCGCACGGGGTGAAAGAGTGAGCCGAGTCTGATTTTGCTTTGTAAATTGAACTGAGGGGGTTGTGTCACAGGGTTTAAATTAGTCCACTGTTAGCTACGACTAAACGTCCATAACAGGCTGCTGTTTCACTCCACGTCGAAAATGAAACGCAACCTCGAAATGACATGTGACGGAAGCGAAATACGCTGACATTCAAATTTGAATCTACTACTTGACTGGTGAAGTCTTCAAACATCTGCGTCAGGTTGTTTGCCACTGTTGTCGTCGTCCTTCCGCGTGAGGCTTACTACCAAAGTGTTGTTGTCAGCAAAGAGCACAAACAAGGAAGTGCTTCCATATGGTTTTGACTCGCCCGGCCACACCGCTCCTCACGTTTAGTATTTGAAATCCTACGCGTGCGGCGTGCCTTGGGTTATTATTCAAGCAAGCACTTAACCTTCACGTTGCTTTCTGCCACGGCCGGTGCGTGACCGGACCATGTGACCGTTGCGTGACAAGCACACACAGGGTCAAATAACACACAAGCTCAAGCCAAAAAGATTGATGTGCCTGCTCGCTCGCTCGCTCGGGTTAGTCGCAAAGTTGTCGAGCATGCAACAGAAATACGACAACCTCTGAATATGTTTGTTAGATCCGTGACATCACCGAAGCGCATATGTCGGACAGCGACATGACCTTGAACGTGTCAAGAACAGCTCGTTCTGGGAGCAGGTGTGACGTGATTGTAATCATCATTTAAATGATGGCAGTATTTTAGTTTTGTTCCCTAGCAAATGGATAGCAAAGTCTTTAATGAGTGACAGAATTGTCCTGTCACATTCCTTCTTTTCCTTTCCCACAAATGTAAGCTACTCTAACTGCAGCTTTGGGCTTTAGCGAGGCTACAAGCCACAGATGAACGTGATTATGTCGTAACGCACGCGACGCTCACGCAAATTGACGTGACTCGCATGTCTTTTTTTTTGCGTCCTCAGTATGCCAGCGAAGTGGACAAAGATGGGGAGAGGTTCATGACCCCAGGAGACTTTGTCCAGAAGTACCTGGGCCTGCAAACACAGATCCACCACAACCCCAAAACCGTGCAACTGCTGGCCGCTGTGGCCGACACCACCAAGGACGGGTGTGTGCCGCCGATCCGCAAAACATGAAGCGGCGCTAATTGATTGAAAGAAAAAAAAAACACGCACACACACTTGCTACCGTTAGCTCATAAAGATAAGATCAACGGCTTGTTATCGGTGCGGTCGTATGCGCAGCCAGGACACGCACACTTGTGTTATTTATCGAGAAAGAGGAAAGACAAGTCATGGTTCAGTCAAATCTGTTGCCTAAAATGGTAAAAACCAATTTTTCATAAGCATTCAAAGCAAATGGACTTAAAAATGAAATACAACTTCATTGTGCCTAAAAATGTCCCCTTCTTGAAAAGTCGAATACATGGGTTGCCGACTTCCAAGTTGATGGTTGAGTATGTGATATTTCGGACTTTCTTGATTGAATGTGTTACTCCTGTGCTAATCCCGCGTGATCAATTTGTTGTGTATTTGTTGTGCGCCGACTTGGACAGGCTCATCTCCTTCCAGGAGTTCCTTGCTTTCGAGTCGGTGCTGTGCGCGCCTGACGCTCTCTTCATAGTTGCCTTCCAGCTCTTTGACAAGACTGGAACTGGAGACATTTCCTTTGGTGCGTGCCATTCATTCTCTCTGACTTTCCTCGCCACCTGAAATCACACGCGTGGAGCCACAAACACACACCCCAGCCCACTCGACGAACATTCTGCGTTCATAAGCAGTCCGCTGCCGATAAGGAATGTCCGAGCGTGACTCTCGGAAGCCGATTATTCCTCTTTCCGGCTCGCTACGTGCGCGTGGATAAACTGACTGTTTCCTCCCAAAACACAATTGGCTCCTTATTACTTGATTTATTTGTTCCCATTCCACAGAGAACGTGCGGGACATTTTCAGCCAGACCACGGTGCACCACCACATTCCCTTCAACTGGGACTGTGAGTTTGTCCATTTGCACTTTGGCCATGACCGTAAGAAACGCCTCAACTACCTGGAATTCACCCAGTTCCTGCAGGTAAGCGACACCTTTTTGTCACACGGTGATGATGGATGGATGGATGGATGGATGGATGGATGGATGGGACACAACATCTTTTTGGAACTTTGTCTGCTAGGAGCTGCAGTTGGAACATGCCCGGCAGGCCTTTGCCCAGAAGGACAAAGGGAAGAATGGCGTCATCTCCGCCTTGGACTTCAGTGACATTATGGCCACCATCAGGCACCACATGCTCACGCCCTTTGTGGAGGAGAACCTTGTCTCGGTGGGTTAGCGTCGCTATGATCTCCATTTACTTTTCAACTGTTGATTGAATAGCGGACAGACGGATGGACGTGCAGTACAGCACTTTACACAAAGATGATAGACACGCCGGAGCTGTTTTGGGCCACAGCTGGCGGCTGTAGTCTCACACCATGACTCACTCTATCTATCCATCCATCCAGGCAGCAGGAGGCGGCACCTCTCACCTGGTCAGCTTCTCTTACTTCAACGCCTTCAACTCCCTCCTCAACAACATGGAGCTGATCCGCAAAATTTACAGCACGCTAGCCGGTTCCTGGAGTGACACGCTGGTCACCAAAGGTACACCTTTGTTTCTTTGCAAACTTTTCTTATTTGCTATCTTGTCTCATCCTTCCTTCCTTGCTTCCTTCCTTCCTTCCCCCCTGCAGAGGAGTTTGTTCATGCTGCCAACAAGTTTGGTCAAATCACACCAATGGAAATTGACATCTTGTACCAGTTATCAGGCCTGCACTCTCCGTCAGGGTAAACACTCGTATTGCCGCCGTAAAACTAACAACCGCGCTCACTTCGACACTTCTTTTATCAGTTCAAACTGAGTCAGTCAACATTGGTTCATCTCTGGGCATGGCGACTAGAGGCCGTCAACCTTTTTTTTTTTTTTTTTCCCTCCCCCCCTGCCCCCTCCACTAAATGCGCTCTCGCTGCTTCAATGTCTTTGTGAGTCGTGCATAACAAACGGAATCCCCCCCCCATTCTCAGCTGCGATGATCTGCTCTTGTGCTTCAGGCGCCTGAATCTTGCTGACATTGAGAGAATAGCCCCTCTGGAAGAAGGAAGTCTTCCATATAACCTGGCTGAAACCCAAAAGCAGGTAACTGGTGTTGTGTTCAAGGCCTGTCCTTCCAGTCAAAACCAATACTCGATGTCAAAGTGTGACGTCGTTCTTATGTTGCGATTCCCCCAGACTCAAGCTCAAGGGGACGGTTCGAGACCCGTGTGGCTCCAAGTTGCCGAATCTGCTTACAGGTTCACGTTGGGCTCCATCGCCGGAGGTGAGTTCTTCTCGCCGTGGCCCGAGGAAGCCTTTGGCCCGAGCTCGTGTTTGTTTGCGCAGCCACGGGCGCCACGGCCGTGTACCCCATCGACTTGGTGAAGACCCGAATGCAGAACCAGAGGTCCACGGGCTCTTTTGTCGGGGAGCTGATGTACAAAAACAGCTTTGACTGCGCTAAGAAGGTGCTTCGCTACGAAGGCTTCTTTGGCTTCTACCGAGGTAAAGCGTTCAAATAGCAGTTGGCGTGCCAAACGGCTACAAACGTTTGATGGTGGCCCGCCCGCAGGTCTGGTTCCTCAGCTCATCGGCGTGGCGCCAGAGAAGGCCATCAAACTCACCGTGAGTCCCATGTCGCGAGATACTAACACGGCATGGACATTTGGTATCACTACCGAGGTGTCTTCTTCGCTAACTTTATTTCTATCGGCGCCACCTAGGTGAACGACTTTGTGCGAGACAAGTTCACGGACAAAGACAATTCCATCCCTTTCCTGGCCGAAATCTTGGCCGGCGGCTGCGTGAGTGACATTGTACATGTGGAAGATGTGAGACGACACTAACTAACTAAGAGTTTTTGTTCTCCTCCTTCACCAAGGCCGGAGGCTCCCAGGTGATCTTTACCAACCCTCTGGAGATAGTCAAGATCCGTTTGCAGGTGGCGGGGGAGATCACCACCGGGCCTCGAGTTAGCGCGCTCAACGTGGTGCGAGACTTGGGCTTCTTTGGCCTCTACAAGGTAAAATATGCGCCGCCGCTAGGTAGGTAGGTAGGTACATTCTGCAATCCATCTTTGCTGCTGCATGTGTGTTTCTAGGGAGCCAAGGCCTGTTTCCTGAGGGACATCCCCTTCTCTGCCATCTATTTCCCCGCCTACGCCCACCTCAAGTCTTCCATGGCTGACGAACAAGGAAGGCTCGGACCCTTGCAGCTTCTCACGGCCGGAGCCATTGCAGGTAATGAATGCTGATTTGCGTACGGCGTAGTATGCAGCGGGCGAGCGAGCGTGGCTAAAGAGCCACACAGAAATCTTGTCAAGCGCAAATAGGAAGGCGAACCGGCGTGTTCAGGCAATCTCTGCAGTCGTCTCTTCCTGCTCCATTTTGCAGGCATCCCCGCGGCCTCGCTGGTGACGCCGGCCGACGTCATCAAGACTCGCCTGCAAGTGGCCGCCCGGGCGGGTCAGACCACTTACTCCGGGGTCACCGATTGCTTCCGGAAGATCATGCGGGAGGAAGGCTTCCGAGCTCTCTGGAAGGGAGCGGGAGGTTAGTCGGAGTGAGCCAATGAGGGAGGGGGGGGGAAGCTTATTTTCAATGTTGACGCAACACCCACCGTGGTGTCGCTCTCTCTTTCTCGCAGCTCGTATGTGCCGGTCCTCTCCCCAATTTGGTGTGACTTTGTTGACCTATGAACTCTTGCAGAGGTGGTTCTATGTTGACTTTGGAGGACAGTAAGTTCTTTGTATTTCTTAATCGCCACAGACGTGTACGGAATTGCTTGTAATTGCAACTTTTTCGCGGTCGGCAGTCGGCCGTCAGGCTCCGAGCCCACGCCCAAGTCTCGCATCTCGGAGCTGCCCCCCATCAACGCCCATCACGTGGGAGGCTACCGCCTGGCCGCCGCCACCTTCGCTGGAGTGGAGAACAAATTCGGCCTCCACCTGCCCAAGTTCAAGTCCTCGGGCGTGGTGTCCATCCACCCCCCGGAGCCCGCCGCACGCGCTCAGTCCCCGTAGGGTAGGTCTGAGCGTTCGTATCGCATCTCCACCCATATTTACGACAGCGGCGACTAAAGGCTGCCTCCGTTTGTGTGCAGCCCAAAACAGCAGCATAGATGCGGTGGCTGTCATAGATTCAAGAACAACGACAGTGTGGCGTTGTCCCACGCCCTACCTAGCCAATGGTGGCGTAGCAACCTGCTCACTGTGCAGACTTCAGCACTTTGATATATCTTCAGTGGCTGTTCATTGGTGAAATCACTCCAGAATCCATACGCATTATCATGAGTAGCTTTGATTTTTTGTTTGTTTGTTTTCGTCTGTTACTTTTTGCGAATAGGGCTGGCCATAGAAAATGATTAGCTTGTTAACGGTGTGTTGTGTGTAGGGTTGCGGGAAATTTGGAACTTCTAAGGCACTCGTAAGTTATTTGGGTTTTTCCCCTACAAAATTGAAGTTCCCAAATTAGAGCCAACATGAAATGTTGTAAATTCCTGCCATATGATCTCATGTCCAGTTTCAAAATGCAAATGTCAAGAATTTTGCAACCCTAATTGTGAGTGTGGGGGACAGGAGGATGAATTCTGTACATATTGTAAAAGTGATATGTTTAGGACGGACGGCGTCACGTGCAGTATGCATCATGTAGAACTGTACAGAGATAGCTACTGTGACGAGGCCACGTTGGTGCATGGAGTGCTTCATTGTAATATCACGGCAAGAGGCAGGCTTACGGGTGTACAGACCTTTGAGTTATTATCAGACCATATGCTTATGAATTTTATTGAAATAAATCATCCATGTGGTTTTATTCTGATAAGTGCAGCTGTTTTAGCCACAGCAACGGGATTGGAACAGGCTGCAACATGTGGTTGCTTTCTCATTGTTAAGGACGCAACCACAAACATTTGGAGAATGCAAAACACTTCCGCTGAATACGCTTCGTCTGATATTCCAAAGATATACGTATGTGCTTATTACTGGGTGTCCTGAAAAAAATTCCTCATGTTGAGGAGTCTGGTCCTGAAGACCATCATCAACTGAAGAAAGAGTATTAGGTCATATTTTATTTTTTCTCTCAAACATGTCATTGTGACCACTTGGAAAGAATGACCCATGGTAGCCACTTCTGGTTTTTAATTAGCAACAAGTTAAGTTCTTCTCAAACTATTGTCCAAGACATTGAGAAACACTTTTGATCCCAGCTGTTTGTAACATGAACATGAGGAGTTGGATGGTAAAGTAGCTATAAAAATGACCTTTGGACTACACCTTCATCATCCAAATTCATTTTGATACTGAAAATGACTGTTCTTAAACAAAGCATGAGACATGAAATAATAGCTGAGGTCGAAATAGTTTCAGGTTAAAAAAAGCTTGTAGTGCTAAGTGTGTGTGGCGCATAGACTTTTAAGCGCAAAGCAGCATTTCAAAGTACTATATGCGCATCAAATTTGAAAGAAGTGCAAGCACCGGAATAAATAGTATTAAATATGTATATGGAACACTCCCTTGCACAGGACACAGTGCAAAAATAGTGTCTCCAATTTGTGCTGAGCAGGACACAAAAAGGCTTGTGAACAAGTGTGTTGTGGAAATATCCAATCAAACATGTTGGAAAAATGCAACATTAGTACGTAGAAAGGTGCGAGTACAAATAGTTGCATATTGATTGAGGCCTTGAGAGCAGTCAGCGAAGCCCTGGAAATGGTCACATTTGACAGCAAATCAATTGACAGTATTTTGTACTGCTGCCAGAGACATGTCAAATTGTAGGGGGATCCACAAACAAACATCAAAATGGTTCTATTCGAATCGAACACTGCACGTTTCTCCAGGCTGGACGCCAACTCGTGTCATTTCAGGAAGTAGTGTACAGAGGGGGAAGGAAACGAAAAAGGTTTGCCTCATCAGACGTTGGCGAGCTCCTCGGCTTCGTCTCTGTTCTCGTTAATGTCGGCCAGAGTCCCGACGAAGCGCGTCCACTCGTCGGCCTTGGGCACGCAGATTTGCTGGCAAAAGATCAAAGTGGATGGATGGATGAAAAGCACCAATTGGCGCTGTGCTTCCAAAGGAAATGGAGCCCGCAATAGTATTTGGAGGAATATTGCGTAAGAAGTGGAATCCAGCCATTTTCAGCCATCTCACCTCGCCCACGTCGTACACCTGCACTTGTCCTTCCGAGTCTCCCGTAGCGATCTCTTTTCCCGAGTGAGCCCATCGCACGCGGTTCAGTGCCGGAGCCCCTTCCACGTACACGCTGGCGGTGGGAACCTGGCCAACAACAAGTGACAAGACCACTTCAAACAGAACACCATCAACAGTTCCACCTTCGTACCTCCGTGTCATTGTTGAGGTTCCACAAGTCCAGACGTCCGGCAAGGTCCACGCAAGCGAAGAGCGCAGGGTGCGTCGGAGACCACACGGCATCGTACACGTAGTCGCAACTATCCTCAAAGGAGTAGAGCGGCCGGGTGCTCTGCGCGGAGGAAACGGATTAGCCGGACCGCATCTACTCTTGCTATCTTCTGCGCGCCACCACCTTGGTGCTCCAGAGTTTGACGGTCCAGTCGAAAGAAGAGGAGATGAAGAGATGAGAGAAGTCCACGGGTCCCGCCGCTGTATGACAACTCAATCCCGTCACTGGACCGTGGTGGCCCTCAAACACCTCAGTGATGCCCGCCTTACTGTCGACGCACACAACCGAGTCGGTCGGACCTGCGCGTTCGCTACCTTGGCCTGGTGCTGTTCGATAAACGCAACGTGCCGAGTGACGGACGACTCACCTCCCGTGGCGACAGGCGGTATAGACGGATCCGTCCTCGCTGCCCACCACAAAGTTGTTCACATCACCTAGCGGGAAGGCCATGGAGGTGACAGCCACCGCCTTGCTCTGCTTGAACACCAGCTCCAAACTGTCCTGTCGCAGACAAACGCCAAAAGACTCTCAGCGAGCGCCCCGTGTGGACCTCCGCAAGAACCAGCGATGCCGGTACCTGCGGCTGGGACAACATGTCCAGGCTCCACGAGCACATCTTGCCGTCTGTGGAGACGCTGATCAAGTTGTTGGCGTTCTGCGTTCCCACCACGTTCACGCAGTAGACGGGATGCTGCCACGCACACAACCAGTTGATCAAGAAACAGCCAAGTGTGTGTGTGTGTGTGGGGGCGGAGCATTACCGTGTGCGCGGTGGCCGACAGCGGCGTTCTCTGGACGGGGGTTCGCTTGTTGCTGCGGTTGTCCCATAAGACAATCTGTCCCGAGTAGGTGCCGCCCACAACCAGGTTGGGGTGAAACTTTGCAAAGCCGGCTGACATCACCTCCGACTGAAGAACGGCAACTCATTAGAAGACGGTACGGTCCGAATGTCAAGTCCCTCTTACCTGACAGTGGAAGATGTACTCCGGGGTGCTCTTCTTGTATTTCAGGTTCCAGACCAGTGCTACTCCGTCAGGCTCATGAGGAGAGTCCTCGTTGTTGTTGTAGGAGGCCACCAGCAGCTCCGGGTACTGGTACAGTGCAGTCACCTCATTAATCGAATTCCAAGTCTATAGGCCTGTATTACAAACCCACCTGAGGAGACCAGTCGAGACAGGTGACCACTCTGTTTTTGGTCCAGCGTTCGTCTGCAAACTGTCGGTTCAGAACCAGCTTGGCGCCCGCCTGCAGGTCCCTAAACAAGATGTTGAGGGTCCTGCATCTCATCTGCATTTTTTTTTCTCTCTCTCTCTCTCTCTCTCCCTTGAACGGGCCTCACCCCTCCTTGTCCTCCAGATCTCGGCCGCTGTAGTCAAAGCAGACGTCCACCTGCTCGCACAGCGCTCGCTCCACAATGCGGCTGCCGCGCTCGAAAAAGGTCAGGAAGTCCTCGGAATGCAGGACCTGCAGCTTCTCTTCCTCCGTCAGCTCTTTGGGAATGTCTACGCACACAGAGGACAACATTCGAAGGATCATTTTGTTGTTCATACTTTTTACCCAGTCGTCATTTGAGTTTGTTTGGATCCGACAAACGTCGACACTTAAGTGAGCCAATGCCAGGTTTTGTCTGCTGGTGCGACGTTACAAACCTTCCTCATGTTGGTCTCCCTGGTCTTCTTTCTCCTCTTGAGCAACCTCGACTGGTGGGCCCGCACTTATCTCATCATCCTCATCCTCATCTGTAGGGCAAACAAAATACACACCCCCAAATTAGAATACTGTGACGCACCACAGTTCACGCTTAGGCGTTTGGTCACATTCCGATCTTTTTTCGCCAAGTTATTTGCTCAAAATCTCACCTAGTTGATCAAATGTGTCCTTTGGCGACCCCTGGTGGAATCTAGGTTGAATTAATAGATCATGTTTTTCGTCTGCATTTCCTGTTTTGTTATGGGTGCCTGCACCTCGTGCAGAGTGAAAGTATGTCTGCTGAAGGTGAGTTGAATGCCTTAATACTGTTTGTGCAAATGTGAGTGTGTGTGTATATTTGTCAGCTAAGTTTGTGCTAAGCCTAAAGGCTGGTAAACTAGCTCATATGATTGCTGCGCCTCGCGTAAGGGTGGTTTGTTGTGCGTTAGTAGGCTTACTCTGAAAGGATGTTTCTTTACCTGCTTTTTGTTCTGCGTGAGCTTCAGTGGGAGTCTGGGTCTCTTTTGAGTAGGACACCATCTCTTTGGGGACAATGTCCACTTGAATCACTTTGGACATGCCGAGCCTCACGGCCCCACGCCTGGATAGACGCAACGCAGCGCACATCATCATGTGAGCAAGACCGCAGTGTCGTGGAGAACTTGAGACGACGGGAGATGTGATGAGGAGGAGGGCTAACGGACATATTACTAACACTCAAACATATTTGGACGCGGAGTTGAAATTAGAGAAGCTCATTCAAAGCTGCTAGCTACAGGAGGTGAGAGGAGCAGCAGTACCCCATCAGCTCAGAGTCGGCGTGGAGTTGCAGAGTAGAGGGGTCGGGGTCCCAATGCAAAGTCCTTAAGGGGCCAAACCACCAGGCGGAGTTAGCGAGAGGCAGACAGAGAGAGAGAGAGAGAGACGGGAGGAAGGGAGGGAGGGAGAAAGAGCACACGGGGACAGCGGTGGCACCGACCAACCGCACAAGGAGACGGCTCAAGGGTGAGATGGAGAAGATGGAGGAGACAGTACATAGAAGAAAGGGAGAGAAGAAGTGCGTGTTAATTGCGTGCGGGTAAAAAGGCAAAGAGTTCAACGATGGTCATATACAATCACAAAACAAGACTGCTCCTCCAATATGATGTAGTGGAAATCCCCAAATAATCATCGTGTCGACTTGAATTGCAGCAAAGCCAGCAGGGGGCGCTGCTGCATAAAATGTCTGCCACGTGACCTGCTTAATTCCTCCTACCGCACAACAGCAATCGGAATATAATAAAGTGCTGGATTGTGCGGGAGGTGTACCTAATCAAGTGTCTGGTTGACAGTGTTATGTATATCCCGCTTTCTCCCAAACACACACACACACACACAGCGTGCACGCGCACACACCTTGGTCCTGCGTTTCCGTCCCCAGAATCCTGGCTTCCCGCGTCGCTGGCCACTGATTTGTTGGAGGGAGACATGGGGGCGGGGACTAGGTAGTGAAATAGACAGGTATCCTCTGTTACTACCCTCAGGGGCTGAGCTGTGGCTGTTTGACCAGTGAGTGGGAGAGTGATGGGGGGGGTGAGGAGGGGTAGCAAGTGGCGAGAGTGGATGAGTGAAGCATGCAGCGAGGGGGCCGAGACAAGGACGCACACACGGGCAGATAGGGGAGAGAAGAGAGAATGAACATACACGATAGACAGGCTTAGGCGTCATGCGCAAAATGGTCAGATAATACAATCGTATGTGAAAGGGTGAACACAACTTATCCCAACTGGAGAAAAAAGAAGTTAGTTTGTTAAAGCTTCAGCGTAACCGAGCAGTCCATCAGAGCTGATCTTGGGTAATCCATACAGTAGTACTTTGACTTAAACAGGGTTCCTCTAGTACACAATTGATAAATGATGACAATGTACGTCCGCACACAAAAAAGAAAGAAAGATGAGCATGCTGGCACATGTGCATTTGTGTAATGTACCATGTTGTATGTCAGGGGCAATGCCAACACTCTGCAACAAAGCCTCGGCCTCCTTCCTCTTCTTCTCCAGGTCCGAGTCTTCGGCACCCGCGGCGGCGGAATCCACCACACGCTTTGAGTCTCCCTGCAGAGGACAAGGACAAGCTCCAGAAAGAATTCCCGCATTTTTACCGTCGTTATTGTCACGTGACTGACATCCTTCTTCTTCTTCTCTTCTTCTTTTCTTTTCTTCTCCTCTCGAATCTGGGCGATACGCTGTTTCTTCCTCTCAAGCTCGGCCTTCAGCTCACTCTTGTCAGACATACTGCGTGCGTGCCTGCGTGCGTGCCTGCGTGCGGGGAGACGCCAGCGTCCGCTCATCAGTTATAAAGGTTACAAAAAGAGGATTACATGGTACACAGTACAGACAGACAGACACGTGAACATGGGGATATGCTTTGGCCTACATGTTAGTCAAGAAAAACAGTATTCATGTCAGGCCTGCGCTATTTCCAAAAAAGGAAGAAGTGGCCCTGGGCCCGTCACATTGCTAATATGAGGACAGCTGCTTATTACAATGTTCCCTTTCTATGTGCTCATATTGGGCGTTGTTTTGAAGCACACAGAAAGCCCCTGAACAAATGGCCAGGACGGATGGACATACTAACAACAATGTCATTACCCCGCAATTGCTTTATGAATTAACATGTGAGCCAACCTTTGGCCATCTATGACGTCATTGTTGTAACCCAACCAAGATGCTCAACAACGCCCCTCCCGCTGTCATAACAACTGTAGATAATAATAGTTATTTACGACCCATCTAAAAATCAAGTGAGATTTTAATCACTTGATCCATGTTTCCCACCGACTCGGCAACCTGCCAAACATGGTTTGATCTCCTTAAAAACCTTCCTGACAGGCAGGCCAAGCAGCTAGCTATCTATCTATCTACGTTAGCATGCTAATCCGAGAGGGCCCGAGAGATGGATGCATCGGAAAAAACAACCGCACCCAGTTGTTTGCAAGACGACTAGACATGTACGATGGGAAAACTCGTAACGGAATAACCACCTGACGTCCAAGTAAAACAGTCCAGTGACAAAGCGGTTCGGAAGAGAAGCGAAGTGATGATGAGCGGTGATGATGCTGGAACTGGAAGCACAACGGAGTCAGTGGGTTGTGCCAAAGGAGTTACCCCCGTGGAAATCTGTAGCCGCTGCCGCGGGAGCGCGCACGCCTCGAGTGGAAAGCGGAAACGAAAGACGATTTCTCTCTTGTACCCACTCCGTGTTCTTTGATGGTCAAGACTGCCTGTAACGTTAGCAACCACCCAGAACGGGGCGTTTAAATGTTCAAAACGAACGAAAACGGTAACAGCACATCCAACGCGAACATTTAGACTTAGGTGGACTATAACGACGTGGGTAGCACCGCTGACGTTGATCGTAAAGGTAAGCGCCGACATAGGTTGCCGCCGGGCGTGGTTTTAGTTTTGGATTCTCCGTGGGGGGATTGTCGGCTTTCGCTTCGTTCCGCAACGCTATCAGGCTAACGTTAGCTTCATGCTAACGGAGAGCTGCTAAGCATCGTCTCGCTCGTTTCGCTGGCGTTAAGTAAATTCACGCACTTCTTTATATTTTTACACCATCGTGTTCGTGTGTGTGTGTGTTGCCTTTTATTCTTCAAATTACATACTGAAATGTGTCAGATTGATGCTAATGCTACGTGCTAACTGCGCTGTCAAAAAAAAAAAAAAGCCTCGCCTGCTTCTGACAGCTCATCTCCATAGGCCAACATTACGTACATGTATCTACATGTAATATTCTATTGCCTATTTATACAGAAAACATGCAAAGCCAACCTTTTTTGTATGTCAACGTGACACGAGTTAACGCGAACGGGCTGCAGTTAACGTGTATCTTTTTACAGCATCTGCACCGTAAACTGGCGCTCGGTGTCAAATTGTAACGTACAGTAGACCCGAATGTGTACGTACACACACACACACACACACAATCGACGACGCAACGCCTTGCTAAATAGAGGCAATCATCAAGTGGTGCTTGTGGATTGTTGTCTGCACTATTGGTTGTATTATCAGGCAGAGTGCCCCGCCCTAGTTTGGCATCTCAGCCCCTAATGTACCGATATGTCCGTTTTGCACACTTTGAATAATCTTCAGATGAAATAAATGGGGATACCAACAAACCAACCAGAAATAACAAGGAAAGCTTGGGTTACTAATTTGAAAGGCGTAACATGCTGTATGAGAAACACTCCTTTGATGAGAAAACGTTGCTTCTGTATAGGTCAAACAGTCTTGTGACTAAACGTGCCCATTAGGATTTGAGCAGACTCTCGTGACAATGTAACACTAAAGTGTTCATGCTCACCAAAATACTCAAGAAGTGAAACATATGTTGCATTAAAACTGCTCCGACAGTTTGTTCAAAACCATAAAGTACATTTCGCACAGGACATTGAAAATACTCTATTGATGACATTTGAGCTGATAACCACAGCGGTTGTTCGCGTGTGCCGTGACTTGCGTTCCCCCCCATCTGTCATCGAGATGTAGATGATATTCCAAACGATTGTATTCTTGTGAAAGAGGAAGTGACTTTCTGCTCCCCATTTAACAGCTGTCGGGTGAGCAATGTCACCGGCCCCCAGCTGCGACTGCCCCCACCTGGATTGTGTGGGGGAGATCACCAAGGAGGAGCTCATCCACAAATCTCATGTGAGTTTCTATGATGACAATACCTGATGTGTTCTGGTCTGAACAAAACATATAGCGCGGTGCTATCTATGCTAATATGCATGCCATATCATATCTGCAGGGCCAATGTCAAGACTGTAAAGTTGGAGGACCAAATTTGTGGGCTTGTTTGGAGGTAAGACAAAAGAGTGAGAGAGAAAACCCCGTCAAATGTAGGAAGGAAAAAGATATGGTTTGTATTTCTGTGTTACTAGAATGGCTGTGCGTACGTTGGCTGCGGAGAGTCCCATGTGGATCACAGCACAGGACACTCGCAGGTGAGACTGAAAAAGTGCTCCCTCCTTACATGGCTGTTAACCACACTTAAAGCCCAATAACGCCACATATCAAAGCGCTTCAACATGTCTGCCATAGTTCCTTTTGTGAATCATTTAGACGGACTCTTTCTTTGTTGTCTGGGCCTCTTTCCCTGCTGCTGTGTGACCGACCCCTAATGCAGCGTCCATCAATAATGCACACGGGCGGGTGACCCCCCCCCCCCCCCGATTCACACTCGTCTCCAAAATACAAACGAATGTCCCCCCTCAAGTCACTCTCGTCTCCAAAATACAAATGACTCTTATCATTGTTAGCTACTTCCAAAATTCAAACACTTTTTGGGTGTTTCTCAGATAAATCAGGAATAAAGACAATCAAACTTTTGATGTGCTTGGTTCATTTGTTGTGCTTGCATGCAGGAGAGCGGCCACAACCTGACGGTGAACCTGACCACCCTGCGAGTGTGGTGTTATGCCTGTGGCAAGGAGGTCTTCTTGGACCGTAAACTAGTCCCTCAGCCCCCGCAGTCTAACAGCAAGCCTCTCGCCTCCTCCCAGCAGGTACATGCCGCCCGCCACCCCTGCTGTCCTTTTATCATTTCGATTAGCACGACTTTATCTTATCATTTCTCTCTTACGTAACAATGTTTTTCCTCTTATCCAGATAACTAACTATTGATTTTTGTTTGTGTGTAACTCACTGAAGGGTAACAATAAAGCCTCTCCTGCGAGCCCCGCCTCTCTCCGCGTGACGCCCAACAGTGTTTGCGAAGATCTGGACATGGAGACGGAGGAAGAGGATGACATGCGTGCTCGTGGTAAGCCCCACTGTATTGACACAAGAGACATGAGCCACTTTTGCTCTGTCTGCAAAAGCCAAGATTGAGATATGAAATCTATTTTTTTTTATATCCTTGCCACCCACAGTGACTTAGGGCCAGCCACTTGTGTTTCTGATTGGTTGCCTAACTGCACTCCCGTTTCCCTTCCCAGGCTTGACTGGACTGAAGAACATCGGCAACTCGTGCTACATGAATGCCGCTCTTCAAGCCCTGTCCAACTGGTGACTATGTGCCATATTTGACGTGACAATGCCACTTGATTTTGCTTTCCCTACACGCACGCACAGACACAAAGATGTTGCCGTGATAAAAGAAGCCCAATTGTCGCACCCTGCGGGCTCGTATTTGTTTATTGGGCCCGCCCTTTACGATTGGCCACTAAAATAACAAAGTTTTGTAGCAAACAGCAATCCTCCTCTGCCGCATTGCGTGCCCGGCCGGAGGCTGGTCAAATTTGTGCTCATGGGAAAAAAAAAAGCTGGGCGTGAATTTGTAAACGAAATCACTTTCCTCGAGCGAGTGGGAATGTTCTGTGCTTTCTTTTAATGACTGTATTTATTTTTTGGGCATTTTTGGGGAGGAGCAGTGTATTTCTCTTCGTGTCCGTCCGTCCGACCGTGACAAAGTGTCCTTTTGTCACAGCCCGCCGTTGACACAGTTCTTCTTGGAGTGTGGCGGTTTGGTGAGAACGGACAAGAAGCCGGCGCTCTGCAAGAGCTACCAGAAACTTGTGTCTGACCTGTGGCATAAGAATAGGTAGGCAACTTTTTCCTCTTGTTGAAAACAAATACCCGGTGCCCTTTCTTCATGTCTGTGGCGTCATTGCAGACCATCCTACGTGGTGCCGACTAATCTGTTCCAGGGAATCAAAGCCATCAACCCAATGTTCCGAGGATACTCTCAACAGGTGTGTGTGTGTGATGTTTCTTTCTTCATAGGTGTAAGAACGGAGTGGCCTTGATGTCAACATGGGTTGTGACGTCATGGAACATTCCTCGTGGCTTAATGCATCATCAGCAAAGCCCAGTAATACTTGTGATTTTCAAACTGTTCCGTCCCGCAGGACTCACAGGAGTTTCTGCGCTGCCTGATGGACCAGCTGCACGAAGAGCTGAAGGAGATGCTGCCCGAGCCGTACGAGCCGTCTGGCGTCCCGGTGGAAGGCGGCCCGTCCAGGGAAGATAACCACAACCAGTCAGACAGCGACTTTCAGTCCTGCGAGTCGTGCGGGTGCAGCGATCGGGCCGACGGCGAAGCACCGCACGCGGGCGCGCCCACTGTCGTCGTCGACAACGAGGCGGAGATGCTGATTCCCGAGCAAGATGACCTTCAGGCCAACAGGGAGTGGCAGAAGGAGAAGAACATGATCAACGACATCTACCGCACCGGGGAGAACGCAGTGGCGGACATGGACAAAGAGGTGGACACCACCACTGAGACCACGCCCATTATCAGCAGTCAGGGACACATTAAGACGCAAAGCAGGACATCGGGTAAGGAGAAGATACTCAATAGAAATCGATGTCATGATATCACACACCTGTTTTGATATTTGCCCTTCAGCTTGTGGTTAGAAAACACAGCATTGTGCAAAAAGCACTGGCAGATTAAAATTTGTCATCAAATTTGAGAGAAGATTACGTTTATAAAACATTTTAAGGTTCATCCTAAAATTGCAGCCCAATATCAGAACTTTTGACTCTCTCTCTCTCTCTTTCCTCCTTCTTCAGAGTCTTTTCCAGACATCCAAATGTCCAACCTCACAAGACCACAAAGTCCAGTCCCTATGGAGGGCCACAAAATGTCCAGCAGCCCACCCAAAACTTCCTCTGTGTGGCCCAGTCTCAACAATGCACATAAGAAAGGTAAATGATAAGTTTCCTACCAACAAATATAGCTCCAAATATCACTTTGGGAAGGGGACTGGTACTGGACATTGGTTGTTCGTATTCTGCTTGTTTTATTTTTCATTCAACGGACATTTGTGGACGGAGCTCACTCAGTCTTATGGCGTATGTCCTCTTGCCGCCTGTCCGCAGCGGTGAGCACGTTCTCCCCGGCCAAGACCAAGTGTCAAAGGAGGTACCGCAGCGTCATCTCGGACGTGTTTGATGGGACGATTGTGAGCTCAGTGCAGTGCCTCACCTGCGATCGGGTTAGTGTTCTCATCTCCACTTACATCGGCGCACATGCTCAATGACCACTCACTTACCATCAGGTGTCGGTCACGCTGGAGAACTTCCAGGACATCTCCTTACCCATCCCGGGGAAAGAAGACCTGGCCAAACTGCACTCTGCTACCCACCAGACATCCTTGGTGAAAGCCGCCGGCTCTTGCGGGGAAGCGTACGCGCCGCAGGGCTGGATTGCATTTGTCATGGAATACATCAAGAGGTGCGTACTGATTTGCTATTTTACACTGGAGCAGGTGTCATCCATCTTGTCGGCTCCTATTTTCAGCTGGTTCTGGGGTCCGGTGGTCACGCTACAAGATTGCCTCGCGGCCTTCTTTGCCAGGGATGAGCTGAAAGGTAAGCGATTATTTTAGGCATGGGGAGAATAATTTGCGGGATTGACCTCATTGAGTTTGTTTTTGATTTGTTTGTGGTGTGATTTTCTAGGCGACAACATGTACAGCTGTGAAAAATGCAAAAAGTAAGTTCATTTAAGATTTTTTTTTTTTTTCCCATGAACGTTCGAAGGGTTTTTATTGATGTTTATCATCCCCCCTCAAGGTTACGAAATGGAGTCAAGTTTTGCAAAATGCAAAGTTTGCCAGAGGTATCCCCCCCTCTTGACATCACAAAGAACCTCAGCCTTGAAGCTCAGGCTCTTGGTTGAAATGAATGTCTTTTCTTCTAGATTCTGTGTATCCACCTGAAACGCTTCAGGCATGAGCTGATGTTCTCCACCAAAATTGGAACCCACGTCTCCTTTCCTTTGGAGGGTCTCGACTTGCAGCCCTTCTTAGCCAAGGACAGCTCGACGCAGACCGCCAACTACGACCTGCTGTCAGTCATCTGCCACCACGGCACCGCCAGCAGTGAGTGGCCTTCGGGCGGGCGCTGCTCGAAACGTGCTTGTGATGGTCTCACCACCTCTTCCCTTCCTTCTGCAGGTGGCCACTACATTGCATACTGTAGGAACGACATAAACAATCTCTGGTATGAGTTTGATGACCAAAGCGTGACTGAGGTGTCAGAGTCTTGCGTTCAGAACGCTGAGGCTTATGTGCTCTTCTACAAGTAAGCCAACACACTCAACCTTGCATGCATAACATTGCAAGCAATCCAAGTCAGTGGGCCCCAATCTTTTTTCCGCCCCGTACCGGTTCAAACCAGTCCATAACTGTCAGACATAAAGGCACAGATGTTAGAGAAGTGTCTTGTGAAAAGATTTCAAACTTTTCACTCTGGCACTGGATAACAGCACATTGTGTCTACTCGCTCCCCAAAGGAAGAGCAACGAGGACGCCGTGAAGGAGCGAAATAGGGTGTCGGGCTTGCTCAACATGATGGAGCCCAGCCTACTGCAGTTCTACATTTCCCGCCAATGGCTCAACAAGTTCAAGACCTTCGCTGAGCCGGGGCCCATTTCCAATGACGATTTCCTGTGCTCGCACGGGGGTACCGTGACACGTTTATCATTCTACATTTTGTGCTCCGAGATCTGTTTTTCCTGAGTGTCTCTTTCCTACCGTGTCAGGTGTTCCACCCGACAAAGCGGCCTACATTGAAGAGCTGGCTGTAATGGTCCCACAGAACGTGTGGGACCACCTGTACGGCAGGTATGCCGACTCGTCATTCCTCTCGTTCCCCCGGCAACTTAATGGCTACGGTTGTCTACTAAGGTACGGGGGAGGACCCGCCGTCAATCACCTGTACGTCTGCAACACGTGTCAGATTGAGGTGGAGAAGCTGGAGAAGCGGCGCAAGTCAGAGCTGGACATGTTTGTCCGGGTAAGTTGTCTCCCCATCCACCACCTCGTCAATGAAATGGCTCATTTTATGATGTCGGCGCCATTAACATTGTATGGGTGTTCCTGTGCCATTTGGAGGCTCCGTTTTGTCTTCATCACCCAAGAGGGGGATGAGAGGTGTAAAGCTGATGAAAGCCTCATTATTAATGCAACCCGACGGCTGGATGGATGCAGCTGCCTTAGCATCAAGAACACAACCTGCTTCATTTCACAGAAGGGCACAGTGTGTTCAGAATGTCATGTCATGACAGCAAAGAAGCTGATGGATTTAGTTTCACTCGGTCACTTGATTTATTCTGCGTGAAATCCCCCGCCACCGCCTCTTCTTCCTTCCCACTGCTCGCTCGCTCGTTCGCTCACTCCTACCTCCACATTTGCTCTCTCCGCAGCTGAACAAGGCCTTCCAGGATGAGGAGTCTCCGGTGGTCATATACTGCATCAGCATGCAGTGGTTCCGCGAGTGGGAGGGTTTTGTCAAAGGGAAAGACAACAGTAAGTGGATGTTAGAGTGTGACACAAATGAGTCATCACGTCACAAAGAAGATGCAAAGTTGTCCCAATTCGTCGCTGGATGTGTCAGCCACAAAAAGAAGACCTCTCACAAATGACACAGAAGCGTGAAATGGCTTGTTCTTAGCTTCCCATGCATGACAACAACCTTTGACACTCATTGAGGTCTTTCTCTTTTTCAAGATCCACCAGGAGCCATTGAGAATTCCAAGATAGCAGTGAACAAGAGTGGCCATTTAACTCTCAAACCAGGTACAAAAAGTCATGTGGAATGTTTTCTCAATGTAATGTCTCTTCACTTGTGACAATATAGTGGAACGTCTACAAAAGTGGTTGACTTACTCTTTTTTTTGTTTTGTTTTAGCCTTTAGGAAATATTGATCACCATAACACCTTTGTTAACGGATCAGGCAATGTTTCAAGTCACATTTGAACTTTCTGATACAAGTGACATTTTTAAAGCCATTTCAATGAGTGTTACATGACCAGGCCTATGTGTTCATTTTAAAAATCAAACATGGCCCTTGAGCACAAGAATTTGCAACTCATTAACATTGCTTCTCCGTCTCGGCAGGCGCCGACTCGGGCCAGATCTCCGAGGAGACGTGGAACTTCCTGCACGGCATCTACGGCGGCGGACCGCTGGTGACTGTGCGGCCCAGTGTGGTTGCCGGCCACCAGGAAGCAGACGCCTCCCACCAGTCAGAGGAAAAGATCGAGGTGGAGACGCGCTCGCTTTAAAAAAAAAAAAAACGAAACAAAAAGCAGACGGAGAATGAGCGAACAAGATAAAATCAACAAGGCCTTTTTCATTTTGTTTTGCACTTGGATTGGAAACGCATTCAGGCAAAAAAAAACAAAGACGCCAACATTATCTGCTTATGCGACAGTCTGCTCCGAAAAGGGAATCAAAACTTTGTCGTATTGTACAAATGTGTATATGTTTCTATTAGCACTGCAGTTGTCTCGTGTCACTATTTTAAATGTGTGAAGCTAGATAACAACCACAAAAAAAAAAAAAAAAATTACACGGAATGCCATTTTATTTTGACCAAATGAGCACATGTAGCAAGTGTTCATGACACTTGTACTATAGCACTTCCACCGACGGACATCTTAAGGTTATGAAGGGACAGACGAGTCTCAGGAATTCATTGTTGAGTGTTTTGTGGGACAGAGCAGCGCTTCTCAACTGGCCTGGTAGCTTGTTTTCTCTTGAAATTGTCATCATTTGATAGCATTCCATGCCTCACTTTGCCCCACTCTCATGAGGTAGACAGAAGAGCTGCGCCCATCTGTTTTGGATACCTGCTTCTGATTTGAGTGAATTCACAAGTGAGGTTTTGGCAAGTACTTGCCCTGGTAATAAGCCCAATTGGCAGAGTCCCTGTCCGATTCCGGGAATGTGTCCTTGCGAATGTTGCTTGTGGAAAAACTGGCTTGGGCAGGCTGAATTTAAAAAAAAAAAAGAAAACTACCCCTTTTCATGGGGATCAAAATAGTCTCCACACTTTGTCAAAAAAAAAAGCTGTATTTGGTGTTGCCCTACTGTCTTTAGATTTGGGCAAATGACTGAGTAGACATTCGTACCTGAGAGCCCAAGAATCTATCCAAAATGTCTTGCCAATTGAGCTCACCACAACTGTCGCTAACCAAAACAGCAGCACCAAACGACACAGACATCTTGAGCCGTGTCGTTTACGTCGACTTTTGCTTCCACCGGTTGAGAATCGCTGTTTTGACACACAAAAGGACGGGCATGCAGATGTTTGAATGTAATAATGGTGTATGTTGGTTAAGATTCAGCACTTGCTTATTTATCACGGACAAGGAGTTTAAAAAAAGAATGTTTGTTTTTTTTTCTTTTGTATATACATGGTGAAATACGAATGCATGCTTTTAACATTGAAATCTCACAACTCCTAACTGTGCACGAGCTATCCTACACTGCAGTATAGTAAGTAGTAATCGGCAGCATTGTCAGTCTTGATCGAGGACATTATTTTACATATCGGATGCCGTATGTGTTAACCGATGGACCATTAGTCAGTAAGACCAATTCGGATTTTCTTTTTTGATGCCTCGCACAATAAAAGAAAAAAAAAAAAAACATGGATGGAATCCTGATGAATGTGTGCTCATCTTGATTAATCCCCAACATAAATGAATCTTGCCCACATTCCTCTTGATCAAAAAGGAGTAGCTCAACTGAGTGCCGCTGTCCTACACGTCTCCCTCCTCCAACACAATTGATTGAA
Organism: Syngnathus acus; assembly: GCF_901709675.1. Classification (NCBI taxonomy): domain Eukaryota; kingdom Metazoa; phylum Chordata; class Actinopteri; order Syngnathiformes; family Syngnathidae; genus Syngnathus; species Syngnathus acus. The sequence goes on along the minus strand of NC_051102.1, from coordinate 11,054,100 downwards.
ATGATCAGGCTTCTTCAGGCCACAATGATCATTTGAAACGTGTGTTGGCGAAGGGAGACATTCAAAACAAGCCGAGCACAGATCAAAATCAAAGTGCTTATCATGCCTACTAGGATAAAGCAGTAACGGCACTCGGTGTTTCAAATGAGACATCACTGGTAATGAAAAAAAGAATAAAGTGTTGATGAATGAGCTTTGTTTACAAAAGGTTGGTCAGAATAGAGTCCTATGATGGGATCGGGAACAGGAAGTAGAAATCTGCCAAAATAAAAACAGCACACTGAGTGAGATTCAATTGCATGCAAGGCTCAAGCTGAGAATCATAGCTAGGGAAAGTAGAAACCTATCAAAAGGAAAGCAATGCCTCAAATGCACATTGGTAGAAGATCCAAAAAGTCTTTGGTTCATAAAAAGTTGCTCAAAACTCTCTCTTGATGAGTCCAACCAAAAGCAAGCAAGCAGTCACAACATGAAGGCTTTTTCTACGAAGTCATCATAATGCTTGTGATCCACATTTGCTGTGGATTAGAAAGCATTTCAAGGGCACGAGAAGCCAAACATGTTGCCGAGTGCGGCAAGCGAATGTCGCCCTCGCCTCAATGTGCTCGCACACCCGAGCCCGAGCTAGAGCTCGAGCAGGAGCCGGAGCGCTCGGCTGCACTGTAAAAACATGGCTGCGAGCGAGCGTGCAGTCACCGTACGGAAGTGAGGTACGTGCTACATTCTTTTGAGGGCTCCGCAAATGTTTAACCAGACTACGGAGCGTTTCAATAGTCTGGCGCTGGAGGGGGAACAACACAAACGGCCGGACTGTTTGTGAACGACCGCCGCCGTTTGCAAATTAAACGGCAAAGTTGGGAGCGGAACAATCGGCTAAGCTAGTGTGGCTAACGCTTAGCTACAGGCAGACTGCCACGATTCTCCCTACCGGTTTTATCAACTCGCCTAGCCTAGCAGAGACGCTTCTCGAGTCGAATGGACTAACGTGGAAGCCCCGCCACACCGGAGTCTCCTTAGGTAGCCTCTTTACTAATTTCGGCCGTTTACGGCTCGCCAGCGTGCCGTATTTAGCCGCGGCTCGAACGAGGAGTTAGTCCCATTGAAGCGCTAACCAAGCGGTGTTTTGCAGTCAAGTTACTGCTAACGTTTAGCTCGCTCGCCCACCGCCCCCGGCTGCGCTCTTGATATGAAACTACACTTGTGTGTATTATATGTAAGTTTTTTTATTTTATTTAACTCAACGGATTGTATTCCAGTTTTGGGTCACACCTAGGTCTCGGTTGAGTAGCAACCGGTTCCTGCTGCACATGCCAAGCAAGGACGCGGGGATCCGAGCCCCAGTACTCGGGATGCACGCCACGCCACCCCGTGGATGTCACGTTGACGCTAGGCCCCAATGGAAGTGTGGAGACGAAAGTGGACTCAAAAGTAACAAGCACACTAGGCTTTAGATTTAGGACAAACGTCCCCGAAAATTGCGAGCTTGTTTTCTTTAGCCATCGCTCTTGGCTTGTTTGGCAGGTGTGCTCACGCCTAATTGTGCACATTGTCTGCCTTTAACACTGTCTTAAATGACATGGTTTGATCACTTTTGGACGGAATGGTCAATGCTAGCACGAGCATTTCACTTTCAAGCCGGGCATGCATGTTTTTAAAGCGGTTTGACATGATCAGTCAGTATACAGCCTCTTAAATCGTGCCAAATTCCGAACGTAATCAATGAGCTCCCCCCAAAAAGTTAGTTTGGGTCTATTTTATGAGGCACTAACATCGTATTGCGACTTTGTCAATGTTTATGAACAATAGTGAAAAGGTTGAGCAAAGCAACCAGCAAAAATAGAGCTCAGTTCAGAATCTGGGATTTCTCGATACAGACCTTTAAAAGCAAGCAAAAAATCCATTGAAATATTCAAGGAATCTAATGAGATACTGCTGCGACAATGTATCATCCCCTTGGCTGCGTTCTGTGTAAACTGCACGGCTGGGTAAATGCAACGTTGCTGGATCTCTGTGAAAGAGGCTGATAACCAACTAAAAAGCAAGTCCTGAATGAAGGCATCCTCCCGCTTGACCTTATCATGCTTGGAAATCCTGTGAAGGTTCTATAAGGCTGTCAATTTGACCCTGAAACAGGTTACTACTGTTTTCCCATTGGGAGCAATTGCTTCTCAGAATGTGTGGATGTATAGTACATACTGAAGGCAGCGTTTGTTAGCGTATTAGCTAATTACCTCCGCTGCTACGAGTTAGGCTGTAACGATATGTTAGCGTTTATTCGACCGAGCTGATCGGTGTTGGTTATTTTCCTCCCAGAGAAGAGCTAACGAGCGTGCCTCATTAATTTGTTGCGTTGAACTGAATGTAGAGCGTCGGCTCCTTTTGCCTCCTTCCTGTTTTACGCATGGATGCGTCAAGTTAGCCGTCTCAGCAGCCGCCGACTGGCCGTGCAAGTAATGTGTGCACGTTCAACCATGATTGACTCTGCAAGTTGCGTAAATGCACAACACTGCTTGCAGAAAGATCCAAATCAAAATACTCTCCACAAATGAACACTGGCGTCAACGGAATGTCTTATCAGGGACGCACAAAGAGGAAATGCAAACTTTCCAAAATGAAAGAAAATCTCCAGCTATCCCAAACTACCGACATTCATTTAACGCGGTACAAAAGTAATGGCACAGAGCTTTTGTCTTCTCTGCTTGAATGTGTCCTCTTCATGGTCATGTCTGTGTCCGCGGTGCTAATTGATGTGCTCCTTTTACAACCCGCAAAGGACACCACCGTAATGACTCAATGTGACTTTCGAATGCCGGCCGGCCGGACCGGCACCTTTTATTTTTTATTGCGCTCTTTCGATTCATTAGCGGAATTAACCTGGCACTCTCTTCTCACGCCATGTTTGGTTGAAGGCAGTCAGCCCTGTGCGGCAACTTTTTTATTTATTGTAATGCTGCACCAGACCTCATTTATTGTGGAAAGTCTGAACGCGTTTAACATCTCGCTTGAATGTATTCATTCCGGCCGGGTAAGTGGGCGAAAATAACTTTCATTCACACAGCCATTGCGGCTTGCTTCATTTCTATCGTCAGATGTGCGATAGCGGCGAGCCAATTACACGCTGCAGTCATTAGCGGCATAGCAGTAGAGTCAGGCAAATAGATTGCTAACCCTACGGATTTTACATTCACAGTAGTGTGTGTCTTTGCAGGTGCCCACGTTCCGCCACAGTGGAGAGTGCACCAGGATGAGGAGATTGTAGGCAGCCGCCGTAGTATGGCCGCGTCCCGTTCCTCGCGCGTCACAAGGTCATCGGTGGGGCTCAATGGATTGGACGAGAACTTTTGTGGGCGCACGCTCAGGAACCGCAGCATCGCCCAGCTGGAAGAGTCGGCTGTGTCTCCGCTGCCCAGGGCTCGCTCGCCCAAGAAGAGGCAGGAGTCCCGGCAGGACTCCAGGCAGCTGGCCAAACAGGACATCAAGACGCTGTCCAAGCAGAAGGAGAAGACCAAGCAGGATGCTAAAGAGGACACTGACAACCAGTCGCTCCAGGACTCAGAGCGGCAGATCTCGTCGGAGGGACGGTTAAAGGACTCAAAGGACTGTAATAGTTCTCCGGCGGGCGAGCAGGACTTTGTGGCCGGTCTTCGCAAACGGAGCGGCTCGTGTCTGGAAAACGACGTCAGCCCCCAAAAGTCGGAACATTGCGATCAAGGGAACGGGGTGCCGGATGCTCCTCCTTTAATCAAAAGAGCCAAGCGGTGTTCCCGAGTCGGGGAATCTCGGGAACGCGAGGAGGACGCCGGGAGCCCCGAGTGTCCCGTCTCTCTTCCTGAACCTTGCGAGGGGAACGCTCGGGTAGACGTTCCCGCCCGGAACTCCGACTTAGCTCCCGACTCACCTGTCCTCAAGGAAGAGAAAGGGGAGCTGGCCAAAGATGGCCGGGTGGAGCACGAAGGGGCGCTGGAGTCCCCCAATGCTCATAAGGCCTCAAACGGGCTCGGGGACAACACAGCGGAGAACCTCGCCGAAGAGTCTTCGAGCCCAGTCTCCGCCGTCGGCTACCCGTCGCTGCTCAACGGCGGCCGGGCCGAGGCGCCCCCCTCTGCCCGCCCCACGGTGCCTTGTACGAACTCTAGTCCGGCGCGCACGGAGGTCGCCGCCTCAGCGGAGCCGCCCGCTTGGTTCTCCCCGGCCCCTCCGGAGGATCCGCTGCCTGAGCTGGTGGTGGCCGGGGAGCAGGAAGTGGAGGATGTAGAGGTGGACGTGGTGGGTGACCCCCTTTGTTTGGCCGGCGAGGAGCAGGTGATGGACAGCGAGGGCGACGGAAATGGTCGCCCGCATACGCCGGTGCCGGACACCGCCGCCGCCGCTTCGCCTTCCCCCGCCGCCTACAACAGTAACTCAGGAGAAACAACACCCCCGCTGGCGACGAGCCCGCCGCCGCCCGCCGAGCCCGGGCGCACGCCCCTGTCTTTTGTCGAGCTCTACGAACACAGGTACACCCTGCGGACTTCGCCCCGCAAGGCCAAGGCCTGCTCTCCACCTCGAGACGCCGCCGCCCCGAAGGAGGACGGGGAGGCGTCGGAGGGGATGGACGAGGACTTTCTCGCTCCTTCAGACTCTTTGTGTCGCCCTGACCACCACGAGACCACCCGCGCGGAGCCCGGAGACGAGACGGGCCGCGGCGGCGGCCCTGTGGTGCCCGGAGACGTCGGCAACGAAGCGGTGTGCAGTCACGCCACAGAGGAAGAAGAAGAGGAAGAGGAGGAGCCAGACGTGTATTACTTTGAATCCGACCACCTGGCTCTGAAACATAACAAAGAGTACGTACGTGCAAGGGACTTTGGCCGGGTGGTCCCTTTGGCTTTGCCGCCTCGCTCGTGTCGCTCAGCCTAATCTTTCCACTCTTGCCTTTTTTCTCGTCTGCACTGTCAAATAATCCTGCCGTGCTCTTGATTTGAATGGGATTTGGAGCTGGTAAAAATTGAAATAATGCGGCGTAATACCCTAGAACCTCTAGCGTCGAATGCAGTCTGCTTTGTGACAATATCCGATCTCCTGTGTAAATAGGTTTCAGGCTCAGACATTGAATAGGCAAAAGCAGTGCTCCCCACTAACCCTAACCCCTCCAAGCACACACCTGCAGAATGTTGATTTAAAAAACAAGTTCAGTTTAGGTTGACATTACGGAGGTCATGCTATCCGACTTTAAAACACAACCGCGTCAACGTCTCTCTCTCTCTCTCTCTCTCTCTCTCTCCCTCTCTCTCTCTCTCTCTCTCTCTCTCTCTCTCTCTCTCTCTCTCTCTCTCTCTCTCTCTCTCCTCTCTCTCTCTCTCTCTCTCTCTCTCTCTCTCTCTCTCTCTCTCTCTCTCTCATCTCTCCCCTCCTCTCTCCTCCTCTCTCTCTCTCTCTCTCTCTCTCTCTCTCTCTCTCTCTCTCTCTCTCTCTCTCTCTCCCTCCCTCCCTCCCTCCCTCCCTCTCTCGTATCGGCGGATATTTCACATTCAGCGCAGGCGGCAAAGTAACTGGATCGAGTTTCTGCGACAAGATTCAATCGAGCCCACAAAGATGGATCAATACAAGCTGGGAGTCATTTAAAGGAAGCGTGACTCTGCGTTTTGAGACTGGAACTCTCCATCCATATGTGTCACTTGGGGTTGGAGTGCAGGCGTTGTTAGGTTTGACGGGGCGAGGTTGTTTTCATTTTGTCCAATTGCCGTGGTAAAGTCACAATTCCAGTAGCTACGCTATTTGCTCGTAAAACTGAGAATTGAGAGTGCGTTGAGCTGCGCAACAAGATATTCTTATTTGGTCCCACAGTTTGAGGATCCCCGGGTTATAGTTGTTCCCTCCGTTACCATTTTTGTAGTCCAATTTCCTCAATTTTTGTGCTTCTAAAATGGTCTCCAGGACGTCTATCTGAATATTCAATGTTATGTCGCCTGCCAACGTGGGTAATGTTTGAGGAGCCCGCCACGTCGTGTTAACGGAGATGGACGCGTGCCTTTGAGTCAGTCCCGCTCGCGACGCCTTTCTCTCACCCCCGCAAAATGCCAAACTGTGATGCCGCGAGCCGTTGTTTGACATGCCAGCGTTGTGATAGCTCGAGACGCATTAGCTGGAATTGAGTCATTCACATGATGTTCTTTCAGTTACCAGAGGTTGTTGCAGACAATTGCCGTTCTTGAGGCCCAGCGCACGCAGGCCATCCTGGACTTGGAGACGTTGGCGCGGCACCGAAGAGAGGCCCTGGCTGACCCCATCACCTTTGCGGAGCAGCTGCAGAAGAGGGTAAGCCGAATCAACGGCTCGGAGTTTGATCGAGAGCAATTTGTCCATTTTGGCTCAGCGTACTTACTGTACTGGTGTTTATTGCTTCGAATTTTCCCAAAGTGGCAGTGGGTTATTCAAAGCCTGTTCGGACTGAAGTGCACTTCACAAAATGCAGTCACTGTTGCTAAGTTACTATTTTGGTATTTACCTTTTTATTCTTTGACAACAGACATGGATGGACCAGTCAAGCCATGCCCTTTGAAAACAATATGTGTCTCTTTGTGTCGTCTGGCATCTGCAGATGCAAATGAATGCATCAAAAAACACCACGCCGAAAAACTGGCTTCAAAGCTTGTTTGGTAACATCAAATCTCAGAAGGCGTGGATCAAAAAAAGAAAACTTGTTTTGAATAATGTCATATTCATGTCATTTTTCCCAAACCAAAGAGGGGATCTGAAAATACGTTTATTTTCAGTCAATGTCACCCAGCCCTACTTTCAAAAGTCATGTTGCATTTCGGTGGCTTTCTTCAGGTGAATCTGGGACTGCCGTGTCCCCAGCGTGTCGTTCAGCTCCCGGACCTGGCGTGGGAGCAGTACACCTCTGGCCTCGGGGATTTCCAGAGGGAGTTCTGCGACAAGAAACGGAAAACCAGGCGGCTCAAGCTCATCTTTGACAAAGGTGTGGCAGCCGGCCGGCCGGTCCAAAATGGCCACCTTGCTCTAAATGGTTTTACCCCTTCCTTCCTAGGTTTGCCCGCCCGACCCAAAAGTCCCGTCGAGCCCAAGAAAGACTGTGAAGCCTCCACCTTGTACTCGTCACTCCCTACTAGTGACGCCCCAGAGAATGGCAGGCAGACACAGGTCCGATTTAAGCAGCCGGCCGGCCAAGGCATCATCCCCTAAGAGTCCTTCTAATATGGGTCTGCCATTTAACATCATCCCGGTAACTGTTGCTCTGCGTCTACAGATGATCCGGGGTAGGCTTTGTCACTCCAGCAAGCCCGACACCTTTAACCAGCTGTGGACGGCGGATGAGCAGGTAATAAAAAGCACACGTATGAACACAGTCGTGTGGCAGACATGTTGTTCACGATCACACGTCCTCCGTGTTGGCTTTGGACCCGTTAGAAGAAACTGGAAGAGCTGCTTATCAAGTTTCCTCCTGAGGAGGTGGAGTCCAAAAGGTGGCAGAAGATCGCAGACGAGTTGGGCAACCGGACGGCCAAACAGGTCAAATGAAACACTTTAAGTTGACTGCAAATTTGAGTCATTTATTCATTCCAATGTACTTAACTCTAAATATTGAAAATTGGATTTGAATCAATGAATATTTGTTGGATCTGATTCCCTGTGACATGGTTGCAGGTTGCTAGCAGGGTGCAGAAGTACTTCATTAAACTGACAAAAGCTGGAATCCCCGTGCCCGGAAGGACCCCCAACCTGTACATGTACACTAAGAAGGTACGCTAACGCCTTGGCACCATCTAGTCTTTAAAAAAAAAAAAAAAGACTACCCCCACACCGAAAATAGCGCATGCTTGGTGTTGTTTGTTGGCCAGGCGACCAGCAAGCGGCAGCACCACCTCAACAAACACCTCTCCCGGCCCTCCACCTTCCTCACCTCCTACGAGCCTCCCGTCTTCATGGATGACGATGACGACGACGACGACGAGCGGGTGGCGTTCTACGGCGCCATGCACGAGCCCGCAGACGACGACTCGGTCGGTTTGCGCGCTTTCTTCTTCATCGGATTGGATTGGATGAAATGACTTCATACGTAGACAATGCGGGTCGGGTCGTCGCACCGGATCACCGTCAGTTCACTCGTTTGTTTGGGTGTGTCGCCAGGACGACGATGGCATCCCCGTGGACCTGCGTAATCTTCCAGAGTACAAAGAGCTGCTGGAGCTGAAGCGTCTGAAGAAACAAAAGCTTCAGGAGCTCTGCGAGGACAAGGCCGGCTGTGCGACACTTGGGATACAAGGTGATGCCACCTTCCAACCATTATTCCGCTTTCAAAGGTATGTCACACACATTCTGTACGTGTTAGTGCGACGTGTGCGGCGTGGAACCCATCCAGGTGTGCCGCTGGCACTGTCAAGATTGTCCCCCGGACAGCACCGTGGATTTCTGCGCCAACTGTTCAGACTGGTCAGTCGCGAGACGTGCACAAAGCAGATACACTTCATTCGGTCATAAGTGAACTCCTCAGAGTCACTTTTAGTATTTCACAGAGCACTAGTCATGTGCAAGTAAGTTGACTTTTCCCGTTCCCCGGTGCAGCTTGTTCAAGACCGAGACCCACAAGCCCAATCACCACTTGGACCCCGTGTACCAGCCCGACACTTTACTGGACCGCGACTACCGCCTGCCACAGAGCACCAGCTACAACTACCTGGATCCCAACTACTTCCCGGCCAACAGATGACAGACGAGCGGCAGGCGCCCGTAGCTCCACCACACGCACACGTTCTCTTTCTTTCTCTCCCTTCTCTCCAGCGCGCATGGCTCCATCGCTCAAGCCATGCCGGCACGCCAGCGGGCGGAGGAGGGGGAGCAGAGCAGAGCAGCTCCGCTGCCGCCGAGTGGCCGGCCGGCCAAGTCGCCGGGCCTCAGCGAGGTTAAACCATGGATATTTTAAAGAAAAAGACAAAACAAAAAAAAAAGTGAAGGCAACATTCCCGCGCGTCAAGAGTGGCGGTTTGTCGCGCTTCCACATTTCAAATGCCAACACAGCGGTTTTTTTATTTTACCCCCCCTCCCACACTCACCTGTCAGTGTTTGCCGCCATGGATCACGTGAAGCGTTTATGGTGACCAGTAGTTGGCGCTAGATGTTGTGTGTGTGCCATTGAAAATATTACAAAACGAAAAAACATTGTTTAGTCCGTCATCTTTCGGTTGAAGTTCATGGAAAAAGATTGTATTTTTATTAAGCTATTTAAAAAAAGAAAAAAAAAAGTTTTGAGGTGGTGCTCGGTGCCTCCACGTTTTTATACACACACTCACTCGCGCACGCACGCACGCACGCACGCCCATAGGTCTTGTTTGTGCTGACTAGACACCATTCTCAACTATCCCCCCGGAAAGCCTCCCTCCCTCCCTCCCCTCCTGCTTAAATATCTGTGTATAACAAGTCTGTTCTTATGTTAAGAAAATAATAAAATAATGTACAAAAAATGCTAGAGGAGACGCGTGGAAATAAAAAGTTCGTGAAAATACTTTTGCTGTCCATGTTTCTTATTGACAGATGAGTCCAGCCAGTTGTTGAACCTCCTAAATAGTACTAAATGTTACTTAACAGAATAATCTGTCTGGAAAAAGGAGTGTTCAGTAATGTTTCTAAACATAGTTCATTGAATTTAAACTTGTTTTGGCACAATTTAATGAATTAATGGACATGAGTTGAATCCATTTTATGAAATTAAAATAATGCAATTGCTTTTAAATGTATTTAATTTGGCTCCGGAAAACTCTGAATTTTGTCCAGTTCTCGTTTGTACTTGATGTCATTTTTTTAATGTGTCATTACGCTTTAAATGGACAAAAACAGCATCGCACACAAGAAACCATTTCAGAAGAATATTTAATTTGACATGAGATGACGTTTGGGCAGAGCCTTCATCATTGCGCTTTTGACCAGCAGAGGGCACTGTCACATAGCAAAAAGTCCAATTCGTCAAATACACAACTTTATTGAAACGTAAGTAGCAGACTCAGATATTAAAGCGGAAGTCAACCCAATAAGACAAAACTTATTGCCTAACCTAATCTAAACTTGGCACAGTGTTTTTCAAACGTTGATCCACCAAGTATTTCTTCTAAAAAAAAAAAAAACGCTCAAAACGTTGGCATTTACTCACTAACCGAGTTGCCATTTTGGTCTCCAGTCGCAAGAATATGACGTAATCGGTCTCTAATTAGCAGCCAGGTGTAACTGCCCGCCCGGCCAGGTTTTTGGGTGCACTAACGAGAATGAGAAATGTTCAGGGAAAAGTTGTTTTTTCCAGATTCAAAATGCTTCGAAAATTCCACAAAGGCGGAATAAAACGGCAAAGCGTTTTCATTTGATTGAAGCTGGGCACTCTGTGGACAACAATGACTTCTAAGCACAGAGCTGAATGTCAAACAAACAAAGTGAGGCAATGTTCGGCGTTGAGGGACCTAAATAAGGTAGTAATGTCATTAAAGTTCTTTCTATCAGACTAATATTTATTTAATTACTGAATATTCAATAATGGATTGTGTATGTTTATTTAGACAAGCATTGATATTTAGTAAATATTATTTAGCACTGAATTACCGAATGGAGAACCAGTGCGTGCCCCGAGCGCACCATTGGTTTGCGGGTGAGACCAGAAGGAACGCGAAAAGCAATTAGTGACGTACAAATGTTTTTTTTTTTTTAATTATTATTTTTTTTGTCCACAAATGATCCTTTATATTTGACAGTGAATGCATGCTTTTTGTTTACCATACAAAACATAAGGATGGGCTGTGCGTGACGGAATCAGTATTTGTGTTGTGCAGCGGACTTTGTTAATCTGTACAATCAAACCAGGAGAACGGCAGGTATGTGTGTGTGCATACGTTAAATCAAATAGCGGGAAAGGTCTCCATCACCTGGCAGATTTGAGCGAACACTTGGTCAGGTGACTTCTCGGCATCAATCTGCAAAATAAAAAGTTACAAATGTGCTCAAACATTGATGCATGAGGTTTTTCTAAACATGTGACGAGGCAACTTGGAGTAAAAAATATGTGGTCATAAAAAAGGAAAAAATGAGATGTGTTTGCACTTTCCACGATGCACTGACCCTGTGCAGCAGCTTTTTTTCTTCGTAGTGTTCCACCACCGGCTCGGCGTCGGCCCAGAAGCTGTCATTCCTCCAGCACGAGGCACCGTCTTTGACCGTCGGCGACACCGTGGCCGAAGTGAAACTCCGGCGTCTCTGCAGACGACTGGTGAGAGTTTGGGTGGAGCAGCTGAGCAGGAGCACTGCGGTGGGCTCACCCATCTGACACATACATTTGTTAACTTTCCCTTTGTCCTCAAACCATAGAAGAAGACGGGTGATGCGGAACCACCCTTGGCCTCGTACACTTGAGCCTGTCTCAGGTCTACGGGGAAGCCGCATAGCACCACGCCCCTTGTCTGACGTCTAGTTGCTGCTGCTGCTGCTGCTGCTGCTCCGACAGCCTCGCACAGCACATCCATGGTAATGTCCTATATGACACACACGGAAGTATGTCAAGCAATCACGTTCTGGTTTGATAGGTAGACACCAAATACCAGGTTGGAGAAGAAGTTAATTGCCTGTCGCCACGGGCCCTCATTTCATTGGCGGTGGTTCCGACGACGCCGTGCAAATGAAGCTGTGAGTAGTACTCGGTCGGCGTCAGAGATATACTTAATAAGACAAATGTTTTGATCGCATTTTTGTCGATTCAATTTGCGCATGTGGCAACGCAAGATGGCCGCCGGTGGCGTCATTTCCGCTACTGCCATGATTTCAGCTTAAAAAAAAAAAAAAAATCAAACAACCTGCTCATTTTACATTGACTAACCAATCTTTGACATTTTTGTTTTCAATCTGGTAAATACTGTGGAGGTGATGAAACTCCTCGGGCTGTCATATTGGCTTCTCTGTGACATTTGACTTCAAAACTCGCTTGCCTTGCACACAGGCACGATTCGGCACCTTTGAACGTGAGACAGTGTGTTTGTGCATGTGTGCGTGTGTGTTCAGTCAAAAGTGGATCAAAAAGAGCTTACTGCTGTCATTTGACACATAAAAGTGCACAACCGCCAACCACCATGCTTCTTCGAATGAATTGACCTATCGATGCATTTAGCACCTGTGCCTTCAATGGGGATTTAATCAGCCCAAATCGTTTGACTCCGTTTTATGAATCGGCTTTTTGGTGCAAACTGTCACGGTAGACCAGCGTCCTCCCGGTTTGGTGTCCAGCAGTGAAACTGGTAACAATGGTGGCTAGCTAGGGTTGCGGTCACTGACCTCCGGCAGGGGCTCTCCTCTCTGCAGGATGTCCCGTAGGTGGCGCCCCCTGTCGCCTGGAGTCTGCATTTCGCTGCAAAGCAGGTCGGCCATTGACACGCGACGCAGGCCCAGTTTGTCCTCCATGCGCTCGCATTGTGCGCGCTTGCCTGAGCCCGCAGCGCCTACAGGCCCAAACGCACACATAGAAAATATAGTAGCAATCAATAGATTTATGTTATGTAATGAGGTATTTATGAATTATGGGTTAGGTTCAGCAATAGGTGGATTTTATGTCTTCTTGAGCAGTTAATGAAAAATATTGTATTATAATTTTACAGTGTGAAATCAACAATCCAAAATGAAATGCATTTAGTTTGTTAGTCATGAATGAGCAATTATGTCTTTATATAGTGCATTTCCTGACTGTGCTGGACATAATTAAAAGTAGACTTAAAAGCACAATCCAGCTCATGACTGATTATGAAATAACGAGGTCATTAGATTGTGCAGGTGCATCGAATGTATTGTGTGTGTGTGTGTGTGTGTGTATGCCAAATCATTTCCTTTGCACGTCTGCGTGTCAGGATGCAGTTATCGTATGATCATTATCACGATGCTGATGATGATGCGAGTTGTACTAGTGGTAGATAAACATGTCATTATGGCTACACGGTTTTCTACACCGTCCAATAAGCCATCCACAGGCAGATATTTTTTTTTCTTTCCCCGATTCCGTGTGGATTTGATGGGTTGCCATAACGACAACGGTGCTGGCAGAGAGGAGCAAAGTCACAGCTTAAACCTTCTTGCATTCTTCCTGTTAGTTGGTTTTTGACTTCCGAACTGCAACTTGGCCCACTCAGCTGAACAAAAAACATTTGGATGTGATAGTCAAATACTTCTCTTTTGTCTAGTTTGTTTAACTTTGTATGTATCTTTTTGAAGATTCACTATTGTTTTAATGCAACATTACTATGAGGACGTTTATTTTCGGGTGTTTATGTATTTATCTCAAAGTTCATTTTTCTTTTTCTTCCTTTGGGATTCATTTAAGATTTTAAATTCAAATTTCATTTGAATTTATGTCTAGTTATGATGATGTTTAGTTTTATTACACATTTTTAAAATTCAAATTCTATATTTTCTATTAGAAATATTTTGATTTTAACATATGACAACTATAATTTAGTTACCATTTTGATTTCTATTTCATTTTCATATCATGTATTTAGTTTGAATTATAATTGAATTAAATTTGATTAAACGTGGAGGCTAAAATGTATGAGGACTAATACAAACAGCCTTGACTCTCATTTTGGGTTGGAATTCAGGTCCGACGAATGAGCTTTGCTGTTCCATGTCGCGTGTGTGTGTGTGTGTGCATTTGTGTGTGCGCGTACCCATCAAAAAGATGACCTTAGGCTTTTTTGGCAGTGTGCAAAAACCTGTCCGAGAAAATGAGAGCAAGGTTCACTTTAGCATGGACACACACAGATACATGCGCACACTCAAGGGGTGTCGTGTCATGTTTCCAAAATGATGTACACGAGGTCCATCGAAAGTGTTTTCGATGTTTTCAAAAACATGGACATTTTGTCACTTGTGTTAGATGAAAAGATGATCCTTGGCTTTACAAAATACGCGCTAGGATAATTAGACCAAATTTAGCAAAGCGTACATGAATTCGTTTCATTGACTGTTCTGTTTAGAAAGTTATCAAATGAAAACTCTTCAAATTGTCGTGTTAGACAAACATCAACGTTTAGTGATTGAAGGTGGTGACGGCGGTGAATACTTACTTTCTTCACTTTCTTTGGCGTATCCGAGCTCTTCTTCCTCTTCATCCTAAATATATGCACACACAAAATTGGCTTGTTACTCTTTTCAATCCATGTCAGAATAGAGAGGAATAAAATGATTGTGGGTTTTTTTTTTTTTTTGCAGTATAATCACAATCCTATTTAAATCTATTTCGTGTGAAGAAGAGAATTTTTCAAATGATTTAAGCAGTTGTTTGTTTTCGGACTTAAGTACATTTCCTTTTTTTTCTTTTGACATCAGAAATGTTTGCTTGAAGAACATTTGGAGCTTTACAATTTTGAAATAAGTGATTCTCTGATTACTTGAGCTTTCAGTGTCATTTTGTTTTGCTTTTCTTCTGACTCTCAGACAAGCGCCTGCAAGATAAACATCGCCTCCGTGTTTCATCTCACCTCCTACTACCAATGAAGAAAAAATAGTGAGCAAATGTGTGAAAAGTGAGCGCAAAAACATTGCTGTGCTAATTTTCTCCCCCCCGGCCCCCCTCCTCCTAATGTTGATTCATTGTTTATTTAACAGATGCTCCAAGTTGTTTACGCTGCTTCTGACTGCACACTGGGAAAGCTACTGCGCAAATTCAAAGACCGAATCTGGCACGTAAGGTCAATTAGCGTTTCAAAAATGTCTTCACTCACTTTATTTGTGCATCGTTCACCCGAGACTACATTGTCTTTGATATTCATGTTCATTGATATGTAAGGTGCCAAATCGTCATTGGAAAAAAATCCAAATGGACTTTGCTTCTTACCTCATCAGTCTTTCCAGCAAAGTGGCCCATGTTGCATTCAGGCAGCATACTGAGATCCAGCTCACTTGGAACTGCGGGCGACAAAACATATAACTATGACTTGATTAAATTGGGATGCCTTGACAACTTCTCTTCCTCCGTCTGCAAGGACCTGCTGACATTCCCCATGGCGACGTCACTACATTCAAGCCGTCATTCCCTGCCCGCCGCTCGGATGACACATCGCCATCCCCCTCATCTTATTCGCCATCATCGGCACCCAGCTGCCATTCCAGAAGTAAGTGAAAATAATTGGAACACGTTTTCTGCTTATGCAAAGACTGATTGGGGATCATCTGAAACCAAATCATTATCCATCCGTCAGTATATTGAAATTGCTACCAAGTGACCATGCCATTTGAAAGAACTGGAAATGATATTTTTGTCAGCTTTAAATGTCACAAGAACTTTGGGGCAATTATCGTCCTACCGTCAAATGGTTGAATTTTTGCAAAGGCGCCTCATAACTGGAAGAATTTGATAAGAACGCGTAATGCTCTTGCGATAACAGGTGGAAAAAAACGGATAGCTTCTGTCATCTGACCAGATGCTTGTTGGATGGGCTCCACTGCAATTTCCAATGAAATGACGTTCCGATTTTTGAGACAAAACTCAACTCGTTGTCCTTACACGACCTTATCGACAAAAGAACGGACAAAACTGCGTGAGCGTGATGCTAGCAATAAACGGAGAGACATGTTTATTTGTAGCTGATGTATCCATTTAAGGCGTTCATTTTTTTGTCCATCCCAAATTGCTGCACGGGCAGATGCGGCATCCATCAATGAGAATGCGATGGTTGGTAAGGCACCTTACGCAAGCAATGCCGCCGTCTGACCTAAATGATTGTGCGCTTCTCACAAAGCTTAGCTAGTGCTGCAATGCCGGTTGCCATGACAACAAGTGCCGTAACCAGGGAGCGGGTGGGAGATTTTTTTTTTTTTTTTTTACTCTTATCTCACCTTGGTTCCTGATAAACTCACTACAGATGTAACAAGAGAGAATATAGTACTTTATCCATCTTCAAGGCAAATTCACATCTTCCGATGAACAACACAAAGGCACACTTGCGTGAAGTTACGATTGAAGATGTGAAACGTTTCAAACGCATCGTCTCCAAACTAATAAAGCCATCATTTTAGTGCAGGTCCAGAATAGGGAAGTCCTGCTGAGAAGTGCGCAAAGTTGAACACGTGATGTGATCTTTGAGCGTTGTCCCTCCCTGGCAGAATGGATTCAAAAACGCTGCGTGCTATGGGGGAAGGAGGGGACGAATAATTTCCTCGTCTGTTAGCGAGCCAACAAAGTGACTTCAGCCTGTCACTGAAAGCTGCTCCTCTCCCTGGAGAACTGACGGTGTTGGCGCGCTCAATGAATGGACACAACTCATTCGAAATGTAGCGCCAGAATCCACACTGGACCACCGGGAGCCGACATCAAAACGCGCAGACGTTGGAACAACGAGGCAAACGTTACTAAGCCCCGGCCGGCCGTGGGCCAGTCGTGCTGCATGGAGTTGTTCAGCTGAAAATAGCATCTGAGACTACCTGCGGCGGACCCCTCTGACGGGAAAGAGCTTGTTATCTAAAGTTGCGCTGATGTCACAGAACACCTCCTCTTCATCACGAGCCGCGTCCAGCTGAGAGGAGAGAATTTCGTTTAGTCAAAATGTTGCGGATGTTCCACGGAGCCGCTGAAAGCTGTGACATTTTCACGTCACCCTAGCTCCCAATCATGGGTGGAACATTTAGTGTGTCAGTAATTGAAGAATTTCCAAACTCATCTTAAAAATACATTGGTTGTGTATTTTTACTCTTGGCAGAGTATGTCTCCAGGGATCCAATGTATGTATAACAATACAAATAGAAAAAGTGGTTTTCCGCTCGTCCCTTATTGTTAATAGGCAGATCGATAAGAAGCGAGGTGGCCGACGGTCACCTGCCGAAGCTGGCCTGTTTAATGAAGCTCCCGCGAGGGATGCAATTAACAGGACCCGACTAATGATCTGCCCATTAGTCGTTACCGTTTGTGTGCACTTTGCACTATTCATGAGGACGTTTCCTAGAACCCCAAGCTAATGTTAGACAATACAATCATTTCAAACAAATAGGACAAACATTTTCAGTGTTTTACAATACAGAGTCGAGTTATCTTGCAAAGGATGTCTTTAGTATATTATAGATACAGTAATGAATGAATTTGTTTCGTGACAGCGCTCATAACTAAAAAGACATTTCTCAAATCATCTTTTCCCACTGAAATGAATGCCATTCATCAGTTGCAGCCAAAAGCCACCAAGACTGTACAAATTCTTTGGATTGCGTTAACCTAAACTCGATCTGAAATGTAGCATAGTCATAACGGATCGAATCTTGTGTTCCGTATGGCGTGCGTTACCGTGACGATGAGGCCCCGCTCCTGGAAGTACTTGACCAAGGGATGGTGTTTTGCTTAAGTTGGTCAAACGCCGGTCGATGGCTTTCGGGTTGTCGTCGGGGCGACCCTGTGCTCGGCCCCGCCGCTGCAGGCGCTCCTTCAAGCGGTGGGTGGTGCACGCCAGGAACACCACCACGTCGGGAGTGCAGATCTGCCAGCAGAGAGGGAACGTCGATGACAATCTTGACATTTGCGCTCTATTAATATTCCATCCAAAATAGAAGTTTTGCTTTTGTTTCCAGACGCCAATTTGCATGACATCAAGCACATGCTTGCACAAAAGGAGGTCGAGTTCCAGGAGTGTTCAGCGCCTCTCAAGTGAGAAATTCAACAACCACGTAAATTGTCTTGTCATCTGCCCTGTTTCTGATTTCGACGTAATACTCTCCAACAGTGAC
This sequence comes from Syngnathus acus, assembly GCF_901709675.1. Lineage (NCBI taxonomy): Eukaryota > Metazoa > Chordata > Actinopteri > Syngnathiformes > Syngnathidae > Syngnathus > Syngnathus acus. The sequence goes on along the minus strand of NC_051102.1, from coordinate 11,036,379 downwards.
TTTGGCCACCCATGACCAGACAGTGAGACTGGGTGACGATTTTCAAGCAGGCGGTCAAACTAAGTAAATGGAAGGAAGCACCATCGTGTCAAAGGCAAAGATGGTAAGCAGAGCTGCAGTGTTACCGCAGACTAGCTATAAAATAAAAAAAAAAAAGTCAGTTTCTATTAATGACAACAGGTAGATTAGATTACGTACACAAATGATTGGACTTGCAGCAGTTTCTATTGATGCTGCGTTGGTCACTATACGTCGCTGGTCACGGGGGGGGGGGGCGAAAGGGCTGCAGATCAGGTAAGAAACAAACGAAGGGTATTTGTATGTGGATGGTGAGCTGATTGATGCGGGCGACGGAGCGGCACGCTTGGGTAAATGTCGAAAATGTAACGTCAATTGTCACAAAGCCTCCGATGTCACACAAAGAACGTCTCCTACAACTGTTTATTTCAGCTGGAGACTCCAAAAAAGAGAAAGGGCAATCTCAGAACTCATGTTGCAGACCTGAATGATCTGCTCGCGCCATCCCTTCCTGTTGTTTCCCTCTGGTCCTCAGCGTGGTGGCTCGTGAGCATTGGGGTTGATTTTGGACGAGCGTCTGGTCCTGGTCTGGTCGTCAGCCATCGCAACCGCAACTACTAACTAACCACAGCAATTTAACTACGGTCCTGTTTGTAATTACGACGATGCCGTAGGAATATAAATGATGAAACGTGGCAATGTCCCAGTGCTGTTGTGTCTGCTGAATAGAGCTGGACTGCGAGTCGCTGACTCTCATGAGGTGCCGTTAAACGTTAGAGCCTTCAAATGCAACAAGCTCCGCTTCTCACTTGCTGCCGTAATTGTTCGATGCCCAAGCACACCTTCTGACAGCGGTTCAAAAGAATGTGTCGTTATGTTCGCTTAGCCTGTAAGTTTAGTTGCTGGGTAATTGAGGCTTCATATTGTATTTGTCAATTAACAACAGCCTATATGTTTTGAGGCTGTCACATGCCGCCATATATATGAGCGGCTATTGCCAATAAATTGTGTACCCTGAGAAAAAAAACATATGGTATCCCACGATATTCCAAGGCGTTTGACACTCACCTGGTCCTCAAAGGACAAGGCCTGCCCGACGTCTCATCGAAAGCCATCGATGACTATGCCGTTGGCGTCTGGGATTTTCATGATCTTCTTGCTTGATCTCGGTGATCGTGGTCTCCTGCAAAACACAGATGCTGCGCTCTTGTTTTATCCATCCACCATTTGCATTAGCTAGCGTAAATGCTACAAGACCTTGTCAGCGCCGGCTGGGATGGGATGGGATGCATCCCTCGACAGTTAAATGAATAGTTTGAATAGCGATCATGCGCCATGTCATCATCCAAATATAGTATGTATGTTTGTTTAGCTTTTTCTTTGGATATATAATGATTACAAAGGAGGAATAATCGCAATAAGAGAAGAAAAAAGGAAGACAAGTCTTTGGCTTGAATCATGTGATTCGAATGAGTCATCAAGTCTCCTTTAGTTAACCTTTTCTGGCTGAGTTGAAAGCGCATCAAATATTAATCATGACGAGCCTGGACCTAAGAGAAGCGATGACAGCGGCACACTGCCGGCCAATTTCTTTCTTTCTTTCTTTCTTTCTTTCTTTCTTTCTCTCTCTCTCTATCTATCCCACGCTGTATTCGAGTGGTGCAACATGATGGCGGTCGGTCGAGCTCACTCGAGGCCACTGAGTGCCAGCATCCTTTAGCGTCACTTACTTCTTCCTGACTGCAGGAGGAGGTCAACAAAAGCAGATACACGAGCGCTTCGCTGCTCTAAAAATAACACAGTAGCAACACACACACACACACACACACACACAACGCAGGCGGGCGCTTTCTCATCAAGATTCCATGGCCGCTTTCCAAGCCTTGAAGTGGTTCACCAGACTCCATAGCATGCACCTAACCTTTTGGATGCCAATCACATTGGACCAAATAACTTGACCCCATTGCAAGCCATGCAAACAGTATTTAACTGTGCATCGTGTCATGTAAGAGAAAAATGTTAAATCAACATTTTGATGGGGTTTATGAGAATTGGAAGAGAAAAAAAAGGATGTTTTATCCCGCCGTGGCTAAAAACAGACTAATAGTTGACGTTTGTGGAGCAGTACTTTACTGTGAGAGGAAACCAATTTGGTATGTCATGAAATGAGTCATCCGTTTCCATTATTTGATGCTTGTTTATCGATACTGTCGCATGCGTGAGTTCAACCCATAAATCACAAGATTGCTGCTATTTTGACCCGCCTCCAGTTAAAACACATCCATATTTGATGCTCGTGTATCGATACTTTGCTGGAGATGATGCATAACAATATGGATGATGTTGTCCTATGATCAATATTTAGCAATTGTGTATCAATACTAGCAATAGATCATCGTGTGGATATTTTGTCCAAACCCAGGTTAAAAGGGGTCATTTGGTGATGCATGTGGTGGATCAATAATGTACTGGCAGAGAAAACAAGATACTGATAGTTTGGTTGAATCCATTGACGTTTGATGCTTGTGTCTTGATGGAGAAAACAAATTGATTTTCTGCCCACTTTTAAAATCTTCATGTGTTTAAGCAATGTCCCATAGCCACGAATGACTTGATCGCATGGAACGAGCTGCCAGCATGACCCACTTTGCTGTTTGTTTGACTGCTTCACGACAGGCCATCTGGCGAACGGCCGGACGGAGATGATGGGAAAGAAGGGAAGGATTCAAAGAGAACGATTTTGCGAGGGCGCTCGGCACCGCCAGTCGCGACGTGGGCGGTAGCGCCGAGTGTTTTTTGGCTTCGCACTTTGCCGCATCACCGACCGCTTCATCTGTGTGGACAGCAGCAGCTGCCTCCCCGAACCGACCCAGATCATTTCAATCGCTAGACCTCGGGGTCATCATAAAAAGTGTACTGTGCAAAAGTCTAGGGAAGGCAAGCTTAATCGTGTTTCATTTGACTCAAATAGAGTCTATCTTAAGAGGTGCTCCTTAACTAACTAACTAACTAACGATTGAATGGCAACGACGACATTCAAAAGCACGCAAACCAACTCAGGTTGGCCAGTCTGACTTATTTCCTCGGCACTAATGAGATGCGTCCGGCTTCCCGTGTGACTCAAACACCGCTAATGAACGGCTACTTGTGTGCGTTGGTGTTGTTCCTGTGTCTTTCTGGGACTACCTGCGGTGCCAGCTCGCCGTTGGTGATGATCTTAGCGATCAGGCTCCACTTCCTGTTGCTAGTGGCGTTGTGGATCATCTTCTTGCGCAGCAGCTCCCCCACCGACACGTACTGAAAGCCGTAACGCTCGGCGATCTTCAGGCACTGTGTTCCCTTGCCGCTTCCGGGACCTCCTAGGGTGGTAGACCAGAAAATGCAAGGACAAATGTGTCATCAGCCCAAACCAGCATTGGAGCTTTTCTTTTGTGTTATTCATGCGATACCAGGCTTTGAATTGAACATGAAAGTGAAGATAACAAGGTAGTCTTGCTGGGGAGAGAGCAACAGAGACAGAAAGAAAGTGTGAAAACATTGTGCGCGTGGGTGGCTGCCTGGCTGGCTGGCTTGCTGTATTGCAGTGAGACATTATGGCATTACGTGAAGCCTGTTGCGGGTACGAGGCCGCTGCTAATTCGCCGACTGTGTGTTTGGGGGCTGATTAAGCAGGTATAGGTGTGAAGTTTCACATTTTCAAAAGCGTCTTCTTTCTCGCTCGCTTCATTTTGACGGCAGGAGGAACTTCAAAATGATGGACGCCTCAAAAGTCATCCAGCTGACTTATATTCCAGTTCATGTTGTATTTATTTAATAGTGGTGTGGCTGCTCTATGACAAGGTGGGAAACAGGTCATGATAGGAACGATGATGTTAATGATGTTAAACTCACCTTAAGCATATGGCACCGCCCCTTCGCTTACAGACAAAGCAACGTGGCACGATACATGCCACAAGAAGGCTTCCACGCAAAGTAAACAAACGTTCATTGAGATTCATTTGGATGACTGGAAGAGTAATAAGAAGCAGCTCTTGCTAGAAAGAAAACATCAGCTTTCCTGATGCTGACAAACGAGAATTGGCAGCAATTTGTTTTCCATTTCTTTATCTAGGTATTATTATGGATATTTGATGCCACTTTTTCTGATCGTAATGTTTTGTTCTTTGACTTGACTACGTTATGTTTACTTCACCACGCGAATACGTGGAAATGAAAATCACCGATAGAAAAAGATACTACATCTACCACGTCAGCTGAGCGCGTTTCTTGTTCACCTACCGATGACAAGGATAACTTTGGGCCGTGGTCTGGACGGATCAAACACTTCGTACTCCTCGATGAGCTCGGCCGTCTCCGACAAGTCCGAGTCGCTCTCGATGGAGAACTGGCTGATGGGAGGAAGGCGCTCGTAACGTCTGTAGGGGAAATTGGGACTGTCGGGCATCGCTGTCACGCACGCACGCACGCACACACAGACACACACACACACCTTAGCATGAGTGTCTGTGGGGAAAGATCTTCTTCGTGCACGACTCAGCTGTCCATCACGCTTCATATACTGTGGCCTCTGGTGTCGAGCTCACCCAAAAAAAAACACATGACTGCCCTAATGAGCACATCTGTGATGACAGTTTTATGGTGATGAGCAAATTAAAAGAGCAAAGATCTGATTCTGAGGGCAGTCAGTGACAAGCATCTTCTAGTTATTATTGATCATTAATTCCAAGCACAGTACTCACACAAACCTGTCAGAAACACATATTTGCCTTCTTCCGTCCGGGTAGTTGCGTCAAAGAAGGGCATGTGTGTGTGTGTCATAAAAACAAACAGGATTACCGTCACCATGTTTTGCATTGGAGCAATAGCTAGAAAAAGCAGACTAAGGGGGTGTCATTTTTTGGTTAATAATGAAACCAGTTGACGTATTGTCCACCAAGATGAAATCCAGCACCAAATGCTCATCATATACGTATAATAATTGGCGGACTCACTCCACCGTCATGACTGAGTGCCTGTTGAGATTTACAGCCTGTGGCACTTTCTGGGGGGGATTATATCACAGCACAGATGGGTCCAGACTGGAAGTCAATAAAAGTGGCTTTTGCTCTCTAATCTCAGCAAATCTTGAACTCCACACAGCAAATAGCATCAACACCACAGATCATGCTCTCTTCATTTTGAGAAGGAAATATGGGCTTGTAAATGTTTTCTTCCTTTTGTCTGGGAATGGCATTCACAATGATATCGTTTTTGTTCTTATTCTTATGATCACTCGGGGGGCAACGTGCTTCAAATGTCTTCATTCTTTTCACTTAATACTGATAATATTGGGTTGATCATTTCAGTTTTTCTAAATAATTGGTCTTATTTTGTGTCGTGATTCATTAAGTGAATGTTGGGAGACCATGCCACTTCTTAGTAAAGGTGCCAAAAGTGAAATACAACTGAATTGGAATTTTCTTTCGCATACCACTCGAGGTAATAGTCATGTCATAGTAACTACACTTTGAGAATGACTCATCGAGTTCGACCGTATTTCTTTGTCATTTTAGTCACAAGATTTCACGACGGCCCGGTTCCCTCACCGTTTCTGAGGAGTGAGCGGCGCGACTGGCCACCGTTGAGGGGGGGCAGCGGCTTCTTCTCCTGGCCCACGAACGTGTCCCACCGCACCTTTTCTGGGCCGCCCAACTCCCGGACTTTTTTCAGGCAGCCCTCCAGGTAATCCACTGGGTCATCGGGACGGTAGTACATCAGACCCGTCAGCAGGCTCTAAAGGTAAATATGGAGAGTCAGGCTCTGGAGGTGTGATCAACTTCCTCCAACTCAACAAAACATTGATTTTGTGGCGCGCTTCAATAACAGTTGGCAGTAAATGCCCGTGATCGCTTGCTTGTAGTAGACGATTGCTCATAAGTGAGGCCTCGTTAAGAGCATCCAGGAGTTTGAATGGATTTCATGATCATGATCGGGATATACAGTAGCATAAGGAAACAAGAATGAAGGAGTAACACTGAAAAGAAAACGCTACACCTGTGGAAAAGAATGACAAAAAGGATATTTTTTTACAAACAAATGTGAAAAGAAAACGCTACACCTGTGGAAAAGAATGACAAAAAAGGATATTTTTTTTACAAAGAAAATGCAAGACCTTTGAATTTTCTAAGACTTGATCAGTTTTACAAGCAGTGAAAATAGTGGTCAAAGTATTGGTATTACTATAGAACATTACGTTCAATTAACAACACTGCCATGTCGGTTGGCACAAACAAATGAATCCATCCGTAAATTCATAAATTGCCATGAAATAATAAAGTAAAACGATTAGTAGTGAATGAGAGCAGGGAGCATACTTTTTTAAGAGGAACATTGTGTCCAACATATATCTTACACTTACTGGGATTGTCACTTAAAACAATTATATGGAAGGATGCAGGAAGACGTCTAGACGGCGCGTTCCACTTGAAGCATTCCCTAAATAATCTCTCGTCTTTATCCATTTTTGGAAATGCAAGATATTACTGAGAAACGGGAACGTCATGTATTGCTCACCTCAAATAGTTGAGGTATCTCCCGCCGTGCCAGATACTCTTTGGCATCGTTGGTGTTCATCTCCTCCGAGATTCTGCAACTTGTTTGCCTTCCAACGTCTCGTTTTTTCTTGAGTTTGTTTTCTTGCTCCTCGGCGACTCTCGAAAAGTCACAGCGCCTCAAGCTCAGCGCTCATCGTGGCCGGCCGTGTGCGTGCGTGCGTGCGTGCGCTCGCTCGCTCTCCTCCCGGATTCCTGCAGGCGAAACCACAGCGACACGACATCCTCCTCCTCCTCCTCCTCGCTCTCTCCTGCCTGCCCCTGTCTCCATCCTTTCTCTCCGCCTCCTCCCTCATCTTCCTTGCTGATTCAAATGCGGGCCTGAGTCTTCCCCTGACGCTCACCAATATATTCAATGTACAAATATTGCACGTGACTTTTTTCCAAATGGGAAAACAAACTAAATGTAATATCAAGTACTCTCACAAAGTGATTTCCATTCTCACGTTCTACAATATCGACTGAATGATAAGATAAGATAATCCTTTATTATTCCCTCAATGGGGAAACTCCTATGTTATGCGTGTGATCTTAAATGGCTTCTTGTAGAATCGGACCTCATCACAAACATCATGAGTTTTCACGACATCATCTTATGACTTGCTCAGCCGGCAACGTGTTACAAGCTTTTATTTTGACACTTTTCAACCGGAAGTACTCGTAGGACCGCGCCGAGTGTCGAGCACTTTGCCTTGCTGGTTTCGCAGTTTCACTCCACTCCACTACTGCATGATGAAAATTCTCACTCTCGCTCTCTTATTGAGCACCTTTTCTTCAACGAACGGCATAAATGTCGCGGTAAGCATCACCGCTCTGTGCTAAATCCCGATTAATTGACCCCTTTATTCTTTTGGGCGACGCGGTTAGCCGGTTAGCTTGCCGTGCTGTCATCCTCTGATCATTTCTTTGAACTGACACCATTTTCAAACTTGTGTCTTTCTACACTTTCTTTTTTAACCAGGAGTCCGCCGGTCAGTTCTTCAGCAGCGGTCATACCAATAATTGGGCAGTTCTGGTCAGTTTCACACAGATGACGCGTCGCTTTGTGGACAATTTCTTTATCCATCTTAATACATACACGTGTGCTTTTAACAGGCGTGTACGTCCAGATTCTGGTTCAACTACCGTCATGTGGCCAACACCCTGTCCGTGTACCGAAGCGTGAAGCGTCTCGGCATCCCTGATAGGTGTGTGTCTTGAAGTGATTGTTAAATCGCATATTTCCCATGTCAAGGTCTGCCATCTCTATGACGTCATTTTCAGTTGCCGTTCACCAAGTCCCCATCAAACGTATTGCTTTTTTGCAATGATTAGACCGACAATACTTGGGCTTTTTACATTTTCCAATTCTCTCAGATTCCTTCGTCAACGCTTGAGCACAATAGAAATGGCATTTTCTAGTTGATTTGACCTTTTGCTTGTTCTCTCAGTCACATCGTACTGATGCTGGCAGACGACATGGCTTGCAACCACAGAAACCCCAAGCCGGCTACCGTGTTCAGCCACAAGAGCTTGGAGCTGAACGTGTACGGCGACGACGTGGAGGTGGACTACCGAGGTTATGAGGTACGTTTGGCGAGAACCAAGTTCAAGCCACCTTTCCCACCCCGTCATCGCTTTTACTTTTGTGGCGAGCCCGTGTAATGTTGCTGGGTCCATTTTCCAGGTGACTGTGGAGAATTTTCTGCGAGTCCTGACGGGGAGGCTTCCGCCCAGCACGCCGCGCTCCAAGCGTCTCCTGTCTGATGACCGAAGCAACATTCTCATTTATCTGACAGGTCATTATGCAGTCATTTCAAAATGGAGAAAAAGGAATGTCAGTGCAGTGTGACTCTTTGATTTAGTTTAGTATTTGTGTGTTTTCTAAAGGACATGGTGGCAATGGCTTCCTGAAGTTCCAAGACTTTGAAGAGATCACCAATGTGGATTTGGGGGATGCCTTTGAGCAGATGTGGCAAAAAAGGAGGTAAATGATGACGTGTCAATCAAGCATTGTGGCTTCGCACAAGAAATGAAACATCAGTATCTGTTGACACAATATTGTCGTGCAATGTTGTCATCATGGAACCCTAATTGTCACTACTTAACGTCGTATTATCTGGAATGCTCATGTTCACCACACAGACTATTGAAATGCTCCCAAGGACAAGCTAGGCTGAACTACTAACTTCATCCTTCCTTGCATAGATCAACAGAACATAATGGCAGGGAGAGATGCAGTCAGCACGGTTACAACGTACATTAAAGCAGCGTTTGTTAGCGGGGCAGTTTGTGTGCTCTGCTCCTGTGCTGCTGTTCTTCTTGGCAACAGAGTTCCAAGGGGCTCAGTAGTCCACTCAACGGTCCCGTGTGTGAGATCAATGACGGCAATGAACTGAAGAGCATTCCTCTCATGGTTGTTTTTTTCCTTAATGCGGAAAGGAAGGAAACAGCGACTTGAGGGAGCCGTTCATTTGTCTGGATGACGCACGGGGTTACCGCTGCATCCACTCTTGAGAAAAAAAAATGTTATTTGAGAGGGGAAAATAAGGTGCCAGACTTAGTTGCCTTAGCAACCGTCCAATGAAAGATGCTTTTAAGGGTGTGAGCATGAAACCTTCTCTTTTGACGTGTGTCGCCAGGTACAACGAACTGCTTTTCATCATCGATACTTGTCAGGGAGCCTCCATGTACGAGAAGTTCTACTCGCCGAACATCATTGCTCTGGCCAGCAGTCAAGTTGGAGAGGACTCCTTGTCGGTGGGTTTCCCGCGAGGAGCGTATTAATAAACATTCCCATTATTAACCTCTGTATTGTGAAAGTACGAAGATTGACCGGTGGCGAATTTGTCCTATCACGCAGCACCAACCTGATTTGTCCATCGGAGTCCATCTGGCGGATCGTTACACTTTCTACCTTCTGGAGTTCCTTGAAGACATCCACCCTACCAGCAAAGCTAATATGAATGATCTGGTGAGCTCATTTCCCTTCTCCCACTCATCACTTACAGTAATGCTAATTATACTGCCCCTTGGTGGCCAAGTGAAAGAGCAGCATTCGTGACGCACAAACTCGTTTCATTCGATTGACATTCTTCAAAGAGTGACACGGGTTGCCTTCATGTTTTATCATGTTCAAATCTGATTCACTAGCTGGACATGAAACCGAATATATATGTGGACCTTTTGACATTATGTTTCGAATATTGGCTCCATGCTGTGCTGACTCGTGGTGCTAGCTTGGCACACTAGGCAGCGCCCGCATTTCGCCCTCCCTCCCTCCCTCTCCCCAATTCCAGCAAATATCAAATGGCCTGAAGAAATAATCTCCAACTTCCATTTGTCACCTTTAATTACTTTTGTTCCGGTGCCTTTTTGAGATCGATGCGACGGATTTTTCGGACGTGCGGCAATGCATTATGGGCTGTGGCTGACAGCTGAATAACAGGATGACTGAGTACTGAATAACTTGTGCTGGTCTAACTTGTTTTGTTTTTCCCGCAGTTCAAAATATGCCCCAAGAGCCAGTGCGTGTCCACTACGGGCTACCGTACAGACCTGTTCCTGCGCGACCCAGGAAGCGCCCTCATCACCGATTTCTTTGGTAACGTCCGCAAGGTGGAGCTCTCCAGGGAAACCATCAACTTGACCGAGCCCATCATTTTGGTGGAAGACAAGTAAGTAAGCAAGCCAAGCACACAGTCTAGTCTCTGTGACAAATTCCTCTGGAAAATTGATCCTTCCTTTTCGCGCACATTCAGTATACGCACACTATTGACCATCTGAACTCTGTTGCTAATTAAAACGGCAGCACCAAAGTACCTTGGCTACTGTTATCTAGCACATCTGACCATCCTTATCCTCAGCAAAGGTGTTTTTATTTAGTTTTCTAGATTGATTTAAAACGACTCAATATACACTTCAAAGAATAGATACTATCATTAGCTGCCATTTGATTTTTAATTAAAAAGAGTGCAAATTGGGTTTAAACTTTAATGAGAGGCTGTTATCATTGGCTTGTAATGGAAGGGCAGTAAGCCCAATTTAATTGGATTTCTCTCATTTGCGCTTCTTCACTGGTTGTTTTGTCTGGGTTGCAATGCAGAGCATACTCTCTAAATTCTGACAGTCAGAGGTGCCCTCAGTTCATGAGAAAAACAGAGCTCTGCATTCACTTTCTAGCTTTCCACAAAGTAGAAAGTTGCACAATTGCAGGGTGAAGCCACTCGACGCTTGTAGAGACTCTTCAATCTAGCCCTTCTTACTTCAAGGCCAAGCCACATGTCAATCGCAGTACCAAGACTGACCTGCTGGTGACAGCAAAATGCCAGAAAATACGAAGAAGGCGTCGTAACTGTTGAACTCGGAAGTAGCCATGCAGTAACTCCTCTGGTTACACATCTCATCACATCAATCAATCGACAATCGGTCCTTTGCTGACACATTGGAATTTATTGTCAATATTAGACTTTACACAAATGCGGTTTTTGGCCGACACAAAGTTACATTAAAAAACATTCAAACTTCTCCCAGCCGCACAAATATTGGACTCAATAGAGCACTAAAAGCTTGTAGTCATAATGTTTAGTGTGGCTAATTAGTCATTAGAAGCGCTTGCTTGTCCTCTTTTATAGTCTTTGGCTGTTTTGATTCCCAAGGCAACTCGCAACTTCCCATGTTACTTTACTATTGATTAGTAGCTGGTGGATCAATAATGCAGACCAGAAACACTCTGCTACACGATGTTGCAATTCTTATTCTGGAGAACCAAGTTTTATTGGCAGTTCAACCTAGCTAGCTAGCCCTCTTAAGACAAAATAAAATCATCAAGGTGAGAGTGAATCCAAGTGCTTTGAAATCAAGACACCCAAAAAAAAAAGGATAGCACGTGAATAGGCAGATATCTGCTTTTAATGCAAATGCTTGCTAGTCAAGACACACACACACATTAATTTAATCACTAAATTACTTCTGTAGTCTTTTAATTAAAAACACAAACATTGGACGCAAATTAGTTTAGTCACTGCTTTTGATTGCGCCCCAGCACTCATCCGGCAGTGCACCTTTATTTTAAGCTCTGTGAGTTAGTTGTTGGAGTATTTTTAGACGTATCACTGCTGAGAAACTAATCTACATATTAAAGTGATAATGAAAGTCATGTTGGCAACGCCGCACACTCGGCTAATGATGCCCCACCTTCCCTTGGGAAATAGATATTTATTTTTATGTTGGGGACAACAAAAACATGCTTAAATAGGTCAACTCTTTCAATACCTGGGGAAACCAGATAATGAAAATGGGGAGCTCCATGTGTTGCCATAGAGATGGCGTATCCAAGGCACACACAACCTGGCTAATTAAACGGTTTTCAACATGAATGTTTTTATTTGAATTTGTGCACCACGTTTTGGGATTACCTGATCTTAATCAGTAGTGCTGAGCCTGCGTGTGTGTGTGCGCGTGTGTGTGTTGGTCGTCAATCCTGGCTAATTAAATGGTATTTTATCTCCTGCACCCCCCTCGAGGGCACCCCTCACTTTATGAATCTCTGAGTTAAACTGATGGGTTGAAAAGTCAGTCTGGCCAATTAAAGGGAATGCAAAGTTAAACACGGGATTTGTCTGGCGCACCCCCTGAAGGGAGCACCAGAGCGCTATGTGATTCAAACCAGTGGGCGAGTCAGTCCAAGCCAATTAAATGATACGTGCAGCTGGATAATTTATCACATGGATCTTTTTTGTGGTGCACCATAATTTGCGATTAGAGAGTCAGTTCAATTAAACTATATCACTGCGGTCCTCATATCGCTAAAAGAACCCCCCCCCCCCCCAAAAAAGCCATCTTGCTCGGTCGGGTTACACAATGCTGCGATAATATCAATTTGTGGAAAAAATATCAAATTGACCACATTTGGACTTGCAAAGTTTTTGCCCGACAGGGATGAAATGTAATGTATATTTTTATTTGATTCTTCATAGTTTGGGAATCCATTTTTAGATCCCAACCAAAATGAAATGCTACGTCAAATGTAATAATGTTGTTAAACTTGCGCACCATATTTTGAGCATCTCTAATGTAAACCAGAAGGGTCGATGGTGGACCAATGAAAGGGTATTTCATATGTTTTGAATTTGATCTGGCTTACCCCCTTGAGGATGCGCCACAATTTGGAATGACTTGATCCAAAACGGTCGATTCAATTCAGTCGGGTCAATGAAATGTTTTTGATTCGTTTTTTTTGTCGGCTGTAGAGGGCAACGAGTGGAGTCAACGGGCTGTTATTAAACATTGCGCTGCATGAATGGCCACTTTTGGCCACTGGCTTTCTTTCACTCGTCCTCTCTCATCGAAGCTCTCTCCAAGCGGCCATTTTGCCTCGCAACAAGCTGCTCTTCCATGAAGTGAATTGCACTTGATTGAGAAGACATATGAATGGAGCGTTCAGCCCCTTCTTCATTATACGCACGGCCTAACAATGTAATGACATTTTGCGCCGTTAGTCATCTCCTGTTGACCGAAAGGTGGCCCGACGAGGTTTTTGCCGAGTTCATTTTCCGAGTGATCCATTTATTTGATTTGTGACCCAGTCGGCCAAAGTTTCTTAGCGGAGAATTAGTTTGACCTGAAGATGGCAGGCGCAGACAGCGAGGCTCCGCCCGTTTGAGAGATCTACGCAATAAAGTGGAAAGTGCTCTCGATTGAATTGCCTCATAGTCTACTGGCCTCGCGGCCATTTATTTCTCTTTGTCCTCCTTGTTTTTCACGTACGCACAAAGAGCACTTTTTGAGGAAACCTAAGGTTTTGCTTGGAGAAGAGTGCTTTTTGGTTTTGTCTGGGAAAACCTTGGATTTTCCTCTGTCATCCTTTGAGTTGAGTCTTGCTCAATTTGCAATTGAAAAGACCAAACAATGTCTGGAAAAATATAGAAGCGCTCCAATATTGCAGACAAGCTCGCACACGTGGTTGAGTTGTACTTGACCTAATTAGTGCTGCGTGCGGAAGAAATGCAGCCGTGATTGCCGCGACATTGATTGTCTTATCTGACGCCCTTTCCATTGTTTGAGCTCGTATAGTGTCTTGATTTTTTTTTTTTTTTTTTTTAATCTACACATTCAAGTTGTCAACCAATAGTATCCAATCAACCTGCTTTTTCAAGACTTAATTGGTATTGTTGTAAGGAATTGATCGCAATTACCTTTGAAGGGCAACTGCAAGAAAACAACCAAAGATTTAACCTTAGCCTTCACAAGTCTTTCCATTGTGGCGCAAATTGTCGCAGAAATACTGCTTTGGCGCTATAACAGAAGAGTTGACATTTCCTGCTTCTGCCTTTTTCACGGAACCCTGCGAAGGCAGGATATTACTGTCTGATGATTGTCTTATTTTCAGTTGTCCTGCTTCAGTTACACCTTTGATAGCACCTCCAAAGTCAGGAAATTGTCTACTGTTTCAAACCAATGGGTGGCCGCTTACCATTTGAAAAAATCGAACCCAAAAAGCTTTTTTTTTCTGCTTTAGTTCTGAAAGCGGAGAGCTGCAAAAGGAGTTGCAGTCGTACGTGGATCAGCTGCCAGTGTCCGAGATCATTCATCAGGTAAGACACACGCGCGCACAAACAGACTCGCTGTACGACACACACACACATTCTTCCCTCGAGCTCACCTTCGTGTCAATTCAAGTGCGTCCACGCTTCATTTGGAGGTTGCATAGAAAGTTGTGCAGGACAACCCTTGGCAAATGGCTTTGTGCCATTTCCATGGCTACGGTGGCAACTGTGAAATGTGGCACAATGGACATTTGCGCGACAGAGTGTTTTGTTACCAGTTATAGCTTTTTTTTTTTACCATGCTTTGCATTCAAGTAGCTAGCCAAGCTGTTTTTCTGTACCAATATGCATTACAGACGCAATTGCACATGCATCATTTGTACGCAGAAGCACGGTTCAAAGGACTAAACATTTCACTCAAAAGACAGAATTCAATGAATATTTACTGTAAATCTTGTTGGCAATTCTACTCTGGTCTGATTTCTTCCTCAACCAAGTCTGTTCCTTTTCTTCATCTTCAAAGTATTGCGCTCAGATTGGTTGTTTCACCTGAGCTGAGCATCCCCAAGGGCTTTCTTTGTGCAATTTGCGCAGAGCCGAGCCCCTGAGACTGGCCCACCAAACCACTCGGGTCCAATCGAATTCCTGTTAAGAACCATAGCTGGTGACGCCTCATTTGAATTCCCAGCAGGAAATGACAAACCTGTTTGAAGTTGGTTGCTAGGCAAAACAGTCGTGAGGTCTGATTAATAGAATCAATAGAGTCTTCACGTCACTCCAGAGCCTTGTGTACGTTTCTCCGTTCTCCAACCCCCACCCTTAAATTTCACATCTGTCTTTCAGTAATATACTTTCTGTTTCATTTCCATCCATAATCGTGCGTGTAAAAATAGTACATCTTGTTGGACACTTTTCGTCAGCGGCAGTTTAGTATTTTACAGTCCCTCTCTCTCTCCCTCCCTCTGATTTATTTCCCATGCCTGTATTATAGAATGCATCACCCCAGGGGTCCCCTGCCTTCCACAGAGTCTTGATTATATTCTGGCACTCCTATTTACAGTTGTAGGTCCTCATATCCGGCCATCTGCACTAAGGGTCAGGCTCCCCCGTAGCTTATTGACAGCTCCCCCCTTGCCCGCCTCCTTCAGATTTGCTGCCTTGCGGCCAGAATCCCCCGACGATGCATCTTTGTACTTAAAATTCAGACGCACTCGAGCGATGAAGTAAGATGTGAGCCAGCTTGGCACTGACTCCATGTCTCCAATATGCCCAAGAGGGTCTGCCGCCTGTGGCGACAAACGCAAATCCAATCATTGATTGTCTTCTCGGCGCCCGGCAGAGCATGCGCCAACTTGTAAATAGGGAAGTCATCAGAATGGCTGACAGCGAATATGCGTGCGTGTGCTTTGTAAAAGAAAAACAAAAAGCGGTGTGTGTGTGTGTGTAAAGTCGATTGATTAATGTCCTGTCTCTTCCCATCCCATTCAGTCCATTCGACCATTGCTGGAAAGAAATCACTCACTCCTCTCTTGTGTTTTGTGCTTTCTTTCATTATTTGGCCCGCTGTTCAGCGGCTACGAAATTGTTATTTACGCTTCCGCCGGCTTGACAATACGCCTCCAAAGAATTGAGGGTGTCAAGTGCGCACGGTGGAAATGAATTCCTTGCCGCCTTCGTCGGTCGCAAACGGTGAGACTCCTTCCAAAGTGGACGTGGCTCAGAGTCCTTTGCCACCTCCGCTCTTATTTATTCCATTAGAAGTTGAAATGTGCCTGTGCGCAGCCCTAACAAATGATGGAATTTAGAACAACCAAATAAATACATTTTGTATGAGAATAATAATGTGCCTTCGTTCACATTAGGTACAGTAAAGGAGCAAAACACCGAAGTACCTTTCTGAAACCGATTTAATGAGAGTACAGTACTAGCAGGATAAACTTCCCATCCAATAAAACAACCAATTTCGGGTTGGGATAAGTAGCACATTGTAGCCCAATTTACAATTGTCAGGAATTAGTCAACCCACACATCACATTCTCGCAAATTTGCGCTCTTGCGAGAGTGAAAAGACCCTCGAAAAAAAAAGAAATCAAATAAGACATGACGTGATAGTAGTAGTGGGGGGCATGTCATGGGAGCAAGTGCAATAGAAATCCACTGCCACGCTCCGCTGACATCATTTGCAGCTGTTTTCGACCTTGGGAGCGCTCGTGCTTCCGACCACTGTCAGCATCTCATGTTAATTATCTCCAATCAATCTGATGGCTTTGCTATTAATTGATTTATACCGGCCAATTGAATATGCAACACAGAGGCGGCGTAATAAGCTGCTTCAGTGACGCTTCAATCAGTGAAGGTCACCGAAGCAGCCAGCCAGCCAGCCAGGCAGCCAGCCAGGCAGCCTTCCTCTCTTACCCGTTGATCGTCCACGTGCTTGTCCTTCTTTTATTCATGCCCCATTCAATCAAAGATCATGTAATATGTACATTAGTCTGAAGAAGAAGTGACACCGGAGAGAAGAATGACACTCGCGTGCATCCCAAAAGCCTCAAAGAGAAACAGTGAAGTGAATAAGCAATGACAGCAGCAGTGCCCATCACAAAAGCCTGAGAACGGAGCAGAGCGACAGCAACATGCTAAGCACAAGCCTGATTGATTGATTGAGAGAAGTCAGCAGTCTACAAAAGCCTGGAAAAACAAGTCCAGAGTGTCTTGTTATTTTCACCGGGTGCTATCGACTTGCTCATTTCGCTCGTCTGACTCCATATGTTCCTCGCCTTCTTGCTAGCAGCGCTGATAATGTGACTTTGGGTCAGTGGCGCGCCGCCGTCTCCCATATGTGCTCATCTTCCTCCACTTCAGCGTCTCCTGACGATCACACGCTCTCCGTCATTAGCGAAGACCTGACATGTCCGTACATAGCAAGTAATCAGACGCTAGATTATTGTTATCATAGCTATGGGCCAACTCATTTGCAAGTGAAACGAAGGAAATCTATCTAGAAAGCGAAGTTGTGGTGTATGCCCAATATTATTTGATCATTCACATCCATAGACGTTCATTTGGACTTCCTTAAAGCCATCCAAGATCTTAGCATACGGCTGATTAGCCCCTCATGATTTATACACCATACTTGGGGACGGATGCTATCGGTGTCCAGCTTCCAACTTTGAGGAACACTTGATTTAATTCAGTCTTTAAATCATACAGTATCTTCTTTTCCTTTCAGCTTGACACGTTAAGCTACCACAGTGGGTCTGCAATGCAAAGTCTTTTTTCTTTTTCTTTTCTTTTTCTTAACCTTAAAAGTGCCAAGCCGACGCTCACCCGTGCTCTAATCTGGTTGTTCACGCAGCCTTCCAAACTTGAAGTCATTTACATTCAGTGCAGGGAGTGAAGCGCCATTGATTTCGCTTTGATCAATTGAGCAATTAAATATACGATATTTGCTGTCCAACGTTTACTGATGACCGTGGTCATTTGCCAGCATAGTCGCGTAACTTGCTGTGAAGATCAGGCGTCCTGTTGCATATGGAAGCCCAAAATGACCATTTTTCCCTTAATGTCTGGAAGCGAACAATTTCCTTTCTTTTGTCATGTTGTGAATGATGGATATTCGCAATTTTCCCCCCAGAAGCTTCCGAGGCAGATCGTAATGTCTTGCTGACCGACCGAATGTGTCACTGCAATCTAATCATCAGTCATTGGTGCCTCCTTCAGGGAAGATTGACAGTTTTTGTCTGTTAGTCAAAGACTTAAAAGTAGACCCATTTCCTAATCTGTCTTTCACACTGAAACCAAAGCAGTAAAACTGCGTATTTACATTGGTAAACGTTGGTAGTCATCACAAAAAAAAATGCTCAAATTTCTTTGTGTGTGTATATATTGTGACTCCTTTAGCTTCTACGTTACCTTGCGTCCTGTCCCTCAGCGTGTTGGTCTCCTGTCTGTCTGTCTGTCAGCTTGGCTTTATCTCCATTTGCAGTGTCAATGTTCACAGCTCAGCAAAGCTTCCCCTCGTCTCTCCCTCATGGAGCCAAACGGACACCGTGCTTTTCCTGTTACATCCTGAGAGCTTGTCCTGTCAAGTCTGTGGATGGGGGGGGGGGATCCATAATGTCAGCTTCTGTGGAGAGTAATAACAAAAATCTCCTTAAGTGCTTGCTCGCTGTGTATGTATCATTTTTTCTATTTCTCCCCACCACCATTTCTAGAGGTTAACTCATCGGGGTGCGGAATATTGCTGTCGCATTAGCATATAAATGGTGCGCCTCGCGATGCGCGTTTTAATACGAAGAGGAAATTTAAAAGTATAATGGTACACAAAATGATGATGCGCCGCTACTGAACGGGACAAACATGAGGCGAGGGAGGGAGGTATACTGTCCATGGGCCGGCCTACCATTGTGAATGACAGCGCAATCAGCGGTGGTAGGCTCAACGAGGAGAAATATGCTCACTATTACGCTACTAAACTGCATTCCCCCCCCCCCCCCTTCTTCTCGACCCGCTCTTCCATCCCCCTTATCACCTCACATCACCACCCACCCCTGTAGAAGCCCAAACAGAAAGACTGGCACCCCCCCGATGGCTTCATCCTTGGCCTCTGGACCCTCATCCTGCTTGTGTTTTTCAAGACGTACGGCATGAAGCACCTCAAACACATCTTCTGAGACCAAGAGCTTTTTTGTAAAGCCGCATTGAATGGGAACCTCCAATGATGTACGGCAACGTGACTGCGAGGCCACGGTCGCCGCTTTGTTTTGACACTGTGACATTTGTCTGTGTTTTCCTTTTTTTTTCTATTTAAACTGGATGTTTGGTTTGACTTTTTCAATGGTCTGGGAAGCGTGGCAGTGAAATTTGGACATTTCCACACAAAAATGGGAATTGTGTGACTTGGACTATGTAGCGCAATTCCAGCCAGTCCTTGAATAAGAATTGAATCGCTTTGAGCGGATGTTCTGCTCAGCATATTTTTGTGTTCAGACTGCCGGGCCAGCCAGAGAGGGGAAAAAAAAATGAGACAGAACCCGTCTGATCGGCGGCGACTGGCGCTGCTGAGGGTCGACTACGTTAGGTCTCCGCTGTCAGCGCGCATTACACCCGTCATATCGTGGATGACGATCCTACATAATAGCGACTTTCACCAAATTGCCCTCCCCGTCGAAACATCCGTCAGCTCTCTGACCGACGGCTGTTTGCGTGGCCGTTTGCAGTCCGCCAATAAGTGACTGATAAGCCAGCCAGCCAGCCAGCCAGCCATCCGCTAAGCCATCCCGAATGGATCCTTTGTGATATCATGGGCCTTCTTTTCATTTCTCTTTCCCCCTTTGATTCCTGGCTTGACACTACATCACAGCCTGATTGCCGGGAGGACTGATTGTTGTTTGAAGCGCACGGGCCGGGCCGGGCATGGCCTGGCCGCCTGCCCTCTCTGAAAGCAGACAGCTGCTGCATCAGCCGCCCGGGTGCCTTTCTTCTTATGCATTATTAATAGCGTGCGCACGGCTTCCTTCCTTTTCTGTCTCTTTATTATTTCCTGCCATCCAATTCCCACGGCTTCCCTCCTTCCCCTTTTTGGTTGAGCTCAACATGTTGCACTGCCTCATTTTGGCAGGATGCCGGCCGGCGCCCTGATTATAGATGAATGGCTGAATTAAAAGAATAAATTTGTCTCCAACTGCTGGTAAGCGACAATATTGAGCTTTCCTAATGACTTGGCGAAACCTCCTCTTCCTGCTGCAAGTGCCTCCCTCGAAGGTGATAAGACGCTGTACGATTTTTGACTGTCTCTGAAACGGTTTGAACTTCTGCCACTTTTGGGCTGTGCAGTCGACTGACTGTAAAGCGAGCCACGAGGTGTGTCACAAAAGATTTCAAACCTGTGACGGTGAAGAGCAGCTCTTTGAGAAGCCTCGGTTGATGGTCCAAATTTGCTTCTGTCTTTTGTGATCCTTTTCCGACACACCTCGTCAGCCTGCTCCATTGAAAGAATGACAAACAAAAGGCAAGCCCGAAAGGTTTTGACTGTGTGAATGAAGCTGAAACATTTCAGGGAACATTTGCTTTGTACTGTCAATCATTTCCAAATGTATTCTAGATTATTGGCATCATCACTGGGTGGGTGGGTGGGCAATGTACTTGGAATGAGAGACCAAGCCTGTCTTTATGCTTGGAAAGATTTTGATAGTTTATTATTGCTGTCCAAGGAAAATCCAGTGATATTTGCTTCAAATTAAAAATAATAATAATGGCTACTTGCTTTTCAAGGAAACGACAAAATGATTTTCACAAACAAGTCAAATTTGCCATAAGCATATATATGCTGACAGATTTGGACTATGCTTAAAAGTCATGAATTTCGAGATACATCCGTCCTAATGAGTCCAAACATCTGGTGGTTGCACTTTGTTATGAATACTAAAAAGTCACTTCTGAAGCTACTTGTTTGTAATCAATAGGAAAAAAAAGTGAGCAGACTTGGAAATACGAGCTTTTCATTGGACAGCAACATTATGATGTCTTTTTGCCACTAAAGACTTGACTACTGATTTTTGTCTGCTCTTTTGTATTTGTGAAGGATCTTCATTATTAATAATAATAATAAAGCAGATTTGAAAAATAAACTTTTCCTTGTCTGAATCTTGATCGATTGCCCGAAAACTAATCCAGCAACTCATCAAAGTAAATACGATTTCATTTTGACAGTTGCACCAATAAGTTTGTTGTGAAAACGTCAACACCAAGTCCTGTCAAATTACGGTTTATCTAACGCACCACAGAATTTAATATCTTATTGATTTTTCTTCTTTTTTTGCGAGTGGGAGAAACGCTCAGGAATGGTGATTAGATTTTGGCAGACAAGGTCAACTTGAGCAAACATCTCCCTCCTTGCTCCCTGCCTGTCGAACAGATTTTTTTTCCTTATGCCAATAATGACTTTTACTGATGACTTTTCAAAATAAGTTGGGTGGAAAAATGAACTGGCAAAACAAAAACAAAAAATTCACTTGAAGCATGAAGTGCTTGAAATGATATCCATCTTAAAAACGGATTTAGTGGTTCTATGAACAGTCTGTCATCTTAAATGTCTTACTGAATTTATTCATAGAGACTTAAAATCTTCTACTTCTTTTCCTTTCGGCTTTTTCCCTCCAGGAATGATTTTTGTTTTTTCTTCCCAGGAAGAGTAACAAGCAATACCGCAATCTATTTGATGAATCAATCTGTGAATGTTCTGAACTCCTGTTTCATGCCCGTTTTGTATTTGGCAGACTAATGCTGCTGAAGGAGTTGCGCCATAGCCTGGCTGTAGTCAAGAGTGTCATCTTTTTTTTTAAATGGCAAACTCATTGACACTGTCAACAGCACCTCTGCTGGTTGAAGGTAAGACCTGCACTCCCATTTTGACATCTTTGCTTCAAGTACTATTTCCATGAATTGAACACGCGTCATAAGGTTGAAAGGTCACATGACCCAACACTTTGCGCTGCTGACAGTGTTGGAGGATACCGACCGAGGCACCATCTTAAAGATGTCGAACCGAACTGGAATTACGACGAGCCCGATTTGAATTGTAGATTTGACAAGATTCATACCTGAAATGACAATTGCGGATGTGAAGAATGGAGGTACGGGCTATTTTCGACGAGGCTATACTGAATTAGAGGTAGTTACGACACATGTCCTTATGCGTGAACTAACAAGTTTGTGCCTATTTTGTAAATCAAGCCCTAAATCTTCTTTTTTTTCTGAGCAAACTATTTGCAATTTTTCCAGATTGTGACCTTAATGTTTCTCCACTCCTATCGTCATAGTAACCAAAACGGTACTTGCCGTTGCCCCCCCGTAGAGTGACATGGCTTTAAGCGAGGATCATTTGCACGAGTTGACTCGCCCCCACACGACACCCCTGAGTTTGAGGTTACGTTGAATCCTTTTCATTCATTTCGGTGACATTGAATTGAATAGTCCTGCTATGAATAAAGCGAACATTGACCAAAAAAAAAAACCCCAACCCATTCACAGTCAAAAAACGTTAATTGGCAAAAACCGATGTGATCCGCTCGCTGCTATTCACGTACTCCTTTTGAGCAACATGGAGCTTTTTATACAAGAGTGTAAAGTGCTCCTCTTGCTACATCTGAGACGGCGACATGAATCACACAGACGAGACCCAGATCAATGGGGACTCGACACGAGCATGTATCACTAGAAAACCGTTTCTCCGTTTTTACCCCGGCTGACACCTGATTCTTGGAGAAGTGGCGTCAGAAGAAAGTGCAACAAAGCATCTCGAGCACGGCGGAAGGCCAGTTCTATATGCGGCAGGATAAAAGCGCACTTCACTGGGCGATAGCCATGTCACGTCCTCGCCCAAGAAAAAAACTGCCGCGGCGGCGGCCGCTTCATCTTCATCGTCCTCGAGTCTTTTGAGTCTTGTCTGACGTGACACGGCGGTGTTTGCATGACTCGTAGCAGCATCAATCACACTATTAGCTGGAGACAGCCAGCGCTCATTCGTAGGCAGCTGAAGTACGAAGAAGCCGTAAAAAGAAATAGCAGTCAAATTACAAGTTTTAAAAAAGAAGCCATTGAATGTCTAAAACAAACATAAAAAAAGAGCAAACTAAAAAAAGAAAAAGTTGTTACGTGGAACATATCTTCGTGCTGAAATGAGTTGAGCTTTATTTCGACAAACGTAGTCCTTAGCTACCATTTGATGGCATCCATAGGCAATTAAGTACAGTCGAAACCTTTTCAGGGGCCGTGGATTTCCAGCTTTCGCAGTTGGGCTCCTTCCTCACCCTTGCCTTCAGAATTGCTGCCACGGTGCTAGCGGCTTCTCCTCTTGTCATTTGAATGAAATTCCGGATCAAATTGACCTGCGCGCTGACTTTGGATCCAAGGAAATGTCAGCTTTGTCAACGGTGATCAAATTGCATCCGTTTGGTAAATGTCGAAAAATGCCTGGCAAGTAAACAGCAATTCCGAATGCGGACATGGCAAAAGAAAGCTCATTCAATTTGACTTCCTCCAAAACCAAATAAACATTTCACTTTATATTGAACTCACTTTCAATTCTGCCAACAAACAAGCACACACGTACACACCATATGATTGACATTGCTCCCGAGTGCGCATCAGACGATGATGTTCGCCCCTCGTATAACTTCACCGTCACGGCGAAAAGAAAAAAAAAAGAAGCCATGGGCTTGTGAAGCCTTGAAATATTTTCCTCAACAAGCGTCAATCAGGATCAACTCGTCTGGCGTCAAAGTCAGCTCGCGTTCCTTCCTTCCCTGGGCGGGTTGGGTCTTGCCATCCACTCACGTTCCTTGCCGACTCCCCCGTCCGTCCACTGTGCGGTTAGCCGGCAGAGGGGCGGGGCTCCAGTCGGGCTGGTAGAAGTGGATGTCAAACGTCCGCGCCCAGTCGGCAAAGACCCGCTTCTCCGTGATGAAGCGGTGGTGACTGCCCCGTCGGCCGCGCTCGTGCGATATGTACATGGCGCACTCGTCGGGGCCCCGCGGCTCGTAGTAGTGGTAGGGCACCGAAGGCTGCTCCGGATCCCTGCTGTCGAAATACATTCAGCAATGTCTGGAGTGCACATTCTGACACCGTACTTGTATATTGAATCTTTCGGTGTCCCCGGCCGGGGAATTTGCTCTACCATGTGACACAATGTTGAAAAAATGAGTTTCATGCCCAACATTTTATGATATCGGGAGGCTCAGTAATGCTAAGGGGATGATAACATCACAAATTGTCTTGTTTTGGGAGGTAGGCTTGAACGGATTGCTGGCATATCCAGTCATCCGAATTGGGAACATAACATTTACGCAATACGTCCCGGATTGGATTGAGCTTTCATTCCCGCGATAGACGAGTAAAAGCTCTTGCAATGTTTTGGTGTCGGTGAATATGGTGGAGAATTTCTGGATTTGAGTGCACGTACTTTCAGATGACATGGAATGCTTTTATTTCACTCTCATAGCCAATTGTATTTTTCAGGCCTTAGTCCTTGGTTTTACTCGAGTTTTTAAAGACTGCCACGATCTGTCACTAATACCTCAGATGTTCAAATCGGAATGATACTCCTTTGGTAGGAACACAGATCTTATGCGTGCATATTCTGCATGCCATGCATCTCTCACACCTGCAGAAGTCGGGCGAGACCATGCCATACACATTGATCCTATCGCAGAGCTCCAGGGCGATGGTCATCGTGAACCAGCCGGTGCTCAGCCACGAGTTGGATATCCTCCTGTGAGAGAAGGAGCCAGCGGGTGACATTTAGATGGATGGAACGTTTGATTTTTTTTTTGCCGCGTGATTAAGCGAAGACTCGTCTCAATCCGGCGCTCGATCGTTCACGCTCCTCCGCGGCGTCATTAAAAGACGCGTCGCATATCGAGCGATACAAATGAAGCCCGTCAAATCGTGGAAGCCCTCATCAGGAAGTCGGCGCAAGGACAAAGTGTCCACTGACGGATGACGAGAGAGATCATTTTGCACCACTGCTCTTTTGTGCGAGGGGAGAGAAAGAAATCTCGCAAAAAGTCCTTCAGACCTTCAAGGATGCTGCTTGATTATAAGATGTCAGATTTGCTTTGGATTTTTTTCTGGGTTTAGCATTCATACACAGCCCAACCGCATTGGAGAGGGGAAAAAAAACCCTAAATAAAACATGGCTACTTTCTCAATTTATATCATATTATTGAATCATTCTCAATTTAGGTTAGGACCAAATAGCTTTGTGTATGCCTCCTCCAAAATATCCGATCATCAGCAAACTTGGAGAAAGCCTGATAAGGATATTTTTGCTTCTAAAGACATCTGCCTGCCTGCCTGGTTGGGTTCAGTGAAAAAGCTAACATGTCTTTGACAGAAACATACAGTTCATGAGACTAAAATCCCTTTGCTGAAAACAACTGTCATGTTAGGTTTAGGGAGGACGTCTGAAGTGTACAAAAAACACGTCTTTGATGTTTTACGAAAACACCTACCTCGTTAAGTTCATCGCCGACTAAATGATCATCCGCGTTTGCAAGCGGAATGCTGTCAGCGAGTGTCTGTGAGACTTGCAGTGCCGACACATTAATGTTGTTTTTTTTGCCTGTCTTTCATCTTTTGGAGGCGACCCACTCCCGCCCGCCCGCCCTCCCTCATCGTTGTGGTGTTTACGGGCGTGTCGACGAATAACCCAGAAGCAAACGTTCCCGAGCCGCGAGTGGACAAACGCAAATATTTATCCCTCTCCCCGATTGTGTTTACTTGCTACTTTACCGCTGGAATCCACCAATTTAACAAGCTTTTTGATTGTGTTGATTCTTTTCTGCACGTGTTTGAAATTGAAACAAGCTTTCCGCACAGATTCTTATTGGTAAATAAATCAGCCAAAAAATGATTAACGGGTCCCGATTGAGTGAGAAATCGAAACATTTTGACGGCCTGCTCTGCCTCACAAACGTTAATGAATACATTTAAAAAAAGGGCAAAGAATTGCTAATGATTGATCCATTTTAACTACGAGTGGCACAAAATATGTCAATAATCACGTGTCGAATAGTGCTAGTGCAATAAAACAATCAGAGCTATCGTTATGCCACCTTTTTGCAATCATACACACGTATCTAACTTACTAACGAGGGCTAGGACCATTTTTGCGCTGTATTATTTTATTTTACAGTATAGTATGAATACGTTAAATATCAATCCATTGACACAAATAATCATAATTACGATGTACCGACGCCTTGAACAAATCCATTTCATGGCATCTCCGCTGATTTGAATGGGGACAAGTGATTTGAGGAATGAGCGTCGTTTTGGGGTACGGAGCAAATTGCTTTTCAAGGGGTTCGTTGCCCATCCCTTGCTTAATTAGTTACTGGGCAACAAGAAATATTCGAATCGAATTTTTCTTTCAAAAGACATCATCTGTTGATCTGTTGGCTCCTCTGCGGCTGTTATTAAAATGGGTTCGATGTAGGTACAGCCTTCACACGTTATGTTAATGACCTTGACTGGAACAGCAGGAATGAAAGTCATAACAAATACAGGGTTGTTGATTGCGCAACAGGTTGCCCGTTAAGGCATTTTTGAAGAGTAACACTGCATGCCAACCAACAAGTTAAACGCCCCCACTCTTCACAATCATTCATTCCTGATGTCGCAGTGGCGGTAAAAGGGGAAATGAGAAGAGCAGAACGTTTGGCGTGATTCAAGTCGCCGGGGTGGGATAAATGTCCGAGCTGGACACCCCCACCCCCGCAAGGCAATTTCTTTGCCGCCGTCTATCTTAGCCGAAGTGGCGTTCAATCTCTTCTGACGCGTGGAACAAAAGCTAAGGCACGGACGGAGGCTGAAACCAATTGAGTTGCCTTTTATTCACTGTTAACCCTGGGCTTGTTTTGAAGCCAAAGTAACCTCTTCCTTCCTGGAACCTCTTATTTCTGTCTCCTCGAATGGGTAAAACAGAGTGGTGCATTCCAACAACAAGGGCACTTTGCCAAGGTTTTCTGCCACCTTCAATGGAACTTGGCCAAATTGTAAAGTCTCTAAGCAGCCAGCTCGAATGGCAATCTCGCAGCTAATGCCGACGAAACCTAAGCGAGCACGATTGAAAACAAAGAAAGCTCTTACCTGTCCTTGCCCGTTTCTCTCTTGAAGAGGTCGTCAAACTGCAACATCTTCTGCCAGGAGATGATGTAGACTTTGAGCGCAGGAAGCACCTGGCTCATGAGCCGCAAGTTGTTGTACACCAGGCCCTTGCCGTCTCGCCGCATGTAGCTACTCGGTCCCCAGAAGATGAAAACGGCGTCCTGGCTGGCATTAAGCAGATGGTTGCGACTCCTCAGCACGCGTTGCATGCTGGAGTGGGCGATGACGCGCAGGGACGTGCGGCGGCCCACGTCGGACGCGTACTCCCCCGCCGCCGGCGCGTCGTTCATGCGGAGCACGCACTCGGACCGGTCGATCTCGTCACCGCGGCCGCCGCCGATCAGGTGGCCCGAGCTGGTGACCAGGGCGCACGTCCGGCAGTGCATCTTCAGCGGCTGATCCAAAATAGGGAAAAAATAAGAGTTGCGCAGACATAAACAAAGTAAGACAACTCTTTGGGCTTTGCTGTTTATTGTACCCTCGCTCGGTCCACCGAATCGACGAAATTCTATTTGTTGTTTTCATTCCAGTCTAGCGAGGGCAAACGTGTGACACAATTAGAAGACCTTTGGTATGCTGCTTTTAAAAGCCACTGTCAATGGCCGCCAGTGACTGGAGCAGCAGCACTGCTTAATAGGAGCACAGAAGTCGTTCACCACTTTACAAATGATACTGTGAAACATGACATTACAAAACCTAGCTAGTATGAGGATAGTGAAAAGAATGCGGAAAGTTGGAATGGGAAAAAAAACCCGGATGAATGCAGCGGGAGCCATTTGGTGCTTGATGATACATGGCGCGAATGAGTTCGGCCGGCCCCCTCCCACCCGGCAGCACTTTGACAGCCTATGCAGCGGACGGAGGTAGCTAGCAAGTTGTATTTTGTACCCGGGGGCCTGCCTGGCAGACCTCCTCTGTCACCAGAAGCAGCGCCTCGCTGGCCAGCGATCGCTCTCTTCGGGGAGGTTATTACCGAGAAACAAGGCTCTCCATCTCACCTGGAGTCATTTGACTTATTCCAGGCGGAGCGTCCTGACAACTAGATTTATCGGACTTATTCCAAATGGCTTGTCGTCAATCCTGGACTTTTATGACTTATTCCAGGTGGTGCGTCCTTAAAACTGGAGTCATGTGAAGTCATTCCAAGCGGCAAATCTTCATGTGTAAGTCTTTGTGACGTAAGAACATTCTAAAATGTACAGTTATTTGATTTCTTCCTCGAGTCCTGACACCTAAAGTCATGTGACCTATTGTAGGCTGAGGACTGTAACAACACCATTCATCTAACTTAGTGTCGGCAACTTAAGTCCTGCGAATTGTTCCAGGCTGAGGGGCCCAACTGGATTTATTTGGCTTCATCTAGATGGCGCATCCTAAGAACTTGAGTCATGTGACTTTTTTTCTAAGTTGCGCCTCCTAACAACACCTGTAGTCATGTGACTTATCCCAGGAGAAGCATCCTAGAGCGGCTGATACTGTACAAAGATTGGGCCGTGCTAATAAATCAGCAGTGATTCACATTTTCAGCTCTCATGAATCATTGATGTGCTTGAAATTGAGCGTTTTGTACTTTGCCGGCGCCGCGAGCATAACAACCTTCACTGTCTCGTTGATTAGGCAGACGTAGTTATGATTGCTTTCGGGCTCTTTTGTTTCATTGGAGAAATGCATTGAGAGAGGCATGAAAATAGACATGGCGGCCAATGAAATGGTTGTTTTGCAAAAGGATTTCATTTCATTGTTTTTTGATTGCACAGAGCAGCTGTGGCGCTTTTGCTCCCTTTGATACATGATTATACCATTTGACTATAGGCAAAAATCAAGAGCTTCGTTTCCCCAAAAAATGCAGTTAACTCAACTGCGGTGAATTGTATCGCATCAGAGAAGCGTAGATCGTAAATATTGTCATGAACGTTATGCTGTCATAATTGGAGTGAATCATATGATCGTATTGTAATTTGATTGAAATTTATTGTATCGTAATTGGAGGGAATTGCATAGAAACACGGGAGTTCAAAAAAAACACTGCGGGTGCCGAGCCACAGTTGTACGGGGCTCCTCTGTGAAAAAAATCTAAATCACGAAAGAAAAATCTTTCTTTGGACCCAGCTCAGTGCAAAGGAAGTATGTTGAAGTGATTTTAGCAGCTTCACTTGCAAAAAGTAGTGCTTTGCTGCCATCTCCTCGCATCTCAGTGCCATGGAACTATATTGAAGTGAGTCTTGGAGCTTGATGTAGACAAACGTAGCGCTTTGCCACCAACTTGTGACTTTCATAGGTTATTCGAAATGGGCTTGGATTTCTTTTCGCAGTAGGTTTCGTTCATGAATAGCGGCAATTGTTAAAAGTTCACGTGGGTGTGCCACACGCAGGCTGTGCGCCCGGTGGCTTGTGCTAGCCGTCTAATAGTATCGAACGTGTAATTAAACAGAGGAAGAAAAGGCCCGGCCGGGAATGTCGCACACGTGATCGTCGGGTTGTTTTCCAATCGGCTTGGCGCTCACAGCCAACACGTAACACGTTTCACGTAGCCGCTCACGCGTAACACGGCCGATAATTGCTCCTTTCCCGACGTCCAGAATGCTCCCTGGAGGAGTGGGCCATTACGCCTGATGGATGCCGTGCCCCCTCAGAGCTGAGAAATAGCATTCCAGTGTTGTTATTGATTATTTGGCGGGGCGGCGAGGAGCAAGACGGGGAGGGGCGTCGGCTTTGAGGGACAGAGCGAAGGCCAGCCCGTCATCGGCCGGGCGGGCGGTGGCTGAAGAATTAGCCAATGCTACTATAGGTGGCAGTCGTGCCGTGCCGTGCCGTGCCGTGCCGCAGGGCATCGTCATCTGGCGCTTCCAAAATGCTATTTTGGCTCTTTCCAAAGTGAGTCAGAATAACTCAGCAAAATGGTCCAACTTTTCAGCAGTGGTGCCAAAAGAAGGCCCTAGAAAATGGTCACTTGTGCAGACATGTTGCAATTGTTGTGCTTTCCATTCTCAAGAGTAAGCCAAAGTGTCAGATTAAGTTAGAAGAGGTCCTCCATACAAAGCGCAAAGTGTGAGCTAAAGGCAGCACGGAGAGGAGAAGCTGCGGCGGCAGCAGCAGCAGCAATTACAGTCGACTCAAACGTCAGCCTCTCAAGACCGCCATCAAACGGACCTTGGTTGTGCTGTGCTGTGCTGCAGGGCGGAGGCAGGGACGGGACGGGACGGAACGGAGGCAGCTCATTTGAAGCGCCCCGGCGAAGGGCTCACTTGACAGTTGATGAAGGAAATACAAAAATGACGTTTTTGGTCACCAAGTCCAGAGATATGCCTTGACTTTGACTCATAAATAAATGAGGCCTTCTGTATTACATTCTGGCTGCCTGAAGATAGAAACTCTCTCTAAAATGAAAAGTCGGAGCTTGAATACTTGAAGCACCTGACCGATGCTAAGTAGCTAAGCAAGATTATGCGCATGGCTGGAATCCTGTAAAATATGAAGACCTTTCCTCCTGCAACGACTGTTTGAAATGTCCTGAATCTTACGGAGATGTGATTCTTTTCCCTTCTTCTCCCCAGCAGACCTCACTAGCACGTTTGTCATTTCCTAATAGTTGGAACTTTAATATTTAGAACTTCCTCCTTGTCTCACAGCTGACGCTTGCCCCCTCCCCTGGCCCGCGAGTTTCAATGATTGTATTGCGTTTGGATTCTGGCGCAGCGAAAGTGAGCAGACAATGGAGTTGCACGGCGTTGCAACATGCTGTGTTTTTTTTTTCTTTTTCTCCCAACCTTGGCTATAATTGGCTCCCTTTCAGGCCGCCGGCCTCCGGTGCACAGCGTAACCTCCATGCAGCTGGGAGAAGAGACAGCTTCTACCACACACACAGGCGATGCAGAGGTAGTTGCTCGGAATACAAAAGACAGGGTCAAAAGATCTCTCTCTGCTTTCACATGTTTTTTTGGGGGGGTTGTTGTTAGGGAACAGATGGATCGTGACAAGGAAGTGGGCTTGCGTGACAGACAGACAGACAGACAGACAGACAGACAGACAGGGGAATGAAATGCAAGAGCTTTGAAGAAAGGAGTTGCTTCCCATTTTTCGGCCCTCCTCAAGGGAAGAAATGTAGTGTGTGTCTAAAAAGAAGTACTTGAAAAAGTAGGACGAAGGAAGCTCAGGGGATTCGGGTGGTCCCTTACTTTGCTATCTACCTCGTGTGCAAAGATATCAAAGTGTGGCAGCGATTGTTATGATGCATTTACAGTCATATTTGGAAGAATGCACGGTGGGTGGGTATTGGAACAAGCAGGACGTCTGCAAATGTGGCTAGCGTGAGCCACGGGCTAAATTCCGCGTGCTGCCTGCCGTGTTTAATAAGCCGTTAACTTTGCCTCAAGTGTCTCTGGCAGCGACGTAGTCGACTAAGCCTGCTATGTGTCCTTCGGCCGAGAGAAACGCCGGTTTCCTCGTGCGCTCGTTCAAATCTGGCAGCATTGAATTCATCATGCTTTTCTCTATTGTGTGTCTTTTACAAGACATTTATTTTCACTTGACAGGTTGGTCTGTTTGGATATTTTAAAAGCACAGTATGTCTGCTTGTTTGTATGTCTTTTTAGTTGACCGTTGACATGCAAATTAACGCCAGTTAACGCATGTCCGCCGCTTCCGGTGTAGTTGCGCTACTGTTATTGATGCGTGCGTCGTTGGTGCCGAGCGAAAATTGCTAATGGCCCCCTCCGGACGTCACTCAATAGGATTTGTCATCTCCAGCGGTCTTGGGCCAGCCACAATGACAACAGCCCTGGCCGGCAACACATTTGAATGGCTCGGAGATGGCCGCCTGCTGCGCTCGCACGAGTACACTGTCTTTTGGGACGCGGCGTGGGAGTAGATGTGACGTCAATTGCGGAGGCAGAACAAAGAGTAAAATTGGCTAATCAACTATCATCAATCAACTACCATCACAGAGCGGCTATCAGCTATGAAGTATTCGCTTCCAACTCCCAAAATGATGGTGACAGTTCGGGCCCACGATGGATCGTATCACTTTTTATGATTTCCACTGACTGTTTTAATCGCGTCACAGCGCATAAATGTCAATGCGAGACAGGTTTGCCGCATTATTAATGAAATGCTTGCTGGAGGCGACAAGTTGTGTCCCTGCTGGCAACATTGTACAGTGAAAGTGCTCTTCCAGCTTTTAAAGTCATTTCATTTTTTTTTTCTTACTGGAGTCTGCCAAACAATGCATTATGTTTATTTCATTGAAAAAAAACATCCTAGCCCGACCGGCCAAAAAAATAAAATAAAATAAAATGTAACCTGCCGGCCGGCCAGCTGGCTGTTGTTCTCATTTGGGGTAACTGTTTTGTCCTTGCAGATCAATGTGACGCGATAAAGACTAAAAAACAAATGGAGGACACTACTGTACGTATGTTGCCTGGAAAGACAGCTTGTGCTTTCTGATTTGGCAGCGTATGACTATTAGTGGCTATCAATCACACTGCTATCCATCATTTGAAAATGTGATTCTCAGTCACATGACTTTGTGGGGAGAGAGACGGACGGACTGACTGCAGGGGCAAAAAGTGTGATCTACTCGTAGTGCCTCTGTCCACAAAAACCCAATTGTGTCGACTGACAATGGTGAACTCTTCACTGACCCACTTAATCCTCACCCGCTTTGGAATCTCAGCGGTACCGCTCTTCATCACACACAAGGCTTCTTGTCAAGATCTGACCTTGGAGGAAGTTAGCCAAGTTGTAGTTAGCCAAGTTTGATGCCTGGAGGATCAGTTCATCTTGGAGAACGAGTACAAATGGCCCAAATGAGCCTAAAATGGCTGCTGCAAACTAAAATGGCAGACCTTTTTTGTGGGTTGTCTCATGAGATCTTAAATTTCGGTCTTTACCAAAATGGGACTTTGTTTAGTTTGGAGTCTGAAAGGGCTACTTCAAAGCAAAACGGCCGACTTCCCTTCACTTTTCTGCCCTGACCTGGGCGATGACCACACAAGAGGCCTGGAATTACCATTCTCCTCACTCCCTGGTGTTTGGGTACAAAAAAAATCGATGACTTTGCCCGTGATTCCTTAACCACAGGGTGTGAGATTACTCCCGTCAAGGGAGCGCTTATCGAGATGCTCCTGCCATCTTTTTCCGTAATTGCTTCCCGTAGGCCCTGACGCCGGGAGGGGGGGGGGGGGGCGCGCCACCTTCAAGTTCCAAGCAGATCCGCCGCAAGCCAAACATTTTTGCCCCTTTAATGAGTTCTCTGTGCTAAAGACGGTCTGTCGCTTTGAGTTTGATGTTTTGTAAACGGCAGACGGACAGCCCTTGCGGAAGTAATTGGGGAGCGTCTCTTTCTCCAGCTGGCTGATGGCGCGGCGGTCGCTGTCCTCGAAAAGACGGCTTTGTGAAATATTAAACATCTCGTGCAGCTGGCACCCGAGCGGTGGCGAGACGAGAGCGACGCCTTGTCAGGTCTGCCGGCGCAGATGGCGGGCGTCCTTTTGAGCAACAAAGTATATAAGCGACCGACCGATAAGTTGTCCCGAAATGTCAGCTGTCGTCATTGGTTTTTTTTCTCCTACCTAGCAAGAACGTTGGCTAATTAGTGACAGTTGCTTATTACCTCCCTAGCAGTAAAGCAAATGACTTGTACCTGCTCCTCCATAATGCATGGTGTAGGACAGAGGCTTTCAAACTAGCGCCGGCCGGCCAGCCGACCGGCCGGCCATTGATGCAATGGCAAACAAAATGATTATTAATATCCAATGCAATGTTTGATTTGATACATTTTTTTTCATCCAAAAGGCTTCTGCGTAGCGTCCTGTACTTTTGCGCTCTATTCTGACTGTCTGCTGTATGCACACTTTGCTCCTCTTATTTATTATGTTGTTTGTTTATTTACTATTTATTCCTCACTCTTATTTCTTCATTGTTTGCGCCTTCTTGTTTGTATTTTTGGGTGTTGTTTACTTGTATGTATATTGTGTACTATGTCTTGTCACCGTGGGAACGTCATTTCGATTTCTTTGTGTGTCTTGGCATGTGAAGAAATTGACAATAAAGCAGACTTTGACTTTTTGGACTTTGCTATATTACAGCCGTAATATTTTCTACAGTTAAACATGTTCTTCTTTTTTGTCCCCAAAAAGAATATTTCAATTGTTTTTTCACAACCGAGCAGCCTTACTTGAGACGGATTCATTCCGTTAGCGCTCGTGACTCAAATGAGCGGTATCGCAAATGATCTTGAAAGAAAATGCCATTAATGTGTTCCAGCCTCCCCAAACCAAATGAGCTGAACGGTGCAAGGGTGTGTGTGCGCCCTTCCATTCACACAGTTCCTTTCAGGGTGCCAATTATGTCCGATAACACCACTCAAGCTTGTTTGCGCCTCAAAACAGCCATCCACTCCGGCTGTCTCACCTCTGCATGATTGCCCCATATCAGTCTGGTACATTGGATTGTCAAGACAGGCAGAAAAGTACTTCCTGTGAGATTTAACGATCTATCTTCAGAGCTCCTCCGCTCTTTTTCATTCACGCGGATCCTTTGCAAGGGTCCCTCTTGCCCCGTACCTTTCCCGCCCCTCTCTGCTTTTACCGGGTTATTTGCTTTTTTTTTTTCTTCTTCTTCCTCATTCCCAACTTTAATTTTCTTTGCCTTATCAGAGCCGAGCGCTGCGGCACAGCCGGCGCGGAATAAATTATACCTCCTTCTGACCTCAATCACATTTGTTGCATTAGAAGAGTTTTTTCTCTTTTTTGTGCTTGTGAAGAATGATGATTTACACAAGATGCACAAATACAATATATATGGAAAATACGTTGCAGGCAGGTGTTTCGCCATTCCTATTCTTTTTTTTACCACTCTATAAACAGCACTCGGGTTTTTCGGTAGATGGTAACTAATTAGACACAAATAACACAAGCGGTTTTTCACCCCCAAATCACTCCCTGCTTGCATTGACGTGGCTTTCAAACATTGCCCTTCAGCCTCTCTGGATAGCGCGTGTCACTGTCATTTAACAGCTCATATTGATTTTTTTTTTTTTTTTGCTTCTGGGTAGAGTCAAAATGGCAGCATGAGTGGTGTCGGGTTTCAATTAGAGCGTACGGGATGTAATTGTAGCCTCACTTGTAATCGGTAATGACAGGCGGGTGCAGGATTGTGATAAATGACTCTCTTTAGAGCCATGCAGAGATGGATGGATGGTTTGCAGTGCCTCAGAGGGTATTTACCTTGTGGTCCACGATGCTGCTGTAGCCCTGGAGGGCCGGCCGGTGAGGCCGGGCCGGGCCCAAAGAGACGCCGGTGGGCCGTAATGGCCGCTCTGGCGTTCGCGTGTCATTGGCATCCCGGACGATGCTGTAGAAGCTGCCGTTGTAGACCAGGAAGAGGCTGGCGCACAGCAGCAGCACGAGAAGCACGGCAACGGCATGGCGCTAGGAAAAAGAGAAAAAATGGACAAAATGATATCATCTAGGTCTAGCAAAAGCAAAAAGTGGTTTGATGACAAAATCAATTTCTCATACCTAAGTTGTTGATAAATATGCAAGATTTATCCAACTGTACATGTTTTATTGACAAAATGATAAAAACATTGGAATGTCAAAATATAAAAGTAGAAAAAAAAATTTCAGCAAAGCCATCGAGTTGATATCGTATTTATTTACTGTTCTGTAAGTTTCCCGCTATTCGATAAAGTCCATGCCCATATTAGTTGGGTGCGTGATCTCTTTAAGTAAACGCTTACTTCAAATCGTCACCTATTTATTTATTTTTCTCTGGGCTCGTAGGTGTAATTGTCTTAGTTCATACAGTCTTAACTGCCATTTGAATTCCATTGCTAACCAAAACAGCAGCATGTGAAAAAGAATTCCTTTCATCCTGGAAATGTGTATCGATAGAAGCGATCGATGTGTTCAGGAGCGTATCTGAAGATAGGAATGTGGGTACTTCAAGTTATTTTGCTGGCCTGAAACGTTTCTAAACCAAACAGCAGTCGAAAGTTTTGAACGTCTTGATCTTGTTTTGGGCACCCATTCGACGCCCCCTCTTCTCAAACGTCAAATAAGCAAGCCAAAACACTTTGTCGTTGGGGAATGATCACAGCTTAGTTGCAGAGCGCATCTGTTAGCTGCATTGTTTCAACCTAATCTTTTGAGCCGACAGTCAGTGAGCACATGCAGCCAGCTTATGGTGCTTTTTGGAGCGCACTTTACTCAACACAACTGATATCTATCGAAGCATGCACGACATGCCTTTCGAAACCATTTCAAAGAAAAAAGATCATGCAAAACAACCTTTACCAGCGGTGTCTTCATCTTGCGGCGCTCTCGGGATCCTGTCAAGCGGGCTCCGTGCGCCCGCAACCGGCGCCGCTCATCCTCCGCACGCGTCCGGGATCCAGCTCTGCCCAGACCCGTCTGGGGGTGGGAGCGCTCCGCTCCGGTTGGCTCGGGCTGCCTCCCTCCAAAGAGCCCAGGCGACAGATGTGCTCAAGCGGACCTCTGCAGGGTCCTAAAGCCTGCCCACGTTTTGACACATGACGCCAGGCATGGGCCAGGTGGCCGGGCACATTCTTTCATCAGTGCTAGTGGAGGGGAGGGCCTAACCCTCATTCCTCATCAGCAAAAATGTGCTCTCAATATTTTGAATGCATGTATAAAACAGACAACATCAAAACATGAATTACCATTCAACAACATTGCTGAACAAGAAGCCAAGTACAAGAACGACATTTTTTCACAAAAATGAAGTCTTTTTAAACATATACTGGGCCCATATCACCTTCAGTACTGCATAAGCACAATTGAGTGGCACAACTAAGCTACTATGTCCGTCATCTAGTGGCGATTGCTGCGATTACAACTTCAAACTCCATTCGACCCCTGCATATTTGCAGTCCCGCACTAGCCGGTGCAGGTTTTTTTTTATATCTATGTAGAAAAACATTCTCCGAACTTCAATTATGTAGATACTTAAAACTTTTCACAATGGGAAAAAAATAGATACAATTTGCCTTAACATTGTGTTCATCACCCGGCATGCTCCCTTTTCGCCCCTAAAGTTTTAGACAGGAAAACCAAAAAATGAGCAACATTGTACATTTAGCACAGTAAGAAAGAACTTGATGATTTCCAAGCACTGCAGCTATAGAAGGTGCACTTCATTAGCCAAAGAGCACCTGCAGCACAAAGATAAGGAAGGCTGAATGGTGGTTTCCTTTCTTGATGGAGATCTTGTGTGGGAGAACCACAGCACCCTGTTGGCTAACTTTGAAGGCATTTCAACATTATGATTAAACTCTCTTGCCATTGATTCCTAATGCAAGTAGCGTTTATGTCTTATTGATGCCTTATTTGCCGCGTATCTGCTGCTGCTGGAACGCTTCCATTTCCTCCCCTGCGAAGATCAATAAAACTCATCTTGTGCTGTGCTGGATTATGACTGGTTTCATACAAACTAAAAAAAAAAAAATGTTTTTTTGGGCCTTTTAGAAGTGGTGTGCGGTACAGCAAGATCTGTTGGAAATTTAATCCAAATTAAATACAGGGACCGTATTGCAGATACCAATACTTTTCAATATTTCTAAATCTATATATACAGTACAGTCTACATATCTATTGTCTGATTGAATTGTCATGACTTTAAAGTATATTTTAGATCCGATACCAAGTAGATACAGGAACCATATCTCAGGTACACTGACGCTTTTTAAACCGGGGTCTCTATATGCCAATGAATATCCGTACCAAAGTTAGTTTAAAAAAGAAATAAAATATTGACTGTCCCACTGCTACCCCTTTAACGAATGCTTATTTGTTTGGCTTGTCATGATTGTGTCACTTCCGTACTGATTAACTGTCCGTGTTTACGCAATACATAACACTGGTACCAGCCTCAGTAAATTCAAAACGTTCATACCAAAAAAAAAACATCTCATGCCTGAGATGTTACAGCAAATAGTCGCTGGGTCAAAGCTTTTACATGAACACCCTGCAAATGATTCACCGTGTGTTTGGAGTTTAGCATCAATATTAATGGACATTTCATCATTTTTCTCCAAACAAGGTTCAAAGGCCTTCCAGCAGAGTACTGCAATGAGGCCAAAGCTGCCAAAAGGGGGTGTGTGGGAGGGCAGGCAGGCAGGGTGATGGCCACCTACTGCGAATTTTTTTTTTTTTTTAGTGTGACACCACTTGCATCAGTACGCAAAACAAACACACAGTACAGTAAATAATACTCTTGAGCATTCCGGCAATAAGAGAAATCATTTTTGGTTGATTTGTTTCGTACATTTTTCTGGTTCAAGGTGTCTCCCGCCTCCAGCACTCCTGATTCAAGGCATTGAGTTTGAGAATGTCAAGCCATAGTTATGGCTTTCAAAATAAGGCTTGAAGCCATAGGTGGGTTTTTAAATTGCGTAAGCCGCAGTTAGGCAATGTACTATGTACAGTCATCCGTTGTACGCTTGACTGCTGATTTATTGGACTTTTCACAGCTGCAAGAAAGACCTTGACAAGAACTTTGTGTGTGTGTGTGTGCAGGCGGGCAAGCTTGTGTGTGTGTGTCCTTTCCATAATTAGAGCGTACGTCCAATTCACCCTGGTGATTACCCCCGGGCGCCACGACAAATGGCGACGATGCCCCATTTCTGCTCGGGTGGACTAAATAGCGAGGCTGGACCACGTCGGATGGGAGACGGAACTCGTTTCAAGCCAGAGTAAGTCTTCTAAAATAGAGTTTCAAGGATTTCAAGAATCGGCCTGTGTTAGGGTTTCAATGGAACATTTCCAGACAAAGGCTGTAATGCGCAACATTTCAATTTGGGCCTTCAAGCCAAGAGAAATGTTTCTCGCTGGGTTTAAATTTTTCAAGCCAGACAAAAGAGAACGTGAGCAGCCCGCTGTGGTACACATCCATCACAGTAAATCCAAATGATTGTAAAAATGTCTTGAAAATGTAAGAATGTTGAGCTTGTGCCAACTTGGTTCCATTTAATCAAGGCCATCTTTTCAATTTGATTCATGTGACCTTTAAAAAGTCTTCAAACATTTTAAATTCACCTTTGGATTTGACAGGCACGTCATGTCCTCTTGTTTTTCTTCACAGTTGATGAAGGGGAGCCAATATCTTTAAGCTTCCCCCATCCGTCTGACCGTCGCTTTTGCATCCTCCTCCTGTGTACCTGCTGCCATCCATGTTTTTTTTTTGCTTATGACTCACATTGGCGTGGTGTCGTTTGCATAAGAACAATAGAAGGCTGCCAGGCTGTTTGGAGGAAGTGTCAATTAGAAAACACTTTTTCCCCCCTCATCAACAATCATCAACAATTGCAAATTACACAACAGCGCACGTTGGTGAGTCATTGATTTGCTTCTTATCATTTGTTGATGGCTCGCTACAGGGCTGTCTTGAATGAAATGAAGGAAGCGGGAACGGTCACAGCGGTGGCCTTTTCTTTCAGGAGGCCAAAGAAGCGAGCCGCGCTGGCTTCCGCCCGGGACGCCGTTGTCATGGCTAACTGCAGGTGTGATTTATAGCAGCAAAATGTGCCCCTAGCTGCCCCTGTCACCCAGGAAATAGGTTTATGATACGTATCAAAAGCAGATTGTTAGCATCCAATGAAAAGCTAGCGTCGTCCGTCACAAGAGAATCCGATTGGCCTGCTTGGTCAATGAATGATGTTGTTATTCCGCTGGAATTGTGCTTGCCTCAAGTAGATGAAAGGGAGGGAAAAAATAATGAGGATGCTACTTGCGAATGTTTTAACATGACTTACTCTGCTCAGAGTTTTGCAAGGACGGCCTTTATTTTGTCATTCATAGCATTCTCAGGGCTATGTTGAAAGAAACACAAGGTGTTCCTTTGGAGCTCGAAAAACTGCTTTTTTTCATCTTCATTTGGTTGTAAAAGTAGTGAAACGAGCAATGAAAACATGTTTTCTTTCCCTACCATGTATATCTCCTATCTATCTGTGGCCATTCTTTTGAATGATACCCATCTCAAGAGCTGCTTTCGTTTGTCCTGCTAAATCCTCCACAGCACAACTCTGTTCAGCTTCTTCAATGCGCTTGGCTTTCTTTTCCAACTTTATTGGCCGTTTGAGCTGCGGCACGCAATGACTTTGAAGCCTGGCTAAAAAGCGGCATTCTTCTTCTGGCGCGACATCCGATCCCCGTGGAAAGCTCCCCAAATGTCGACGTCCACCTAATGGGAATTCTTCGCATTTGCCTTAGTGGCTAAGTGCTGCTGCCCTTAAAAGCGCTGCAGGGCCATTCCTTCCATGTATTTTATTCACAGGCACGCTGATGCGCAGAAAATTCCCCTTGGATGCTTGCTTATGTGCGTGCAGGGAGATTTACATTTTGTGTCCAAAGTCATTTCAGTGTTGAGCGACTGACTTCCCCTAATGATGGCGGGGGTGGTGCCGGCGTTACGTGCGGCAGGCTTTTTCACCCGCTTAGGCGACACAAGTTACAGCTGATTAACTCCTTAAATGTGATTGTTTATCTGGCTTTATGATCTGACTGTTTGGCTCCTATTTGTTATTGACTTCTCTCAGTAGGGTTTCAAATGTAAGCACCTCCTAATTCAAGTATGCTACAGTCACATTGAAATGAGTCTGCTGACCCACGTTGCAAGGAGGACAGGAGCTGACAGGAAGAGTCAGATCAACGCTGAGAAAAGTTGACCGCAGCTTGTGAAAGGATAAACCAAGTTTGGTATTTCTCACAAGTATCCAAAACTGTTGACAGAGCGAGACGGCCCCTGGAATAAATGGTCTGTTCTCAACAGGCCGTCTCACACAATTAAGGAAGCGATCAATAAGCTCCCGCAGGTCCACATCAGTTTTGTCTTAGCCACCCTGCCTAAAGTAGAAAAAGCCCTTCACCAAATGTCAAGCTCCCAAGTTTCCCCCATTCTCCATCATGGGAAAGCACAGCGTTGCGGGCAAATCAACACGCTCTCACCACAGTCATGCTATCAAGTGCTTTGAGGTTCTTTTAATGGCAACAAAACAACAAAATACATTCTTCCATTAGGAAAACAACGTTTACAATATGCCACTAACAGTTACAAAGCAAATGACACAATTGAAGCTTTTTTTCTATTGAATGAAAAACAATGTTGCATTTTGATGCTAATCTAGCACCGGTAAAAATGAAACAGTCGTGTGTTACATTCAAACGCACACACACACACACACACACACGCAAGGACGTGTTTACAAGGACACTTGACCTGAAACAAAAAAAGTGATCACATTGAAACCAAAACATTTGTGTTCTACCCTCCAACTAATACAAAATCTCAGTTTGATGCAGTGCAAAATCCACCAAATCAAAAAGCACTCTTGAATGAATGGTATCATCGTAAAGGCAGAATATTTCATTTTGGGTTTCATTATTGTTGCAGGTGAAGCAAACCAGGCGCAAACAACAGCAACCTAAAAACGGTAGCAGCGACATCTCCGAAAATGAAGTCAGTCACATGTAAACTGATCTGAGAGCTGCCAGATGACTGCACAATCACAGTGTGTGTCTGTTCCCAACCTTTGAGGTAAACATGCATGACGACATCATCAAATTCCTCCCACGCTAGAATTGGAAAGGAAAAAAAAGGGGGGAGAGTAAATAAATGCTTGTTGCCATTCACAGTGACCCGGGGCAGTGCCAGGAGAAATCGAACCAGTGACCCCTGCCCGTTTTGCTACAACAGCAATATCTGCTTCAAAGAGAAACGCCGACAAACATCAGGCCTTTTACGAGATCTCTGCTCCAAAGTAAGTGGCAAAGGTAAACGTCTAGTTTGTACCTTTTGAGACCTAAACACAGCTAAATGTCGCTACATGCCGAGAACATGTGTGAAGGGCGAAAAGGAGATCTGGGTCAAGTGGAACAGATGCCTGCTTTGTTTGTCCCCGCGAAATTGGCATATTTCAACAATCAGTGACCAGGTTATCAGACTGGGAAAGGCGGTGCTGGTATATTACAATTTATACCAAGTGAAAGTGCAGTTTCAAGCCAAGGGACAAAAGACTTGTGGCGCAGATCCATCTTCAAAGTCCACTTAGGAGACATCACATCAAATCATACTGCAAATTGGCGTCTCTCTCTCCCCATATTCCAAGATGACATTCAATACTGCAATATGTGGCAATCTTCCACATTCAGCTGACAGACTGCTGTTTTGGTTAGCAACAGTGGACTCAGTGGTGAACTAAGCGTTTTCATTTGAGGAAGGAAGGCGTTGATTTATCGGATGCAAATAATGCACCCTGCCAATGAGGGATGGCCACTTTTTCAAAACAGGATATAGAAATAAAAGCATCACTATCAATCAGCGCGCTACAATAAAGTCGATTGACGACAAGCCTGAAGGATATTTAAGCCTCATGAATCTTCGTCCTGAGCACAACCTGCCGGGCGGGCGGGGGCACTGGCAAGACAAGAAGGTGGGCGACATGATAAAGGAGTGTGATCACATCAAAGTCCAACAGCATGGAATAAATGATGAGTAAACACATGCAGCTAAGCTAAGCTAACCTGCACTGAAAAGAAAGAAATAAAACGAAAGGCGTTGTGAGAATTCATACAGGGAACAGCGACGCATTTGCCTTCGGCAGCGGCTTAGTCATTGCAGACATTCCACTCCCAATCCTGCCTTGACTCACTACATTGGAAAAATTGTCGGCTAACCGTTTAAGGGGCAGTTTCTGCCTTCAGTCTTGATTTTTGTGAAAAGAGGCAAACTACCCATGCACCAGACAGTTTAAATGCTTTGAAGGCTTTGTGAGTCAGCGCAAACACTCCATTTTGACCAGACAGAGCAGAGCGTTGGTTCCGCGATTAGGATTGGCTTAAGTTTGCACTCCGCAAAAGCTGCTAACTGGCAAACGGACAGTTTCTTCCTTCAGTTTAGTCCTTGTTAAAAAGTTCATCGTATTTGCTGGACTACTGCATGATTTGCACTGCAAAAACACAAAAGAAAAATACGGCACTCAAAGGCTGAGGAAGGTTTGGAGTGGCAACGTCTTTTTGCCTCAACCTTCACAAGTGTCTCATTCAGCAGACAGTGGATTCTGAACCCGCCAGACTGTGCCTCCTGTGACATCCACAAAACGGGCTTTTTTTTTTCTTCCTGTTGTTAAAACAATGGCTGCGCAACTTGCACTGCAAACTAAAAAAAAGTGCTAACCCTCCAATGCTTTGTGAGGGTTTGGAGTGCCCATGTCGCTCGCTGCCTTTACTTGTGGCCCAATCGGATGGCGCCATCAATTCTGCAGCCGCCTTACCATGACCACGACTTGCCACGGCTTACCGCGACATCTTTCTATCACCAACTCACAGTTTCTTTCCTTCGGGTCGTCACTTCCAAAAAAGTCTCGGCCGGACCACTGCATGACGTCAATGACAAGAAGGGTCCGGTGTCGGCCAAACAAGCAAAAAGCCAATGAAGTGCAGAATAAGCCTTTTTGAGCGTCACGACAGCTGCCAGGGTGGATTGAAGAACTTGATGGCGTGCTTTTTGGTCCACTTGGCGAACACACTTTTCTCGGTGACAAAGCGGTGCCCTCCGTACGGGGCACTCTCGTGCAACAAGTACTCGGCGCACTCGTCCCGGCTGCCGGCCTCGTAGTAGTGGTAAGGGACTTTGCGGTAGCCTTCGGTCCTGCGGGACGGACAAAGAACTTTCCTCATGCATGCATCTTGTCTCTTAAAGATTGTCCTCATTGCTGAAATGTAATGGATCTATTTTGTCACGCAGGCAGGCGGAGGAGTCTTACTTGCAGTAGGTGTCGTTGATCATGCCGTAGACGTGGATCTCTTTGCACATGTCCATGGCGAGGATGAGCGTGAACCAGCCTGTGCTGAGGTACGACCCTGACTGGATCCTGTTAACACAAACCAGCACACGCAAATTCGAAGAAGAGCTGCTGCAGGCGAGCAACATTTATTTGTTTTTTATTACAAGAACGACACAGCGCCCGCCGCTTTTCATTTTTAATGATGCGAATGAGCAATGCTGCCACGTCAGCTCGCTCAAGCGTTTCTTCATTCCGACCGGAGGGCAATAAGAAGCCATTGTAGACCGACCGCTGCCGCTGCTGCTCGTTTTTATTGCTTTCTTTACAAAGGCCGCTAACGAGCTACTTATGATGCCACAAGGCGTTTGAAGAACTTGTGAATCCTTGGCAAATTTATCGGCTATCTGAATTTTAGCCGACCCACTATCTCGATCAGCGTCGGCCTAAAAAAAAAAAAATCCCTATTAGTCGGTCCCTAAATACGGTCATGGTATTTGACAAAATAACGGCTTGTGTCATTAGGTTGAATTTAAAGTATGGCGCATTGTGTTTTGTGGAGATTGGTAACATTTTCTTTCTTCATTAACGTTACGTAATCATACAAGGTCATATTGACAAAAGAAGCACAAACCTGAAAGCGTGCATCTTGACCTGTGATTTGAAGTTATGACATGACGTGATTTGCTGCGCAATGCTTTTTGATCTCGTTACGTGTGGAATTGATATTTTGTCATATTGACAAAATAACAGAAAGGCCA
The DNA here is from genome assembly GCF_901709675.1 of Syngnathus acus. NCBI lineage: Eukaryota > Metazoa > Chordata > Actinopteri > Syngnathiformes > Syngnathidae > Syngnathus > Syngnathus acus. The sequence continues at coordinate 10,992,017 of NC_051102.1, read as the reverse complement.
TCACTATGACCTTTAATGCGAGGTGTATGACTCGATGCAGTTTGTCCGTAAATCATTTTTTACCTCGTTACACGTGACCTTTAACCTTAGATGAGTTCCTTAAGGTCAAGCTGAATCGTGACCAAAAACAAAACAGATGAGCACCTCTCTTCCTGCTAAGTATGTATGACTGCATTTCTTTGTATTTGCTGTGTTTGACCTTGCTGTGACCTACATCTTGAAGTTCAAATCTCTGAAAGATGAAAACAAATATTTGTGGGAAATATCAAGTATTGAGTTGCGTACTGGGAAACATAACACCCTGGAGAGTACACAATGTAATGCAGCAGCCCACACGCTCCAAATGTCGCCTCCGACGCAAGCTGTCAGCAGCCACACTTTTCCGTCACACTGACAAAGCGGAACGGAATATTCCCACGGTTGTTATACTGTGAATGTCTGGATGTTGTGTTTCTGAAGGACAAACCGACGACACTCCAAAAGTTTCAAAATGGAGGTCTCGTTAGCAAATGGCAGATGCCGCACGCTGGCTGGCTGGCTGGCTGGCTGGCTGGCTGGATGGCTGGATGGCTGGATGGCTGGTTGGCTGACTGGCTGGCTGGCTGGCTGGCTGGCTGGCTGGATGGCTGGATGGCTGGATGGCTGGTTGGCTGACTGGCTGGCTGGCTGGCTGGCTGGCTGGCTGGCTGGCTGGCTGGCTGGCTGGCTGGCTGGCTGGCTGGCTGGCTGGCCGATATCCTTTCAATCCCGCTTTATGGCTGGCTGGCTGATATCCTTTCAATCCCGCTTTATTAACGCCGATGTCACGCCGGCGTGATCAGGCTCGATAATCGGCTGCGAGCGGCCTACGTTGGCACTCAGTCGCACGGAAACATTGGCCTTTGAAATGAAAAGGAGAATCCGTTTCACAGCTGAGCTGTGTTGCACTCAGAGATGGTGTTTGTTCTTTTTCAGAACCGACGTCTTGTAATTGTGTAGACGTCTTAAAACGGAGGACATGTTCAATGTTCTTCACCCCATTGCTTTTTTTCCGCTCGGATCGGGCCGCTTGTTATTGCCGCTACAATTTAGTATCCTTCGGAAAGCGTGAAAAATGACAAAGGTTAAACTACACCCGCCAATAGACAAACGCATAATATGGAGAGCGATACTGTCACCTAGTGGTGTAAGCGCAATTATTGCATATCATTAATTGTGTCTCGATAATAATGCTAATAATAATTCATTGTTTTTTTTTTAATTGCGGAAGCACCATGCTGGCCCCTGCACAATCCAATCAAACAGTATCTTAATGATTGTGTTGTAACAAACGCAGGCTAACATGGCGTCAATGCGCTCCAAGCATCTAATGAATACTCGGGTGATTTAGGTGAGGTGGCTTATCTGCCGGCGCCATGGACCGATAGCATCCGACAGGAAGCCGCTCCTCTCCGCTCGGCGGGTGGCGCCGATAAACCACGTGTGCGCCGCTTGCGGATTATGGCCCGTGACCCGTTTTGCTTGATGGAGAACAGAACAGGAAGTCTCCTCAACCAGCATGTGCTTTGGAGCAGTGGTTTTTGTTGTTAATAGAGAACTAGTCATGATGTTGATTTGAGTGATATTTCCATGCAGAAAACAGCATTTTTTCAGTTGTCCTACCCTTTTGCTGTGCCCAATAGACCTGCATGATTGAAAAGCCCTCCCCACCACCTTTAATTTGCGCTCAATGATTTTTGACTCACCTGTCCTTGCCCGTCTCCTTCTTGAAGACCATGTCGCAATAATTCATCCTGTCGTCGGTGGTGGCGTAGATGCGTGCGTGCGGGTAGTTGTCGGCCGCCTTGCGCAACATGTTGTACACCACTCCCTTGCCGTCGGTGCGCATGTTGCGCAGCGGGCCCCACACCACGTAGAGCGTCTGGTTGTTTTGGCCAAAGAAGTGCTGCGGCCTCTGCAGCAGCAGCGGCACGCTGGTGTGCGACACCACCCGCAGCGTGGTGCGCCGGCCCACGTCGCCCTCGAAGCCCCGCGTGGGCGCGTTGTTCATGCGCCAGATGCACGGCGAGCGGTCGATGAGCGCCCCGGCCGCCTGGCCCAGCATCTGGCCCGAGCTGGACACCACGCTGCACAGCTCGCACTTGAGCTTCAAGGGCTGCCGTGGGAAACGGGACGAGATTGGCCTTTTGTGAACAAAAATCATCCTACCGACATTCGAGCGCAATGACAACATTATAGGGATGTTTTTGGCCCTATAAAGGAGCCCATCAAATATATGGATGCCATCATAAGTCATAAAGGTTTTAAGAGCGGTGCATCAAAATCCCCGTCAGCGACGACGTTAATTGAACGGGCACCGGAAGTTTACGACGCAGAACGCAGAGGTGCGCAAGCGTCGTCGTTAAGTGGCTGTAGAACATTATAGCTACGAATCGGCTAGCTACACTTTCACACGCCTACGAGGAGCCCTGAAGCCAGGGAACGTTACACTTTATAGTCGCCGAAAAAAGTTCATTGCTTAACCATCACGGATGAGTAAATGTTTTGATATTACAATTGTTTCGCCAGTTCTTCCTAAATAGGTTGATTCAAATGTATTTGTTCTTTGAGCTATTTATTTAGATCGTTTCATGATCAGTTCAATGACTTTTTGATATCTTCATTTAGCTTGAGGGTGATTTCAGCTAGAGATTCTAAAGTCATAACCTGACCCATTTGTCCATTCGAAAAGTCAAACGTGGCCCTTGAGCACAAGCACAACCCCTGTTGTAAATAAATCCAACTTTAGCATCCCACTGCAAGCATCTTTTGTAATCCTCACAATCCTGCCACATTCTTTAAAAAGCGTAGCGTGGACATTTGGGAAAATGCTGCGTTAATTTCGCTCAATAGCCTTCACATCGCCGTTGATTAAAATGCACAAGGCGGCGGCGTTCATTAACAGGCCATGATTATTACATTAGCGCAATTGTCCCCGGCGGACGCCTCGGCTGAGTCATTCTCCTTGAAAGACTCTCTGTGCTTGTCTTTAGATGCATGAGCAAAGTCCTCTAAAGCACCAATAATTCACGGATGCTCTATATTTGGTCTTTCTGCCAATTCGTTTCCTATGAATGAAAACACAGAAAGTAGCAACAACAGCCTCATATTAATATATAGAAAACCCAAATCAAAGTGTTTTGTTCTCAAAACGTCGGTCAGTACCAGTTGTGGATGCGAGTCCTATCAAGATAGCACAAAAAGGAAACAGAATCTAAAGTCAAACACGTCGACTTGATTGGCAGCAACCGGATTCCTTCCACTGATCACATTTACGGTTGCAAACAAATAGGCGGGACGATGATATTTCACACTTGCGAGAATGGGTGGAAAGACAAATGCTGTCATGCATTAAACATGCGCGGGTGACAAGTTTAGAACCCCTCTGGTGACACCGCGCTACGGATGCTAGGAGATTACCATCCGGGTGAAATATGAGCCAGCGCCTGTTAAAGTGGCGCTGAGGGAGGCAAACATTCACCCCCACGGATCGCCTGGACAGACGGGAAGGAAGGGTGGGAGGGAGGGAGGGAGGAAGGAAGGAAGGAAGGAAGGAAGGAAGGAAGGAAGGAAGGAAGGAAGGGAGGAAGGAAGGAAGGAAGGAAGGAAGGAAGGAAGGAAGGAAGGAAGGAAGGAAGGAAGGAAGGAAGGAAGGAAGGAAGGAAGGAAGGAAGGAAGTTCAGAGCGAGAGCTTTCAAAGCTCCACAATAATGCGCCTCAACGGTTTTCCCCTCTGCCTCCTCGCCTCGCCTTGTAATGTGTGGGAATTAAGCCTCTTTGATATTTCAATTTCCATAAATTGCGTTGAGAGTATGCAGCAGCGAGCCTTTTGAAGGCAGCAGAATGGGATCACACAGCGCGGTACAAAAGCGACAAGCAAACATCAAACAAGACATTTTCCGACTTCATGAATTCAGCCAATACTTGACGAAACGCACCTTCTTAATAGATTTGGTATTGGCAGTCGCCGAAATAAGGTTGTTTGAGTGTTAAAAATGATTTTGTCCCCAATTTGGGGATTTTCAACGGCCGTGACTTTGATTTTTGAACTGGCCTGATCAGGCCAGTGTGATAACAGCAGCATAAGGCTCATGTTTAAAGAAAAAGCAAAAAAAAAACAAAAAACACTCACTTCCTGTTTGGGGATGCTGACGTATCCTGGATGAGGTTTGAAAGCCTGGTACGGTTGCTTGGATGGCGCCCAGTGGCTGCCCAATGCCTCGCCTAATGCGGGCTGCCACGGGAAGTAGGGCTTCTCGGCCAGGTGGACGGCCAGCAGGAAGAGCGACACCGCCGCCACCAGTCCGGTGGCGATCACCGACTTTCTCTGTGGGCGAGAAAAGGGTCAAACAAGGATGTTTTCTCTTTAGGAGAGGAAGTGCAAGGAAGTGAAACAAGGAAGCCGGAAGGGAGCATAGATTGCAAAATGACTGTGTGTTTATTTCCCCACATTTAGCAGTCAGCCTGGTTCTAAGGGTGAGAATCAGCTTGTTTACTGGCACATGATTGGTTGAAAGGGGCTTCCAAACAGGAGCTTGCGTGGGCCAGACGCTCTCCAGCTCCGTAAACAAGCGCTTCATTGGGAGCAGCTAATTGCGTTGGGAATTCAAATATATTTTTGAAATATTTATCTCAAGGCTGTTTTGCACTTTTAGGTCTCAGGTGGCGCCCCCCCCCCCCTCCCCCGTACGCCCGCCAAACAGCCGAGGAATTAAAAACACAGAGAAGGCTGTTTGTAGGCCATTTCCTGTCAGCTGTATTTTAATATCACAAACTCATTTTTGGATTAGGCTTGGTTCGGTTCTAGGGCTGCTTTACTTGATCCGGAACAGGCTTTGGAAACCATCCAAAAATACCCCCACCCATCCAAATCAAAAGACAACGGATAATTGCACTTCTCTCCAACCCCAGCAGAGGGCCCAATTGCCTCACACTGTAGGATAGATTTTCAAAGTGTGTATATTTGATGACATAAGCGCAAAAATCCTTCAATTCAGGTCAAACGAGCACTAATCCGCGAGCGACGCTAAGGGGAGCTTAATGTGCCCTGAAAAACAAAGGTGACCAGCTCTGTAGGTGTCCGCGTGACCTTGCCCTGTGAGAAGCCATTAGGCTAATGCATACCTCACATCTAATGGAACATAATCCCCCAGAAGATAAAGCACTTATATTGTCCCCCCCCTTCTACTTTAGAAAACACTCACGCACACATATTCATCATAATATTCATAACAACAACGTACAAGTGTATAAAAAGACGACACAACCGTTTTTTGGGGTTGTCTATGACGCTAATGTTTTCCGCTCATTGTGGCAAATCCCATGAGAATAGCCCAAATCCACGGCAGTACTTGTTTTGATGAGGAAAAGGGAAGCAGTTAATTCACTCAAGTAGCTTAAGTTGAACATGTTCACGTAGTGCAAACAGTTGCGACGACACTAAAGCAGATAACGAGATTTTCTGCTGGCTGGCTTCAAGGGCGCCGAGAGCTCACCGCTGCTCAAAGTAAGCCAGAAGAAGTCGGGGAGAAAGCACAAGGAGGATTACAGCGCTTTGGAGCCGAAGAGGTGTCGATCCCACTCTGGATGTGACGGGATCAGGCCGGGCTTTGCCGGCTCGGACGTTTGGCCTCGCAATGAATCGCTTTGTCATTCAAGTGGTCTGCACAGAGCTTTTCACACAAGGTCGCCTGTTGATTGGTCAGGGCCGACCGACCGACCGACCGACCGAGGCTTCGGGAGCGCCTACGTGTCACCAATGCAAATTAGATTTCCCACACTCTGGCATGACACCACGTCGGCCATCTGGCGAGGATAAAATCTTCGAGATGAGGCGGTCTTCACTGAAAAAGGCCAAAATGACCCTAAAATGTCTGTTTCAAACCAAAATGGCAAACTTTCCATCTTTTGAATATCAGGAAGAAAACACTAAACAAAGATCATATCGTAGAGCCACTATAACAGAAACAAAAACTACATGCCACTTTTTGGATTAAAACACTATCTGAGCTCACAAGACAATATCGAACAAGGGCCCTGTTTATGACATCGTTTCACTCCAGATACTCCAAGTCCCACAATGCACTGCTATGGCTCACTACATTGGCCTTTGAGGGACAAACAAAAACATGTCATATTCTTCAGTAGGACATAACGCGCGCCTCTGATACCACAGAACCCAAAATACAAGCGTAAACGTTCATATTCGTCAATTTAGCTCTAAACGCCAAAACATTTTCATGTTGCTGCCATCTGCCTATGATTAAAGTGATAACCGCTTATTCATGATGATGATGATGTCACGCACGCACACCACATAATACGCAGAAACACCTGCATGCACATGTTTGACAGACAGACAGACAGACAGACAGCAGGACAACAGGCCCACTTTCACGCTATATCGAATAGACCTCCCCAAAAAAGGGGGACCCCCGCAAAATGAGGACTGCCGTTGCCCGCATTGTGTATCGCCTTCATCGGCATGCACAACTTCATCACGCGTTGTTTTCGTTGCTACCGATGCAAAAAATAAAACACACAAACAACGACCCCCCCCCCCCCTCCTCATCCCCGCCCCCACCCTTTTGCCCGTCCGTCTCCCTCCATTCAATCGCTCACCTTCCAAATCCAGGCCATCTTTATTTCCACGATGCTCTTTGAACGCTCGTCAGCAGCGCCGCGACGCCATGAAAGGTCCCCCGCGACATTCGGTGCAGGAGAAAAAAAGGCTAAGAACCAGCTCGAGGGTCGGTACCGTTATTCGTCTCCTCTGCGGCCCTTTTTTTCTTCCATCCCTCCTCCTTAGTGGAGCTGCTGCTGCGAGAAGTTATTTGCGATCTGATTGGTCCACACGCGTAAAAGGACCCGCCCACTCATCCTCCTGTTCGCCTCTTGTCTGAGCGCAAGTCACGTGGTTGGGGTCCGCTTCCTGTCAGTGAGGGTTGGGATCGGATTCAGAACCCTAACAGGAATATGAAACCCGAAGTTTTAACCCTAATCTTGGCCTGAAATGATCATTTTGAAAGCCACTGTCTTGAAATACTAAACCTGGATTGAAACGCTAACTATGTCCTGAATCCTAGTCATTGCCTGAAATTCTCATCGTAATCTTGACTTCTTATCCTAATTTGAGATTTACATTAATCGTAACCTTCACCACTAATTTCAAACCAAAATGTGAAGCCCTACCCCACCTTGCTGGCCACTTTGATGTTTTGTACTCGGATGCAATCAAAACTTGCGACTTGAAGTTTGAGTGCAGACTGGCTGCTTTATTATAATAACGTATTAAATTGCTCTACTGTGGCAAAGACAACAAGAGTGATGGCTCAGCGTTATCGCTGATGTTTGTCCATCGCATTACCATGACTATGCTCATTACGATCACTGGGGTCTTTTACAATGTCTGGTATGGTAACAGTGCCATCTGGTGGTGCATGCCAGAATACAAGCAACACACTGCGGATTGAAACATTTATTGCTCGAAGCAACCAAATAAGTTACATATTCACACTAAATGACCTTTGGACAGATGATAAACATTAAAGTAACCATTTAATCTGCATACTGTAATGAGCCATTTTAAGAAAGATGTTCGTCTACATTGATGGGCGCGAGAGTCCATGCGTTATTTAGGAGTTGAACATTACTAGAAGTTTTGCATACAGGAATGTTCAGTGATGACAACTTGTGTGTGCGTGCGAGTGTAAGACACTAGCACACGAGGGTTAGCTGAGGAGCTCCGGCTTCAGGCCGAGCTTCTGCAAGACGTCCTCGGGCATGCACAGCACAGGATTGACCGCCTTGATCTTCTCGTCCCCCAGCAGGGAGAGGCCGGCGATACCAAACAGAGTGTGGAAGGGGTCCACCTAAGCAGAAGAAAGAGTTGGCAATGATGACGCATTAGGTCGACTGGGACCTTTCCACTCACCATATCTCCCGGCCGGTCGGCGAAGCCTCCCGTCTCCTCGTCCTGACAGGCCAGGATGAAAGTGCGCAGCTTGTCCTTGTCGATCCAGTGGATCTTGCCGATGATCCGGAGAGACGCCAGAACCCACCAGGAGTAGCAGACGTCCGGAAGCTAAAACAAAGTGAGTTTAGGAGAAAAGTTTCACCATCTATTGATTTGATCAGTTAAATGTTGATTATTTTCTATTTTATTTCATTATAACTCTTGGATTATTTTCAAGTTGACGGTGACAAAGCTGATGACACAAAATGAGAACGGCGGGCGGGAACCTTCTCAGGACGCCCATTGAGGCCGCCTGACGGCAGCTGCCTCTCGCAGAGCCACCAGCCCAGTAGGTCAGCGTTGAGCTGGTGCAGCTGGCCCGTCAGCGAAAGGAAGCCCGTGCAGCAGTAAATCTGACAAAAACGCCATTTCGGAATGTTTGGAAAAAACAGGCAACATGATCGTTACAGGGTGGCAGTAAAGAGATTGTCCATTACCTGACCGGCATGCGACTCGGACCCGGGCCTGCATCCGAAACCACCGTCAAAGTTCATACAGGACAAGACAAACTCCACCGCCTTCTCCACGTTGATGGCATCCATCTTGCCCTGCGGTGAGGGGAAAGAGACGGCGGCCATTTTATGGATGAGGACTTGTGCTGGCTAGAGAAGCTTGGAATGAAAACACACACCAGCAATGAAAGGGTGGCCACTGCGCAGAAGGAGAATCTTGTGTCAATTTCTCCTGAGGAGGCAAAAGAAATGGAAAGAATCGGCTGAAAAAGCTTCTACATGAGCATGCCAATATTGTTTCTATTTCGGTCCCTTACCCCATTTATCTCCAGCAAATGATCCGTCGTCCTGCTGCAGCCCTTGGACATACTCCACAATTTTGTCCACGTCCAGTGAGTCCACGCTGTCGTACAAGCACAGAATCTACAGAGGACGACGACAACAACAGAAAACATTGAGGACTGAAGGGACGGTGGAAATCAGAGAGCTCGTGCGTGCGGCATCACCTGCACGGCGCTGAGCGTGTAGAGCAGGTGCGGGTCGTGGCCGATGCTGGCGCCCACGCCACCGCACTGGTGCTGACACTCCTTGATGAAGTCTATGATCTCCTGGCGGTTCATGCGTGGCAGCTGATACATCAGGTCCATCACCGTCAGACCCCAGTAGATGCCGCTCATGCGCAGGTATTCGGACAGTGTGTACTCCTGCACATGCGTACAGTATTTAGTACTTGAAATCATGTATTTATTTCAAGCCTATCTTAAAACCCCATTTAAAATGTTGATTAGATCATATATCTCTTGTGACACACATTATGACAAAAAAAGCGTTTAACACTCACATAGTCATCCTTTTTGGAGCCGTAAGCAACGATGTAGTCTGCATGTTTGTCCAGCAGGAGCGTGTGGGGAGCGTCAGGGCTAATGAAGACGTCTTTTATTTGAGTACCCTGACAACACACAAAAAAAGAACAGTACTTCTTAAGCATAACGCTAGCTCGTGATTTTCATTGTAAAATTGGAATGTAAGTTAGCGTTATAATGCATTATAAAACTGCATGTTAAAAGGAAATGTGCTATCGCTGCACGCTAGCCCAAATGCTAACACTTTTGGCGTCTCAATCTCACGTCGAGGACTCAATTGTACTCGACGGAGCAATACTAGTGCATTCACGCTACGTGTTACCATTAAAGCTTGACAACACAGACGGATAAATGCTGTTTACCATGCCGAAATTTGACTCATGATCAAGCGACAGCGGCCTTATCTTCTTCGATTGATGTCAACAACCGTGATGGGGAGGCAGGAGGCGTTCTGCTGCCACCAGCAGCTCGGAAGGCGAAGTGCAAGTGTAATAATGGTACTTTTTGCCCTGGCTAAAAAACACATTCGTTCCGAAACACTAATCTTGACATGAAACCCTAAATTTTTCCATTTTCCAACCGCTAGTAAATTAAAAGGGAAGAAGTACACTAATTAAGATAACATGTGACAGTATTTATCTTTATGTTAATGTTGCTTTATCCACCTTATATCTTAGCGCATTGCACTGCTTGGGAACTATGTATATATATTTTGTTATTTCTGTTTAGTTTTTTTTTTTAACATAAATAACGACACAAAAATAACAAGATCGCCTGCAACTTTAGGTACGGGAAGTCGGGCGGGTCAAAAGTATTTAAAGCACTTCCGTAGCGTACCGTCACGTCTCCACTCAATCAACACCGACTCAACATAAAGCGCTGGCGGTCATTGGCGGTATGTAGAAGAATACTGAGTCACATAGAAAAATATATTTGGCAACAAGTCATTTTTATATGCTCAATGTTCCGTTGTTATGATTTTGGAGATTTCTGGGTTGCTCATTTTACAGCGCAGTGCTAGCTTGCTGCGTTAGCTTCCTCGATGAATTGCTCGTTTTATTGCCACGATGTGCTCACCGGATTCACCTTTAGACTCTCTGTAACAGTTTAAAAGCAGCACCCTGCGCGTGACTGCCGCTTTTGTGGTTGATGACGCTCAGAAATTTCCTTTTTGTTTCATTTGCCAGGTGGGGGTCACAGCGCAAACAGTGAGGAGCGTGTGGTCATGACATCTGACTGCCGCTCCCATCCATCTCAACCATCATCATGTCTCTGGGGGACAGTCCACACCTGCTGCTCGGCCGGATTCGTTTTCTGAACCGCTGCATTGAGTGTTTCCAGAAGAGTGAGCCGCTTCCCGACAGCCTGTGTTACGTGCCAAAAGAGGTGTGCTACAAAATCTGCAAAGATTCATCCTCCAGCTCCTGCGCCGCTGCCTCTGGGGCTTCCACAGGGGGCTCTGGCACGACGATGGTACCGGTCTTTGACGGTCCACACCAGAGTCCGATCAACAAGAAACTATGCAAGTACACCATTGAGCTAAAGAAAGGGACGTGTATCCGGACCACGGGGGAGGAATACTGTAATACCCAGGGTCTCTGGGTCAAGATAAATAAGGTAAGAAGAAGCTGTGTGTCCAGGCTCATCATTCAATTGTCTAACAAAAGCTAAAGCCACACGGGTAAACATCCATTCTTCTATTGCCCCAAACTCACAAAGATGGGTTTTCATGAAAAAAAATCACCCCTTTGTGGAGACATGAGGGGCTTTCAAGAATTTTGCAAGTGTTGTACATGTCAATGAAGAGAGGGGTTATCGATTACAAGGAAGGAAGGAACCTCAACCTCTTAAAGTCCACGTGTATGTGTGTGTGTGTGTGCGTCCACAGGAGCAGCTGGAGGAACACCGTCCCGGGCAAGAGCTGGAAGAGGGTTGGATCCTGGTGTGCAAACACACCGAGGGCGGCGACAGGCTGGTTCCGGTGGAGTCGCCCGAAACGTTGAGCAGACAGCAGCAGCTCTTGGGCTATGACCACAAAGCGTGCAACAGGTGGGAGCACGTGGTGGACGTGGAGAATGCCGTGTTTCTCGGAAACAAACCCAAGATAGCTGAGCCGGACGCCGCCGCGGTAGAGAAGCTGAGGTGGGTTTGGGCTAATAATCATGTAGCATTAGAATGCTGCAGAAGTGTTCTGAAATCACTCACGAGCTAATACCGGTATTATTATTTGAATGGTAACAAAAACTGTTAATTGGGACGTATCAAAATAAGAGCAGTGACACAAAGGACTCAAATGCACAGCTCTGTACTCAAAAGCTAGTCAAATAAAATGCCTTCTAACCAACTGTCAGGTATGCACCACCGACCTGGACGTATGAATGCGATGAAGACCTGGTGCACTACTTCTATGACCACATTGGCAAAGAGGATGAGAACCTGGGCAGCCTGAAGCAGTGTGTGACCAATATTGACGTTTCGTCGTGTTCGGTGAGGCGCAAGTACTACTCGGATTTGATTTGAAAAATGTTGACATTTCTAAGTGATCCAAACTTCTGAAACAATAGTGTGCATATGTGCCTTTCCATTGTTAGAAGTTGAGAGTGGAACTGAAATAAATGAGGATAAATGTGGTCAATTCAATCATTTATTGGTATTCCACCAGAGGGAGCCCACGTAGCACATTTTGAGAATCGCCGCTTTCGATGCGGCGCACTGATCTGAAGTCGCACACAAATGATGCTGTTGTCGTCACTACCAGGAGGATCCTAGCGGGGGCGTGAACAGCTTAACAGACGGCGACAACAAAACATACTGGGAGAGCGACGGAATGCAGGGACAGCACTGGATACGACTTCACATGAAAAGGGGAACTGTTGTCAAGTGAGAAGCCGGCGCCACCAACGAAACCTGTCTTGTGATCCAAATGCCAAATGTTTTTTTCCCCCCGTTGTGCCATAGTAAGCTGATTTTGACGGTGGACTCCACGGACGACAACTACATGCCAAAGAGGGTGACTGTGTACGGAGGCGAGGGAGAGGCGCTGAAGAAGCTGAGTGACGTCACCATTGACGAGTGAGCCTCTTGGAATTGCAGCGTTTCAAACTTAGCATCCGATATTAGACAACCTCATTTTGTCTACAGCAATCTGATTGGGGAGATTTGCGTGCTGGAAGACATGTCGTCTCACCTGCCGGTCATCGAGGTCCGAATTGAGGAATGTCGAGGTGAGTTTTGATGTTCGGGTAGGTATTAGTTGGAATGGGTTCTTTGTCGAGTTTCTTTAAATTGCTTCTTGTGTGCATGTGGCCCTTTATGTGGGAAAGATGAGGGTATCGACGTGCGCATCCGAGGCTTGAAGATCAAGTTGTCGTGCGAGCGAGACCTGGGACTGAACGCAGACATCTTCCAGTCCTCCTACTTGGTGCGCTACCCTCGTCTGCAGGGGACGCCGGCTGATGTCCTTTACCGCCGAGCACTGATCATCCAGAGGTAGCAAATGTTTCGAGTCAAGCCAGTGAAATGGGCCAAATTGTTCTCCTAACCCATTGATGTTTCTTCTCACAGGTTCACTTCTTTACTCGACAGCGTTCTCCCGCACTTTGTGCCTGCCTGGGACTACAGCGTGGGCACTTTCAACCACATCAAAGTGAGTTGGCCAAAATCTACCTTGGAACAAGGTTCTGACTCAAAGATACAAACGGAGATTTCTTTTGTCTCGGTCGGCTTCTCCACGTCACCTTCCAGAGCATAAAGCAGTTTCTGCTGCAGTCCAAACGCCGCTCTGCCCTGGTCACGCAGTGCCTGAAGGACTCTGAGACCAGCAAGCCCAACTTCCTGCCGTGCCTCTACATCAACAGGCGGCTAGCCATGGAGCATCGGGACAACCCCTCGTTGGACCCCAGCTGCAAGAACGCTGTGTTCAGTCAGGTCGGCTTGATTTTTATGGTGGCCCAAAGTACTGATTGTTTTTCTCAAGTGAAAATTGAAATGTAGTCCCTGGCGGCTGAAAAATGCCACCAGCCAACAGTTATCTGTTTTCAGCTGTATAAGAGAAAAAAAGGTGTCACGAATTGTAAGCACTCAAGTACAGACGCCTGAAAAGTGTACCTCAGTCACAAAATGTTGTCACCTTGTAACTCTGCAGGTGTACGAAGGCCTGAAGCCGTCGGATAAAATGGAGAAGACTTTGGATTACAGGTGGCCCGCTCGTTACGACCAGTGGTGGGAATGCAAGTTCATCGCAGAGGGCATCATCGACCAGGGCGGGGGCTTCCGGGACAGCTTGGCCGACATGTCCGAGGAGCTGTGTCCCAGCTCGGCCGAATGTCCCATGCCGCTGCCCTTCTTCACGCGAACCTCTAACCAGGTACGTTGGCCCCTAAATGATTGGTTCATGTTGTTTTTTTTCCCGCTATTTCCATTGATTTTTGGCTTGTGTTTCTCTTCAGGGTGCCTTGGAGGCCAGAGACTACTACGTCCCAAACCCATCTTGCAAAGAATTCCACAAGTACGAGTGGATCGGGCAGCTTATGGGCGCAGCTCTTAGAGGGAAAGATTTTCTCGTAAGTGATTCTTGTCTTTTTCATTTTGTTTTGTCTCATTTACAGCTGTACTTCATTTTTGTTGTTGTTCTCTCTCCACCCAAAAGGTTCTGGCTCTGCCAGGCCTGGTGTGGAAGCAGCTCACCGGGGAGGCAGTTAGCTGGAGCAAAGACTTCCATGCTGTAGACTCTGTGCTGGTGAGGATATTAGTGGATTTTTTTTTCCATATTCGATTGACCAATTTCCACAAATATCAACTTCACCCAAAAGCTTGTATTGGATTGATTTATTTATGTCAATATACATTTAAATGTACACAATGGCAGCAAAAAAGAAACCATTAAACAGACATTTGAATAGGCATCAATAAAAGAAATAATTATGATAACCCTCAATTTTATTTTGAACGCTGAAAACAAGTAAAGTAAATGATAAATGTATAATCATTGAAATGAGCAATTAGGATATCCTATAAAATGCACAATTTTACTTATAATGTAAAACCATTTGAAAAGGTTTCTAGTCCAGATTGCTTCACTCAAAATGGCACATGGAAAAACAAGTCACACATACTGGCTGCATTGTCAGGTCAACCTGCTGGAGGCCATGGACAACATGGACCGCGAGACCTTTGAATTCCGTTTTGGCGAGGAGCTGGTCTACACCACGTTGCTGAGCGATGGCCAGATGGTGGAGCTGGTCCCGGGCGGCGGTAACGTGGCCGTCCGCTACGAGGACCGCCGCGACTTCATCCGCCTAGTGCAGAAGGCTCGGCTGGAGGAAAGCAAGCAGCAGGTCTGTTTTGAAGCCTTTGTCCCGACGGTCGCCCCTTGTGGTGTCATCCATCTCTTTCCGCCCATCGCAGATCATGGCGTTACAGGCCGGACTGCTGAAGGTGGTTCCGCAGGCTGTTCTGGATCTGCTAACCTGGCAGGAAGTGGAGAAGAAGGTTTGCGGGGACCCGGAAATCAGCGTGGAAGCCCTCAAAAGACTCAGTCAGTTGACTCCACAGATAATACTGGCGCTTTTGCTCGAATGACCTTTTTTATTCCAAACAGAACGCTTGCAGAATAAAAGCAAATGCAGGTGTGATGTGTGTGTGTCAAAAAAGCCAATTTGATTCTTATTTGTTTGCCAGCTTGCTATGAGGACCTGGAACAAAATGACACTTGTGTGCAGTATTTGTGGGAGGCGCTCACCAACTTCACCAATGGTGGGTCTTTACTCTGTACATCCTCAACGCATGTAACCTGATGATGTTTGTTCATCTTTTCAGAGGACCGTAGCAGATTTCTGAGGTTTGTGACGGGTCGAAGTCGTCTTCCTGCCCCCATCTATGTCTTTTCTAACAAGCAAGTATTTTGGCAAGTATAATAATAACTTTAGCAGACTTGCAAGCAGGCGTTTTATCCTTTCAACTGCTTTTACTTCCTGCTCTAGCTCTGAGAGCGACGCGCTTCCGCAGTCTTCCACGTGCTCCAGCACATTGTATTTACCCAACTACCCGAGGTAGGCAGGCAGGCAGGCGGTCAGCCATCTGTCTCGTCACCTGGATTTTGACTGCATTCGTTTGTATTTCTTTATATGAGCCCGCTGAACTGCGCATGTGTGGGTTTTGTCATGGCAGTGCCAAAGTTTGTGAAGAGAAGCTGCGCTACGCCGCCTACAACTGCGTGGCCATCGACACGGATGTGAGCCCTTGGGAAGAGTGACCACTCCCCGATGAGTTCCGCTGCACACTCATCACTTTTGAAATGGAATAACTGCCAAGTTATCACAGCTGTAAATAATAGAGGAAAATAATAATAAAGAAGTATAAATGAAAACTTGAATTTATCTCGTGACCCCTGCCTGTGCATTATCGTTTGTCAAAGTCAAAGTCAGCTTTATTGTCAATCCCTTCATATGTCAAGACACACAAAGAAACCGAAATTCCGTTTCCTCCATCCCACGGTGACGAGACATACAAGTAGGCGACACAAAACAAAAACAAGAAGGCACAAACCATAAATAATAAATAATAAATAAAATAAAATGAGCGATGAATAAAAACAGACCAATAACCCATTGAATATGAGGGGCAAAACCGAGCCAGTGAGCATACAGCAAGAACAGGACGCTACGCTGAAAGGGGGAGCGAGTTCAGGAAACTTCAGGAAGTTTGTGTGACTATCTCAAGAAGATATGATGATTGTTTATGAATTAAGGGTTACGTTTAGCAACAGGTGGAATTTTTTTGAGATGTATCATTGTAAAAAATACGTTTGGGGACACAAAGCCACCTCTGATTAAAATTTGCCGTTCAATGTCATTTCAAAAGGTTATTCGGATTTTGTTATGACGTCAATTTGTAGTCAGAGAAACTCTGTGAATGAGAGAATTATGTTGAGAAATGTTCGCCGACATTTCATCAATACACTTCCAGTAAATTCAACATAGCATGCATTATATTTTATTATATCAAAATGATATCCAAGCATGAAAAAATGGTGTCGCGTCAAATCTCGCTTGACGTAAAATGTCGCGAGACGACATGGCTAGAAGCCGTCCCATAATGCCTTGCGATTCCTCTTTCTAGCCGGCGCCTGAGATGGGTACGTGCTTTCGTCTTCGGGTCGGAAGGCGAATCCTTGTCCATCTCTTGTTTTATCCTAGGAATTTTGAACTTGCTACCAAATATATTAAGGTTAAACATAAATGTAGTCCGTACGTTCTCAACTTGATTATGTGCGGGCCGGTTACAATGTTTTAAGGAGGTCGTTTTCCGTGGACGTGTGAAATGCTCCAAGATGGCTCCCAGCTAGCTGTGTCTCGAACTTTACTTTCCGAAATTACGGCATATCACGCGGGATTGGTTTTGGGGACAACTTAAGGTATTTTGTAATAATATGTTCATGACGTCTGAGGTTTTGTTGTCGCGTCGAAAGTGGTAGGAAGTCGGTAAATAAAACCAGGCTAACTGCGCTATGTCTGCATTGCCACTAGTCAGGTTGCATTAAGGTACAACGTGCTTCCTTTTCTCTCTCCAATGATGCAAAATGTTTTTGAGTTAATTACCTACTCGGCGTCATTTTTGCATTCTGCTGTATACTGCTGTTGATTGATTTGAGCCCTTTCACCAGCAGGCCGGAGTTCGTTTTTCCTTTTGTCGTACTTATTGGTTTCCTTTGATGGCGCCGTTGTGAGTGGCAGCCTTTTCTTGGAGCCTAATAAGTTTGATCTATCCTATATAGTGCTGTTTGTTCAGGTAGTGAGACTTTGCTTGAGTGATGTGATGAAGCATTTAATGCGGAATCCAAAATACACAATGTGGACAACCTACCTTGGAGAACTGATTGCTCAAGCATAGTCTGATATTGCCTTGCATGCATGTGCTCGTACGGCTTCCGCAGCATTAAAAACGAAATATTTTCTCAGGTATCTCAAGGGACAACTGGCATAAACGCCGTAAAACCGGTGGCAAACGCAAGCCCTACCACAAGAAGAGAAAGTATGAGCTTGGACGGCCTCCCGCAAACACAAAGGTAAATGCCACATGTTGGTTTTGATCCCTTCATGTCATGTGAGTGATGAAAACTGGACCTTAGGTAGGTCTTATTTGCACTGTTTTGGTGTGAAGCTTGGGACCTACCCGTGCTAGGCCTTGTCATAGTTACACTGACACATCATCAAATAAATGACAACTATTGCCAGGTTGTTGCAGATTGTAGAAGGTTTTTGGTTTTGTTTTTAGATTGGCGCTCGCCGTATCCACACCGTGAGGGTCCGTGGTGGCAACAAGAAGTATCGCGCCCTGAGACTGGACGTCGGAAACTTCTCGTGGGGCTCAGAGTGTAAGTTTCCAATATTAGGTGGTTCTGAATCTTCCCAAGATGTTCAGTGATGATATCTATCCAGTTCTGCTACTGAATTCAAGTGCTGATAGTTAGGACTCTGAGAACCTGACGACCGACAACTGTTAGTCATAAATTAGGTGAGGGGGAGGAATTCATAGTTTTCTCTTACTTAGGCTGCACACGCAAGACCAGGATCATCGATGTGGTCTACAATGCCTCTAACAACGAGCTGGTCCGAACCAAGACCTTGGTGAAGAACTGCATCGTCCTGGTCGACAGTCTTCCCTACAGGCAGTGGTATGAGGGTCACTACGCCACTGCTCTGGGACGCAAGAAGGGAGCCAAGCTGGTGAGTGACCGAATATGATGACCTGATAAGTCTGTTGTCTTTCCATGAAGATAACTGTCCAGTTCTGCTACTGAATGAAAGTGATGCTAATGAAGACTCTGAGAAAGAAAGGCAATAATGTCATCTCAACCTGATGGAATGAATATAAGGCTTCACAGCTTAAGTGACGCGATTCCTTGTTGTGTAGACTCCTGAGGAGGAAGAGGTCCTGACTAAGAAGCGGTCTAAGAAGAACCAGAAGAAGTACGACGAGCGTAAAAAAATGGCCAAGATCAGCTCGCTCTTGGAGGATCAGTTCCTTCAGGGAAAACTACTTGGTGAGTCAGTCGGGGCTTTGTCGCATAACAAAGCTCCATTTTCAAAGCGTGCTTACAGATGCTGGCTTTTGCTATGAGAAGTTCAATGTTAAGTCCGCAATCTTCTAAATGTTAAGTCCTCAATGTTCATTTGCAGCCTGCATCGCCTCCAGACCGGGCCAGTGTGGCCGAGCTGACGGATACATCCTAGAGGGCAAAGAACTTGAGTTCTACTTAAGGAAGATCAAGGCCAAGAAAGGCAAATAAATGTTTCATATGCCAATAAATGAAAAATAACAAATGTTACTTTTGTCCTGGCCTTTACTCTGGATGTAATGCTCAGATTTCAAGTCTGTGCAAAATCATGTACCAATATTAAACAAAAGGGCTTACGAAATGTTGCCATGATACGTTAAATTGTATAATATATCAACTTTGTCAAGAATGCAAAGACTACAAAATGTTTTCACTTGTCTTTTACTTCTTCTGAGATTGTTTTGCTAAAAAGCCATACAGTATAGCAAGCATGCCCACCCACTGCCTGAATCCAGAGCACAGAATCGACATAATCAAGGGTGCCAGAATTGCATTCATTTGGATCCCCATCTGATCTTAAACCTTTACTGCTGCTAAAACTTAAACAAGACAACTTTGAGGGCATTAGACACTACTACAGATACCTCAAATACAGAAATGCCGTTAAGATGATGTGGCATCTTGGGAAGGATTTGTATTCCTATGCAAATACGTGCGTTAGTCCTATTTGACATGACTAACCTGACATTTGTGTTTCCACAAATGTGGCCTTATTTGATCCCCCACACCCCGGTCGGCCCGTCAAGTCTTGTTAGAAAAGACGTTTGAAGGGTGGACAAGATTAGGTAAGCCACAACGACTAGGGGAAAGTTCACGTTTAGGATCACCGTGGGTCACCTGACTGAACACGCCGCTGTGATTGGACGAGCGGTCGGTCGGTCTGTCTGTCGTTGTCGAGTGTTGTGTAAGTAGAAGTAGCAACGATGCTCTTGAGTAAGGTGAGTGTTTCTTTTTCAAACCAATGTCTACTTGTATATACAGCACAATCGACATTGTGACTGAGGGTACCTTGTGCTTGTTGTCTCTCTTGTGTGACGCGTCAAGACACCGACGCGCGCGCTCGATACCGAAGTACGTTCACATACGTTAGCTTGTTTGGAACGTTTGTTTCAACTGCATTTCATGTTCCAGCGCGCCTTAAATGCTATTAATAACCAGGTCAAAACGCCTTCATGGCATTCATAGCTATGATGGGACTGAAGTAGCACTATCCACCTTTACTCCCAGGTACTCAGAGGAGGGCTGCGCTGCGGTGTTGCTCGGCTCCAGAGCTCCAGTGCCGCCGCCGCCGAATCCAAAATCTCCGGGGAGAACGCTGCAGCGGCTACCGGCTTCTCGTTTGGTGGGTGGGTGGTCTCGGCACCTTCACTTTTCAGACTTTTTGTCGACCTTCTTACTCTTTTCCATTGCATTGTTCACCATCACTCAGGATTTACTCTTGTAAAATTGCTTGGACATAACTCGCAGTCATCAATATTTTACATTTTCAACGGAGTCCTTTGTGTTTGCATCCATTTGTATTTCAAAAGCAAACACTGTTTTTGCTTTTATTGACATGACTCAAAAATATTTTCCCCCAATCATGCCTCGCAAATCTGTGGCACAACACAATATAGACATGTGTATGTATGCCGTCCATTGGGAGAATTTCTTCTCTGTTTCGCAGAGTTAACGGATCAACAGCGGGAGTTCCAACAGCTTGCTCGCAAGTTTGCGCGCGAGGAAATCCTTCCGCACGCGGCGCACTACGACAAAACCGGGGAGGTGAGTCTCTTCCAGGATGAGGCGGTGTGTAGAACGCATTATAATTTGACTTGATTGGATTTTGTGTTTGCAGTACCCAGTACCTATCATCAAGAAAGCATGGGAGCTGGGTTTGATGAATGGTCACATAGCAGAGCAGTATGGTCAGTTTGCGTGACGCATTTACAGCATGTCCATTTTTATTGAACTTTGAATTATGCACAATTAAAACCTAAGGTGGGATGGGCTTGTCCATCTTCGACAACTGCCTCATCACGGAAGAGCTGGCCTACGGTTGCACGGGAGTCCAAACTGCCATCGAGGCCAATTCTCTTGGAGTGAGAGCTCTTCATGGTTTTTGCCCGAGGCCTGCCTGGCAAACACTTTCACATTCGAATGTGTCCTTTGAATTGTAAAGTGGATGATTAAGCATATTTGTGCCCAACAGCAAATGCCTGTTATTATTGCTGGTAATGAGGCACAGAAGAAGAAATATCTGGGCAGGATGACTGAGGAGCCTCTTATGTGTGTAAGTACATTTTCATGTCATCCTGGAACCCCAGGAATGAATACAGATTGCTCACCTGATGCCCCCCCCCACAGGCCTACTGTGTCACTGAGCCGGGGGCGGGCTCAGACGTGGCGGGCGTCAAGACGCGGGCGGTGAAGACTGGCGACGAGTACGTGGTCAACGGCCAGAAGATGTGGATCACAAACGGCGGCAAGGCCAACTGGTATTTTTATATAGAATGTCACTTTTTAACCAGCCGCAATACCACTACATTGTTGAAAGCCGTATGCAACGAAATTTCGTTTTGTGTACACCTAGTGTTGACAAAATGACAATAAAGTTTGTCTAAGTATTGTGCACTTAGGCGATGACACGGCCGTCCATTTTCTGTGGATGGGCTTTCATTTCTTCTTGTGTTCCCAGGTACTTCCTGCTGGCCCGCACTGACGCTGATCCCAAATGTGCCACAAACAAGGCTTTCACTGGCTTCATTCTGGATGCAGACACGCCCGGAATACAAATTGGAAGGAAGGTGAGATTTACCATATCCTCTTGGTCTCAGTCCAAAGTAAGCTAGCACACATCCGCTTTCGATCAAAACATTTGAGCTCGTGTAATCACCGATTCAACTTCTGATTGTTAAGACAAGCACCGACGGCATAAGACGTTCCCGAGCAAATTGAATTGTCTTCCTGAGGATGGCAGGAAATGAACATGGGCCAGAGGTGTTCCGACACACGAGGCATCACTTTTGAGGACGTGAGGATTCCAAAGGAGAACGTCCTGATCGGCGAGGGCGCCGGCTTCAAGATCGCCATGGGCGCCTTTGACAAGACTCGGCCACCCGTGAGTCACGTGACGCCCGCGTTGCCTTATTTGAACGTGGATTAGATGCGATGTGTTGCACAGGTGGCAGCCGGAGCCACCGGCCTGGCTCAGAGGGCACTGGACGAAGCCACCGCCTACGCTTTGGAGAGGAAAACGTTTGGCAAAGTCATTGCTGAGGTTGGTTCCGAAGGGAACAAAGGCAAATGTCTATGAATTGCATCAGCAGCAGTAGAATGGGATCTTTTTTGCCAGCACCAGGCCATCTCCTTCCTGTTGGCCGAGATGGCCATGAAGGTGGAGCTGGCGCGCATGGCGTACCAGCGCTCCGCCTGGGAGGTGGATCGCGGCCGCCGCAACACCTATTACGCCTCCATCGCCAAGGCCTTCGCCGGCGACATTGCCAACCAGGTGGCCTCAGACGCCGTGCAGGTGTTTGGCGGAAACGGCTTCAACAGCGAGTACCCTGTGGAGAAGCTGATGCGCGATGCCAAGATCTACCAGGTGGGTGATGTTTTGCAAGTGAAAATGCTTTCTTTGGGATTGAAGTACTTTTTTTGGCATGATAGACAGAATAGATATGAGTGATTTATTTATTTTTTCTTTCTTGGTACACACAGTCTCTGCAGGTTAATTTACCGCAGATATTTTGTTGTTGTTGTTGTTGTTGTTGTTGCTTGTGTCCATTTATTCAAATGAGAGAGAGAACATGAGCCACTTTAGTTTTTCTTTCTTTTTTTAGATCTACGAAGGCACCGCTCAGATCCAGAGACTCATTATTGCCCGTGAACACCTGGCAAGAGCCAAGAAATAAACCTGAATGATTTTTTTATGTGTAAAAGAAATACAATGTTAAAATAACTCATTTTTTCTTTCAATTGAATATGCCTTGATGTCACTTGATGGCCTTGCTAAATAGAATTCAGTCGGAACCCTTCAAACAAATGGCACACAGCAACAAAATGTGAGCCAAATGATGAAAATCTCATGTACAAATGTCATCCTGGAATAAAAAACAAATCATGTCCTCGTTTTGGCTCCAAATATCAGTCTGTTTCTTGTTCTAATAAAGGTTGCTTTATGGAATTTGTGGATTGACCAATAGTTACATATCATAAATGAGTTTTCTGGCTAACGTATCGACATTTGTAAACATGCTCTCTTCTCCAGCAATGCATTTGACTCGGCCAGTCTGTGCGTTGAAGGACGATTTGTCTGTCATTGGGCATTTTTTGAAGCCGTCCCACTTTTCCCACAATGCACAGCGACAGACAGTATATTACACAGCACGTAACTTCCGCTCTTTCCTCTCCCTTCAACCAGTGCTACATTGCAAGTGAGTCCCTGCAGCTGAACTTGCAGCATTTAATACTACACTGGTTGTTTGAAACCTTTTGTCGATGAAAACATTTGATTTGGTTCATATAACGTTTACATCGTGAAACTGTTGATTTTTGACGGAAGTCCTTGCACGAGGTCGCCACGATGCACGCAAGCGATTCGAACAACGCACGGCTTAAGCTAATAAAAAAAATAAAAAAAGGGTGTGTGCGAATACTCACCGCTAAAGCACATCATTAAAAAGTTAGCCACGGCTAATCTTCAATGTTTGAAACCTCGTGATCCTTCCACCATGTTGCGGCCCGAGCCAGTCTAGTAGTAGTTAACAATCAGCAGTATTTAGCGTGACCTGCTTTGAAAGTTAACTTTTTTTTTTTCTTCTTCTTCTTCCCCCCCAGAGATGAAGGCTTCCCAAGGGAAAAGACGGCGAAACAAGATGAAATGGACAAATGCTACCGTTTGCCCCAGGGATGAAAAAGGCTACTTTGTCCTTAAAATAAGGTAAGTGACATTGTTGAAATCCACAATGAATGATATTGTATCCTATCCACCAGCACTAAGTCAGCTGCCCAGGCGACATGTCTGGCTCAGTGTTACAGTGCTGGAAGAGGAAGTCTCTGCATATGTCATCGGCGCTGCAGGTTCTGTTCTAGAACCTGCCGTTGCTGAACGGCTGCAGAGCGTAGCCCGACGAGAGTGGCCCGTCCTGGACTCTCACCTGAACGGGCCTAGTGCTGGGCTATACATGTGCTGCCATATTGTAGCGGCATCAAAATGTAGCCACATTAGAAACATTCCGATTGAGCTGATCGGAATTCCTTTATTGTCACTGTGAAACACAAAGTGCAAGTGGTTTGGTTTTTGAATGAGTTTCTCTTCCCAACAATCTTTTGCAGCTGATGGCCGTGTTGTGATAGCAATGACTCTCCATGGTAACTAAAGGTAAGATGTACATGATCTGTCATGAGGCCAGTAAAGTCTGTCTGAATGTGAAAGTGGCCCATGCCTACTTTTCATTCATGTGTGCCGTGATGTCTTTTGACACATTATACAGACTAAACTCTGGTGAACCTTAAAAACCCTGAGCACATCCATTTCCAGTCGCAAGTTATCGTATGTGGACATAGTACTTGATATATAACGCTCTCCTCTTTTGTTTCCAGTGCTACATCCAGCAGTTTACTGGCTGTGGGCAGGAAAGGCCATGTGTCAAGCGTGATGGCAGGTGTGGACTGCTTCTTTTTTTTTTTTTTCCTTAAAATGCCCAATCATATACTGCCATGCCAGAGACCACCCTCTCTGTTGTGGAATCTTTGTATTGGGAGAAAAACCACAAGGATTCAGGCACAGGTTTGTGTAAAATCCAGTTTACCACAACCTGACTGAATCCCTGGAACATTGCTAACAATGTCTTTGAATGTGAATTTCAGCCATGCTTCACTGCCTACATTTAGTTTGGTTTTTCTTTCCAGTGGTTTGAGCTGCTGATAATGGCCCGTGGCTCCCTTTCAGGTATATTCTTTCTTTCTTTCTTTTTCTTTTAAATTGCACATGTAAATCCCCAAATGTGCTTTGCCATGCCAGGGACAACCCTCTCTGCTGTGACTTTATATTGGGGAAGAAAATATCAGGACTGGCACAGGTTTCTTTACAATCCAGTTTATAGAACCTGACTAAAGTCCTGGAACATTGCTACCATTCTCCTTAAATGCAAATGTCAGGCGCGCTTCACTTTGCTTAAATATTTGCTTCTCCTTTGTAGTGATTTGGACTCATGATGATGAGCGAAGACTGTCCCTCCCTCCCTCCTTCCCTCCCTCTCTCCCTCCCTCCCCCAGAGGTGACTAAGATTCATCATTTGGACAGTTTTATTAGGAGGCTAGAGTATTCAAATCGAAACGTGTGACTATGATGTCTCATCTGAATGTTATTCAATTAAATGTGTTTTGATGAACTCTGCTTTCATTACTGCAAATATTAGCTGACTCACTACGGCGCCCCCTGTCGGCAGTTACTTGATCTTAACCTGTCAATTGCGTATCACTCCAAACTGGTGCCAATTGGATTCAATTTAAGAGGGAACAGCAAAAGGTGACCATGCTGGCACAATGAATCAAATATTAACAAAGTGGAAGCCATGTTGAGCATTTTTTGAGGGAGGCTGTCCAGACAGATCATGTCCTAGTTAGTTTCGACTTTGATCATTTCTTCCGCAAGCGGGATCTCATCCTCGTTGACGTCCTCCATAAACTGATGTGTCGGCACATTGAGTAGCGACGGGAGGCTGCAGCCCTTCAGGAGGCCGTCTTTGCGATTGTCCAGTGAGGAGCCTTGCAGAGGGAACGTATCAGTAGGTCGTTCCAGCTCGAGATCCTCCAAGCTCATCCTGCAAATGTTGATAAATGACACGATACAGTACTGATTTGGCCAAGATTGTATTAGCTACGGATTGGGACAGAGAATGTGATACTTGACCAACGCTAGCGATAATGACGGTCTGACGAAGACGGACCTCATATCAAAGGTGGAGCCTTTGAAAGCTGGTCTGAGGCCATCTGCTGCAGTGGACACAGTGTAAGGGATGGAAAAATGTTGTTGGGCCCAGTGCTTGTCTTTCTCCAGGGGTGCAAGGTTCTGGTACATGTCATCCACAGCCAGCATTGACACCTTGACAACAATCACAATATCAGTACTGTAAGGTGGGAAAAAACAACCGAGCGAGCACCTGAATGTTTCTGTCAATCAGCTGGTTGGTCTCAAAGTCGTCGTCATCCTCTCCAAACGGGTTGATGATCAGCTCTCCCACTTTGAGCCATCCGGCATAGAAGAAGAACTGCAGCAGCGTGAAGACGGGCACGTACAGGTCCAGCTTGTGGTCCTTGTAGCCTTTTTCCGGGCTCAGGAACTGACGGCCGACGACGCACAAAGCGAAGAAGGAGTAAACGGCCAACGTCACCACCTGTGTTCATGAGACGGTTGAGCAAATAGAAGGCGATGGAAGGAGGAGGTGTGGCTGACTCAGGTACCTGAGTGTAGACCAGAGGGATGCTGATCCAGTCATAATGGAACAAGAGACTGCATTTGGCCCTGTAGTTATTCAGCTCCTGGAAGGACAGTCAAACTGTAGAGCAATGTTCCCAAAGTTGGTCAATGATGTGAAGGCAAAGTTAGTCACATCCATGAGGAGTCTCAAAGCAATGTCGTCCCTCACGCGGGTCTCCTCTCTCGCTCTGGATGCTAGATTGGCGAACCAGGTGAGCGGCATCCAATACTTGTTGAAGTCCGAATGCAGCGACTCCAAAATCTTCAGCTCGTGTGATGTCATAAAGCCTGAAAACAAATATTCACATTTGGTTTTGTTTTTCTTTCTTCCAGATCGATCCCAGTTGATAGATGGATGTTACCTACCGGCCTCCACCACGTGCTCCAGCGTGGGGAAGCGCTTGCGCACTCTGGTGCTGACAGAGCGCAGGATCAGTACTGACGCCAGGTTGGCATATCGCATGAGAGTGCGCCGCAACATGCGGCCCCTCTCGTCGGCTCCGTGGACGTTCCCGGAGACCACCATCATCAGGTTGTCGGGCAGCGGGAAGCTGGTGTATTGACCCCACCAACGATTGAACGCCAACGTTACGTAGAAGCCTGTCCATGCCAAAGGTATAGACATTGAACACGCCGATACCTGATACCTGATCCATTTTTAACATAAATGATCCAATTCCTTGCACAATACCTACCGAGCACAAAGAGAACCGGGATAAAGTTGGTGTTGGTGAACTGGTCACAGTAAAGGGCGATACGCTCAAACACATCCTGCTGCTTGGGTGTGAGCATTAATCTACGTGTTCAAAACAGTCACATATCAATAATGATCAATTGGAACACATTACAATCAACCAATAGTATCACTCTATGTATGATATGATACAATGTGATGACACTTGTGTGACTATAACAACAAAATCACGCTATGATACTATGACCTCAATACTGCCAATATACACTACCGTTCAAAAGTTTGGGGTCACAAAATTGTTTGGGTGACCCCAAACTTTTGAACGGTAGTGTAAATATTATAATAAAATATTATGAATTAAATATTATAAATTATATCTTATATTTGTATAAGATTATATATAATCTATGAATATAAGTATACATATATAAGATTTTTTACACAAGATTATATATATAATCTATAAATAATTATCTAAATAAATATATACACTACCGTTCAAAAGTTTGGGGTCACCCAAACAATTTTGTGACCCCAAACTTTTGAACGGTAGTGTATATTCTAATATGATTCTCTTGTCACGTTAGCAATAATCTGAGGATAGGACCCACCTGTAGAGCACACTGAAAAATAGGTAGACTCCGCAGAAGAGGAGAAACTCCTTGTAGAGCAGCTTGTAGATGCTGCCCTTCCACCTGAACAAGAGCTTGGAGAATCCGCCAAATCTCACATTGGCCACCTCAAGCGTATAGGACACAGTCATGCCTGTAAGACCCGGAGGTAGCTAGCAAACATTGAAGATTTTACAACACACCTTGACCTGCCAAAGAGATGAGGAAGCTGAAGAAAAAAAGGCACTTGGCTCCCAATTTAAAGCCTCCCCTGTGTGCCCTCAACACGCCTTTATTTTGAATTGATGAGCTGGGAACACCGCGCCAAAGACAATTTGCTCACAAATCAATCTTATCACCCTGACACCAAGTTCATAAAAAGTGATGGTTTTTTTTCTCAACTTTTAGACTGGCCATTTATAGTAGTGTGCAAAAGTCATTGCACGTCATTCATTTGTTGTTTGAGCAAAGTTAGTGCAAAAGAGCTATCGTAGAGCACCTAAAAATACTTTAGTCATTTGAAATGAAGCATTTATGACATGTTGGATGTGTTTTGGAATGAGAGAGATAAGAACAGTGGAAACAGCTATGAATGCTAGGTCACATGTCTGTCCCACTCATCACCTTGTCATTAGTTCTCTGCTCATTTGTTTGGTTTTCACACAGCTTCACTTCTCTCTTCTGCTGTAAATCTGCCTCACTTTGCTTTTATGACATCTCCTTTTCCTGTGACAAATGGTATTCTTTTCTATTATCGTGCATCACAAAAGTGAAGGTGAAATGTAAATGCAAGAGACAAACACTCCTCTTCACACATTTATTGTAAAAAATACATATAAAAACCATTTCTGAGACATACAAAAGATTGGAGCTTTAGAAACAGTATATCCAACAGACAAAGACCAGCCGTTTTTTTCCACTGCATTACATATTTACAATTCAATAAATAATATGATGCCTCTGCTGTGTGTGTGTGTGTGTACGCACGCGTGCCGCGCATGCGTACTTGTGTGTTTTTTAAAGATTGTCCATATATGCTGTGATGAAAGCTCTGGTGTCTGTAGATCTGGGGGTCTATTTATACAAAATCCCATCTTTTGTCGAGTTCTCCCTCCCTCCACGCACAGAGCAAGCTTTTATAATTAGCATTGGTATAAATTTGAGGTATTGCACCACACGGTTTGAGAGGGAATTAATTGAGTGGGCTTGGGAAAGTGCCCGCCCACTTTTTGAAAACATACACGCAAACACCTCAAGAGTACACATCATAAATTATCACCACAACAAATGTAACGTCGAATGAGCCTCCCAACACGCGCACACGCACGCTCGCTCACAAGAATTTGGCATTCTTATCGTTGGAAACATGCACAGGGCTGTCCCCTAGTGGCAGGACGAGTTGTAGCACCTCAGCTGGGACCCGAGTATGAAAAGTCGTTTTGGGCATTTCGTCCATATCCTGATTATCCAAATGCTCTTCACCCTCACTAATACAACTCGGATTTGTTGACGTGAATTTTTATCATTTTATTATTATTGAGGACAAAAAAGATATTGAATAAACTGCTTGAAAACAGTGAGGACAGAAAGCGTACTAGTGCATTGACTTTTGGCCGATATTGACAAAATGCTCAAATGGCTTTATCGACTTTTACTAGATGGCCTCAATTTAACTGCACAGTCTTACTGATGAAGACAAAGAGCTTACTAGTACAGGGCCATCAAGGATATTGAATAAAAAAAAAAAGCCTGCAGCTTTTTGAAAAGCTGTGTGCATGTTTACCGGTATTGTGCACTAGTAAGTTGTACTAGCGGTGTCAATATGTTAGGAGTGCGTCTTACTAGTGAGGGGAAAGAGCATCCTTGATCAAATGAGGCACTAGCAGTCGAGTGTACTAGTACCAGGACCGCAAGTTAGATGAAAGATACGGAATAAATGCTCAAACGGGTTTCCATACCAGAGGGGATGATCATAAAAAAACTTTCTGAAGCCATCATTCATCATTTTTTCATTTCCGTTCCGTTCCCCAAATAAACCCTGACCCCGCGGGCAAAGGCAGCAAACACAAGGAGGCTTGAAAAGAAAGTCATACATTGAGCTATAATCATGGTCATGATGATATCATACTGGATAATACGTACTTGCCATTATAAAAAGGTAGCTAGCGCCTTTAAGGCCGATGCATCCGCCGTTGAAACGGTGATAAAAAGCCTGCCGACTCCAGAAAACATGGGGGGGGAAATCTTTTCAGAATCAAAAAGCAGTACCGTTGCCACATTTAACACGATGGAAGTCTGGGTAATTCACATTAGACACTCACTCACTCACTCACGGTCCATCCAAGCACTCGAAAGCAACGGAATCAAGAAAGCAAGACACAAAGGGGGAAAGAAATCCTCAAAGGACAAAAAGTGCTCAAATAGGTGCAAACACCAGCGCTAAACCGAGCACAAACCAACCAACCAACCAAGCAAGCAAGCAACTACCCCCCTTGTAATGTTAACACTAAACACCAGGTAACGAGCGCCCCCACTTTTACTTTTACTAAAAAATAATACACAGGTGGTGACTGAAATTCCTCATCCCGGCCAGAGATGACATCATCTGATGCCAACCTGGCGAGCGAGGGGTTAAATCCAAAAGCAGCCATGGTTTTTTGTTTTGTTTTGTTTACAGTTTGTTGCGAAATGGTCCGGACCTACAAGAGGAACAGGAAGAGGTCCGCGCCGCCCGGAGCTTCTTGGTGGCTTGGTGAGTATGTTTCAGTTTTCATAAGGAGAGAATGTTGACATGGAGGTCTCCTGTGAGGACCAAACAAGTAAGGATGATGGTGCACAGCGAGGAAACATGAGCTCTTTTTTCGTGAACACGAGGCATTACAAAACGAGTAAATAAAGTGAAATACTAAATGACAAATCCAATGTCGACACTCGTCGACTTCCCGCTGGCACGTTTCAAATCATCGGGCCTACCTGAGTCATGGCGGGGGAAGTCATGTGACCTGGGAGTCAATCTGATGGATGCTCTGGGCAGCAGGGCTTCACCTTAGCCCAAGCGTCGATGCAGCTGCGGCCACATAGGACTCGGTTACTCATACGTATTGTGATTCTCACATTTCAATCGGGCTTCATTGGAAGCACTCGTTTGCAGAACATTGACCACACTAAATGGTGCTCTGCTATGAACAAATAGTCAGATCAGACTATAGTAAAAGTATTGTGTCATCCCAGTTCAACATATTCATAGACGCACGCACCACTTCAACTGAAAGGACGTTCACAGCAAGTCAAAGTGAAAGGGCCTTTCTAGATGAGTGAATTTAAGATCAAGTGACAACGTGTAGGTGAAAGAGCGAGTGAGTTACTGGAAAGACACACGGAGATTGACAGTTAGTCGTACAATGAGAATATCAGTGATTTCTTATGATTTGGATCACGAGTGGATTAGTCAACGAGTGAAAGATCGCGAGTTGGCGTATATGAAATTGTTAAAACACACTCAAGGTAAATGAGACTGACGGAGATGCCGTGGCTCGGTTCCAAATGACAACCGCCTGCCTGCTGGGTTTTATTTGCATTTCAGAGGAAGAAGCTAAAAAAAAAAAAGAGCCACACCTCTTAACATGCTTTGTCAAAGTAGGAACTTACAAGACGTGAAACCTCACAGCTGCCTCCGCACGCCCGCATGCATGCACACTGATGTGATGTAACCATGCCTGATGTGCACATGTGCATTGCCTAACCGCATGAACATTTCCTGTGCTCCAATAACAGGGAAGCTAAAACCTCACAAAGTTCCGATAAAAAGTATGCTTTCACAATCTGTGTAAAAGTCTTAAAGGCCACACTGATAAGGTAGAAAAACCACTATGTGCTTTCAGAAAAGGGGGGAAAAAAACAATTAGAAACTAACTCTTATGTGGTCAGTGTTCTTTTTAAGGTATGACAAAAAGGTCACACATTAAGATATTCGGCCTGTGCACCAATTGGTGGCGACTCCAATGAACATGCAAACTGGCAATAAAAAACAAACGAGAAATCCCAATGTTCAGATTGGAATCACGTTGAAGAAGCCTTTCATGTTGTAGCTTTGTCCAATGGTTAGAAACTAGCAGTACCATCAAAGAAGCCAAAGTGGGCACTGTCTGTCGCTACTTATTGTTGACCTCTCCCAACAAACAAAAGTGTGTTTTTGTGCGTGCGTCTGCATGGAGTCAAGAGGTTATTGGTTACCTCTTGTGGTAGACGCAGAGACACGCCAGCCTGGCAATGGTCTCGCCTTGCACCAGATCCTCCAGACAGATGGAGCACTCGCCGCTGTCTTTGCTCAGCACGTCCGCTGGAGGCGCACACACACACACAACACACTTGTTGTCACCAACGATTTTCATTTGGCAAAATGGCTTTCAATAACACACGCAGACTTCTTACCGTTGTAGGGAAGCGGCGGGGACGTGAGGCAGCTCAGTAGGTGATCCTCGATGCGACCGCCCGGGAACGGCTTGGAGCAGAAAGGACAGCGGATATCTGCGCACACACACACACCCACACCAATGGATTTGGAAGTCAAAATTGTTGCTAAAAGACACTGAAGGAAAAAAAAAAAAAATCCATGTTGCTGATCTGTATTAGAGGTGTCAAAATTAAACGATCAATCGACAACAAATCGATCAGCAAATGAATGGTCTGGTACGTATTTCATTTTTTGATTTTTAAAAACCTCCTTTCATCTCCTGTTGGTTTCATCAAATTTGTGCCTTCAAAGTATCTGCGAGCACTCAATAGTTGAGTGTTATTCTTCTGCGGTAGTGAACATCCTAATTGCATTGAAATATTAGGAACTCTGATTCATCACTATTATATTGCGTTAACATTTCGCAGGTCTGCCTGCGTGTGAAAGAGTCTTCGGATGTAACCGAGGCAGGACGGCCGGCCGGCCAGCGTCTGTGTGCAAGAGAATGTCGGAAAGTTGAGACAATTGTGTGAACTTTAACACCTGGCCGGCCTGCACTGTCTTTTCCCATCTCGTTGCATGGAAAGCAAATACTATTTCACCGCTGACTCCCAAAACTCGACTACTCAAAACTAGTCCATGCCCATTCATCCCTGAACTTTGATTCTTGAACATGATGTTTTTGGTCAAGTAGAAAAGGATGGAAACACAAAATGTGCTATTCCAGCGTTTTGCATTTTCATTCTGCTGCATTTGCATCTTTGCACAAATAAGCACCTCCTATCGTTTTGATTCGCTGTCCTGTTATTTTCATTTGTCTAGGAAGTCCCAGGACTCGGGTATCATATTTGCGCGACGTTGCGTTGCTGTGTACAGGCGCAAACGGCAACGGAAACATCCTGTGGGCATACAGAAAAAGGCAGATCTGTTGGAAACTTGCTGTCAGTTTTAGCTAGGACACAAGGCTAAAGCGTTTTGAAATGTAAAGGAGGCGAGACGTTGCCTGTTTGCAGTGGGAATGTGAGAAAGGCAGGACAGGGGTGTGACGCTAACAACCGACACTTCTCCACCCTGTTCTGGGTGTCAGGCAACTATTTTAGATGTCCCTCTAGACACTGACGTCTTCCAAACATCTGACTGCACAGTAACAAAGTGCATCGTTTTTTCCATCCATGGGGTATGTGGACGCAATGTCAGCGAGCTGGGATTAAAGACTGTAAAATATAATGTTCCATGCAAAGTTCCATTCTTCTGAGCATGAGGATCCGTGGACAACGCAGATGGTCCAAAGCGTGCGTGCGTGCGTGCGTGCGTGCCTTCCTTCCTTCCCGGCCGGCCGGCCTACTTTCTCCAAAGCCAGCATTTACTTATTTCCTGACCCCATTCATTTCCCAGCTCAATTGGCTGGAGGGCCTGCATGGGAAAAGCTGAAACATACACAGTGGTGTTTTGCCACATGGCTCTGTTGAAAGTGAAACTAGGCCTTTCATTTTCAGCTGCCAGGCAGGCCTCCCTCCGCACTTACAAGGAAGGTGGTGGGTCTTGCATGTCATTCCATCAAGTCTTGCGTCAGCGGCTCAGTTTACACAATACAGGCCCAGATGACTGCCCTCATCATAGAAGCATGAGAAAAGAGATGATCTGCACAAGAATGTCAAGTTCTTCAAATCGGTTTTGGTTCCACATGCTGATGGACATTATGCACAAGTTTTATTCCCGCTTGACAAACCTAATTGAAAGTGGCTTGCCTTCTCAAATGTAATCATTTTGTCATTCACACATTTTTTTGTGAGTAAGCAGATCTCATGCCTGTGTCAAGCTATACTCTGCCCCCTCCCTGTACGATTTATGGTTCATCTCCTTGATAGTTCATGAGCTGTTGAAACTTTCGACTGTTTTGCTATTTCCCCTCTGAACCGTGAATGAGCACCAACCTCGGAAATGTGGTGGGAACCCAGGCGGTTTGAAACCATTACAAGCTTCCTCTTGGGAGCAATGTTACCACCGTCGAGTGACAAATACAGACAGATTTGTGTCCTGTAGTTTCATGATTCACTTGATTTAACACGCACTCCTATATCAAATCAATATGTGAGAGTCTACACTGACTCTCAGTTGGTTGACTGATGATGTAAAACTCATTTGGCGGGCGGTGTTCTGTGGATTTATAATCACCCCCATCGTGATTGAGTTGCTAGAGTTTGTGCGTTGTTGTCGTCGTTGATTTTGCCGAGCGCCATTGAAGGGATCACTGATTTACGGCTTTGAACGTGCTTTGGCGTCGCCGAAAAGAAAACAAATGCGCTTGTATAGAGTACATACATGTCCGCTGAGCTTGGATATGAAATAAAACATTTTCTAAAGGGCAACCCTGTCACTTTTTACGACTTGGAGTTGCAATAGATATTAAGGCGTAAAGATCGAGTCGACTTGTCTTCAAAACCAATGCAAGCTGTCAGTTTACCCAACAGTTACGTACGGCAGGGACTTGAGATTTGATTGAGTTGAACATGACATGGGAATGCTGAATGGGTCACGACGTCTCGACTTACTGCCATGGCGGTTGTTGACGCGGTACAGGCCGATCCAAGCCTCAGACACCGGCCGCTGGTGGGTGCCCCGAACGCGGGCAGACCTGGCTCCGACGCTGCGGCCCCCGGCGTGTCGGTTTCCGGGCAGCCGCTCGGAGAACGTGCGGTGGGGCGTGTGGCCTGTTTCGTCTCCGGGCTGGTGCTCCACGTTGGCGGGAGCCTGTGGGCTTGTGTTGCCGTCCTCCTCCGTCTTGCCTTCGCTGTGGTTGTCATCCGCCGGGGACGCCTGGCTCATGCTAGCCGGGATTCCGTGATGGTCGGCAGGGCTGCCGTCGGCGCTCGCGCCATGCTGGCCCAGGTCGGAGTCGCTGCCTTCCTCCGAGCGGCTCCGGTTGACTTCGGTGTCCTCAAAGCTGCCCGAGAAGTCCACCATGAGGCTGGTAGGCCTGGCACAGCGGGGCCGCCGGTACGAATCCCGCTTGGTGGTGCCGTCCTTCCCCAGAGTGGAAGGCACCGGGTCTTCCTGGAGGCGACTCGCTCTCGTGCCCATCGCTAGCGAGCGGGCGGGCGGGCGGGCTAATGGAGCCTGGCTAGCCGAGCAATCGAACGCTTTACAACACGGTAACAACGACCTCGACTCGTCCCTTTCAGCTACGACGCACTCTCGTCTGGAAACGACACCGCCAGCGGCTGCCTGGCGACCAACGACTTAGCTGGACGGACGCGCTTTCTTCCCTTGGCCTCAGTTTGTCCTTCCAGTCCACATTTTCCTCTCTTTTATGACGTACTGGTTCTCGTTGCTGCAGCGGAAATAGAACGCTCTCGTTTCCTGCTTTGAACAGTGTACAGTTACGGTAACGCACCGTTTTTGGCGACGCCACGATCATATCCTTTTTACCAACAAACACCCAGTTCATATGGCCATCGCCTCGTCTTGTACAGTTATTTCGGCTCTCACATTTTAAATGATCGTTTTAGTTTTAACAGCATTTTGGGTGATTTTCTGAACTGGGGGCGCGTGATTGAGCAGGCTTACAGTAAAAAAATAAAAAAATAAATAACATCACGTCGTCAACCAATGCGCGCGCGGTCATGTCAAGACCTGCCAATCGGCGCATTCGAAAGAAACAGCTGGCCGATGTCAACCAATCAGCACTCTCGAGAGAGAAGCAGCTGGGTCGCATGAGGGCATTTCAGGAAACTACAGACAAGTTTGTTTGACCTGATTGAACGAGCTTCGTGAACAAATGACACAGCAGAGCCGTAGACGCTAAGGCCACGCGTTCAAACTATACAGGTGCGTCTTCAATGGAAATGTTTCCGTCTTTTTTCGCACTTGAGCTTGTTTACATGAAGCGGCTGCCCACTGCTAAGCCGACACACTTACACGACACAGCACTACATCAGCGCTAGGGAGTGGTGTGTCGGTGATTTAAGTCGTTAATTTAGGCGTCCATAATATGATTGTCTGCCACTAATAGGACGTTTTCAGGTGTGTATCTAAAATCTTTGCATCATGGATCTTGTTCAAGCCAGGCTTTTGTGGACTTTGTTCGCACTTTATGGATATGTCACCGATCGACACGCCCCTTTTGTTGACATTGTTCAAGTGAGCAATGCGAAACCATTCATCTAATCTGTCATGTTGTGTCAACTTGCTTTACTTATTTCCATTCAGGCATGAGGGGGCTGGATTTGCAAATAAACATGGCCTCCTCCACAAGCGGAAGGAGCTTGACCTCCAATTACGTCCCGCCCTCTCTGGAGAATAAACTCCTGACTCAGACATCCTCATCATTGCCGAGCTTTTCGCTCCAGCCCTCCGGCCTGACCTCCACCTCCTCCTCCAGCCTCCTCTTCTCCGCCTCGTCCTCCATCGCGTCGCCGCTTCTCAGCACCCAAAACACTCTACTGAGTTCTTCCCGTCTCACCTCTTTCACTCCTTCCACCAGCAACCCTCTCCTTGCTACCTCTTTAGTCGACGGTGCTCTCCTCTCTCGCTTTTCCCAGCCGCCATCTTTCCTCCTACGGGACAGAGACCCGAAGAAGGTTGATGAAGGAGGAGAGGAAATATCAGAAGCGCAGCCTTTCTCTTTTGAAGAAACAAGCGTGGTAAGTGATCATTTTGTCTCTCACTTGTAATGCCCACAAGGGGCCTCTCAGGACACATTTCAGGATTAACCTTAAATGGGTTATAACCTTTTCGGGTAAATTTGAATTCAGATGTTCTTAACTTCTGTTTCAGCTGTATTCCGATGAAGATGACGAAATGCCGTCTGAGGAGGAAGAGCAAAGTGAGGAGGAAATGGTTGTATCTAAAGCTATGGAAGTGTGCATCCCGGAGCACCGGGAGAAGGTGGAAATGGTGGTCAAGAGACGGGAGGAATTTGCCCAGGTAGTCCGTGACCAGCAGCAGATTGACGAGGAGCTCAAGGATAAAAAAGTAGGGAGGAAATGCCAAATAGGTTGCTCATTCTGTCTCAGGAATTTGGGCTCGGATTGGTTAATAATGTTGTTTTTCACCCTGCTGTGTCCACTTAGTATTTCCTACTGAATGCCGTGTGCTGCTCCCTGGTCCAAAAGAGCACCAACCCGGGTCAGAAGGACTGGCACTCTGAGCAAAGTGTGTGGACCAAAATCACCAACCTGGTGAAGAAGATTTCTGAATTCGACCCCCAGTTTGTTCTGAAGGTACACGAACAACAGGGGAAAAAAAGATCAAATGATGCAAAAAGCATCACGTCACCAATGAAGAAAGTCTGCCTTTGGGGCTGCTATGGAAAAGAGCAAAAAATCTCTTATTTACCACAAGGGCTACAATTGATGGTGTCGAATAATTTCGGACTCTATTATTGGGATAAATCCATTCTTAACACACTTGGGACCGATTGTTTTTTGTGTCATTCATGCGTACACTATGTTTGGGTGCTCCCCTCCCTCCCTCCCTCCCTCCCTCCCTCCCTCCCTCCCTCCCTCCCTCCCTCCCTCCCTCCATGTAGGTGGCGCTGTACACAAGACAAGAGTTGAACATTCGCATCACTGCCAACTTCCTGCTGGCCCTAGCCGCCAATCTCCCGGCCACCAAGTGTCACGTGCGCCGCTACTTCTGCGCCAGCGTCCAGCTGCCGTCCGACTGGCTGGAGGTGGTGCGCATCTACAGCGCGGTACGTCCACCGCCGTTGTGTTGTAACGGAGCAGCCGTCAATCCCATTCTGCTCTTTTAACTTGCTTGCAGTGCTTCAGTCGCTCGCTGCCCATGTGCTTGAAGAAGGCCATGGCTGACAAGTTTAAGGAGTTTAGTGAGTACCAGCTGGCCAAATACAACACACGCAAGCATCGCTGTAAGCACAACCGCAACAAGAGCAAGGTACAATATTTGCTTCTCATGACATTCGCAATGCTTAAACCTTCTCTCAAATAATTGGTTTATAATCAAACGACTGTTTGCCCATGTGGATGTAGTGTCAATATTTATTTTCTTTGTTCATTTGATAATTCCATTGTTCAATTTGTACAACTGACGTTCTGCAGAAGCCAAGCGACAAAGATCTGACAAAGTGGGCCAACTGGCTCCGATCCGATACGACAATTCTGCAGAAATATGTAAGTTCAAAGAAATGAATGTAATCGAGTTTATCCGCAAGATCCATTCGAAGGATGATTAATGCTGACTTGTTTGCATGCGTAGCTGAATACGGACGTCAAAACGACTGTGGACAAAAAGCAAAATGAGTTCAACATGAAGAAGATGATCAAGAAGTTTCACATCAAAGAACCGGCCGAGCATGTCATGGCCATCTTGGGCCGAAAGTAAGATCACGGACCAATGATGCAAACTGTCACCGAGGTCGTCATCTTCTCCTTCTTTGCAGGTATCCTGCAGACCAGAAGGCGTTTAACCGCAGCGGTCTGAAGGGTTACTGGGACAGAGACAGAGCAGGTCAAAGGATGAAGCTCAAGGATGCAGAGACATGGGAGCGCCTACTTAGTCAGGAGGGCAACAAGGCCGCTACCTGGGAGAAACTCATTGGTATAGCTTTTTAAGATGTTATCCAATTTGTCCAGATGAATAAATAGATAAGCATGCAACAATATTCCTTTCATTTGAATGATCTTTTGTGTTGAAAAGCTGCACTCTCCCCTTCCTTAACATGGACTCATTTTCCCTCCAGACAATAATTCACTGCCCTTCATGGCCATGCTGAGGAACCTGAGAAACATGATCAAGCAGGGTATCAGTATGACTCATCACGAGAAGATCCTCAGACGGCTCGTCAATAAAGTGAGACGCTTTCCTTCATCGTCTTAGCGCAAAACGTCGATCCTCCGAGCAAAAATGTTGTGATTGATTAACAGAAAGCAGTGGTTCAGAGTCGACAGTTTCCCTTCCGCTTCCTGTCTGCCTACAAAGTCATCATGGAGCTTTGCAATCTTTGTGAGTCATCATACTTAACCTCAGAACTCCGAAATGCAGGCCGGCCAAGTACTGTCTGGATCAATACTGCCAGCTTGTTCCATATCGTCAGTATTTAGAATGACCATATAAATCACCTCCCTGATCCACCCCCACAGCGATGGCGCAAACATCCTCCAACAGCGAGATCCTGAAGAACATCCTCAAGAAGATTCCCAAGAGTAAACGCTTCGGCCGCCTGGACTGGCAATCGGCCAGCAGGAAGCGGCTACGGGTGGCGCTCGGCGTGCCTTTTGTCTACCGCGTTTATCGCATGAAGAAGGATCACTTCTTGAAGGCAAAGTATGACGACAACAAGTGAAGAAATGCAAATTGAAAGAATATGAAGTCACTAGGTATTTATTTATCTATCTATCTGTCAGTCTGGGAAAGCAGAGAGTCAGCCTGCTGGAACGTTACCGGCAAGCCCTGGAGAAGGCAGTGCAACTCTCATGCCGCTACAACATCCCGCCCCTGCCGGGACGCACAGTCATCTTGGTGCACAACACCAGGAGCAACAGACAGGGCTGGTGCAAAAAGCTGGACTTCTGTATTCCACCCAAGTCCAATGACGAGGAGGAGGAGGAGGAGGACGATGAAAGGAAAAAGAAAAAGAGCAATGAGGATAAGCTCTGTCCTTCTGTAAGATATGCCATTTGGATTGAGAAAATTCATAGTTCTAGAAATATTTTAATTTTTCTTTTTTTTTTAAGAACAATGCTGCACAAGAAGTTTGATTTGGGGAGAAAAACTCAAAGTATTTGAAGTCAGTTGATCTCCTTGATCGTCGTGCTTGGTATTTTTTCACAGGCACTGGAGGTTACCGTTCTGCTTTCGCTGATGCTCGCCAACAGCTGTGAGGACGCCCGCATCTTTTTGCTGAATTATCATATTTGCAAAGAGGCGCAGCTGGAGTCTGATGTGGTTTTGGAGAACGTGTTGAGCCTGACCAAGCAATTCAAGGTACAGTGACCGCAAAGATGGGCACGTACGTAAATGCAATGACGTGGACCGACAGAGCTTTCCGTTGTCCTTTTCCAGGCGTTGGAAGACATGCAAGTGGATGCTCCGCTAAGTATTTACTTCCACCAGGTTCTCCAGAAACACAAGGTTTGTTGCTTTGTCCAAAAAATATCAAATGTTCAAATTTGTCAAAAGTAGTACGTTGTGACATTTAATTCTGCTGATATTTGGATGTTTTAAACCAAAACGTGCAACTTTATTTACGTACATTTCTGATTAGCCTTTGTTTTAATGATAGAAAACCAATCGAAATACCCGAGGTACTTTTGTACCTGTTGACCTACTTTTAGAAAAACTGATTGTGATTCCCTCAGTTGGACAACATCATCTTGCTGACTGAAGATTACACTAACTATGAGCTGGAGTGGGCCATCAAGACCTACAGGAAGGAAACCAACAACAAATGCCTTTACTTTGAACTCGTCATGTCGGATACGTAAGGCGTTACCGCCTGAACGCAATTTCTACTCGCTTCCTGAATTGAAGTTAATGTTGTTTTCTTTGAAAATAGCGCATCCCGGTTCACAACCTATGACAGGAACCATATCTTTCTGCCAGGCTTCAGCGAGCAAATTCTGAGGTAAAAATAAATAAAAAATTCAATCGGTTAGATTAGAAAAAATACACAAATGTCTAGCAAAAAATAAAAAACTATCAGATACAGAATAATAGAAAGGAAGAAAAACAATATTAAATGGAAAAAAAAGTTTGAGACCAAAAAATGAATAGAATTGGACGTTTTGCAGCGAGCAAAAAATAGATGCATTTATGTATCTGTACATTTTGAAACCAGGTTTGTGGCTGAGCGAGGCTCATCCAGGCTGCTGGACCACGTGGAGCATTTGGACAAAGTGTATAACGTACCACCACCAACAGGAGCCAAAGATCCTGAGATTACCAATAGCCTGCTCTCCATTCCCACCACTCCCAAGTTAAGGTAAAAGCATGACTCATTTCGTGATATTTTTCTCAGTTTAAGATTGGAGAATTGTTTTGTATAAAAAAAAAAAAACAACAGCAACTCGCCGGTCTGTCCTCAGGTGGCGTGGTGTGCGCGTCTTCATATCGTCCACTTTCCGCGACATGCAAGCCGAGCGTGACGTCCTGGTGCGCAGTGTCTTTCCGGAGCTTCGCCGGCGCGCTGCGCCGTACTGCCTCCACCTGCAAGAAGTGGAGCTGCGCTGGGGCGTGACTGAGGAGGAGTCGGGCAGGGCCGCCGCACTTTGCCTGGCGGAGGTGGCTCGTAGTCAGATGATGGTGGCGATCCTGGGCCAGAGGTACGGCGTGGTTCCAGACGCACTTGAATTACCGGATCTGCCGCAGTACAAATGGGTAAGAAAAGGTGTCTTCCTGTAATTTACACTTTAGCAGGAAAAATACAATGATGTAATCGGTGAGAATATTAGAGTGCAAAACCTTTGAACATTAGACAGCATTGAAAAGCCATGCTACCACAGAGAAAGACCTGCTCTTTCCTTGAAAATGTTGCCATGTATCTTTCCTGATGATAAAATGTTTGTTTTTGTGTCTTAGCTCAAATCGGAGCCTGAAGGCCTGTCAGTTACGGACATGGAGATCCGTCACTTTCAGGCACTCTATGGCGATGCAGCAAAGCAGAGGATGTTGTGCTACTTTAGAAATCCTGATGTCATCAAGTATTTTAATTTTTTATTTTTTTCCCCTCCATCAAAATCTGATGTTGAGAAAATATCTAGTCTCTAACTATCCAGATAGCTGGCTGATCCGTGTGGTTTTTGTTGTTGTCCAGAACAGTGCCTGTGGCATGGAGGTCCCACTTTGCTGCTGAATCAAAGGACACCGAGTCCAAAATGGAGCGTCTGAAGCAATGGATCCACATCCACAAGCTGAAGGTCAACGACAAGTGAGTTGTCCCATTAAATTTCAATGGAATGCTTCAGTCAGTGTTGCTGGCCAATGACAAGAAATGATTGGACTTCTTTTGGTCCCAGTTACC
Organism: Syngnathus acus; assembly: GCF_901709675.1. NCBI lineage: Eukaryota > Metazoa > Chordata > Actinopteri > Syngnathiformes > Syngnathidae > Syngnathus > Syngnathus acus. The sequence continues at coordinate 10,950,350 of NC_051102.1, read as the reverse complement.
CGTGTGAGTGGGGTGGTGTCGTGGAAGGCAAACCCTACTTGAAGAACCTGGAGGTCTTTGCCAAAGCGGTGCTGGAGGACCTCTGGGAGACTGTCGTCAAGCAGTTTATTAACGTGAGCAGTTCGACGGCAGCGTCTCGCTACGGCTACCGAAACGAGCGTCTCGTTTCTTTTTCTTTTTCTCCCCCTCAGGAGGACGAAGAAGACGAGGCCGACACATCGGCCGAAATGTTAGAGCAGGAGGTTCACCAGGAGGCGCTGCGGAGGCAGTTTGTCAGCCGGGCCAAGCTGCTGTCTGCCGCTGTGGAAATGGTGGAGCAGGTGCAGGCCAATGGAGGTGCCGTGGTAGTGGAGGGAGCACCAGGGCAGGGCAAGACAGTCTTCATGGTAACTTGTTTCTTGGGGGGAAAAAATCATAACTTTATTCTTGAACAACTTTAAATTGTTGTGTCAGCTGGCTTTTTTCTTATTGATCTTTTTTTTAATTTGTTTTATCTTGAACACAGGCGGCTCTAGCCGAGGCTCTCAGAAGCGGAGCTAAGTCCAAGAAAAACTTGGCCTGTGATGTCATCTCATACTCAACAGCTGCCAGCCAATCGTCTCGCGGCGTGGAGAAACTCCTGAGATATCTGGTCCGCTGCTTGAGGCGGCTTAAAGAGGAGGAATTGCCTCTCCCTCTCTCTTACGAGTGGGTTCAAATCATCTTACAGTAATGCGCGTGTGTGTGTGTGTCTTTTGTAAATGTATGGATATTGTAATTCTTGAAAGGGATTTGCTGTCAGACTTTCACGCCACTTTGAAAGCCATGAAGAGGAGCAAGCCTCTCGTGCTGCTGGTGGACGGCGTGGATCTTGTGTGTGACGACTGGGATCAGCTGCGCTCTGATTGGATACCGCAGCACCTAGCACAGGTCTTTCATTCTCTTTAGTGCCATATTATAATGGCTGGCTTTTTCCCAGCAGGTAGAAGGGTTTTCATTTTTTTCGAGCTACTGATTTGATTCCAAATGACAAAACACAATCCTCACGTTACTGTTCCCAGGGTGTTTGTTTGGTGACGAGTGTTGCGACCACCTCACAGTTGTTGCACGCCTTATCCAAAAAGAAATCCACGCTGCTCTTCACCCTGCCGCTGCTTACCGTGACAGAGCGAAAGGAAGTGGTTCAGAAAGAACTGGAAGTGTTTGGGAAGAAACTCAGCGACGCCGCTTTCAACAATCAGGTTGCTGCCTCTCATCAACGACATCATTTTTTGCCACACTCGATTCTTTCTCCGTGACGTTCTTGTGTGTTTGCTCCAGCTGCAGACGCTCATCATGAAGAAAAGTGCAGAGTGTCCTCTCTACCTGCACATGGCCTGTGAAGACCTGAGGAACTTTGCTTCCTTTGACAAGGTTCCATTGCTTTCACTCTCTCAAAAAATGCACTATTTATGTTTGGAAATTGCCAACACTTTATTCTCGTCATCATCCAACTGTATTCTGTTTTCAACTCAAACGTCATACTCCAAAATGTTTCATGTTATTTGACTAGAAATAGAAAACTTTCAAATGGCGTCTTTGTGTATTAGCTGAACGAGAGCCTGCAGGCTTTGCCTCAGTCTGTCAATCTGCTGGTCCAGTACCGCTTGAAGAGACTCTGCTCGGAACACAGAGGCCTGCCGGGACTCTGCTGGGCTCTGGGGGCCCTCACCGTCCGCACCGCTGGTAGAACAAACACTGTTGCCACAGTTATATGTCAACTCTGCAGTGATCCATGCAATTTTAGAGTTTTTGAAGCTAGATAGCATTTTGTCGCAACAATACTTTTGCCTTTAGCTCACGCAGACTCAAAATATTGAGCTGCTTCATTTTTTGTTGTTGTTGCTACATTAGCTAACTATCTTCTTTTCATGTCCAGGCCTGAGGGAGCACGACTTCTACTCCCTACTATGCGCTTGCAACGACCTGTGCTCGCTGAAAGGACAGGTCACATGGCAACAAGTGCTGGCGCTGTGCAGGAGCCCCAAAGGACGCATCCCCATGGTGACCTTTACCCGCATCGTGCATAGCTTGCGAAGGTGATTATGCCAGAAGTTGATCACAGTGGCCTTAGAAAGAAAGTGCACCTTTCTTCATAGTGGTCTAAGCAAGGGTCCGATATATTCACTCAAAATGGCTTTTAAAAAGTCCTCCAATTGGCCAAAGTCGATCTAAGTGGGGTAGATGGTGTTTTGCAGTCTGGTCAGTCCATCTCAGCTCCACGACGCCGACGACGTGCTGGCTCTGTCCAATCCGGACGTAAGGCGGGCCTTTGAAGACGTCCTTCTGCCCTCAGAAGACCACCGAAGAAGAGCTCACCTTGTGTTAGCGGGTAACAAACACAAAAGACTCAAAACATCTTTTGATGAAAAAGCGTCACCATTTTTTTTTTTTCTGTCGGGGACCCGGTGCAGGTCACCTGTGGGGGCTGGCCGACGCTCAGGGTGCTGATACTTTTCTTCACGGAGAGGTGGACGCTGTCCAGCAGCTTAGTGCTAGTCTGGTTCGTCATCCTCTGAACAAACAGGCATAGTTTAAGTGATTACTTGTGTACTAGATCTTTTTTTTTTTTTGCTCTGTAGATACAAAGTGATGAGCTGGAGGTTCTGCGTTCGTTGCTTTCCAGCTATAACTTCCTGTACGCTAATGTGCGCAGCAAACTGCTGCACCATCTGCTGGACACCTACAATGAGCACGGTGGGTCAACAATTTCGTCACGATAGAGCCATTTCCAACAACCCCTTGTCAGCCTCTAAAAGCGCCTACGTTCCTCACAGATAAGAAGTCGCCCCCATTGAGCGTCAACCAGCGGGCCGCCGTGGACGACTGCCGAGATTTCCTGCAGCGCCACGGCGCCACGCTCTCTCGCTGGCCGGCGCTTTTTGTTCAACAGGCCCTCAACGAACCACCTGAAACCCTCGCTCGCGCCTGGGCCCGAGGCCTGATGGGTAGCGAGAGCGTAAGGGTGCTTGAGTGGCTCAACAATGACCATCAAACCTTTGAAAAGAGCAGGTACAGCGCCGGTCATCTCAATCTGTTCCGCAACTTTCAAAAACATGTGGATGTTTCTTTTTGTGCATGTGATTCTTCTTCAAAAGTCTTATGTGTCGGTGCTCTCTGATATTCCATCAAAAGAAAGTGGCCTCAGAAAGGCTACCCCCCACCCTAACCCTAACCGCGGCCTACAAAATGTGCTGTGTGTCATTTATGCTGCAGTCAGCTGGTGTCCACCTTCACATCTGAGCCTACGTGCTTGGCAGTAGACTGTGATGGAGAAATGGTGGTCGGGACTGGGCAGGGAACTTTGCATTTCATCAATGCAAACACAGGACAGGTACTCCACAAGGAAGGTCTTGTTTCCATACGTTCGTATATGCGAGTGCACCGTTAGGTATCAATGCTGTAATCCAGATAGATGGAGGGACAGTATCATTTTTAAACGGGAGTTGTTTTTTGTGTATCATGATACTAATAGTGAAGCTGGTTTTGTCAAATTGCTAAATCTCAAATGATTTCTCATGATTTCCAAGTCTTATTGCGATCTGATGCCAAGTTGAAATGTTTTCTGGCTGGCTGTATCACAGCAAGTGAAGTCGCTGGTAAGCAGCTGTGATGGCATTTCCAGCTGCCTCTTCCTTAAAGATGGACGCATTGCTACAACCTCCTTTGACGGGCAAATCGAGATCTGGGATAGCGCCAATGGTTGTCGGTGAGTGGGCTCTCCTGTAGCGCATCCTGAACACATGCCACCACAGGTGAATTTGAATTTCCTTTGCAGAACGTCTCTTATTAAGGGTCACACTAATGTGATAACAGCCAGCGACATCACCACCGACAGGAAGCATTTGGCCACCGTATCACTGGATTACACCATCAAAGTTAGCTAGCTCCTGTTCATTTCTTAATAATCCGTCCCGAAACTCTCGCCGATGAAAGAACTTTGTTTGTCAGGTTTGGTCTTTGAGCGAAGGTGACATTGCGGCAGTTCTGCCCAGCGACAGCCCTCTAAACTGCGCTACGTTCGACCCCGAGGATCGCCTGCTGGCTGCCGGCTGCTGGAACGGGAAAGTTGTCGTGTGGAAGTGGCTCCAGTGTAACCTCCGAGTGGTGAGTTTCCGTTCCGATCGTGTCAGTTGGCCGCCGCGACGCAATTTCTGAAGAAGCGCATGGTCATGCGCTCACTCCCACTGGCTTTGTCACATCACTGTGTGTTTATTATGCTCTATTCTCCGCACAGTTGCTGTGCGGCCACAATTGCTCTGTGCGTAGCCTCTCCTTCTCGCCGTCGTCGCCAACCACGCTGTGCTCGGGCTCTGTGTCTGGCGAAGTGCGTGTCTGGTCTGTGGACGCCTCCACCTGCGTGGGATGCTTCCAGGCGCACGTCGGTGCCACCGATTCCCTAGCCTTCCTTGACCAAGGCCGCTTGCTGCTGAGCGCCGGCTCCGATCACATGGTGGCTACATGGAAATGTGTCAATCATTTGCCCTTGTAAAGACAATAAGATGATTTCAATTTGCTTAACAGCTCCAGTTGTGGTCAGGTGGACTCGGACGCTCAATCGGCACTTTAAGGAGAAAAGGGGTAAATGTGACCCGACTTTGCTCGGCTGATTTTTTTGCTTTTATGGGGTTCGAGACTTTTATGCTTCTAAAACTAATGACCATAATTCTAGCAAAAATGTCCTTTGTTTATTTTTAGCTAGTCCCATCAACCACTCATGAAAACGCTACTTTGGCAATTCCCAGCTTCCTTTCTTTCTTCCATGCTTCCGATAGAGTGAGCAAGAGCCTCCTCACAAAAAAAGCAAGTGCCACGCCTCGACTGAGGCCGCCGTGCTGTGTGCGGCCGTCAACGGGGACCATGTGGCTTTGGGTTATAGTGATGACGGCTTCAAGCTCTTCTGCCTCAGCTCAGGTGGGCGGGCTGAAGGCAATACGAGACATGCTCAGTGTAGATGTCAATTTTGGAATTGGATGTGGTTTGACTCTTCTTTTGGCAGGTGAGATGATTTGGGAGTCTGGCCTTTCCCACCTGAGTGTACCATCCCTGCTGTGGGTACGCACGGATGCCACCGACGCATCGCCACTGCTGTTGTCCTCGGGGCACGACAAGCGTGTGCGGCTGTGGCGGAGAAAACTCGGGGCGGACGGAGAGCTGACGGGCCTGGAGATGACGGACATGTTTGGCACTCAGTTTGGCATCATCCATACCATGGCACACAACGCCACTTATTTGGCCACCGCTTTAGGTGACAAATGATAAGACGGGACAAAGTGCATTTGACATGTCTTCACGAGTAGGCCCATAAATAAGTCAAAAATACACACAATTTGGCTTTAAAGCTACCCTTCTTCGACTATTTACCTTGCTAGACCTGCCATAAATTCTTGTAACTCAACACAAATGATTAATTGGTGCCCTACGTATGCTGTGTTTGTCTGTTGGAACAGATGACTGCACTATATTCCTATGGCTGCTGAGCAAGCTGAGCGATTACAATTCCGAGCCCCCTGCTGGCCTGCTCAAGGGCCACAGCGCTTGCGTCACCTCCCTGGCCTTCAGCCCCGATGGTGAACAACTGCTCTCTGGTGGAAAAGACAAAGTAAGAACAAGTGTCTCCAGTTCAAATACATATGTAGGACACGTGTGTGTGTGTGTGTGTGTGTGTGTGTGTGTTTATACTCTCATTTACTGAAAAATATATAAGTATATTGTGTTTTGTAGGCTCTCATGGTGTGGGACATGACCTTGACTCCTCCTGGTCTTTCCAAAGTGCTTCCAGCTTTCCACAGAGACTGGATCACAGGCTGTGTTTGGACTCCAGACTGTGTGGTGAGCCATCGCTTGCTTGCTTTTTTCTCTCAATTTGTCATAATGGTGGTGAATTGTATGCAGAATTTTGCACCAAAAATGAATATTTATATTATTTAGAGTATTTTTTTTATATAGTATATGGACATATCCTGTATTAAATTTGATTTGTTAGACTTTTTGGGGTTCATTTTTTTCAATACTTAAATATCACAAAATTCATGATTTGACTATTGATGAATGCTTTATCAATATGCTTTTATTCTGCTTCATCACAATGATGAAGTGCTTTTCAAGCGCTTTAATCTTGTGCACTGTTTCCTGGTTGTCTTTGTGTTTTTGTAATTGGCAGATAAGCTCATCGAATGACGGCAGACTTTGCTTATGGGATTTAGAGGCGGGTCAAAGCCTGCGAGAGATCACCTGGACAAGTCCTCTCACGTCTGTCTGCTGCCTGGTGAGAGTCGTCCGGCCTGGCAGGCAGTAAATGTCCCTGCGGGCGTCTTATTGGCCGCACGTGCGCCTACAGGGGCCATACGTGGTGGCCGGATCCACCGATGGCAACCTGCACGTGTGGGAGTGGGAGACCAGTGTGAACATTTGCCACATCTCCGCCCACGAAGGACAGATCCGTGCTTGCTCCATCGTCCCCGATGCCTGTAAGCCTCAACTGAGCATCATTTTCATATATATTTTTTTAAATGTAGCCTTGCATTCTTTATTTCTAGACAACAAAAAGAAATCCGAGGACCTCACGGTTCTTACTGCCGCCCAAGATGGAATCATCCGGCTGTGGAAGCCCTTACAGGTTTTGGATTTGATTTTGTATCCAATTAGATAATAATTGAAGTCATTGCATTACAATGTGCTCTCAAGAATAACAACATAAGTAATGACAATAAATAAAAATCCCGAATGAATTTTGTTGTAAGAAAACATTATTATTATTATCATTATTTGCATAATAATGTGGAAGACAATTGACGCACGCAACGGGGTTCATCCTATGTGTCGGTGCACAGGTGGAACACTTTAGCACCTTCCAGGGTCACAGCGGCGCCATTCGCAGTGTCGCTCACGAGGGGAGCGTCCCACAAGTCCTCACTGTTTCCGAAGATCGCTCCTTAAGAAGCTGGATGTGGGAAACGGGTAAAGTTGGATTCATTCACACTGTTACTTCATTTTTTTCATGACTTGTCTTCATTCTACCATCTTTAATCTTACTTCATTCAATCCTGTATTTCTATAAAACAACCACCATATTTTGACATAAATAGCACTTCACTTGAAAATGTACAACTTGGAAAGTATTTTCAATTGGAGCTGAAATGATGCCGTTTTGTCAATTCAACCTTTGCTGACTGCTCGGTGGTCTTTATGCTCAACATTTTTTTCTCCGCATAGAGCGGGCCCCCGGCCTTCGACGTGCCGTCACCGCTTTGTGCTTTTCCGACACGGACGGCCGCGTGCTGCTAGTCGGCTACGACTCCGGCCTGCTGGAGGTGTGGCGGTGCGGCCGAGCGGTTGGACGCATGCAGGTGAGTGCACGTTGAGCGCACGTCGGCACGCTCGTACCGTCTTGCTTTTGTTTTCAGGCTTCAGACGGCAAGGTTGTAGCCATCTGTGCCATGCCCAACTGTCGCTTTGCCGTTGGCTACTTGGGCTCTTGCGTGGATGTGTGGAAGCTAGCGTGGAATCAGGATGAAAGCACCGCAAGGTAAAAAGGAAAAAAAAAATACTATGTTTTGTAAGATGGTGGAGTTTTCTGTTTAACTGTGTATTTAAAGCCGAAATGCACCTTTGGTGTGTTCTAGCATAGTCAAGGTGACATCGTACCAGGTGATGGATCAAGTGGCACACCTGGCGTACTGTTCCATTCTCATTGGTGTGTCCAAAAGCGGATCGATTTTTGACGTCACCTGCAGCAACGACAGCAAGATGCGCTGGTCAATGATGGTCCAAAGGTAATCAGCGTTGTCCTCTACGTATTTTGGGTCAGGTCGATTCGATGATTTTTTTTTTTTCCCCACTACCTTGGTGTTCTTTGCGCTGTATGTTCCAGGTCAGTTTTGACTCAAGCCAAGAATATACTCATTGTCTATATTAAGTTATGGTCCACAAATATTTTGAAAATATATCATTAGCCTGCCCAACATAAATTGATGATGAAATAAACGGTTCAAAGAAGAGGGTATAGTTTTGCATATGCAGATGTCATCATACCTGTGTCAAAGCTTCTGCATGACTTCTGTTATGTTTAGTGTGTCATTCTTTTGCCGTTTTATTTCTTCATTAATTCCGAACAGCCTCACTGAATATAAACTTGGTGGAATCTGTACAAAAGAATGGCCTTTTTAAAATATGAAAACATTATTTTTATTGCTATCAAATGACAAAACGGGTCAAATTTGACCTGAACAATTCTGTGTGTAAGTGATGCTTGCTTTGTGTTTGTGAATTCACGCAGCTGGAGCCACCAAGTCAGCGTTTTGGGACTCATCCGAAACGACGAGAAAAGCATCTGGCTAGTGGGCGAGTCTGACGCAAAGGTCCATGTTGGCTTCATTGTGAGTTTTCCATTGTGATTGTAACATGTTTGTATTCATTTTTGTATCAATTGCTATGTATACTGTGTATGGCAATAGATTATACTATCTAAGCTTAGCATATCAATAATATATGTTAGAATGAAGTGAACTCTTGTCAGGCAAAGCAATGAGCTATGCGTTTGCTATAAAATATGCAAGGTATGCTTTATTATTGACATTATAGTCAGTGTTGACAAGTTGTCTTTTCTTTCAGTTTGCTATGGGCCCGCAGAACCAAATTAATTCATCTTTCAGTTCCATGATCCTGGAGACCGACACATCAAATGAAGAGAACAGTGACTTGATGACGTCTAATGAAGAGAAGAGTGACTTGATAACGGCCGTTAGCATTGACAAAGGTGCTATCGCCGACACAAAGCTGCTGCTGCTGCTGCTGCTTCTCACGTGTCTGTTGTCTAACGTGCGTGTGCGTTTTCAGAATTTGTGGTGTGTGGGGATGTGGCGGGGAACATGTGGTTCAACACGCCTCCACAAGTCTCCACGTGGAGCAGCAAGAAGCCCGTAAGGCTTAATTTGATTGACTTTGAGTTGCCATTGGATCGTTGAACCTCTAGCGATGAATCATTTCTGCTGTTGGAGGAATGCAACTATTGTGAAAAGCGCCTTTGTTTAATTGAATGGTGTGCCCCGCTCAGGCCCACCATGACAGGATCAGTGTGCTAAGGCTCACCCACAGCCTCATCATCTCAGCCTCCCTGGACCACACCGTGAAGCTATGGGAAAGAAGCACCAAGAAACAAGTCAGTCACTGCCATTGACTGTCTCTCCCTCTTTTCCTATCATGTTCATTTATCATTCTGTCTTTTACCCGCTCTTATCCAGGTGGGAATGTTTGTGTGCGGCAGTCCCGTAGTCTTGCTGGAGGTGAACCCAGAAAATCCCTCGGAGATGGTGTGTGGTGACACACTGGGAAAGGTTTACTTCCTTTCCTGGAGAGAATAGAAACAGACAGTAACTTACAAAAACCTAATCGTATTTCCAAAGACTACCAAGGTTTACTTCCTTTCCTGGAGAGAATAGAAACAGACACTAACTTACAAAAACCTTATTGTATTTCCAAAGACTACCAATGTGTGCAATATATCAGTTTTTCTCAATTTTAGTTATGAAGGGAGCTTTATGCTGGCATGCTCACATGTGCCTTTGGTTTACTTGCATAGCATACTTAAATACAACTTATATCAGCTTTTGTGTGAGCTACATTTGCGTTTCTTGTTTGAAAATCACTAAAGATGGCTTATTTTACAAGTATGGTTTCTTTACATCAGATAAAGAGTATAAGATGTGTAGAATGTGTGGTTGGATGGAACAATAAAGGGTTTCAAATTGCTCTTGTTGGTCCTTTAATACGAATTATGTCAAAGAAATCATATTTGATATACTACAATATTAGACTTTCATGATTACAATACTGTCGAAAATCATTTTTTGCAAGACAACTTGTAAAACCAATGTGATCCACAGTGAATTTAAAATAATAAAAAAGAAGCATTTGTCAATCCTGTACAGTCAGTCACGTTTGAACGTATTTTGAAGGTGAGATTTCCGAGTAGCACCGAATGCAACGCACCATAGTTATCCTGTTGCCAGGTGAGTCAGGCCACGCCCTCCTCATCCACAGGACTCGTGGAACTGGTCCGTCGGGGTTTTTAAACATTGTTTTTGCATGAAAGTCGTCACAAGGAACTGGGTGAAAGAGTTTTTGCCAAATGAGCAGGGGTGGGCGGAACTGTTCAGGTCGAAAGCCCGGAAAACTCCTTCACGGAAAGAACCGGGGGAAAGGACGTGGAGAATCTTCACGAGTTTGCTTCGGAGAGAGAGACTGAAGCTAATACAGACCCAAAATGGTGAGCGAGAGAGAGCACCTTTGCTATCTATACACACATTTATGTTGTTGTCAAATCGTTTGATATGTTGAACGTGTTTGAACAGAATCGATACGGCGACCTTGATCTGGACTTGGAGTGCGATGAAGGAGACGTCACAGTGAGTACAAAAGTTGTCAACATTTTATGTTTTATGACGATGATAATGTTGACCATAGTAGAACATTGACAACAATCTGCTTCCTCTAACTTTTATTTTCTAGATTGTGTTGAGGGCAAGGATATCTTAAAAATGCGCTGTCATGATTTTTTTTTTTTTTTTTTTAATAGGCATTTTGTGAAACATTTACATTCCGTACATTACTCATGGTATCACTATATATATATATACATACTGAGATAGTGATTTGGTTATTAAGTCTGTTTAAGATATATAAATGACCCCCCCTCCAAAGAAAAATAAAACAGGCAATGGCATTTGTCGCTGCTATTGGTCACGTGTGGACCTTCAAATTAACTGCGAAGCTCATTTGTGTGCTGTTGTTAACCAAAACAGCAGCACTCAATCTCTTTTTACCAAGTGTGTGGAGTCTGCAAACATTTGAAAAAAAGATACACACATACACAATATACTCCTCATGCTGTTTAACAATTACACTTTCTAAAAAAGGACTCTTTGCCAACTTTTGAACGGGCATATCCGGCATCTGCAACTGCGTAATGACCAATCAGTATTTTGTTCCTCTTGAGTTTCAGCAAAAAGCAGCATTGTTTGGCGGCATGTTCAAGAGATCGTCCAAATCGTCTGAACCGCAGGTGATTCATGACAATAATGCCAGTAGTAATCAACCTTGCAAGCTTACGATTTGAATGTTTACAACACAGGACAACCTGTCAGTCAGCAGTGAACTGTCAAAGAGTAACGACAGTCTGAACGACAACAAGGTCACATCCTGATTTCTATTGTTGCATTGGTGTGCAGTGCTAATGAAGACACCCAAATAATTGGCTTTTTTTTTAAATCATGATTCCAGGACAAAGGCGGCATGTTTAAGGGCATGTTCAAGAAGCAGCCTAAATTGTCCAAAGAGCCACAAGAGGTTTGTTGTTGATCTTCCACCTAATTGCTACTTTTCAACTTTCTGAACTTAAAGTAAACCTCGACTAAGTGAGACAAGCTTCATATTGCTTTGTCACTTGCTTTATTCTCTCGCCCTTGCAATTTTTTTTACAGGTCACTTTTGGGCTACCTTGAAGGCAAAGCTATTTTCAGGAACGTTTTTTTTTGTTTTTTTAGGTGGCTCTCTCACAGCACATTCCAGAGCTTTCTGCCAGCAACGACAGCTTAGATGACAGCAAGCCATCCAAGGTGAGCCCACATTTGTATAGTTAGCTCATCGCGAGGAGGTGGACTGTGCGTCTACATCCGTGACGAATGGTGCCGGGACTCTGTTGTGGGATGCCAGCACTGGCACCACTGGCGAAGTTTGTGATCTCCAGGCTGTTGGGGTCCTGAACTCTCTCCCCCGTTGTTTTACTTGTGTGTTGATCGTGTGCTGTGTCTCGTCACCGTGGGATAGGGGGAACGAAATTTCGGTTTCTTTGTGTGTCTTAGCATGAAGGAATTGACAATAAAGCTGACTCTGACTCTCTGACTCTGAAACTAGTTAGCCTCTGATGCTAAACTCTTATCCTACGCAGGACAAGTCTGGCATGATGAGCGGAATACTGAAAAAAACTCCCAAACGAGGACACGCACGCAGGCCCTCGCAGGTACCCGATACAAAGATCGCACTTGCACATGGGTGTAAAGAGTTGAAAAATATCTTTTGTTTGCTTAGGATCTTCTCGACATCGACATGTCCGCCAGCAATAACAATGTGAACGACAACGCCAAGGTGAAGAATTGAATGTCACCTTTCCACGATATAGAAATTGTTTGATTATTGTTGTAAGACTGTAGACTGACTTTTTGTCCAGTGCTGAATGTGTTTTAGAATTTTGGCTCGACTTTTTTGTGTTGTATTCTTTTTTTTTTTAGGCAGCGGTCTCACAACACAATCCAGAGCATTCAGCCAGCAATGGCATCTTCGATAAAAGCAAGCAGGGCAAGGTGAGCGAGCGCACTTGTACAGTTAACGCACATCAGTGAGCCTCTGATACTAACGCCGCTCGTCTTACGCAGGACCAATCTGGCGTGATGCTGAAAAAAACTCCTAAACGGGGACATGCACGCAGACCCTCACAGGTGACGCAACATACTAAGATGACGCCTATACGTGCAAGTCAAGTCAAGTCAAATATTACGTTTTGTTCTTTTAGGATCTTCTCGACATTGACCTGTCCGCCAAACAGAACAATGTGAATGACAACACCAAGGTGCGCGAGTATTTGTTGTCACCATCAAAATGTTTTGAAGCAACTTTTAAGTGTTCCCTGAACATCTCCAGACGTAAATGCAGCACTGAATTTGTTTTAGGACAATTTCAGGACTGTCTATGGCTTTGAAGTCAACACTGTAATAAATTCTAAAATATATATATAAATACAGTATTATTTGACTTTTTGAGCACAATCAGTTTTTTCCCCCCCGTAGGAGAGCAGCGGAATGTTCAGCGGGATGTTTAAAAAAAGAACACAATCTCAGGTGATTCCCACACCCCTCTCCTATGACGTCATCGTCCTACAACCATCTGCTTCTTTTCCAGGATGATTTGTCTGAAAACAACGAGCAGTCTGAAAGCAGCAATAATCTGGTCGTCAACAACAACAATTCCAAGGTGAGCGTTACTTTCCTCTAATGTTCATATCAATAGCTAACGTGCTGTTTCTCAGGAGTCATCTGGAATGTTTAGCGGGATGTTTAAAAAATCACCAAAGCTGGTAAAAGAAAAGTCTCAGGTGAGCAGCAGTTGAGCCATTTTTTTTTTTTTTTTAAAGCGTTTTAGGTGAGTGTATCATTTGAATTTGACTTTGCAATTTATGGACCGGTCCAGGATGATTTGTCTCAATCCAGCGAGCTGTCGGCCAGCAGTGAAAACCTCTTTGAGGGTGGGACTAAGGTCAGCGGCACTCAACCAACCTCAAGGCTTTGCGTTACCGTGACAACCCCAGCATTCATTTCCTGTTGTTTTTGCAGGAGAAAGGAGGACTCTTTAGCGGCATGTTCAAAAAGCCCAAACACACTTCTGCAACCAGAACACAGTCTCAGGTGGAATATCTTTTAACAAATATTCTTGAACTTCAACTTTTTTTCATTTGTTTGAGCATGACTGTGTTAAAAGGCAATTTTAAAATGGTGTTTTACTCGCTTAGGTACTGACCAATCACGGCCCAGCTTGCCAACTTCACATGAGCCGTGATCATCCGCTCTTATGTTTTAGGAGGACTTGACAGCAACCGGCAAGCTGTCCTCCAGCAGCGACAATCTCGCCGAGAAGACGTGGAAGGAAAAGTCGCTAGGTTCCAAAGAACACCTGATGGAGAAGCCCAAAGTCAAGCAGGTAATCAATAAATTGGTGAACAATTTTTGTGAACAATTTGACTTTAGTGTATGTGTGTGCCTTTAGAACGGCTTCAGCGCCATGATGAAGAACGCCTTCAACTATGACAAAACGGTGCGTTTGTCCATTTGCGCCGTTTTCAATGAAAAGCTCAAGTCATATGAATATGAAAATCTGCATTTGTTTAGGAGAAGGAGAACTCCGATGCTGATGTTACTGAGGAGACGTCAGACACCAGCGAAAACCAGACTAACCATAAACAGGTTCTCCGTGTTTGTGGATTTCGTTGCCCGAACCTTCGAATTCATGTTTGTTTTAAACATTTCTTTGTCTTTTGTCAGAGTAAGCTGGCCGGTGCCATGAACAAACTGAATCCGTTCCGGTCTGAAAAGGACAAGGAAAGTGACTCCAGTGACGATGACACACCCGTCGCCGGCGACAAATTGTCCAGCCACAAACAGGTATTGAAATGTTCCTGGCGTTGATAGTCCTCTGCGACAGCCATCATAACGTGTCCTCGCCTCCCTCAGAACGCCATGATGGGAGCCATGTCGAAACTGAATCCATTCAAGTCTGCCAATAAAGTAACTTGTCGTTTGTTTTTGCCGAGCTTGATGGTGACGGACGGTGCTGGGCACGGGGCTGTGGTTTCTCGGTCTCTGTTACGCAACGATGACTGTTTTAAGACCATTTGGAGATGTTTTGGTCTTCAACACAACACTGACTGAGTTTCTAGGCCAGCTCTGGCTTTCTGTCTACTTTTGAACATTATGTTTTCGGTCAATTTGAGGACTCTTTAAAAACGCTATGACTTTTCAATCAAGTTTTCACTGCAAAAGTAAACAAGTTGATCTTATACTTGACTTTCCTTCTTTGCACAGAAAGACGTGGAAGAGCCGCTCGAAGAAACTGACCAACAAGTGGAGGGGAAACAAAAAGTACTGTACTATAGGCATTATCAGGCGTAATCAGTGACAACACACGCACGTCCTCTCTCTTTAAATCCTTCCTGTGTTTCATTCACCCTGGCTAGCTCAAAAATAGCGCCGTCGACAGGGAGCGAAAGCAGAGAAGTGAAACGCCGCCACTTCCGCACGGACCTACCCGAGAGGTATGCCAGTAGTTTGTTTCCACTTGACGCTCTTGCCGACACGGCCGCCTTGACTTTGTCACACATTGACAGGAGAAGACACAGGTTCCTGTCAAAGCCCAGGCCAAAGCATTTGAAGACGCTAAGGTACTTACTGAATCTTCTGTGGCTTCTTTTTATGGTTTGGGCTTTGAGGCAACAAATAGCATGTACTTTGCCTACCGCAGGACGACAAGGTCATGGCGTCCCAGGGGAGGGCAGATAAGGAAGCTCCCAAAGTTCCTCCACGCAAGCCTTCCGTGGAGGTAGGAAAAGCCTCTAAAGTTTGTGAAGGATTTTGAAATTGACCTAAAGGTCATTTAGCACGGTGTTCAAAAATTCCTCAAATTTACATACCCTCGGTGTTTGCACTTGACCTGCTACTTGTTTGTCTATCAGGAGCTCAGGAGCAAAGCAGCCAACACAGTGGTGCCGGAGCAAGGAAACCAGAATCAGGTTCTCATCATGGAGCTTGAAGGCGACTTGAATACGTAGATGCCTATTAACGAGGTCATTATCCCGCAGAGCCAATCAGATGAGGAGTTTCTGAAAGAAGAAGACGGCGGCGGCGGCGGCCAGGGGAATGAGGTGACCCCGGTGGAGGTGAGGTGTTAATGTTATGACCAGATGGTTTTTGAGGGTATCTCACTGTGGCTTTCCCAGGCCAAGAAGAAACCAAAGCGCTACAACCCGTTCAATCCACGTGCTGCTGCCAAGGTACGTGAATGTTACCAACGTGTTGGCAACGTTTGACACTTCTCACGTGACAACAGCCTCCAAGCTACGATGAAGTGCTGAAAGACGAAGCAGCGGGAGAAGCAGAAGAAAAGTCCAAAGAGAATCCAAAGGAAGAGGATGGCACCAACAAACCAGAAGAGGTTTTTGTTTTGTTTTTTGGGTTGCTGACTCTCATGATGAATCATTTGCCTTGTTTCACTTGTTTTTGCTTTTCAGGTCAAAGTCAAGAAACCCAAACGCCACAATCCCTTCATGCCTCGAGTCAAGGTAATTGTCACGCTTTTATTAGCTGCAGTGTTTATTATCGCTCGTGTGTTTGACTGTAGATTTATTTTGACCGTATAATGACAAGATTGGTTTTCGTGTGTTGCAGAACAAAATGACACAGAGACGCGATGAAGAGGCTGAGGTACACATTTTATTTCAATTTGGTTTCAATTCGGGTTTTTATTTTGTTCCACACAATGTTCTTTGGACACACAATTCTTTTCCCGCTGTTAGGGCTTTCTTCCCACACAATGTCACATTGTCATCTTTGTTACGATAAAGAGCCGTTTCGGTCACCTGACACCCACCCTCCCAACATCTGTTCTTTTTTGTTTTTGTTTTGTTTTCCCACTTTTTGCTCCTCCCCTCCCCTGCCTTGCATTCCAAGACAAAAGCCTCTGCATGAAGGCATGATGTAAGGGGAGATGAGGCTGCCACAATGTGTCCTGACTTGTTTGTCTGCTTTCCTTTACCGAGACGCCACTTTTGCAAAAACACAGCGCTTCTGCTTCAGGAGGAACACCTGCTATGATCAGATATTGTTCTTTTACTGTAAAACACACAATAACATATTCTAATGAGTTATTCAGTTTGGTTGGAACTGGTTTGACACATTGACACTTTTTATTTGGTTAAAATGAAATGTATTCATTACATACAATACATATTTGGATTTTTTTATTTTTTATTTATTCACTTATTTTGTCTTGATTTAATTGCATTTCTGTTTACTTTTTTTTCTTTCATCAATTTCATATTTTTATCCAATTTTCCTTCGGTTTGATTTATTTGTTTGAATTGAATTTATGCCTTGATTTTGTGCTCATTGAAGTTTATTTTATTGTGATGTCATTCGTTTTTGTTTTAATCGAACTCAATGTAGTTTTCATTTTTATGTTTGAGGATTTAAACATTCATTCATAAGCATAGTCTTTATTTTGTTTTTATTTGATATATTGTCAGGGTTTTTTAGGAGTCCTTTTGTCACCAAACACCAAATGCAGAGAAATCTCCACTTTCTAATTGTTGAAGTAATTAATATGTTACAATCATTGAAAAAAAAACCCGACTTGGCACTGCTTGTGTTCCAGAACGAGGGTGGAAACCGAGGTTTGTTTGAACGGCTGGAGGAATTCCGCATTGATCCATCGCAGCCTGAAGACAGACAGGTCCGTTTGCATTTCCATGACAAGATCGCGTGAACTGGCCTTAATCAAGCCAACAACATTTTTTCTTTGGTTCATCTTACAGGACATGGATGGTCTTATGGAGTGGTGGAACAATGTGGAGTGTAAGTTCGTCTAAAATTGAGCCTGCACGGCGACAGCATTGAAAAGGACGCTGTTGTTCAAATATGATCGACTCTATTTTGCATCTTCCTCAGCTTGGGAGGACACGCCTCAGGAGGACGACATGACCGATAAAGAAGAAGCGAAGTAAGTGTCGGGGATAGACATTCCAAGTCTCTTCGTAGATATTGATTTTCATATTGCTCTGTGTAAAATTGCAACTCCTATGGTCAGGGCATTTGCGGTGACGGCGGAGAAGGTTCAGAAGGGCATCCGGGTGTTCAACAAGCTGTTCTCAGATCGCGCCGAGAGCCTTTGGCAGCACGTCATCAACCTGAACAGCATGGCCGACGGCCTGGATAAATTCAACAAGAACACCAAGATTGCCCAGATTACCGGCGGCTCCACCAGCGCCATCGGCGGCGTGGCCACCATCGCCGGCCTGGCCCTGGCGCCCGTCACCTTCGGCACCTCTCTGATCGTGACGGCCGTGGGGCTGGGCGTGGCCACGGCGGGCGGCCTCACTTCGGCCGGCGCCAGCATCTCCAACCAGGTCAACAACTCCATGGACCGCAAGAAAGTCGAGAAGATTGTGGAGGACTACCAAGAGAAGATGGCGGACCTCAACAAGTGCCTCAAGTTCATCAAGCAGGGAATCGAGAACCTGCGGCGCTTCGACCTCATCAAGATGAAGAACAACGCCTACAACCGCGAATTCCCCGTGCTCAGCAGCAGCTTCTACGAGGACGGCGCCATGGCGGGCAAAGCCATCCTTATTAACGCCAACGAGATCATGCGTGTGGTGCAGATCGCCAACGTGGCGGGCAGCACAGCCGCCCGCGCTGTTCAGATTGCCAGCATGGCCACCGGTGTCCTCACGGGTCTCTTTGTGGGGATGGACATCTACTTTGTGGCCAAGGACTCCAAGGAGCTCAAGAAGGGTGCCAAGTCTGAGTTCGCCGGCAAAATACGGGAGGTGGCTACGCAGTTGCACGAAGGCCTGGTGGAGCTCAACAGCATCCGAGAGGAGCTGCAGTGCACCACCGCGCCCCAGGACGAAAACCAACGAGAGGACGACGCTTCGGCGGAGAAGATGAAAGGGGGTTACGACTACGACAGCTCGGAAGAAGACGAGATCGACCGCATTAAGAAAGCCATCAAGAAAGACCTCGACAACAGGGAGTACGTGTGACATTGGAAAAACGAAGCCAATATCCAAAGAGATGCCAAGTGCAAAAATGATAACCAAAAGTTTGTCTGAAATACAAACTGGAACAAAATATACAACCAAACCAGATTGATGACCATTCTGATATTTTTGAGGTGAAATCTGCTTTTTGGCTAGCAAAAGCGGACTTCAAAATTGTTGAACTAATCCCTTTAGGGAATTGATGCCTCTGTATTTTACTCCTCATGGAACGGGAGGATTTTTCAATGAACAAAACATTTTTGATATACAAATAATGTTTTAGTCATTTTTTTTAACTCATGTGCCTTTTATTGTACTAAATTCCACAATACTAGCTAGCTAACGTTAGTCAACCGTCCCGGAATGAAATGTATAAAAATGTTTAATATATAGTTTTGCAACAATATTTTAATATTTGGACACCAGAGTGACTCTGGCAACAATGCTAATGCTTTTAGCGCTAACCTGTTCACTGGATAAATCCATGCTTTGTTTTTTTATTTAACTTTTGTATTTATTGTGGGTGGACGTAGGATGTGCAATGTATGTTTTGTGTAGGAGGTGATAAAAGGAAAAGTGGCTGTACCGGTAATCTGTGCAATAAAAAAAACAAAGATTCCCATGAAGGCCTGATTGTTTTGTATCCTATGCATACGGCAAACAGGTTAAAAAGATATCTGAGGTATGGGCAATATAACATTTATCTTTAAAAAAAACATTAATTCATGAAAAAAAAAAAAAAAATCGAATGTTTTTTTAAGTCAACACATAAATGTGCATTTATTAATAACATACAAATGATATTAGTTTTTATTAGACAAGTATGATATGGATGTATTTTTTAATCAATGTAATCAAATTAAATTTGACTATAATCTTATTCATTTTTGTTGGGGTCATAAAGAAACATTAAAACAGTCGTTAAAAGGATGAAAATAACCCTAAACACACAGGATCTGTAATGATCATTTCTGTTTTTATTGTATCAATACAAAATTGTAAAGTAGTTAAATTATTTAATTGGATAGTTTTCCCCAAATAAGTATTACTCAATAAGCATATATTTATTTAGAGTCATCCTCAGACAAGCTTCCATAGTAGAAGCTATACGTTGCTAATAATGACTGTGGGGCGCAGCTCCTCACAGTATCCCCAATCCAACCCTTAATGCTGAGAGTCAAGCAGGGAGGTACCAGGTTCCATTTTATAGTCTTTTGGTATGACTCGGCCGGGGATCGAACCCACGGCCTCCCAGTCTCAGGGCGGACACTCATACCACAAGGCCACTGAGCTGGTATTTAGTCATAACAATTTGTTAGCCCTTCTTTGATTTCGCCAAGATTGCCAACCCTTTCTTTTTTGTGTGTGTCAGATGTGAGGTTGAAACTGATGAGTCAAACCTGCTGGGACCCAAACCCAGGTGAGTTAGGCCTTGCCCCTCCCTCCCTCCCTCCTTCTCCTCCATCTCCTCCCAGGTGAGTCACGCACAAAGGAAACAAAACAAAAGGTTTCGAGATATCGTCGGCAGGTAAAATGGTCACTTTTATCATGCTGCCATATGATGTGGATAATGATTGCAGTTGTGCATGGCTTGCTTCATCTGCATGGATGTGTTCAGGTCAGCCTGCTGGTAAACAAAGCAAGGCGAGGTGGGGTGTGTGTGTGTGCTTTAGTTGAGGTAAACAGTTGCTAATTGTCATCATGAATATTTCTACTGGCAGTTATATCATTATATGACTATTATTCTTGTCGGCACAATGACCTAGTCCAAGTTTGAAATCGGGCTCAGGCCTTCCTGTGTGGGCTTTTCATGATCTCCGGTGCTTGTGCTTTTCTTTCACTTTGTCATGTGGTCTGAATGAGAATGTTTTTCCATATGTGATGGTGTATCTTGCCTCTTTGCCCAATTGAGCTGAGATGATGTCGCAGCTCACCCTTGACCCTCCCAAAAGGTCCTTACCTTTTGGGAGTGGATGGATGATTGGTAGGATTGTTATGAATGTAGTGTATAAAGAACTTGAGTGTAGCACACATGAACAGTGGCATGACGTTACATCTTAATGCAATACAAGATCTTTGGGGAGGCATGAGAGACGCTAACAAGCAGGAACATGCACAAACAGTGCACAAAAGATTATATTTAGAAAGTCAAACATTGTCTTCGGAATGCCAGCGTGATACTGGACATGTCATTGAGGAAAGTAACAGTAAGGAGCATTAAGACACGTAAAGGAAAATGAATCTGTTTTGCCCAGTTGGAGAAACAAAACAAAACAGATACAATTAATTGTAAATGTATATGAAATACATTTAATTCATGTAATGTTTTTAGATCTATTATGATAAAAGTTTTTATTTTATTTTAAAATACGTACCATTAAACACACATTACATTTTTTTTACAGTAATACTTGGTGTAAAAAGTTTGAGGAGCACTGGAATAAAATATTTAGTTTTCTATGTCAAAAAAATCATAAAACCAATTTATTTTGATAATTGTGAAATGTTTCATTAAAATGTGTTATTGGTTATTTATTTATTATTCACTACTACTCACATTTTGGGAAATCAACCCACAAAAACAATCTCACGACGCGGATGGCTGTGGTGAAATTAGAAATTTCGGAGCTCGTGAACGCCTCCGCAGCTGCAGATGCGTTGCGGGCGGGGTGTGGTGGGTGAACACTTTGGGAAACTTCTGAGAGGCATTCACTTGCCCTAGGTAGGTAGGTCTTTGGATGCCATTGACGGACGGAGGGAGGAACAGCAGCAGTAGCGAGGTGAGACAAATAAACGACATGAACTGCACACAAATAACATATCAGCTGCTCGGAAATGATAGTTTGTGAACACTTCCAATGTGAGCGGTGTGTCTATCTTTCATTTAAAGAATGAAAAATGTCTCCTTTTTTTCTCTTGTAGGAGCCTCACTTTCAGCACGTGATAATTGGGGAAATGTGTGTTTTCATAGTCAACGAGACAGGAAATGTGTATTTTCACAATTAAATCGTCATTATGAAGCACTTCCGGGTGTCTCCAAATTCTGAAACGTACATTTGGAATGATTACAAAGTAGGCCAAGGGCTAACAAAACAAACTGCAACGTCACGTTTTAGTTGCATTTGTTGTCTCGAAAAACAAACGTTATTGTAGCCTCGATGTGATGCTCTTCCTCTGTGTTTGTGTGTAGTGTAACTGTGTTTTACTGCCTCCTAGTGGCTAATGAGCAAACTTTTTAAACAATTCCAATTCTTTACATTTGACTGATTAGGACTGTACCTTTTTCTCAGTAGCGTGCATTCTTGACTGGCCTTAACACTATGAAAGCACTGGCCTACATTTATAACTGAGGTCATTTCAAATGAAAAAGTCCAACTGTGCTCATCAATAACTTCCATCATTTCACACACGTGGAAGCTGTCTTGGTACCATGGTGATGAATCTTCTGTCTTTTGTCACTTTATGGAACTCAGATGGAGCCGTGCGTGATGAAGCCTGAAGCAAAAAAGAAAACCAAGCCCGTGAGATACATAGAAACATTAAGAAATAATCACCGTATTTTAAAAAAAAAAAAAAAAAAATCACACTCCTGAGTAATATTTCTAATAATACAGTATTCTTTGTTGCCTTCACAGACCAAACTGCCTCCCTGGCCTCCCGAGGTACTTCATCCGCCCGCCTGCCCAGTAACCGATTGTTTGGTGAGGTGTAAAAAACCCGACTTTTTGTTTACAGCCTCCAAACGATGCAGAGAAGTCGGACAAGCCCATCCCTGCGGTGCCTCCGCGACCAAAGCACAGCGTGTGTACAAAATAATATTTTTCTGCCCAAAATGTCTTTTGTTTCTTTTTCAATGCCCTTTTTCCAATTATTTTATCATTTGTTTCAACTTCCATGTTCAAGCCGTCACCTCAAAGGTTGATTGTTTGGTTGATAGCAGGTCAGCAAAAGGGGGCACCTGGTTCTTGTAAAAGTGAGAAAATGCGGATTGTGCATGACTGGACTGTAATTCAATAGTTTTTTATATTTTTGTGTGTGTGTGCAGGAACTGAGCCAAACGCAGTATCATTTGAAAAGATTAGCCGTGGATGGTGAGGTAAGATGAATTTATATATGTTTATTCTCTGGGAAATCGATTGAAAAGAACTTTTTTGTCATCTTCAATAAAAAAGTCAATATTTTTTAAAGTGATTTAAACGGTGTCATTTTAGAAATTCGTGTTGAAAACACAATATTTCAAAACATTAGGCATTACACAAAAAACATGATCGTTTCAGTGACAAGTCATTTCATGATTTGGACGTGATTTTCAGGGCCAGAGAAACGTGACACAAAGGGAGACGAAGGAGAACAAAACAGAAACTCCTGTGCCCCCACCGAGACAAGCAAAGCAGGTGAAGTACAGTACTGTCAAAATAAAGCAAAAGTGAATTTAAAATCTGAATTCAGGGGTTTTTTTTTTGCACTCAGGAGAGGAACCAGACAACAAGACACGTTCAAGGCAACAGTGACGACAAGCAAGTACGCCTCTCGTGACGCCATCTCGGTGTTGGCGGGCAACATGAATACTTGATCCACTTCTTTCTTCAGATTTCTGTCAAAAGCGTGCAATCAGATGCGGCCTCTGACATCAAGAAGGTTTGTCACTCCCTGGTTAGATTACATTTTGATTGATTGATTGATTGATTTTAAACATCATTCATTTTCCTCAAATGCAGACAACCAAGTTGCGAAAAAGCCTGAAAGACAAAAAAGCGTCATTCATTGTAAGCAATGTGGGTGCTAATGCTAACAATGCTTCTAATACGTACTAATAGCGCTTACAGGTTCACCTTTTATCGGGGATGGGCAACTGAAATTCATTTGAGGATTTGTCAAATCAAGATCTCACAACACTTGCTATACTAACACTACGTATAAGATTGTGTAAGAAGCGGAGACAAAGGATGGACAAGGATGGATGGGTTCTCTGGCTAAACGGGTTTATAGGAGCGTGCTCACGTGTTCAACACACACCGACAAAACCAGTTTTTGTGACTCACACCGATGTGTTTGCTTCAGAGTCATTTGACTGACGACCAGGACAGAGGTGACGACATTCCGGACAAACACGCCGCATCCGCCAAACCGGTATTTAGCACTGTCCGTCCTTGTGTGCGTGCGTGCGTGTAGGTACTATCTATTTTTCAGAATTACCTTCACTCTAATAAAATGTGTACGTGTTCTTATGTACTTGAGCGTGTGAAACATGACAGCATGTGAATCTTGGCTCGGCAGGGCGTCTTGAAGGGCATGATGAAGCACCTCAAGTCCACACCCAAAGTAGGAGATGCAGCCCGGGCGATGATGGTCGTCATCATAATCATAATGTGCGCAAATGTTGACATTTGTCTTCCTCGAAGGTTGGCGGCGGCGGTGGCAGTGGCGAGGCACTTCTCGATCAGAACAAGGAGGAAGCGTCTCAGGAAAAAGAACGGATGGCCAGTGACAAAGTCAAACAGGACAAAAGTGCAGAATCCAAACAAGTAAGACATGAGGATGATGATGAAATCTGCTTGTCATCATTGTAAGACAAGACATATTCTTTCTATTTTCTTTCATAAAGTTTTCCTATTTTTACCAGAAGAACATGATTCACTGAATTTATGTATCTGTTCATTGATTATTTTGTATCTTTTATTTTGCCTATTACTTACAATTCGATTCTTGTAATAATAATACATATATTTTTCATTAAATTATTTTGTAATCAATTCATATTTTTATAAAAAGTATTTAATTATAATTTCATTATTTAAAAAAATGGTGTTAAATAAAATATGATCCATTTCATTTTTCAGGACTTTGGGGGTCGATTTGCTGGAATGTTCCGGAAACCTCCTTTGGTGGCGGTAACTCCTGTCGGTCGTCTTTTGCTGTGTTTCTCAGTCTTGTTTTATTGATCATCGTCATCCCTTCCATTTCCTTTCTATTTTTTGGGTGAGGTAGGTGGGGAAAATGGACGGCGATTCGGAGGAGAGTGAAGAAGACGAGAAACAATCTTACGCTGGAATTTTCAACGGGGTGTTCAAGAAGAAACCTCCAGAAGAGGCTCAGCTGGATGAGGTCAAACTTCTTCCGAATACCGTGGTGTCTTGACGTACGAGTGACGCTAGCTAACGAGCGAGTTCTTTGTGATTCAAGCCGGCGACTGGCATAAACACCAAAGGACTAACAACTAGCGATTGTGTTCGACTGTAACGTAACAAAATGTGGAAAATGTGAAGCGCTGTCAATGCTTTTTTTTTTTTCCCCCTTCAGGAGGAGCAGCCTGGTCCCCGTGACGACCTGTCAGACAGCAGCGACGATCTGTCCCAGAAGGCCTCCGAGGTAAGGTGCTCTTGTAAGAGCGTCACCATCATTGAAGATGTCACCAACAAGTGTGTAAAATTGCGTTGCAGGAAAAAGGAGGATTTTTCAGCGCAATCCTCCGAAAGACTCCCAAAGAGGTGGCACCCAAGCAGGTCAGCCACTTCAAAATATTCTCTTGAAAGATCTCCAGGGGGATTGTGTCTGTCCGCGGATCCTGTACATGACATTAGTTTGCTTGCTTAGGGTTCATTCCAATTGAGTCAATTGTATTTTTGCTCATAGGATTCTAAAGAGCCCCGCGATGATCTGTCGGGCAGCACAGACAGTCTGTCAGACAATAAGGTGATTTCCCCCCCTGTTTATATAACATAATACAAATTCTCTTTTGTGTTATTTTTATTTTATGAATATAATATTAAGGTTGATTCATGTATAGGTGATGCTGACAAATGTCTTTCAGGAAAAAGCAGGACTATTTGGTGGATTCTTTAAGAAGGCTACCAAAGCGGCTCAGCCTGACCAGGTAAACAATTCAATGACATTTTGGAGTATTTTTATGCAATGTTTTCATCCTTTGATTTGAACTCCTCATAGTGAAAAATTGGTTCTATGATCATGAAGACTCAAATGAAGACGTTATTCTGGTTGAACAATTTGAGCTATTATTACGATTGACTGTACTCAATTCAAGAAGTATTATTGAACTTTTTATTGTGTTTCTGTGTCACTGAACGAGGCTCTGTTCTTGTCACTTGCAGGGTGAGAGCGTGGATAAAAGGTTGTCAGCCAGCGCCGAGGATTTATCTGAGGGCAAACCAGTACGCAATGGAACATTTCAGATTTCCATATCGTGTGTGTGTGTTTGTTTGCGGCCATTGTCAAGACGGTGTGTTTTTTTTGGGGGGGCGCAGGGTCAGGACAAAGATCGAGGGCTCTTTGGCGTCTTCCAAAAAAAGACCCCCAAAGGAGAGAGAGACGCCTCACCGGTGAGTGTTTTTTTTTAACAAATTCTATTTTCATACTTGAGTCAATTGCATGTCCTGGTTTCAGGACGGTGAGGAGGACAATGACAAGGAGGACAAGGGACAGGTGACCACAACGGCAGTGGGTGGGGACAATGCGGCCGAGAAGAGCGTTGCCAAGGTAAGAAACCAAATATTTTAGTTTGAACAATTGATGGCCTTGTGCATCTATGGGTGAAAACCCTAACCCTACTTTTTGGATGTGCATGATGAATTGTTGCTCATTTGAATGATTTAAAAAGAAAAATCTATTTCATCTTTATTGTCATTTAAAATTATTTATTTGACAAATTTTAATCATTCAAGAAAATTACTGCAATAGTTGTTGTGTATGAAGAATGCACATTAGTTTTTTTTAGTATACTGTGCATGTATGTTTTTAATTAGATTTTTTTTATTTTAACCTCAACTAATGTTCGAGGCATTTTTTGTTGTATATATTGTACAGGTATGTACGTTGTGCTTAATTTAAATGTCAGTTTGTTTGATTTAGTCAAAATTTTTTTCGTTGTGTATAAATATTTGATTGTGTTTATTCATTTTTTTTCAGGATAAAAACCTTTTCAGCAACATGTTCAAGAAGCCTCAGAAGCCTGCAGAGGGCGATAAGGTGCCTCCCCCTCCATCCCAAAAATTCTTCTTAGTAAGCCTTTGATCAAAAATACGATCTGAACTATCTCAGGAAGCGGAGGTCAAGAGTGAAGTGACGCCATCCGGAAGCACTGAGAACTTGTCCGAGAATATCCGCAAGGTTTCAAAAAGTCTATTTGTTATTTTTGATCTCTCGTTGTTTGACCCAAAAAAAAAAACATGCCTTTAGGCGAAAAAAGGAGGAGGCCTGGCGGGCATCTTCAAAAGATCCTATAGCAACGACAACCTGCTGGATGAGGTTACCAACACTTAGTACACTCGCAACCATAAGGACACTCAACAAAGGGTCTAGGTTGTTTTTTTTTCCTCTTACGAACACGCGCTTTTCATTCCAGGACAAGGAGAAATCATCAAGTAATGACAATTTAGCAGAAAGCACCACTGTCAAGGTAATATCTTGTATTTTATTTACACAGAACAGTTATGTTTTACTTTACAAACTTATTTGTACGTTTTTGACCCTTCATTTTTTTATGTACACATTTTTGTTTCATTTACTTATTGAAAAGTTTTTCAAGATTGATGTTGATTGTGTTTATTACTGGACATCATTTTTTGCAACTACTTTTTTTTTTAAATTAGGGTTGTATTCATTTAAAAGTAAATGTCCTTCTTTTAACCTTCGCCTCTTGTTTTTTATTTTAACATTTGAAATGACATCAAATCACATTAAGTTAAACTGTTGAATTTTCCATCATTTTTTCAAGTGTTTAATGATTACATTATTTAATTGTATGTAGATTTTTTTTTTTTTTTAAGAATTTGAACACACAGGCTATTTCTGAAATGGTTGAATGTTTACATTTTATTATTTGTATTTATATTTCCATTTTTGTTATTAGATTTTGATTAAAAATAAGTATTTTTTGTCTTTTTTTATTTCAGGAAAAAAGTATTTTCAGTGGTATATTCAAGAAAGCTCCAAAAGCAGCTGACGAGGTGACACTACAGATGATGATTATTTGTATTCATTTTTCCTGTTGTTATTTTTATATGTTGTGGCTATTATTTTTGCTACGCAGGAGTCAAACGGTGATGACAAGAAGAAGCTCTTATCTGACAGCAATGAAAAGTTGACAGAAGAAACTGGACCAAAGGTACAATGTTGACGGATGTCAGACTCTGTGTGTTTTTTCCTACCTGACCCAATATTTGCTTTACAGGAAAAGACGGGAGGTTTGGCAGGAATGTTCAGAAAGTCACCCAAACCGGCGCCACGCTCCATCGCTATCAAGGTAACGTTGTCAGATGATCTACACTTGTTTGTTTGTTTATTTACCAGAAAATGACAAAAATCATCCTCTGCTTCCAGGATCCTCTTAGTGATGACAATCTGGATGAAAGTGCCAAGGTGAGATGACAGAACAAAAATCGGTCCCTCCCTCCAGGCCACGAATAAATTAAACTTGTAAAAAACTCAATACAAATGAAATCATAAATAAATGTGATGTTTTTTTTTTGTTTTTTTTTAAATAGATGGATGACTTGTCAGGAGACGAACTATCAGGCACTACTGTCAATCTTGAAGCTGCAACTGCTAAGGTGAGTATTCAATACACTGTATGCCTTGAGGTATGATTGACACCTGTGTACATTATAGTATACGACGACTGTGTGTTTATGTCGAGCAGGAGAAAAAAGGAGGCTTTGCTGGCATATTCAAGAGAACGCCCAAAACCGCTGACAAACAGGTTAGGCTCTTTTTGAAGTCACATGGGGTTAACAAGCACTAACATGCTGTTAATGCTAGCAGGACAATGAAGACAACAAGGAGGACGCGGCGCCACCCTCGGGTGGCGGACTGAGACGAAGGAGGACCATCAAGAAGAAACGACGAGTGAGCCTTTTGTTTTGCCAAATAGCAAAGCACAAAATGTCTTCTCTCACTTGACCGTCATGTCACTCTGGTCCATCCTCCAGGTTGTATCTTTCAGAGTCAAGACGACCCTTCCCAAGATGACAAAACGCAACACATCATCGCAGGTAACACCAAATGTCATAGCAATGTCTAAGACCCACACAAAAGTCTCCAAAATGAATTGCGGGATGATGGATTTGCCAGGGGGCCATACAGCCCAAACGGATGGACTTTTGACTTTTCTTCTTCCTTGTCTTGCGGCCCAGGAAAAGATACCCATCATTGAGGAGAGCATGGAGATGGAGGAGATGATGCCAGCACAGGTTAGTTGCTTCTTTCCTCCTCCTTAATGCTATGAACCGAGCGAAATCTTTGGTAAGATGGAGCTTGGTAGGCTGTGTGAAGCTAATAAGCTTAGTGTACGTAAATCTTTCAGCAGAGCACAGTGGAGGTCCAGCCAGTGGAAATGGCAGCATACCCAATCGAAGGAAACCCTCTGGACTCTGAGGAGGTGTGTTTGACCGCCGTCAGTGTTCCCATCATCACATGAGGTCAAAGTTGAGTGTCACGTTGTTGCTTTTTTTCTTGCAGGAGAATGACGGCCTGATGGACTGGTGGAAAAATGTTGAAGGCAAGTGCAACGTCTGACACGTTTGATCTGAAAGCTTTTCCCAGTCTCATGTGGTTGGTCTTGACTTCCTGTCTCTACAGGTTGGGCCGAGTGGAACAATTTCCAAGAAGATGAGGAGGAAATGTATGCACACGCTTTCGTTTTACGCTTCGGGTTTGGACGGACGGACGGACGGATGTTGATCCCAGAGTGGATGCATAGATTGATGTTGAATGAATGGGTGGATAGGTGATACAATAATGGATGGGCTAGTGGTAAAAAGGGCATTTGGTATGCAGTATTGATTGTAATGCCGGCGTACCTAATGATTGAAACATTCCTTTACGTCCGTCCGTGCGTGCAGGGCAATGGAGGAGGCGGCCGACCGTGTCTACATGGCAGCGCGACTCTTTGTGCGCCTTTTCAACCAGCGGGGGGCATCCTTGCAACACTGCATCCTTGAGCTGCTGGCCCTGGCCGACGCCGCCGACTACTTCCACAAAAAGACCATATCGGCAGCCGTCGGCGGAGGCGTGGCCAGCGTGGCCGGCAGCCTGACCACCATCACGGGGCTCATCCTGGCGCCGTTCACCTTTGGCGCCTCCATCATTGTCACGGCGGTAGGCATCGGCGTGGCCACGGCGGGCAGCATCACCTCGGCCACGGCCAACATTACAGACGCGGTCCACTCCAACATGGACCGCAAGAAGGTGGAGAAGATGATCCAGGACTACCAGGAGCAGATTAAAGACATTCGCGAGTGTATGGAATTTGTGCAGGAGGGCATCGATACTCTGCAGGAGTGGGACTTTGAGAAGTACACGCAGAGTACCGCTAAGAAGGCCTTGAACCACAACATCAAACATGTGGTGAAGGAAGGCGGCCGGGCTGGCAAGGCCCTCATGATAAACACCGACAAGCTCATTAGCACTGTTCAGGTGCTGGGTGCGGGGGCTGGAGCAGCCAAGGCTGCCCAAGCCATTAGCGTCACCACAGGGGTCATGTCGGCACTCTTCCTGGCCCTTGACGTCTTCTTCCTCGCCAAGGACTCCCATGAGCTGCGCAAAGGTGCCAAGACCAAATTCGCATCCAAGATCAGGGACGTGTGCAAGGAGCTACAGGACGGCCTCCTGGAGCTCAACAAGGTCAAGACGCAGCTGCAGAAGACCATGGACGGCATCGAGGTGGAGGAGTATGAGGAGATCCAGGAGGTGGAGGAGGAGGTGGACGACGACGACGACGACGACTTGGAGTCGGATCCAAAGAAGCTGGCAGAACTGGAGCAAGAGCTGGACCTCATGGAGGAAAAACTTGACAAAAAGATTGAAGAGGGCAAAATCACAGCAAAGGAAGGGGATTCTAAGAAGACCAAGGAAGAAATGACAAAAAAGGACAAAGTTGACAAGGAGACAGAGAACCGAATGGCAGCTTGGAAGGAGAAGCAGGAGAAAGAAGCAGCGTCGCTTAAAAAAGTAGAGGAGAAGCCCAAAACGAAGGACAGCAAAAAGACAGAACGGGAGGGAAGCCACCGAGTTGAGGGGAAAGACGTGCCGGGAAGAACAGACACAAAGGGCGGAGAAGATGAGGGGAAAGAATCGCTGGGCAAAATGGAGGGCTCCAAAAGGAAGCCACAACATCAGCAAAGTCACAGTGGGACTCCAGAAGGAAGAGTGGATGTCGTCGCCCAGCGGGCCGGTCAGGAGAGAGGAAGCAGTGGACAAAGCAAAATGACTGATGACATTCAAGCAAAGGATTGGAGGACAGAAACTACAGCAAGTCGTGATGGATGGGACACTCACGGTAGAAGCAATGAACGGAGGGGCTCGCACCGGAGTCAAGAATCCAGCCGGATGGACGAGAGGACGTCTGCCAGCCAGAGGAGGGCGGAGGAAGACAAAAAACAAATGAGCCGAATAGAGAGCGCCCGCAAGAAGTTCCAGACAGGCCACGAAGAGCATGGAGGTAGTAGCTCAGAGAGTCACAGAAGAGCGAGTGACAAGACAGGGACTGACCAGGAGAGGAGAGGAAGTGATCACAGGAGGAGAGCAAGTGACAGAGAGCAGAAACACAGTCATCGAGGTTCTCGGCATCCCAGTGTCCTGCCCGATGATGGCTATTTAGATATTTAGCAGAATTTCTCACATGACCTTAAAGCATAGCCCTACGCAAGACTTTGGTGTTGTAGTCGTAGTCCAAGTCCACCTCTCTTTTGGAGTCAGTGGAAAATAATTCTGTATATTACAGCAAACGTCTGAAGCTATACATACTACTCTTGTCCAGGTCATTTAGGTCTGTTTGTTCAAGCAAGATCTACTGTAGGTATTTGTGGTCATGAAGTCCTGACTGAATTTAGAGCCAGACCTTGATGTTTTGCTCATCGTTTTAAGGACAAAGTCCAATGCTAGACTGGAGCAAGTCGTCAACCTTTGTGATCATATTTTGATTTTTGACATAGGTCCAGGTTTAAAGCACGGTCTTGGTCTTTTGGTCCTCATATTCTAGCCAGTGGTTTGAGGAGCCAAACCAAGATTTTGGGCTCTAAAACCATAGCAAGAAGGCCCTGGTGCTTTAGTCGAGGCGAGGTCTTTTAGCCAATGTTGTGAACAGAATTTGTTTTCATCTTTTTGGGATAGTTACACGATTACACTATATTATTTTAACGTACCAAATTTGTCACTGACATTTTAATAATTGAATGTTCACTGGTGTTGGTTTTCTTACTGAACAAATAAATTATTTTATGTGCCAAAATTGACACAGATGTCTTTTTAACATATAGAGGTTTTTAAACTATTGTCTCCTGTTTTAAATTATATTTAATGTGTAGATGAGGTTTCTAAACTATTGTAACACATTTTCTCTTGTATGTTTTTGAAGAGTGTAAATTCATTAAATACATACCTTTCAATGTCTGCATTACTTGTGTCGGCTGGCATAGCAGCAACGCTGTCTGTCACTCACTCATGAATCTTCGCGAACGAACCTGAAGATGGCGGTGTACCTCATGGAGTGTCCGTGTGACGTCACAGGTCAACCAGCCAATCAGAAGGTGGGGGTGAGGGCGGGTGTGGCGCTTTTCGCTTTCAGTTAAACTTTGGCCATGATTTTGCCCTAATGAACTGGCCTGTGATTCGGTACACCTAAAAATGGCGGTGTACCTAATGGAGTGTCCAAGTGACGTCACAGATCAAACAGCCAATCAGAAAGTGGGGGTGAGGGCGGGTGTGGCACTTTTCACTTAAACCAGGGGTGTCGACCTCCAGTCCTCGAGGGGCCGCGTTCCAATATGTTTTCCAAGTTACCCTCGTTAAACGCACCTGCGTGAAAAGTTTTTGGTCATTTTCACTTCTGCAGGAGCTAAAACTTTTCACGCAGGTGCACTTAACGAGGTAATCACACG
Source organism: Syngnathus acus (assembly GCF_901709675.1). Classification (NCBI taxonomy): domain Eukaryota; kingdom Metazoa; phylum Chordata; class Actinopteri; order Syngnathiformes; family Syngnathidae; genus Syngnathus; species Syngnathus acus. The sequence continues at coordinate 10,918,079 of NC_051102.1, read as the reverse complement.
GACACTCCATTAGGTACACCGCCATTTTCAAGTGTACCTAATAACAGGCCACTTTATTAGGGAAATATCATGGTCAAAGGTCACAGGTGTCAAGCTCTAGTTCTCGGGGCCGCGTTCCAATATGTTTTGCAAGTTACCCTCGTTAAGTGCACCTGCGTGAAAACTTTTAGCCACTTTCACGTTCTGCAGGAGCTAAAAGTTTTCACGCAGGTGCACTTAACGAGGTCATCACACGGACACTCCATTAGGTACACCGCCATTTTCAAGTGTACCTAATAACAGGCCACTTTATTAGGGAAATATCATGGTAAAAGGTCACAGGTGTCAAGCTCTAGTTCTCGGGGCCGCGTTCCAATATGTTTTGCAAGTTACCCTCGTTAAGTGCACCTGCGTGAAAACTTTTAGCCACTTTCACGTTCTGCAGGAGCTAAAAGTTTTCACGCAGGTGCACTTAACGAGGGAATCACACGGACACTCCATTAGGTACACCGCCATTTTCAAGTGGACCTAATAACAGGCCACTTTATTAGGGAAATATCATGGTCAAAGGTCACAGGTGTCAAGCTCTAGTTCTCGGGGCCGCGTTCCAATATGTTTTGCAAGTCACCCTCGTTAAGTGCACCTGCGTGAAAACTTTTAGCCACTTTCACGTTCTGCAGGAGCTAAAAGTTTTCACGCAGGTGCACTTAACGAGGTCATCACACGGACACTCCATTAGGTACACCGCCATTTTCAAGTGGACCTAATAACAGGCCACTTTATTAGGGAAATATCATGGTCAAAGGTCACAGGTGTCAAGCTCTAGTTCTCGGGGCCGCGTTCCAATATGTTTTGCAAGTTACCCTCGTTAAGTGCACCTGCGTGAAAACTTTTAGCCACTTTCACGTTCTGCAGGAGCTAAAAGTTTTCACGCAGGTGCACTTAACGAGGGAATCACACGGACACTCCATTAGGTACACCGCCATTTTCAAGTGGACCTAATAACAGGCCACTTTATTAGGGAAATATCATGGTCAAAGGTCACAGGTGTCAAGCTCTAGTTCTCGGGGCCGCGTTCCAATATGTTTTGCAAGTCACCCTCGTTAAGTGCACCTGCGTGAAAACTTTTAGCCACATTCACGTTCTGCAGGAGCTAAAACTTTTCACGCAGGTGCACTTAACGAGGGACTCACACGGACACTCCATTAGGTACACCGCCATTTTCAAGTGGACCTAATAACAGGCCACTTTATTAGGGAAATATCATGGTCAAAGGTCACAGGTGTCAAGCTCTAGTTCTCGGGGCCGCGTTCCAATATGTTTTGCAAGTTACCCTCGTTAAGTGCACCTGCGTGAAAACTTTTAGCCACTTTCACGTTCTGCAGGAGCTAAAAGTTTTCACGCAGGTGCACTTAACGAGGGAATCACACAGACACTCCATTAGGTACACCGCCATTTTCAAGTGGACCTAATAACAGGCCACTTTATTAGGGAAATATCATGGCCAAAGCTGAACTGAAAGTGAAAAGTGCCACACCCGCCCTCACCCCCACCTCCTGATTGGCTGGTTCATCTGTGACGTCACACGGACACTCCATTAGGTACACCACCAGTTTCAAGTGTACCTAATAACTTGATGCATTTTTTGTACGTGTCAAGAATGTGTATTTGACTGCTTGCTCTTTATTTTGGCGGACACCAACACATAAAACACATATACATATTGTCATATAAAGCAGTTAACCAAATGTCTGATTTTTGTTTTCATGCCCAAAAAAATAAAAACAAGGAATAAAACACCAGACAAGTTTTCACAGGTTTTAATGTTTATTAAAATAATAAAGTAAATTTCAAACCAGCAATCTAATGTGAAATTGCAGTAGATATATTGGATAACAATATTTTGGCGAATATATGCATACACGTTCAAGATGACCCAAAGAGAAGCATCATCTCCCCGTTGTTGCATAACGGCGGATCCCTTCATGCAATAAAGTTAGCCGTTAAGCTTGGAGAAAACGTGCATAAAAGAAGTGAGTGGTTCTTTCCCGTCAACGAACGAGACGAGTCAGTGACGCAACTTCCTGTTCAGTGTGTGTGGGGGCGATTCGTTTGAACGAACATTTTGAATGACCTGATTCTAAAGGTTCGGTTCACTTAAAAGAACTGGAATGCACATCACTAATACAGTTCGTGAACGGTAAGTTACGTCATTTTCTTCTTCGTTTTGTTTTACGGCAAGGTGGCACTAGCTTCCATGTGCATTACTGACACCTACTGGTTGAAGTCATATTAACTGAAAGAAAAAAATCGAATCACTTTCGGAAGTGATTCGTTCACTCTCGTTCACTCACGGGCCAACACAACACTACCATCCATCCATCCATCCCTCCGTCCATCCATCCATCCATCCATCCATCCATCCATCCATCCATCCATCCATCCATCCATCCATCCATCCATCCATCCATCCATCCGTCCGTCCGTCAAGACAGGGCTTGGCCAGCTGGATTTGAAGCAGCGCGCCTCATATTTCAAGAAGCCCACCCCAACCAACACACCCAACTCGCCCACCCACCCACTATACTGGCTGAGCCACAATCAACACACACAAGTCTGGTACATTTAATCTGTTGGGAAAGTTCAGTTCAAACATTTTAATTTGTTCAGTTCACAGTTCATAATTGCAAATTTTATTAACTAAGTTCATCGTTGCAAAAATGAAAAGTTCATAGTCAAGGTGTTACCCTCTGCCATTTTATCAGGTCATTTTGAATGACTTAAAATGAATGACTAGCCTTAAAAACATCCCAATACTTGTGGTTGCCATTTTTGCTCAGACATGCCCTAGTTGGCGCTGTCGCTCCCATTCTTTTCTCGCCTCATGATGGCTTTGGCAACAGCCTCGTCGAAGCACATGCTGAGAGGGCTGTTCCGCGAAGCGTCCCTGCCGCAGGTGGCACCCACATCGTCCGGCGCGTCGCCATCTCTCCTCTCTCGCTGCTGCTGCTGCTGTCGCAGGCTCCGGGTTGCTAATTTGCAGTGTTGGGGTTTGGGCGGCACCACCGGCACCGCTTTCACTTGGTAAACTTTGGTCAGTTTGGAAATGACCAGCTTCCTTCCGACTCCTCGCTCCTCTAACCTCACACCTTCTGTGGACTCAGGAACATGGGACCTGAGCTCTTTCAGACTTGTTGTCACCGTGGCTTCCTCACAAATGGGTTTGTCTTCTTTGGGCACGGACATTTCTGCAACTGCTCCGTTGTGTCCTTGCTCATCAAAGCTCACGCCTCTGGACTGCAGAACCATGGGCACATCTGTAAAATGTGATGGTGTCACTTCTTCACAAATGCCAAATTTGTCTGTGGGTGCTGACATTTCCATAACGGCTCCCTCTGGTTTACATTTTTCTTGGTTTTCAATCATCCCGTCATTCTCTGTCAGGGGTTCATCTCTTCGACTTGGCGTGACTGTCACTTTCTCGAGGATGGCTTTGTCTTCATTGGGTAGCAACAATTCCATCACTTTTTCACACCTCTCTGGTCCTCCCTTGTCAAAATTCCCCCCACCTGCAGACTCGTCAGCCCTGTCCCCTTTCAGAGATGCCTCTCCGATTGATTTGTCTTCTTTGGGCATTAACTCTGCCACAAGTTGGTCACATCTGGCTGGTAAATGGACCTCTGGGAGGTCCTTTCCCGCAGTTGTTTCCAGCTCGTCGGTCCCTGGGCTCTCGCTGGCCTCCACAGTCTTTCTTTCTTCATTCTCGATCAGTTGGCACACGACCTCCTCCAGCTCGTCCCAGACCTCTGCGTGAGTCTCGTCTGTAGCCAAGACATCCTCCCGCGTCCCTTCCAAATTTGGTACCTCGCCATCATCTGTTGACATTGTTTCAGGATTCACATCCTCAGTCCTTTGACTTTCATCTCCATCATCCTGAAGCTCCTCTGTAGCTTCCTGGGAAACATCTAGGAACTCCTCCACTGGGCATGTTTCTTTCTTCGTACTACGCTCAAAAGTAGAGAGATAATGGGCTTCTCCTTCATCTTCCCGTCTTACATTGTCAACATCATCATCTTCATTGGCCTTAACAACTGAAATGTGCTCTTGCAAGTCCACACAGTAGTGGATTTGCTCTTCACTTTGTGGTATCATCTCTTCTAATCCGTCCAGGTCATCCTGGCTCTGATTGTCATCGTTTGTGGGATTATATTGGTTCGCCTCACACGATCGGTCTACTGGAGCACTCTCATCCTCTGGTTCAAGGCCACACACGTGGTTTAGGAAGAAGTCCGCGGGGAGGCTCTTAACAAACAAGCTGCTGTCTTCGTCACTGCTGTAGTAGTTGGCCGTGTCCTCATCTCCTGTGTCGTCACAGCAACATTCTCCAGGTTCATACGCAGGCGAGGTCATGCGAGGCAAGCTGAAGGACTTTGCGTTGCGCTCGTTGACGCTGCGCGGCCGCTGGAGCTCCGGTCGGCTTTGAAGGTTTGTCTCGGAGCTCACGCTTAGCCTGGCGTCAGCTTCGTTGGCGCGATGACACGGTTCCTCTGCGAGTTCATACTCGTCGTCAGAGTGTCCGGGAGGTTCCACGGAGAATACGTTCGCTTGGGAAGCGCAGTCTGACAGGAAGTGGAGAGGAATCTGTAAAGACAAGGAAGTTTCAATTTGAGATGATCGAAGTATTCCTGAGGAGATACACCCTGGATTGGTCACCAGCCAGTCCATAGTTCAGCTAACAAGTCTCAAAAGTTAGGCGAGGCTACATTTGTCAGCCAAGTTTCAAAATGGAAATACAGTACTGTCATGTGTTTTGATCTGAGGCTTAAGCAAGATAAAACACTCAAGTGAACCTTTTCAAAAAGTCATTGCGCTTGCTTGTGTAGTTCCACCATAACCACGCACAAAAACATTTGACTTTCAAAGTGAGGCACTCATGTACAGTCAAACAACAACTACCTGATCGGAGTCGCTGCAATCCATGTGATCCAGAAATTCAAAGTTGTCTTCAACATAGCCCGACAGCTCTTGGTCATCCTCGGTTGAATTGAGGACGCCAGAAGAGTCCAAAACGTTGGCTGATGGCACTCCTTGCATTTGTGCAATTGAGAAAATGAAACAAACATTAGAGGCCAGTCGGAGTGCGTTGTGATATTGGACATTACCTTCGTAGACATCCTGTTGACAAACATCCTCATCTGCTTTGTAACTCGTACGCTTGCTTTCTTTTGCTGCTGGCTCCGAGCTACGGTCTTTCCCAAGTGCTTCTTTGTTCTCGTCTTCTTCTTCTTCCTTGTCAACTGGGTTCTTTGTATTGTCGTCATCCAGGATGATTTCCTTCCTGTGTGTTACCTCTTTGCTCTCTTCCCTCACTTCAACTGGCATTTCCATTTTTCCACTGTCCTGACCTCCGTCCTTACCCTTGCCACGGTGGACCACACGGCCAGTCCCACCTCCCTGTAGAAGGCCCAAAGCCAAGTTGGAAGTGATGTGCAGCGGCACCGTGACCACAGTGGGCCCAGTGATGTGCATGGCCGCTCTCCGACCGGCCTTCGCTGAGAGTCCCGGCGACCTGGATTGGACAGAGTCGCCTTCCGGGCCACCCGAGCCTTCGGGGTGGAGAGTCGTGTAGGTGCCCTGAGTGCCCCCGCTCACAAGTCCCGTCCCCCTGCGGTAGGTCACGGCGTATTCGCTTCCGCCGAACGGGCTAGGCGACGCTGCGTGTTCGAAGACGGACATTTTGGCCGAACGAGTTGTCTGCAGAGGACGTATGGAATCTGGAATAAAAGGAACGATAAGACACTTTGACGTTAGTGAATCCCTCCCTCAGCAAGATGATCGAAGAAAAATGAAATCAGAGTTCAGTGTCTTGCTAAAGGACAATTCAACATGGCCGGCCACCAGATGGAACCAACCTTCGTGTTGGGAGACTAACACTCGGCCACTGAGCCACATGCCGTCCGTGATCATGACGGCGAAAAGAGCAGTACCTTCATTTGAATATGTCGAAACGCTGAGGGAATCCATGCTTCGAGCTGGACGTAACACCGGCTTGTCCTTCTCTAGACACGAAAAATGCAAAATTATAGTGACAGTCCATTTGGACTAGACACATTGATTTCTCTGACATCTTCTTTCAAAATAAAATGTGAGAGACCAAACAAAGAATGAGGCACTCAACACAAGCGAGCCACAATTAAAAGAAGTGCCTTGGCACTACTCGAGATACATACCTTTGGCCGAGTGTTTGTGCCGTCTTCTCGGGTCGTGGAAGCGACTGCCGATATTGAAAATGGATATCCACTTCCTTCCTTTGAAGGAGCCCTTCCTCCTGAGGTACACAACAACCCAAATGAGACCAATCCCAGAGATCTTTCCAATTCAGGAGCAGTTCTCAGACATCTTGGAGAAAATGCACTCACTTATCGGTGGTGCCTTCAATGATGGCGTGGTAAGGTCTCGTCGGAATCGGGCCATCCCCTGGACTGATGTGAGGCCGAGTCTGGAAGAGGGCTTCCTCCTGGCCGGTGACGGCCGTCGGGGAAGGAAGAGACTTTCTCCTGTTGTGCGCCATAGCTGAAAGAAGCAAATTGTTAAAAGACACCAAAGACAAGTCCTGCGCAGGCTTGAGTGTTTGTGTTGTGTTTACTTGGCTCAGGAAACAGCTCCGGGACATGTGTGAGGATGAACTCCACTACAATGGACTGGACCCTGACCTCCATGAAGGCGGCGGTGCCATTGAAACCGGACACCTCGATGTCCTTTGACCTTAAAGAGCAGATTTGACAGATTATCCATTCAATCTCAAGTCTCATTGTAGAAGTTGAAGACGTCGTGTGGCGTCCACACCGGAGCAGATTGGGCGCCCAGACAATGGCCAAGTTCCTAGCGTGCATGTTGGTCTCTGACGAGTACGAGGCCATTTTGACGAGGTGGCGCATCAGAAATTCCAAAGTTCTGAAGGGAATAAAACATTCAGACACAGTCGGTATGAGTGAAAAGTTGAAAAGCAAACCTGTAATGCGGCGGCGGAAGTTCCTTCAGGACATCTCGGATTTTCACCAACCGCTCGTCCTCCAGATGGATGGCCACAGCCTCCTGGAGCAAGTAGAAGGATGGAGACGTTTTTGGCTCAAATCTCGTGTGGGAATCATTTTGATTTTGGAAACGAAATGCTGGATCGGCTGCTACTCAACGGCAAACTTGTCGTAAAGTTGGTAGGTGAGCAGTGGGTTGGGCAGCTCCCGGAAGTACGCTTTGCACAGGGAGCTGACGCAGTGGATGTCTTGCAGGTACACTTCCTTGCTGAGGTCCGGGGTCCCGTCGCTCTCAAACTCGCTCCTGGCAAAAAGGGTCACACGTGTGCTTTACGGTGCGCACACGGCGGGGTGAAAAAAACCTCACCTGAGCTTCTGGATGTTGGAGGAAACACCTGACAACCTGTAGATTCCGTCCACTACGCCGTGTTCCTCGACAAACTGGCAGCAGCACCTCAACACTTGAGGGACTGCAGAAGAAAACCTTTGTGAAAATTCGGAATGGAAGTGGGGGGTTTTTTGGTCTAGGACCCCCCCCCCCCCAACTTACTCTCCTGACCAGTGGCATTCAGGTGCTCCAGAAGATCACAAGCAAATACTTTCTCTTTGCTGGCCCCTTTTCTCCGGACTCTCCTCATGGCTTCTCAATGGTTGTGTTCCCACCGCCGGTCCAGCCCAGTTTTGGACTGGATGCGACTGGACCTTCGAGCAAATTGAGGCCTTGTTCTCAGTGCAGGGACATGGTGCTTTTGATCCACTTGACTCTATCAAAGTACAAATAAGGCACATCTTATCATTGCAGCAGGACATTTGGAATGGAATCCTTTTCTATTCACAAGCAACACAATTGAATTTTCAAAGAGGTAGACGCTTGATTTTTCTGGCAAGAGTCAAGCTAAAAAATGTCAATCCAAATAATAAATAGAGGTATGATTCCGATTTTTTGTAGAAATCTTGAAAAACATCACATAATGTTCTGCTTCAGAAATGTGATTAAGAAACATGATTTTCTTTCCTCTCTCCAAAATGGTTACATTGAAGTGGGATCCATCGGGGTCTCTCCTATTACAGGGTCCCTGGCCCGAAAAAGCTTGAGCTAGCATTGTGCATGTGCGGTTCACCACTTCCCTCCCTTAAAGTGATGCACTTGATTTATTTGCAAACGGCCGCACCCATGCCTCCCTGAAACAAAACCAACCAATTGGTGTCTTTTGGACCCGAGTCCTTAAAACCAAACAAAAGCGAACCTCAGGTACTTGACCTGTGTGAACAGCCGACACTTTTCTGCCAATTTCATGGATGCCAGCAAGCCTGTGTGTCGATGTAGCGGAAGTGTGGAAAAACTTGCAATTAGTCACCTAAGATCTGCCGTCGCTGTACATATTCTCCCGACACCTGCCACCTTCACTCCGTCCGGGGCCGAAGAACATTGACGCTTGTATTTTTGAAAAAGTGACAGAAAATGACTGTCCTACCTTCACTCTGCATCTGCCCACACGCAAAGCGCAAATGACGCAAGAAAACCACCAAACTTCCCCTGTTCACTTCCTGAACGCCGCCTCGGCTGCAAAGTCTTCTGATTGGCCGAGAGACTCCGCTGCCGCTGCTTCTTCTTCACGGCGTCCGGTTCCCTTCCGCAGATGTTTCGAGATACTTGCACAATTTCCAAGTTGGGTTCCAGCCGGAGTTTATTGACACTGAAATGAAACTCAAGGAGAATCTGTTATTTGAAAAACAAAACAGTATCTGTTTTTTGACCAGAAGAGTTTTTGTCATTATTTTTTTTAAATACAAATATTTGAAAAAACGTTTCAAACCAGGGTTAGATGTTGACAGTTTGGTGCTTCAGCCTGGATACGGCTGTAAAGCTTGCAATAATTCCAAAAGGGTCCGAGTCAGAGGTTCTTTTTTATTATAACTGAAATGAAACTCGGGAGAAGCTTTGTTATTTCAAAGCAAAATCAGTCTGCACATTTTTTACACAAATATACAAAGGTAAGACTTGTTTTTGTGTGTTGTTGTTTTTTTTTTTACACATAAATATTACATCCTCAATTCTGTGCAACAGTGTGAAATTTTTTTTTTTTTTGCATAGAAAAGATGACAAAATAGTGCATTTTAGTTCATACGGATACAAACTAAATAATCTCTTAACTGCTTTTAGATTTGAGAAAAAAAAACAAAAGACAACATGACTGCTGGTGAACGAGTGAAACTGCATCAAACTGACTTTGAATCCAACAGAAGCGTCGAGGAAAACGAAGAAAAGCAAGAATGCAGTAAATGCACATGAAGTTGGAGGGACCCGAAGCAGCAATTTGTCCACTTTTACCGTAGAGATCCGTTTTGGTGTGAAAACGGGATCTTTCAGTGGGCGAGGAGTGGGGGGTCTAATGGAGGGAAACAATCAAAGTCATCCCGTAATATTAATAATAAATATAAACAATATGAGCAAGAACACATTTTGAATGCGACTAGGGTCACAAATGCTTTAGAGCAGCTCTGAACACGCTCTCTTCACATTCTCTTCAGTCCTGAGGTGGCATGGCCTGCATGTGTTGGTCCTCCACCATGCTGGAGCAGTCCATGGCCTCGCCAGGGGGGACGTTCGGAGACCAGCTCTCACCAAACACGTCGTCCTCGTCCTCGTCATCGTCCGCCTTGGGCCCACAATAGGGTGGGATCTCCACCACCGTGTATTTCCTGGCCCACCCACTCAGCGTAGGCTTATGTCGAACCTCGTGGCCCGTCGGGGCCGACTCGGACCAGCAGGCTGCCGCTGTGAGAAAGCAGGCGTCGTTTCATGATTAAGAATTGAGATGAAAATTTACACTTCGTGCTTCAAATCACTCACACGTCATAGCGGAGGCCAGCGGGTGTGCGTTGCAGGGCAGGTTGTTGTTGTTGTTATTGAGAGCCGAGGTGGTTCCGGCCACGGCGTGATGGTACGAGAAATCAGAGCGAGACAACTGGGGGGACACGGGCAAGGAGTGACACTGTCGTCCCGGCAACTGCCGCCAGTAGAAGGACGTGAAGGCGGTCGCGGCGTGCGGCGGGGGCCGGCTGGCAAAGGCGCTGCCCGGTGGCGAGCGCAAGTCAAAGACCAGCGAGAACACAGACTTGCTGGGCACGTCGTAGAACTTGATGTTGCCGCCGCACAGGTCCTCGCGTGCTGTGAACGGGTTGACCTTGGGGGGCTTGACGGCCCGCCGAGAAGCCGGCGGCTCGTCGTGCGGGTCCGGCACGTTCGCCTTCCTCGCCGCCTTGCATGAAAAAATGTCCGACTGGCTGCGACTCAGCCAGATGTTGCGGCGGGGCCGTGGCGATTTGGGTGGGATTTTGTCATCGGGGAAAATCAGCGGGTTGAGTCGCTTCAGGGCCTGAAGCTTGTCCCCTTTGATTGGACACACGGAAAGTTGAACACGTCATAGTCAAACAATAGCCCAGAGATCACAAAAGATGCAGATTTGTTACGAGCATGGACAGGGGTGGTCGAGTCTTGTTCACTAACCTTTGGAAATCTTGTCGCACTCTCCAGATAGTGGGGGGCACTGGTGTGCTTCGTTGAGGCGCGCCAATGACTCGTCCAGGTATCCCATAATGTCTGGGAAAGAGGGCCGTAGCGTGGGGTCCATCTGGAAGAAATTTGCCAGTAAATCCCTGAAATGATCTCCTTTCGTCTTTTCGTGACTTTTACAAATCTATAAAGACAAGCAGGTGGGTGGCTTATCCAGCTTTTGTTGGAAGACCCCAGGAGATTGGGGGTCTTCAGATTAGAGACGTAATCCGATTGCCCTTTGTGTCTTTTTGGGAAGACAGCGTGGAGATGGACTTACATTGCAGCAGTTGAACGCCAGCTGAAGGAAGTCGGGCGGACAGTCGCCAACCATGTGCTGGAAGGTGTGATAGTCCAGGCCGAAGTTCTGCTCAATTACACAAAGAAAGTGTGTGAAATTGTGCCAATTCATGTTCATTAGTCGACACGCAGTCATTTCTATCGCATAAAACAATAAATCAACATTTTGGATGAAAAATATTTTAGCGGTGCATCATGGAGTTCTTGTTCCATTGACTTTTCTGGACATCCTGTTGATAAATCTGCCGAATGTTTGGTTTAGTAAAACTGTGGAACTCTACAGGAGGCGGCACTGAGAGAGTTTTACATGTACCTCTGTGCGTGGGAGAAAATCGGGGTCAGCCTGGACCCTGGCGATGATTTCACACAGGATAATGCCGTAGGAGAAAACATCAGCCTGGGAAAATAACGCTCAAGTAACGCTCGCCATACATCTTTGGCTGAAAATCCTTTCAGCAAACCTTCTCGTTGTAAGGTTCATCTCTCAGAACCTCAGGAGCCATCCAGAACGGAGAACCCACCACTGAGAGCTTGGCTCCTTCCGTGCTGCACAAAAAACACAATGACGAATAAAGATGTGCCCAAAAGGATCGATCTTTTCATTCAACATTTTACAATCAAACAGAAAGGTTTCAAACATTCTGGTCATACATAAGTGCTTCTTCTTGGGACTACCGAGGCTCTTACTAGTTCACAATCAAGTAGGGATTAATTAGTGAATAAAGGGGATTTCAGCTGCTTCGGGCTTAATGTCCTCCCAAAACTGCAGTAGTAAGGATGTGCTTTAATGGCCGACTGAGAGCCGACTGGAATATTTAGACTCGCTCATAAGGTGATTTGAAGAAAGAAGAGCACGTACAGATTGGCGGGGATCTTCTCGGCCAATCCGAAGTCCCCGACCACCGCCGTGTAGCCGCCGCCGTCATCGCATTTGATCAAGCAGTTCTGGCAAGAGACCACAACAGAATCCTCATTATTATTGTTGTTTATCTTCCAATATGGTCACGTTTAGACGACAGCGGAGCCTCCAAATAGCTGACTTGGCCACATGCAACATTCACTTTGTAAGGAAAATGATTTAGGCTTGACTTTCTCATTTGCCGTGGCAAAACTGATGATCACTTCCAGGACCAAAATGTCACTGGTACAGACAATTGTCAAGTCAGCAGAGGGCAGTATTGAGTCACTCACAGACCACAACCATAGTCCCGCTTGCGTTCCATGACTGAAGCGCCCACCCTACCGTTCCAGCACACCTACCTTGGAGGTGAGGTCTCGGTGGAAGATGCCTTTGGCGTGCAGGTAGGCCAGACCCCCGGCGAGGTCGCTGGCTAGTTTCATTCTGGCGTGCCAGGTTAGGTGCTTGTTGCTGTCTAAAAGCTGCTCGAGGTTGCCACCGTTGATGTACTGTAGACACAAACCATAACAATGTGGCAGGCATATGAACGCAGAAGCTGATATTATTTTGGCAAGCAAAAGTATCACCATTTTACGTTATTATGTCAATGATTTGCTCATGCAAGTGACATATAATGTACATTTTAAGAATGCTCTAAAGATGAGAACAAAAATATACAAAATTGAAAATACACAAATATTTGGGGACAAATGAGGGAAAGGTGTATGACACGCTAATATCAAATGCTTAGGACTGTCTGGCCAACAGCGAGGTTCTGGGTCACGAGCCAGCTCTCCCGCAGGCCCGCCGGGGTCGCAGCTACTGCTTGACAGGAAGTGGACTTATCTCTTGGCTCTTTGGCTCTTTCATCCCTGAGAACTTTGCTGACCCTGCCATAAAGACACACTAATCCCGCCCGACGTAAAGGCGTCACGGAACGCGAGTGGTTAACACGGATCAAGGCTCAGATTTAGGCCAAGAGGTCGATGTTGTTAAATAACGGAGTAAGAAATGGCATTCAACTGGGATGACATCAGTGCAATCTGATTGGACGCTTGTGGTGCTGCCACTACTATCAATCGTTTTGTTGTACCTTAAACATTTCTGCATTTTTGTCCGCACGTGATACAAAGGACTATTGTTTACTCGCTGCTTTGAAAGATTATGATTGCTGAAAAGAGCATGACTGTATTTTTAGGCCTAAACAAAAATTCCTGTAAACAACGTGAACATTTTTCAAGCCAATAAAAAGTCTTGGGGAATGAAGGCACTTCCAGAAAGGACAGATAGAGGGAAAATACTGCTTTTGTGCCTCTGAGGTACTTGACTTGATTCTCCATTTGAGGGAACCTGGCACCACCCCCCTGCCCTCAGGGGGGTGACTGAGGGTCAGATGACAAAACAGCAAAACAGCATGAGGCCGCCACCCGAGTCGGGCCACACACACACACTATTTCATGACCTGTCTATTTCTGCTGCAAATGTTTTACCTGCCAGGGAAGTGAACAACCTTTTGAAGAATGTGTTCTCTTACCTCCGTCAAGGCGTGAAGCTGGCCCTCGTGCACACACACGCCCTTGAACCTGCAGCGGCACAGCAAAAAAAAAAAAAAAGCACAGTGATTAGCATGTAGTCATAAAATAAGCCATCATTTCCTGATGATTTCACATGAACCTTTAGGAAAGGCTGGGATCCTTTAAAGTAGGACTTAGAAACAATTGAGCTTCTCGAGTCCCACTTCTTAACTGTCAAACAAAAATAGGTTAACCAATACATGGGTACATACTAAAAGAAGACTGAAGTACTAATAACAAAGAGCATACAAGCATGAAAAGTCAAGAAAGAAATTCCGGAGATTCCGGCAGCAGACAAGACCAGACAAGACAGATGTGTGTCTCCTCTTGCACACCTTTCTTCTGCATCTGGCCTATCAAGGTGAGCGCCACTGTGTCCTCACAAACATGCTAACTCGGGGAGTGACCTATTTTTTTGACTTGAGATCCAATGCAACGCCCAAAGAGTGCTCTTTCTTTGACTTTTTCCCAATCAAAACATTTGAGCATTTTGTGGCATGTATCTTGACTTCATATCTTTTTTTATGAAGATATACTCTTTTATTTGTCCCACATGGGGGAAGACATCCATATATCCAAATTCCATAAATTTGATGAACTTCTATTTTCATTTGAGATCCAAAATCAAACAGCCATTCTTTTCAAATGTTGAATTTTCAGACCCGATTCACGCAGCCTGCTTTTCACACAGACGGCTGGATTGATTTTTTGAGTGTATTTGTTTTGTGTGAGTGATCAGTTTGTGAATGGACACAATCACAGAGGCTTCCCCACTGGCAAAAGAAAGTTCAGCTTGTGTGTTGTAAAACAATGAGCCCCTTCACTGTCCGCTGACAAGACACAGAAATAACACACCCGGCCGGCCGGCCGGCCGGCTGCAGGAGGCATAAACAACAAGGATGGCATTGTATAACAAACATATAAACACATGCATGCTCCCGCCCATACATTACAGAATGCAAAAAAACACCACCACACAAAAGTTACTACTACCTTGTAACATACTTTGACTTCTAAACAACTTGTGCAAATGAACTATAGTCATAAATATCACCTATTTTCTAGTACTGGTTGTATTCATGAACATATAATTGCATATAGTTTGACATTTTTTTATGAGTTGAAAAAAGGCTGATTTATTTTTGGGGGACAGTTCACCTGACCTGAGTATGTTGGGGTGTGAAAGGCGGTTCATCAGCTGCACTTCTCTCAGCATGTTGGCTCTGTTGCTGCTCAGCTTATTCATCTTCAGCGCCATCACTTGATCTGACGCTCGATGGCAAACCTGTGAAGCCGCGGATTAAAGGTGGATTCGCCATTGGTTAGCCATTGATTAGCCGCAGACTAGCCATTGATGAATCACTGCTGGGAAAACATTGCATGCATTTCCCATGGAGCAAAGTCAGCCTTGGGATTGTGGAAAAACACACGGATCAATTCGCCTTGATTGGGCATCATCGGTGGTGTATCACTTTCCATCCGTCAGCCAGTTGGGTAATGGTCACATAACCCAGCGAGGCTCGCCTTGTACTGTACACACGCTGATAAGCACATCACACCATCTCGGCATGACGCAACAGCCATAAATGTCGGCTGACGGGGACAAAGCATCGGCTGTTAATTCAAGGCGAGTACTTACTGACTGACAAAACATTTCTCTCTATTGTCCATTAACAACTCCCGCCAAGTTGCCAAACATCACTCAAATAGTTTGGGATATAGCAATTGTTCCTGACCATTGCCATGATGATAATAATCAGCATTTACCTTTTCATTCAAGTCAAAATGCTATCTATATATAGTCCATGATACAATTTTAGCTGAAATTTTGAATGCTAGCATGCTCGATTGGGGGCTTGGCTTGACAGGACAGCAGGAGGAACAGATGGCCACTCGACAGAAGAAGACCCCCCCCCCCCCCCCCCGCCCCCCATGTTCATCTTCCGACCCCTCCAACCCCGCCCCTATTCCATCCCCCATCTTCTTCCCTGTTTTACAGCTTCACCACGGATCCACCCCCGAGCCAAACTGAGTACTGTATCCTTGCCCTGTCCTGATGTACGTATTTTCGGCTAAGTAAACTTCATCTTCTCCAGATGGAAAGTGAAATGAGAAAGAAATTGCATCGGCCATCTAGGGCGATATCAAAAGTTCCTTTGGTATCCTCATCAGAGAGCATACAATGACTCCTACGAACTAATCATTCTGGACACGGGTTTTTCAAACTTTTTTTTTTTTTTTATGGTAGACATGCCAGCCTAATTTCATGTTCCTCATGCTCGCGTGACTGATGGGGAGGAAGGGAGAGCATTAGCAAAGCTTCCGTGATGTCTCATAAGTGATTGGCGTTGACCTCAAAACATCAACTGTGG
Source organism: Syngnathus acus (assembly GCF_901709675.1). Lineage (NCBI taxonomy): Eukaryota > Metazoa > Chordata > Actinopteri > Syngnathiformes > Syngnathidae > Syngnathus > Syngnathus acus. The sequence goes on along the minus strand of NC_051102.1, from coordinate 10,902,366 downwards.
ACGGAGGAGACCACCAGGCACAAATGACCGTGAGCTTCAATAGATAATCGTACGCTTTAAAGATTCAGCGTAGTAGAGTCCCACCCACCTTGTAAACGTCAGAGAAGAAGCCGGAGCCGATCCACTCGCAGGTGAAGTCGTCTAAGCGCGTAAGGCAGGAAAAGGCACTGATAAGGGCCCTGTAGGACGAAGGGCACACCCTGCCCACCTGGAAGACATTTGACAACTGAGAATGTTTTTTTTTTTTTTTTTTTTTTAAATAGAAAAGATTTCATACATTTATAAAAAAAAAAAGATCAAACTATTCTAAGCATGTTTTGTAGGTATGCTGCTCGGCTGACCTGCGATGATGGTCCCGTGCCCATCTCACACCCCGCTAGCCCCGCGACACCGTCTCTGTCCTCGGCGAGGCGTTCGGGTCGCGTGGGGAACGCGGCGATAGAGTTGCGTTTATTCCGGTCCATGACGATAACGATGGCGACACCTGTTGGGGTAATGGGAGTCTTCCTCCGTGTTGTACCCACATGACAAGAGCACCAAATTGTTGTGGAGTTGCCGAGGAGGGCTCAGCGGCGGCCGCTCACAGCTTGGGGGGTCCACCTCGGTGGGGGGGCTCTCACATGTCGGGTGATGAGCCAGTGGAGACCTGGAGGGAAGAAAATATCAATCAATCAGATTTGATAACTATATCATCTGGAACAATGTGACCATCAAAATAATAAATCATAATATTCCTTTGAAAAAGAGATGTGATTAGCAACGTGATTAAATTCGAAGACTATAAATTAATACTGTAACCATCTTTATAAAAAAAAAAAGAAATTATTCCATTGGTATAATTTCTCATGGATCTGATTTTATCCAAGAATAACATCCAATTGGAGGAGACCTGTAAATCAGATTTATTTTCCAGAAGCATCAAGCGGACTCGTGGAGCGGCTCTCACGAGCACTGCTAAAGAAAGCTCAGAAGAACAACGGCCGTAACAGTAAGCGATTGTTCGGAGATTAGTCATGAAAATGGCTCTCGGGTGACGTGAATCTTTTAACGACGTGAGAGGAACTTTGCAGGGGCGAAAGGTCATGTTTATCTCGGATCATAAATACTTGCCACTTTTTCATCTTTTTGCTCTGCCCTGGAAAGAATGTTATTACAGGTTTTCATCTTTTTACTTTAACGACAATCAAAATACCCGACTAGCATTTCAGTCAAACACTTTCTGGAGACATCACTCACTCCAATCGTGCCCTAAGTTCACCCCAATGCTAAGCTGAACCCTCCATCGATCAGTTTAGATCCCCACACTAACTCTCGACACTTCAGAGATGTCACTCAAACCGCCAACACCCAACTATTACTCCCTCGACGCAAACTCTTTGGAGACTCAACTGCTAACCCTAAAGAGCACCACCTCGCAATTCCAACTCTCCAGAGACATCTTCTTTAGCCCAAGCCATCAACGGTTCTAAGCAAGCCCCAAATGCAACTCTCCACACACATCCACTTGACCCCAACTCGGCCTAACCTGCAACAACCCACCCGCAAAGTATCTCCTAGCCCGCAACCCTAAATCTCCGAGACACCCTCCAGATACATCTTCATCCTAACCACTAACAACTCCTAGCCAGAACTTTTGGGAGACATCATCATGAGCAGCCCCACTATGAGCACGGCTCTGCCTTCAACAGCTACCAAAAGTCTGATCTCATGCTTATCGTTCAATGACGTCGTTTAAATCATTGAAAAGTACTGGGAGTTCTTTCCAGCGCACGGGAACACTCTTTATTGTGGATTTTAATAGTGTAAGGCACTCGAGTTACGTTCAAAATAACACACATCAAAGTGAAGAAATGACGCCTTAATCAAAGCCAAGCCAAGTTGTGGTGTCATAAGATCACAACCTAAAAACGGCGTCTCTTGTGTTCTATTAACATGTCATCACAGCCGCAGTCCTTAAAAGGATCTTCATCCTTTTCTTCCCTCCTTGCTCTCGTTTTCTGTCCGCTTCAAACGGCGAGACAAACTCAAGCCGTGCCAAGGAAAACGCGAGTGGCCCGCCGCCGGGCCAGGCCTCAAGCTCGCCGGGCTCTCTAATTTGACCGGCGAGAATAGACGAGCGCGCTTGTTTTGAACGCAGCCGCCGCTGAGAATAGATGGCAATTACCATTCAAATTTGGAACCAGCACCGCACACTAATGTACCACGTCGGACTGCTTTTGGGGGAAGGGGCTTCTCGGGGCGTCATGTTGCCCACTTCCTTACTCTCATCCCGACGACACCGATCCAAAAAATGTTGGCCTTATCATTTGTGTGAATGGGCTCACGTTTATTTGCACAAGAAACGACGGACGTCTATATTTGCTCCCTATAACTACACCCTTTGTACATATGTGGAGACCACTCAGTGAAAGACCACAGGAAGGGGGAAAAAAAAAAAAAAAGGGAGTGGGATTTTCTTTTTCTGCAGTGTAAAATGGGGCCTGCTGTTAGCATAAAGCAGATGGGTGTCCTATGGGAGCGGCCTGGATGGGTTAACACCACCCAGATGTGGCCCACTGGATTACACACTAACAGAGGCTGTCAGCCATAAATTACACACAAGTGATGTTTACGATGACTGCTGGTGGGGGCGTCTGGGGGCTTACCCCAGAGGTCAAACTTGGAGCTTTAATAACATTTTTACACTTGCAGGGGCATTACAATACATTCTAGCTAGCGGTGGCAGGCTATGAACTTGGCTAACACTGAGGTACACAAGATCAGTGTTGCATTGTGCATTATCTTCTTATTTGAAGTAAGAAATAATGTTAGAAATGTCTTTATTTACGATGCATTGCCACCGCAGCATCTTATTTGTGCGAGTGAGCGTGTCTGGACCTGCGGTCGCGTTCGCTTCTCGGCAGAGATTTTGTTTTGACATTTTTCAGCCCAAATGTTGTCATTCTGTTTTAGCATTTTGCAGTTGACAGACTAGACTCCAGAGACACTAAATCAATTGTGTGTATTTATCAACTTAGTCTGCTTTGATGCTGCTACAAAAAATGCACAAAGCACAAGTGCAAAGGACAGAAATGTAGGTTTACTGGCACCCCCTGCGCCAATCTTGAGGATTTCCACGCTGCAAGAACTATGAAAATGACAAGCCAGTCTTCCAGCTCTTTCATTTTGTAGTGAGTGTACAACGACCATTCACAAGCAAGCATGATGGTACAGAGACAAAAGAAATCCACAAAACAGAGAATGTTGCCATCATCTATCTCGCAGTGCAAGTCGACAATGGTTCAACATCGATTCTTAACACCTTTTAACTTCAGCTCGACAAGGTCAAGTCAAGTCAAGTAAGGTAAACAATGTTAATTCACTGTCATTAGTTAGAACATAACGTGTTTGCAGTGGCTCTAGCCTGCTGTCTCATATTAGTATGAATACAGTTTGTTCAGACTAATTTGTGTTAAATTGCACAAGAGGAAGAGCCTGCACCAAATAAATCCTTTCGACACATATCTCTTCTGTTTTCACTCTTCCTGAACTTTGTAGTGGAGTATTATGAAAGATAGAAGAAGAATTTTTTTTTCCTTTTGCACTTGCACTATGTACATTTCAGTATGCACGAACTACATCAACACTCACAACTAGATTTCTTTTCTTGTTTTTACACAGGCTGCGAGCACCTCTGTGTTACAATCATTAATGAGTAGGTTCTTGAGGAAAACATTTGGAACCTGGCTGGACCCAAAGGGTTTAACAAGCTCTGGTCTAAACGTCCGAGCGCGACGTTTGCAAGATACCTGAGCAAGGTGACATTCAAGCGAGCGAACGAAGAGCAGCAGCTCCCGCTTATCCGATGACCATCTGGCTCCGAAGTGCAGCGATACGCGGCATGGCTGTCATTCCGCAGCGACATTAATGAGCAACCTCCGCGGGGGTTAGAAGACTTATTGTCGAGAAGCCGCAGACGGCTCAGGCTGCCGAAAGGGACTCAGTGGCAGCAATCTTATTAACTCGAGGCCCTTACTAAACGTCTTTGGTCTACCCGACGCGACACAAATGTGTAAGAAAGTTGTCGTTGTGTGACGCCAGACAGGAAATAAAAGTTTCAGCTTACATATACACTACAATGTACGTACCTTTTTCGACTTGCCGAGAGGGGTTCATGCTGTTTAATTCCGTAGAGGCAAAAATGGGGAACGGGGGCGTTTTCTTTTTTAAAGTCAAAACGCCAACATAATTGGGAACTGGGGGCTCGGCTCGGCTCGGCTAGCTCGTTTGTCAACAAAACTGCATGCTAGCAAAAACGTTGGCTAGCTAGCTCACCACTGAAGTACAACGTCCCTCCCACCCGTCCTCCTCACGTTTGGCGAAGATGGCGCTGCATAAACTCTCTCCCTAAAATGTTTTTCTTCCCACCAGCTGAGGCACGTTTGCTGTTTTTCTCCGCCCGCGGCGATAATTCAGCGCGATGCTTGCCGTTTGACAGTTCGTTCAATCGTCGCTGGTGTCTTCCCCCTTTCTCTCGCTTTCGTAGCACAACGGACCCCGCCTACCTTTGAGTGACAGGCCCGTCGGCCAATCGTCGGGCTTTACTCTCACTCATGTACAACTGACAAAAATATGTATACTTGTTCATTTTCATTGAAAATACATATATATTATATATTGCAGCAACAAAAAACAGATCTATTGGTTAGGAATAAAAAATATATCATCAAAACAATTTCAGTTGGTGTTAGAGTGGAATTACACCCCCATCTAGTGGACAAACCGAGAGGTCACATTTACACGCCTTTAAAATGTGAGTAACGTTGGCATTGGACGGCGGTGTTATTAGTAATAATCGGTAACATATATATGCAACTATTTTAATATAGTGGAATAATTGCTTCAATTTAGCCTCATAGCATCTTGGTTTATAATGAGGGAATTTATTTTGTCTTCTTGCAGTCGTCGTAGATTTACATCACGTGACGACGAGTACTTCCTGTTTCTCTTGCATTACACTACTGTTTTCGCTTCGTCAGAAAGATTACCGGTATCCTAAACACAAGAACAACAATCACTTCAAATAGCAAACTAATTGTAAGAGCTGTACGTTTTCAAATCTTTTACCTTCCGCCATGTCGACGCAACCGGCACACGGCGCAGCTTTCCAGAATAAGTTAGCCTCCATCATGGAGGCGCTCGCCCAGGCGGCCGTGTTGGAGATCGCACAGCTGTGGGAGGATGCTTTCGCCCTGGTCCACGCTGAACTCCGCCGCAGGGAGCGGGAAGTGGAAGCCCTGGAGAGGAAGCTGCTGGAGAACCAGCGGCGGGATACGTGTGTGTCGCCCGCGGCTCTTGGCTCCTCCGGCGTGGAGCAACAGCAGCACCACCAGCCGCCGCCGCCGCCCACCACCACCACAGCCACCAACGATGGTAGGTGAACGAACAGCTGTTGTTTTATTTGTCTTTTTAAGACGCGTTTATAAATGCACCTATACTTGTGTATATTCTTACAATTATGCTTTCACGAATATAGCGGCTCACTATTTTGTTTATCTCAGGTTCAACTACCGACATCATCGGGACATGCGAGCAGAGCAGCGCAGACAAGGGAGACCCTTCAGCCAATGACGGAGCAGCAGCATTACTCCTTCAGGAGAACCCAAGTGAGCAGACCTGCGACGACACAGCTGACGAGGACTTACCCGTCAAGCGAGAGGGCGACGAGGATGACGTCATGATTGTGGAGCAGGTGACAGACTCAGAGTGCCCCGACCCCGCTGACGGACCCTCGGGTCATGGTCCGGCCGTCAACAGTGAGGATCAGGAGAGCCGCATGTGGTCGTCTGTTTCTGTGGGCGACAGCGACACCGCAGAGGAGGCGGACTACTTCTTGGCTAATTCTCACAATGTGGATTCGGATATTTTGCTGATCGAGAATGCCTTGGACATACTGGATAACTCTAACAGGTTGGTGGCAGGCGCTAGACATGCCTCATCGAGTCACTCGGCGCCTTTTCGGCAAAATCATCCTCTCGGCCAATCCGACGAGAGGCGGGGTGCTTTCCTCCCAGGGAAATGTCATCCCGACAACGGCATCTTCATGTTCGACGACCCCAGGCTAGGCAAAGAAGTGGCGGGACGGCGCGTCAAAGAGAAGTGGTTCATCTGCCCGTTCTGCGGCAAGAGCTTTGACCGAGCCAGCCACTTGGAGATCCACCAGCGCATTCATACGGGCGAGAAGCCTTACATGTGCAACATGTGCGGCAAGTCCTTCTCCCAAAGGAGTAACCTGCGCACGCACCAACGCATACACAAGGAAGCCTTAGCCCCGCAGTGAATGAATGGAGAAAGACAAAAAAACTCAACCTTCTTCCATCCAACCACACAAAATGACAAAACGTGTCGAGCGTAACAAATGGCCAACATTTCTAGTACGAGTGCCCCGATTCATCATCATCATCATCGGTTTAAAGTCCGCTTTCCAGGCGCCGCTGGGTTGGACGGGATTCTCAATATGGCTTTCTTCCACCGAGGACGGTCCATGGCCATCTCGTGGTTGAGAGTCCTATACTGAGAACATTTTTGGAGCAAAACCTTTTTACAGCCGGATGCCCTTCCTGACACCAACCCAAGGGGAAATTGATTTTCTGTAGGGGTTGACTCCCTTAGCCCATTCCTCTCCCGAGGAGCCCACTGGGCACCGGTACTATTTAACCCATAGTTGGAGTTACCGATTGAAGTGTCTTTTCACAAATATTGTTTGCTTCCTGAGATCCAAGCAAAACACTGTGTAAACATCATCCGGTCCGGTCCGGCCTACTTATCACATATTACCCTTATTTTGGCTGTAAATTAGCCCTCACTTTGGCTTCCGAGACAGTAAATTGTGCTAGCGATGAAGAAAGTGTGGCTTTTACGAAAGCTGGTGTCCATCCCGACAACCGCGCAAACACAGCTAATAATAACTAAACAGAAAGACAGCTCTTTGGAACGTAACGAGACGTGCATATACTAAAGTGTGGGGGTGTCTAAATTGCTTCATAAAAGCATTTTTTAATCATGCAATGCTGTTTTTTGATGTTTATTGGGGTGGAACAGATGAATTGCATTTCCATTCATTTCAATGGGGAAAGCTCATCTTCGAAGTACGAGTTTCTGACGGAGCCTGCAAATAGCAAATATGGCCCTAAAATGTACACTTTGTTCTGATGACAAGGTAGAAAACATTTGCTGCACCCACATGCAAAGATGAAAATCCAATTTAGTGTCCTCAATGCTATTCAAATTTGGTTGCAATCAGTAAAGAGTTTGTCTGTGAAGGACCCCTTGAAACAGCTGGAAGGGAAAACAAAATAGCCCTAAAATGGATCCTTCCAACCAAAACTAGTACACTTCTCTCTCTTTCTGCACAAAAGATAATTCATTAGGATTTATAGTACAACATGATCTACTTACAGAATTGAACACTACAAAAATGATTTTAAATTGATGCTGTGCTTCCATGAATAAACATTTACAAGTAAACGCTTCAAGTTGTCATTGAATGCACCAATTAATAATGGTACCTCATGCCATACTTTCACTCATGTGGTGCTTTTGACCCTGCCACCATCTGCACCTACGTAGAATACGTACATGCAGCTCACTTTGTTCCATAAAAGAGACTCCAGGGAAACTATCCAGGTTCAGCTAATCATTTTACAAAAACAAAGTTACGCAATGGGGTGTTGTCAAAAGGTCCATTTGCCCAACCGTGTTAATTGTGCCCCTTTTGTTGAAAGCAATTGTCGCTGTACCACGTCGATTTTAGACATCATACACAAGTTCTGGAAAGCTGACATCTTTTGGCCCCGATTAATGATCCTAAATGTAGGCACGAGCTTCTGCAATGTAAACAAACACACAAAGGTCCTCCAGAAGTTGCACGTTCTCCCATCGCGAAAGTCTTTTGCTATGTCAATCTTCCAAAAGTCCCCGTCCTCTCAAAAGTACAACCCCTAGGTATAAAAAAGGCACAACTCTCCTTCTCCCGCTTGTGCACTTTCAAGGTAGGCTACGCAGTTTTTGCCGCAATTCCGTTTGCTGTGTGCACCCAGCAAAGAAAGAGGTGTCACACATGGAAGTCTGAGGCATGGTGGACCATCGACTTTTCCTGAGATGTACACGTGGAAAATACGTATATCACATCTTAAATCTAACTCATTGACTTCTGTAGTGTAATATAACGCTACTTTGAAGCTGAAAAAAGCTCTGTGCTGATACTTGTCAACAATTCATCTGATCTAATACTGTATTTTGATGTTCTGCCCTTGGCCTAATGCGGCAGGGACACGATCAGCGTTCGTTCGGGTGATCGTATCCACACTGTCAATACGACTATGGCGGTTAATTGAATGAAAAAGTGCAAAACGACATTTTACCTGCAGCTTTGGACGTGTGCAGGACAAACAGTGAAGTCCGTGAGATACGTATACGTAGGTGGCGAGATTTTCACAGAGAGCGCCTACATTTCAGAATTGCTCCAGTAACAGTGCTACGAGGGTGAGCAAAGGTTGAGCGGAAAGACAGGAGACTATGGCTCTACAAGACCTGACTTGGGGGGTGCAACAGGATGGCGTTGGCGTGCGGCCGTGGCCGGAGGACGCCGTTGCTGTAGTAGAAGTGATTGGTGAGCGCTTGGGACAGTTGGTAGGATTCAGAGCCGCCGCCGCCGTCGTCGTCGTCGTCGTCCTCCTGCTCCTCGCCCTCCGGCCCGCCGGTGGGGGGTGCCTGTGGGACCGGCGGACACCAGTTCTCTTCAGGCGCGGGGGCAGAGATCTCACAGACAACCAACGGGTCTCTCGCTCCCACAGCTTCGTTCGACTGAACTTTCAAAGGAACTAGAGATGATGGAAGACCAGAATCCTGCAAGTAAACATTTAATCGTATAAATATTGACAGACTATAGAGAAAATTGTGTCCAAAAACAGGTTCTATCAAAGTGAGAATGTTTTTCAACAGATGCTGACCAGTACCAGCGACATGTTGCTGCTCTTCTGGTAAGAGTTGGCTCTCCTCCTGTCCAAGTCAGTCACCGCCACGCTGGCGATTTCGCTTTCATCGTGCCAGACGACGGGGCGGCCCTCTGCCTCGAAACCACCCAGAGGTGCCCATCTGCCGCCCAGAGTTGACTGGCTCCCTCTGTAGATCGGCCGTTCCTGCAGGGCAGAAGACATAACGCCCATTGAAACTATTGATGTCAAAATGGAGGGGGGGGACTCACCAGAGACACTTGGCTATTTTTCATGTGGCTGTCTGATCTGTGCAAAGCGTAATCTTCAGACTGGGAACAAACATTGGCATGGATTAGGTGCGAAACACTTTGGGACTCCAAAAATAAAAAAGGTAAATCTTTTTCAAATGATTTAAATGGAAAATTTCAATTTAAAAACATTTCACTTATATTGAAAAAGAAAAGGAAAAAAAAGAAAATTAAAGTGAAAAAAACGATTAAAAGTTACAAACCAAAAACAAAGTCAACAAGTACATTTATTTTGAGAAAATGAGCAGTGGTTATTAAATCATTTGTTCACATTAAGGACGGCGTGTGAATTTGTGTCGTGGACGTAAACAACGTGCGGCGTACGTACCTGCGTTCGTAGATCCGAGCCGACAGAGTTGAGCCTCCTAAAGGAAGCCTGTCGAGATAAATTGTTGACTTCCTCCCTGAGGAGAGACGTCAACAAGAAAAGCATCAAAATGTGTTAATGACTTTCAATTTCCTGCGTGGCTCACATTTTGACACTGAGCTGTCTCTCCAGCTTTTTGTTGCGGCGCCGGTGGTGGCGGACGAGCAGCAGGACCACCACGGCCATGACGAGGACAGCGGCGGCGGCCGAGGCGGCGATGATGATGATGAGGGTGGACGATTCGGGCGCCGACACTTCCTTGCGCTGAGATTTTTCTGCAAGGAAAGAAGCTAACACACATGGTGACAATGTTCACGTGGGATACTTGACATGACATGCTGACTAGGCTAGTTTAGAAGAGGGATTGATTTTTCATCTTCAATTTATGTTTTTAATACCACAGAAGGTGACGATGAAGACATGAGGTCAAAAGAAAACAAAAATAGTCATAATGCTCACCAGTCACAGTCATGAAGTAGTCTGCCTTGGCCACGCCCACATCATTGCTGACGGCACACTGGTACAGGCCGCTGTCTTCCAGACGCAAGCTTCGGCCCAAAGTCAGGCGCCCTCCCGACACCGCGATGCCGTCCGGCAATGCCCCGCCCCTCCTGCGTACGCCGGAGAGGAGAACCTTTATGTTGATCATTTGGTGTGCAACTAAATCCCATTTTCAATCATTTATTGTATGGCTGGCGTGCAACCACAAATGTGCATGCATGAATGAACCTGAACCACAAAACACCTGACACTTCGCTCGAAATGTGGGCTTAGTGCAATGAAAAGACACACAATGGTTGCCCCCAGTTTCACCACATATAATTGTCACCCCGCCCCCCCTTCCCCACAACGTCACGTTTCGTGTGGCTGAATCCCAACTAACCTGCTGCATATACTACAACGTAGAGACAGGCCTTCAATTACTAGAACTATCTCTGTATGTATGGCTCCTTTAACGATAGTGACATTTACAACAATCTTGCTGCCGTCCATGTTCACTTCTACAGTATGTGCCAGGTGGGCCATACATACACAGGGAACGCAATGATGAAGTGCTTAGTAGTGATGGGAAAATGAAGCTTCATGAACCACTTGTTGTATTCTTTGGCTCCTCAAGATGACAATGTTGGTTTAAAGTGAGGGTTTTAAGAAATGGCAAGTCGGTGGGCTTTCAGCTTTTCCGTGAATAGACAGTGCCATCTAGAGGTCTTAGTAAACACAACAACGGGTTCATGAATCATCTTGAAGCTTCGTTTGCCCATCGTTAGTGCTTAGCGCTTGTTTCCTGCGTGTGACAAAAAAAAAACCCTCTCCTCTTATTTGAGGATTATGACACATGTTGTGTTAGTGCCGTGTACGTATGTGTGTCCCACCATGTCCAAGTGATGTTTTGGGGCACGGGGAAGCCGGTGGCGACGCAGGTGAGCGTCGCCTGGTCCAGACCTGCAAACCAGTCGTCCGTGGAGGCGGAGATGGTGGCGTCGGGGGGATCTGTTTGAGCCAGCACAACGATACAAAGTGATAGTATGTAGACAAACACATGGCCCAGTTGAATCTAATTCCAATTCCAAAACCCCATCCGATTGATGCAGGTTCCAAACGACGTGTGCATACTCACAGCGCACCACCAGCTGGTTCGGGATCCTCCGCGGATGCTCCAGTCCGGGGTGGCGCACCAGGCAGTCCAGCCGCTTGCCGTTCATGCTACGCAGCGGGTGCAGCGAGTAGTAACTGGAGACAGAGCCCCCCTCGTTGATGCGGTTTTGGGTCTGGCCCGGCACGGGGGTGTCCCAGGAGAGGGTAGGCGGCGGGCGGCCCACGGCGCGACATGAAGCGGCCACGCGGAACGACTGGCCCTCCACCAGTACCACCGGCTCCAGCGAGGCGATGGGAAGCACTGGATGGAAATGAATGCTGTGGTTACAACACGGAGAGGCGGCTCAGATTGTCTTTAGTTGCCGACGTGCATTTGGGAATGAGAGACTAATGCTTTCTGGGACTAAAAAAAAAAAAACCCAACAACAATAATGAGATGGCTGTCTTATGCATCCACATTGGGGCCCCTTCTTCCGTTTAATACCAGTGATAAATATTGCAAGAACCTTCCATGTTTCGGCTATAATGGAAACAAGTCATTGTGCCGGATGATAAGTGGCTGCTTGTAATGATGTCATGAGTCATTTGAAAAGTGAATGTTTTGCTGTTTGTTTACTCTGCCCAGGTAGCAACAACATCATGTCTTTTTTTTTAAGTCAACTTTCCTTGACATTTTGCAGCACACGGTCATAGGGTGTGCCGACTTGCGCAAACTCCTCCCCAGAAAGTGTGTTGACTTGTGTAACCATGTCATTCCAGTTGTTTATTTTGCCATTAGGCCTCCAAAACACCCACGCACGCACGCACACACACCAAATGAGTTCCAATTGAGTTCAGGTTGCTGGTCACTTTGTGGTGAAATTCAACAGAGGCCATGTTCGTGCTTCGTGTCTTCATAATATACGTACCTAAAAATGCATGGCTTTTAAGCGGTTGCTGCTGAAATCCTCATATATTGTGCGCGTTTAGGAGACAATGAGCCATTCTAATGTTTCGAGGTGTGGTTCATTTTGAACCATAGCACGCACTCTGCTCAGCTAAATAGAAGAAGAGGAGGAGGGAAAGGTCAGAAGAACTCAAATCCAGGTCGGATATCAAAATGCTTTTCGCTCAGTTTTATTCCTCAAATTATACTCATGGGTGAAGAATACAATGGACACTTTTTACGACCAGAGGAAGAAAGGCAGGTCGGTACTGGTGTACAAAGTGTCAATCTGTAGGTTACATGTGGCTGCACGATGAAAAGGAAAAAGGTCGCAAATTTGCAATACAAGACATAAAGACATCATTGTGTGCTTCCTCTCCAGCAACTGGTTCGACAGAAAGGTGATTAACCACGAAAGCTTCAGCTCGCCACAGGATGTTAGGAAGAACAACAAACCAAGCGTTCTGAACATTTTAAGGACTGAGAATTGCGCAAAAGAAACTCACCACAAAGTTGAACCACCATGTGGCACAACCTGCTACGTTTGATTGACAGCTAGGAGGAGGTCTCGGTACCAAGATGGACATGTCATAAAATAACTCCATTGCACTTATATAGAGGACAAAATGCTGTCCATAAAACACAAATGGGGTATCATTTTAATTACTTGTTGATTTGTATTACTTCCATTTCTTTATTACTTCCAACCTTTTTTGGGTATATTTTGTTTTCATTCATTTCATTTTTTTGATATTTGAAATATATTTTTAATGTATTTTCCATTGTTCTGACAATGTATTTTCTGTATTCTCCTTTTTTTATTACTTTGATTTGATTATTTAAATTCAGTTATATCATACATTATTATTCTAGGCAGATGACCCAATGGGCCTGAAGAGTCAACAACCATTTGTAGCGCCTCTATTGCTTCAACATTATGGATAGAGCCAAAAAAAAAAAAAAGTCAACTGAATAACTTACCCCACACGGTGAGCTTGATGCGCCTCTCAAAGTTTCCGTTGGGGAATGTGGAGATGTGGCAAGCGTACGTGCCATCGTCGGACTCTTCCGTGTTGGGGATGAGTAGTGCAGAGTGGACGGTGGGGTTGTCGCTCTCGAACTTCATGCGACCTGCATAGCGTCCGAATTCTGACAGCAGGAAGGAAGGAAAGAAGGAAAGCTTTTTAATTCAAATAAAGAAAGATATCCCACATTGCGTCAGTGCTTTGTGGTGTAAGGAGTCAGTTTCCTTTAGCTGTCAAAAATTTAATAGCAATGCCTATGTCACGTCAAAAAAAACATCCATTTTGGTGGTCATATAAGTGAAAATGTATGCGCTGGCACCTTCTGGAATCACCCAAAAACAATTTCACTGAAGTTTTGAGGAGTGGCCAGAAAAGTGTCCAAAAGGACTGAGCCATAATGCTGAATCTGCTTCACCTACCCGTGTGTCCATCTGCAAAGTGGGCGGTGATGATCTGGTCCTTGGTGCCGTCACGCAGCTCCTTGTACCAGGTCACCTGCACCACCTTCTCGTCCACGCTGGCCCGGTAGCGACACGGGAGGCGGGTGGCGCTCTCGGCCATCGAGCGCTGCAACGTGACAGCCTGGAGGGGCTCGATGAAGACGCCATGGGCGCACGCCACTGGTTCGGACATGAAAAGTATCAACCGTGGTCATAAAGTGGCACCCATGGCTCAGAGTATAAAAGAAAATCAAAACAAAAAAGAGGGAGGGAGTTTACTTGACTTGAATTGTATTGTTCATTGTGCTTCTCTTTTTAGAGTTGAAATGTACTACACATGATCAGATTATGATTTGTGGAAAAGTAGAATGTGGTTAACTGCCCTAGGTCAGTCCCATAGCATCTTCATTTTAAATGTTGAGAATTACGTCGATTGACAACGATGCATTTAGGTATCTGTGTGACATTCTGCTGAGTCTGTCTCATCAGGCGTGGAGGAAAAAGAAAAGGCAAAGCAGCAGAACAGAATGTGGCCATGTGGCATTCTTTGACTTCTTGCCCAACTCGGGTCACTGTTTGTTACCTCCACCAAGGAATTACGTTTTAGCACCGGTGCGTTTTTGCAAGATAATAATCAATCGACACTGGAAATACAGAGTTCAAAACATTCAAATCGCCAGATTAACAATCAGCAACCATAGTCAAACACCATCCTCATATCAAACACATTCTACAGCAAGTTAAATCCAGATCTAATCCAGACTGCAAGATTGGCACCAATGTAAACGCAACATGTCAAATTCCAACCACCAAATCATTTTCATTTGTGGGTGTTTTTAATTCAGCGGTTACTTGCTCGTTCTAGCCCCATGGCAAATCCCTGAAAAATAATTATGTTGGTGAGGCAAACGTTTGTTGCAAGAGAACTGGAAAAGCCTGTGTGGCAGCAAAACTGTGGTGCATTCAAGCGAGCTCGCATTTGTCTGTCTGCGTTGGTCTCATTTCATCGTTTCTTTTTCCCACACTGAGCTACTGTTTGGCCTTTATCAGCGCTGTAATCATTAATCAGCATGCTCATTAATCAGTAACCACTTTGGTTTCAAAAAAAAAAGAAAAAACGTGGGGAAAGAAAGCCGCATTTCAAAGTACAAATGTTTGACTTGAATCAGTGTTTGTGTCCCACGCCTTAGTGTATCTTCAGAGCTGTCACTAGAAGACCAAATGTTTGCATTAGCGCCCCAGTTGTTCAATATCCCGATCGATGCGTGCAACATTTGGCACAACCATTTTTTAAAAACAAATTTATCTTTCATATCGTTCAAAAGAGGTTACGACTACACGAAGGAATACAGAGGCATTCAAAACTACTACTCGACTGTCATGTATGTGAAAGTAATACGTAATACTACGACTCCTACTCACCGAAGAGGAAGACAAGGAGCGGCGAAAAGTTCAACTTTTGCCGAGTAATCTCCATCCTGCTTCCTCGAGTGAAGCCGCTTTAATTCCAGTTACTTCAAGCAAAATTCTCACGCAACCGCTAAATAATCAGAATCGGACATATTTGTTCTATTGGCGCGCGTGCAGGTGAGTCGAGTCTTAAATCCAGGTTGGGGGAAAAAGGCCTTATTATTTTTTTAGGAGAATTCGCTCCAGTTTAACAACGAATTGTTAACTATTAAATAAAGGAACAAAAGTCATGTTGACACGGGAGAAGGTCCGAGAAAGTGTGTCGCTCAATCCCGCTGCACCTGCTGCTGGCCTTTAGGCCACGCCCACATACACGAAGGTGCATTCGAGATGCGTTTGCTGATCCGCGGAATAAGCAGAACCGTTTACTAGTAGCGCACACAACAACACTGCTACTACACATTCATTAGGTGCCTGTGCTTCCAACAGTCCTACTAACACTTACATCTATTCCAATCAATATACTATATTTATTAGGACAAATACCACCAGTACTGCAATACTGTGGCATTATTATTGTAAATACAAATAGTTTACAGTGTGTGAGCATAGCTGGCTGGATAGCTAGCTAAAATGGCACAATTTTGGTAGCGGAACTTGTCACGCTCCCAGTGATGAGGCAGGGCAATCTTTTGTACGGAATAACAGGGTTTAATGCTGGAAAAGTACTAACAACACGCTATACAATGCTAACAAGAGTTAACAAAAACATAAAAAAGGAAAATACAAAGACCCCCCCAAAAATCTACGTTAGCATTCATTGTTTTTTTACAGGCCACTCGTAGAAACATTCGGAGAAAAGTTGCATCATAACTTAGGCACCTTACAATTTTTTTTGAATAAAAATGCAACCTTTTGGAGCTGTAAAAAAACTCTGGTGAGGAGTTCTTTCCGTTTGGATGTTTCTGTTAGAAATGTGCCGGACATCACTTGCACAACATCTGACCACTTAAGGCAGTTTATGGTTTACTGATATGCAAAAGCAAAAGTATCAAGATGGGGGATGAGACTTTGATAGGTTTGTTACATTAAGAAAAATCCACATTTAGAAAAAATAAATTAGCTTAATGCGAGCATGTCAGTCAACAGATAAGAGCAGGAAATGCACCCACTAAATGTTATGTTGTCACCTGTTGTTAAAGCTACTTAAAAGAGGAATGTTGCTTGGTTTTACACATATATTTATGTTTTAAGTGTAAAGGTGTTGTTTTTGTGTGTTAAAGTGAAACATCAACGCTAATCGCAAACATGAACACAAAGACAGAGAATCTAGAAAAAAATGTTATTTGCGCACATAAGTTGCTACATTCTGAAGTGAGTACCGAAGATCTGGGCCACACGACAAGATTCAAACTGGATTCTCACCTCCAATAAAACAGTTGTATCAAAAAAAGAAGTTGGAGTCTTTTGAAGGGATTCGTATCAAGAATAAAATGGTATTTTTCCAAAAGTAATGCCAATTTTGAGAATAAAATCACATCAAAAAGCCGACTTTTCCAAGACTGAAGTCTAACTTCAAGAATTCTTATTTCTCAGGATAAAGGTTAGATTTTTAAAGACAGGTGCATTTTCAAGAATGAAGTCACATTTCTTTAGCGCAAGTGGACTTTTTAAAAAGTAGCATATTTCTAGGTTTAAAGTACAAGTTGCATTTTTTTTTACCACGAATCAAGTCATTTTTTTCATGCAATTGTAATTGAACTGTAATATTTTTGTGTGACTATGTGAAAATGTGTGTTTATTCGCTTCATTTATTTAGTCCAGACAGATGCAACATGATTATTTCAAGTATTATTGGTCTAATAATTGCCAATGGCATTTTTAACTATCAAAAAAAAAAAAAAAATTCCAATGGGCCTGCATTTATTTGCTTTACATTTTCTTGTTTTTTTGAATTTGCTATTCTCATCATGAAAACATAACAAAATAATGATTTGTTTTATCAGTGTGGCCCTAGATCGTGCTTTGTATGAAAGGAAAAAGGGGTACAAAACAGTAAGGAACCAGCTGCGGTGGGGCAGCGGTGGTGCGTTGCAGTCACTTTTCCAGCTGAGCGGACGCAACATCATAGTCGTGGTAGTGTAATGCCAGTTCAGTGGTTACAACAAAAAAAGGCGCCTTTGTAAAAAAAATGTTTTTTTTTCAACAATGTGCTGCAATAACAACACCAGTCAAAGGCATCCAGAGCTGATTTGAGGTTGTTTTTTGGCGTCCTTCACACGGACGTCTCGGACTGAAGCCGCATGACAAACTTGTGGCTTTTGGGGTCCACAAACTCCTCGCCAAGGCGCAGGAAGGGCAGCGGCGTGACGGTGACCACCAGGGAGAAGTCAAGGCGGCGCACGGAGAAGACCAGGCCTTGGCGCAAGGCCGCTGTTACGGGCTCCTCGCTCACCAGTGTCCACTGGCGCCCCCTGCCGTTATGCTGTTGGTACTGCATGGTGGGCCCCGGGCTCAGGTAACGCTCCAGGAAGGCCTACACAAGTTTTGAAAGATATATATGAATACTGGATTTGGATCAAAAGTGATTTGTTTGGTTATTTGTAGATGATTTTCATGCTAATGAGATGAATTGGACATGCACTGAGGAGGGTATACAGGGAGAAAGAAGGATGCTGAGGAGGGAGGCCAAAGAGGCACTTGATATGCAGGTGGTCGGTAATAATCAATTGGGTAGTTTTTGGACCTTGGGCGTCATGTTGTGCGTGATGCAGAACTGCAGATGTGTGAGGATGCTCTCCATGCTGTGGAAAGCCTGCTGCCGCGTGGTCCTCAGGTACTTCTGCATGGCCCGCGCCATGGGGGCGAAGATGGCCTGCGCCGCCTCGCGGGGGTCCATCACCTCGCGTGGGTGTTTTGGGGACGAGGTCAACGCTGCCTCCTCTTCATGGAGGCGCTTGATGTGCGTGAACGCCTCTTCTACTGCCACCACCAGCCTGCAATGTTAGACGGGTGTTTTTGTTGTAATAAAGCTGCAATAGCATCTGAAATTTCAACATTATAGGTTAGGAATTTGTAAGAAGGGGGGGGCAAGAGTTGGAGGAGAGAGAGCGAGAGACTCCCCCTGGTGTATAGTGGGACTATAACACCAAACACTTTAAAGCACACATTGTTCATTACAGGCTAAGACAATGCCCCCATTTGGGCATTTAAGCTCACTACATACAAGATGAAAGATGTCCCTCTCTCTCTCTACCTGGCCTTGCGCTTGCGGATCCTGCGGTCCATCTCTGCCTCCTCGTAGTAGAACTCGTTGTGGGAGTTGTCTCGCCTCCTGGCGGCGGCAGCGATCATGGCGCGCGACTGGCCCGTGGAATTATTGGCAGGGTTTTCTGTGCAGGAAAAGTTTCCTACACCTCAATGTTTTTGTGTAATTACGTACTAAATATATTTTTGAGACAACACAAACAGTACACAAGGGTTTTTTAACGGTGGGATTTGAGTTCCAGGAAGACGTTTTCATGATAATGTAAAGCTTTGTAAAAAGAAATATAGAATTAATCTCTGCGTTAAAAGAGGCAGTGTAGTGTTTACCGTCCAGTGAGTAGACTTTGAAGCCTGTCATCTTCTTGGACAGAATGGATTTTGGCAGGTTGACCAGGGCGGGATTGTAGACAGGGAAGTCGTTGTAGTAGTGGTCCAAAACCCACACGGCAGCCCGCTGGATACTGGAAGACGGTAACAACTGTTGTCAATTGTTGTGTATGTTGGTCACGTTGGTATGGGCTGCCTGCCTGCCTGCCCGTGCTAGTGACTGCTGCCATGCGTTACATACTAGAGAGTGTTTGTGGCTCACTTGACAGACAGACAGACATCAATGCTGAGCTGTGTTTCCAACACCGCTGCAGCAGTACAAATATTGGCTGAATAAGAATGGAAATAATTACAGGTTGCGGACACGAACCTGAGGTGGCCCACGTTGTAGAAGCGACTGGCCCCGTCCGTGCTGCGCACCACTTTGAGACAGAATGCGGGCTGCAGATGGCGCACCTCCAGCAGCACCAGCGCCAGGTACTGGATGAACAGCAGCGCATCTACCAGCGAGGCGGCGTACTCCACGATGCCCCGGTAGTCTCGCTCGCGGGGCTCCAGCACGCGCACGCCGTAAAAGAGCCAGTAGGATGCCACGAAGAGGAAGACCAGCACCATGAGCAGGCAGCGGAAGACAAAGAAGCGCGGCAGGGTGGCGCGCGGCGGGCGCAGGAACAGCGCCCACGAGGAGATGAGCAGCACCAGCAGCTTGAACGCCAGCGAGACGTAGAGGCCCTCGCAGGGCGTGCCGCACGGCTCCAGGGTGTCGCGCCACAGCGCGTGCGGCAGCACCAGGAAGGCCAGCGGCGTCACCAGCGCAAAGAAGCTCAGGCAGCCGCCCAGCGCCGGGCCCAGGAAGCGCTTGCACTCCAGGGGTGTCGACTCCTCCAGGTCCTTGGTGACTCGGGTCAGGTCCTCATTGGAGATGCTGTGCTCCGACGTCCCCGTGACAACGGTGGTGGTCTCGCCCCAGTTGTCATCCTAGCGGACAAGAGGAAAGGCCAGTTGAAACAAGAGCGCTGGGAGTTTGAGAGCTGCTTTTCACTTTTCGGGGGAAATTTGGTTCAGTTACAATTACATTCAATTCAGATGAGATTTTTCCAGGTATGGTGTAAATTAAGTCAGAAAACCAAAATGGCGACCTTTCCCGTCTTTTCCAAGGTTGCATTTCCAGTACGATACATGAAACGCAGAGGTGTTTTTTTCACTCACCCGGTCGTCCCCGCGGGTGGACTCGGCGTCGAGCAGCGGCTCTCCGGGCGTCTGGATTGTCACCGACTTGTCTCCGCGGCTGCTGCCATCTCTGCTTTTGGAGCGATGCCTCCGATCCCTGCCAGATACCAAGCGGGACACTTGATGACATTGTGGCAGGAAGCTGCACTCTTGCCAGCGGCGGACGGACCGCCGACTCCCCTACCTGTGTTTGCGGGAGCTCCGGGAGTGGGACGACTTGTACGAGTAGCCGGAGTACTGGGATTCGTTGTCCATGTCTCGGGCGGGCGGCGAGCGGGCTTTGTGAGCCCCGCTTCCTCCTCCTCCTCCGCCCGTGCCGCACGGCTTGCCGACGCCGCCCAGCTGGATCTTGCGCTCGGAGATAGACTTGGTGGAGAGGGCCAGCGGCAGCTTGAGCAGGTCAACCTTGCTCCTGAGTGAATCTATCTTGGAGGCCGAGGAGGGGACCGTGGGAGAAGGCAATGGGGGGTTGGGTGGGCGAGGGGAGCGGGGGGAAGAGGAGGAGAGGGGCGGGAGAGGATGGCGGGTAGGAGAGTCAAGGCAGGGAGAGAGAGCAGAGGCTTCCGTGATCTGAAAGACAAACCAATAACTATCAAATGACGCGACAATAACTGCTACTTTGAAATCATCAGAATGACTAGAAATCATCCGCAGAGCGACGGACCGACTGGGCGAGGTTGGAATCGGGACAGAAAACTCGAGGATGGAGAACGATGGCCGCACGTGGAAATTTAGAGCTATGACGTTTCAGAAAAAAAAAACAACAACTCATAATTCAAAACTGTTACTAAATACAATGTATTACATATGATATTATTGTAGTAAAAATTGAATCTCTAATGTTTTTTGTTATGAATGTGCGACCTGTTGATATTGAAAGCCCATCTGCCAAATATTTCTAGATGACGCAGATGAGTGAAGTAGCGCCATCTCGTGGCACACGGCATAAGGAAATGTAAAATGGTCGCCAGGTCGACATGAAAAAGGGAAACGGCGTCTCTCATCACCCCCGCGTGGGAATCAAAGTGAGCGCTGTGGCACATTAACCCACTAAAACCTTTTTTGGCCGTGTGCACTTGGCAAAACGCTACTGGCGGCGGCGGTTAGTCATCTCACAACGCCGGCGCTAGCACCGACACAAAGGCGGCCATATTGGATTACGCCGTTTTCACACAAAAAAAACTCGTTTGGCCTCTCCCCTTTCCTCCTCGCATTCCCTCTGTGGCGTCGCCCGTCCCCGTGGAAACCTGGCCTGGTCGCTGCCATGGCGATGAAAGGAGGAGGGGCGGGGGGGGGTCGTAGGTTGACAGTTGCCGCGGTGACATGACCTCAAAGCGCCCTCTGCTACGACGCCCCCCCCCTCACACACAAAACAAACCAAAATAGAAGGGCGGCCATGATGGATGCCAGGCTGTCATACGCCGGTTAGTGGATAAAAGGTGGGCGTGGCTCAGAGGGTGCTCTGCCTTGGCCTTCTGGGAGGAATCAAGCGTTGCCATTAAACTCCAATGGCGGCTGGATCTTACATGAGCCAATTAAAATCCACTTCCTGTCCAGCCAAAGACCAAAACACGATGACTCTTGGCATGTGCACATTACAATGATCACCGCCACATCTTTGGTTTTCTTTGCCTGGCCAACATTGAATTCTTTGCATTCCACCAAAATAGCGTACGGTGTTATAAAGTACAAGACCTAAACAATGTGCCAATTTTTGAACTGCACTACGAAATACAATTTGTTGGTCTTTTTGGGAGGCTAGAATGGCTTAACACCACTTCCATTACTTTCAACTTTTTGAATTATTATTATTTTGAATTCTAAGTGATATTGTGAATGTTGTTTTAACGAAGCAAATTTTCTCATTACAGAATGTCGTCATTATAATATTATAAAAAGAAGGCAACTAAAACAAAGGAGGATGAAGTGCATTTTCAAGCCTCACTCGTGATTCGACTTGCCATTCTCTCAATTCTGTGTTTACCAAAAACAACAACGACGACGACGACAAGGAGGCTGAATTCAATTTGGAGCGCATCAGGTGATGTTTGTGCATTTGAACAATGGATCATTTGCTCCACAAAAGCTAACTGACGCTACAATTCAAAATGAATTTCCACATGAGTGCTCCACTAGCCTGTCCTGTTTGAAACCCAGGCGCAATTCAGCAATGACCTTTCAAAAGCATGCACATACTTTTGCAATCATGACGTCACGTTGCCATTACGCCTCATAATGAGACGCATGTGGTCGTCGGCATATGAGAGTCAGCCCCGAGCGAGCGAGCGAGCGAGCGAGCAGGCGGTACACTAAATTGGAACATGAAGAGAAGACAGGAACAAACAGAACATTTCTACCCTCTTTTAGCAGACTTAGCAATGATCGAAGAGCCCGACTTTGCTATCAAGAAAACATTTTGCCAGCTGCCGGATGGGGTCTTTGAAGAAGCTACATTTGCGGATAACAATTGAAGTTGGCATCTCACAATCCCAGCATAGTATACATTGCAGCAGAAATAGAAAAACACCAAAGGTGTTTCCACTGCTGTACTCTAATTTACCTGTATTTTGTCCTACTAAGATGATTTGAAACATATACGAACACATTTTGGGCTGCAAACAGGTTAAGACAATGGTGGAAATGTACTCTTGTGACACTACGTATTGTGCAAGGCTGTGAGTGAGAACGTGGCCAAACACTTGATCCAAACAGGTGTGGTCCAGTGGTAGCGAAGATCGGGTTGCCTATTCATCCCCTGGCCCTATACGTGCAAGTGCATCGAATAGTCTTCGATGAATGTTTCGTTTCAAGCTAAATGTTGTGGCGCAAACGGATCATAAAAACGTACTCAGGACAATGAAACTCTAGCCCACCGCCAAAACCGCCCACGAGTCTTCTGACAAGCTGCTGATAATGTACTGTATGAATTATTACAAAGGACGTAACGGCGAAGCCCATAAAAGTGCTTTCAGGGGCCGACATTTCAGAAAAAGCTCTCCAGTTGATTTATGCGCTCAACCGCATGGTTTACTGTAAAATCATGAATGGAGCGGAAGTCGTGTACTTTCCAAGAACAGAGTTGTTTGTCCATCCAGTCTGTCGTGAAAAAAAACAATTACAATCACCACAAAGCAACGACCTACCGGCCGTCCATTTTCAGAGGACAATGGTAATAGACCGCAACACAATATTTTCGTATTTACAAAAACATTCCCAAAGTGACTTTACCATCCTCTGTGCACGACCCCCAAAAAATTCGAATGGAATGCTAATTGTCGCAATTACCCTTTGTCCCTGGTCATAACGTGTCCGCAGAGGAATCAAACATTTTAAGACGGCCGGCAGCTGCCCGCCATGGCCAAACGTTTTAGGAACACCACCGCCCAGCTCCATCCAGTGGCCATTTGAGGCCTACGAGACCAACTGTGTAAATACACACACACACACACACAGTAGACCACCACCACCACCACCACCACCAGCAGCAGCCATGGTTTCCTCGCACGACATCAGTTAAGCAACTGCTACGGGCAGCCTTTCCTGCACACAAGGCTAGCAAAGTGGAGCAGGTGTGTCATGTCCACTCCATTCAGTACGCCGTCATGTATTACACTTAGATTTCCTTTATTTGTCAGAACGCAATGTCGTGACATGACTGAAGCACAAGTAACTTTCTGTAGTACCGCCAGACGTTGGCCAACAGTTTTTGCGCTTTTCCATGCTCAAAATTTGACAAGAAAAGTACAGGCGAACATTTGCAACCTTGAACCGAGAATGCAGGTTTTTCTGCCTTCAAAAACAAGCATACTGGCATAGGGACCAGATCTTAAATCAAACCGTTAGAGTTTAACATGTGACTCCGTTTCTAAGAAACAATAACTGCATCCAGTAGCTTAATAAACTGACAGCTGTAAAATTGGAATACATGACATATAAATGCATCATATATACTTCAGAATGTGTTCCAGTGACGACAAATTTTCCTCATGAAGTAAGTGTCATGTATTTGCCATTAAAATATTTCAAATGAAGGTGGGGGAGACTAGGCAAACCCGACTGTTATGTTAACCCTCAGTACCAATTACCGCTGCTCAAATGTAAAACAAGTCAGTAAATATCGCCAATACACAAGCTCGCATACCACTGGCGTTTTATTACCTCCATCCAGGGGGCTTTCATTGACATGGTTTTGTTTGCTTGGGTGCAAGGGCCTGCTTTTAAAACATCAAGCAGGAAAACTTCAAATTTACATGGAGTGGTAATTGAACTCATGACAAATTGATTTAAAAACAAAAAACACACATATGGCCTAGATATGCTAACGTGTCAAACACCTTGAACATGTAAATACTTCAAAAAGTGTATCAAACAAACTTACTATATTAAAAAGTAAAAATTAGGAAAGAACAATTTCTTATACATGAACGTAAGAGAAAACATAAAACATTAAGTACAAAATAAATGAGCAAAACGTCCTTTAGACTGTTAAAAGAAGGTAAAAGCTATGTATGAACGTTTAACCCTTTAGGCTGGTATCTTACAGAGTAGCACAACATTTCCTTTCAAATACTGGAGGAAAATTCAATATAGTACTTGCCTCGGGGCCGTTCGAACAAAAATGGAGTTCAAACACTCTTTATAGCGCGTGTAAAAGTCATCAAATGTGCAATACTGTATCTTGGAATTTGGGAGTCGTGCCCCATCACTGGCTGTTCGCCAAATACACTCATGTTGCTCGGCCAACATTTCAGCATTTTGGCTCTTTTTCGAGGTATTTGGGCCAGCGAAATGGGATAAGAATGTGGAAAAAAAGAAGAAAAGTATTGTAGATCTCCTGTGATGACAGTACAGTGGGCCGCACACCCCGAAATGTTTGCTCCTCTCCCCGCTAAATGAATGACTTCCACGGCTAAAGTGTCCTCCAGCGTCGGCACAATTTTGGCTTCATCGCCCACTGTCTTAGTCGCTTCATTCCCGGTTAAAAAGTGGAAGCTTACGTGGCCCTTGGCGGGGGAGTACAACAAGCAACCTCCTAATCTTGCTTGGCTGCGGTTTGAACAAGTGGGGGAGAAAGAAAAGAAAAGAAAAGAAAAGGAGAGGAGGCGACCATCGCGTCCTCTCCACCATTGTTTGTTGAGCCCATCCACGACGAAGCTAACCTGCCCCCTTTTCCACTTCTCTCCTCTAATTAAAGCTTTTTCGTCAACCCCACAACAGCGCCGCTCATACAGCACTCGCGCATCACCGCCACTTGCATTTGAAGATATTTGAAATGTAAAACGAGGACTTACTTAGGGCAGAGTGTCCATGCAGTTATTTGTCTCACTTTCCACTTTCTTTCCGCTCGGCCGTGAAAGCCCCCCCCACTCCCCTTGCCCCGCCCCGCCCCGCCCATCACTGCTTGCCCACTGGGAGGTTAGACGGAAAAGGCGGGGCTTAGCTCCGCGTTTAAACATAAACTCATATCAATATTTTAAACTCACATCCACTTGTACAATGAGCATTGATATTTTTTGTCGGAATTACCATTAAATTCAGTCTAAAAAAATATTTAGTGTAGTTGCAAACCAAATATACGTTTACGTACACTGAGGCTACTAGTAGATCTAATCTGCGCATGCGCAGTAATTAAATGATTACATTTACTATAAAATGTATAATTAAAATGTTTATAGATAAAAGTCAGTCATTATTAATATACATCTAATTTAAAAAACTAAAGCCATTTTTAACCTATAGGCAAGCAACCAGAGGTTAGGATGAATAGAACACTGACTATTACTGTTGTCTACTACTGTTACATGAGTTATATAGAACAATAAATACGGTACACCAAGTTGTATAGAACATTATATATGCTCTGTTTGAGGTGTAAATACGCTCCAAGAGAGTAAAAAAATACTCCATTACGTTTTGTTCGAGTACTTTATGCATTAAAGAAACTACAAAATGTAAAAGCAGTATTTATTTTCTCATCACAGCAGGTCAAAGATTCCTGCCGCTGACGTTACCGATTGTGAAATTATGAATGTACAACCAAAGAACCAGTCCAACCCAAATGAAAATAAGCAGTGCAAAACTCATCATTCTAGAATACGCGTAGGTGCCAACTTTATATCTACAATGCCACATTTTTGTTCATTGTGACTCAAAAGAAAAGTGGTTTCTTAACATTGGTCATAATTACACTTATTTACAACAAAGATTACAGTATTGCACACGACAATCGCTTGCAAGCACACACATCATTGCTCGTGTATGCACAATCAACAATGGAACACACTTCATCGCTCTTACAAACCAAAATAAAAGCACGGACGTTAATTTAAAAGAAATATGAACATCATCTCTGAGGCCTTCTGCTGGTACCTGCCCAGACGCTTTTTGGGATCCCCTGCCGCCATTTTGAGGTCTAAAACAACCTTCAAAAGGGGCATTTAGCCGCTTGTCTATTTTGGACCCAAGCAGCATGGCAGGTAAACGTAGTAGTAGCAGTAGTACTAGTTGTAATTGTGGTACTTGAGGTCAGTAAGTGGCATTAGTGGGCTCCCTCTGCGAGCTGAATAGGATGTCCGCCTTGGAGCTGAGCACATAGGTGAGCAGGAGGGAGGTGATCAGCACACCCACGCCCACACCCAGAGTCACCATCTAATCAGTGGAAACAGGAGTTGGTTTGCCATGCAGAAAGAAAAAATGTTGCAAACACAAAATATGATAGTGGTATCGGGCACTCAACAGAATATAGACGTCAATATCAGACGTGTTTCTACCTCCAGCTCGGGACTGGCCACCAGGAAAACACGACCCTTGATTGTCTTCCAGCGGGACTCTGTCCAGGTGGAGTACTCCGTGGAGGTGTACTCCACCTGTGCGTTGGGGTCCAAGGCGGGCGACAGCGCCGTGGAGAGG
Source organism: Syngnathus acus (assembly GCF_901709675.1). Taxonomy (NCBI): domain Eukaryota; kingdom Metazoa; phylum Chordata; class Actinopteri; order Syngnathiformes; family Syngnathidae; genus Syngnathus; species Syngnathus acus. The sequence continues at coordinate 10,875,587 of NC_051102.1, read as the reverse complement.
TGCACCGTAGAGCGGACACAGTAGCCATCCCTCTTGGTGGCGTTGGGCAACATTGCGCCTTGAACCCACATGTACGTGTACATCTGATGAGAAGAGCCATGCTCGGTCATTTCTTTTTGAGGGGAGCGGCCCGTCGCTATGACGACCACTCACATGTTTGCTCTCGGTATCGCGCTCTTCCATCCGCTGGCTTTGGCAGTTCTGCTGCGTGATGTTGACCACGCTGCCAGTCAGGTTGGCCAGCAGGTGCTGCACCAGGTACGTGGGCTCACTGGCTTGCTGCAACACCCCCACGTAGAAGTTTGTGGCCGTGTCCTCTGCAGAAGGCAACGCAAACACAGTTTCATCGCACCCCACATCCTCCAATGGATAATTTCCTCCAATTGGGAGTTCAACAACAGAGAGAAAAGTCCCATGCAGGAAAGTTGACACCACTCACTCAGGTGGCCTGCTAAGTCAGCGGGAACTATCTGCTGCAGCCAGCTGTTATTTGACTGGATGAGGAATGAGTAAAGCATTTGAGACACCTAAGGAAAAGGAAAACATGGATGTTGCCAAAATAGAACTTATTTGCAGTAGAAGCAAAATACAAGTGAAGGAAACACTCATTACTATTTGGGCATCAGCGTTGATTCTGCTCAGTTGTGACTGATCTCCTCCCGCCTGCTTGAACAAAGCGCGGGCGACCACGGTGGCCACCTCGGCCAGAGCCTGAAAAATGCACCCAAATTTGAACTCCAACCATATCATATGGTGGGTGACAAATGGAGATTTTCTGAGGGCTGTGACAGACCTTGGCCGTGTCTGTGACAAATTGCAGCTGCTCCTCTTGGGTCATGTTCTGGGGGTATGACACGCGTAGGTATTCGGCGTTATCGTACATGCTCTCATAGAACCTGTGCAGGAGACATACGGTCCAGTTTACGGAGAGTACCATTAGTGGAAATAAGTTTAAAATTGAGAACACAAGACATCACATGACTTCTTTCCATTCACACAAGGTTCCTCCAGACACTTTTCACCTGTTGCTGAAAGACAACTCGTGGTCCACTATGACCACGCCGGGGATGGGCCGCAGTCGCAAGAATCGCTGGAAGGACGAGGGTGGCAGCGGCTGCGACGCGTTGGGCTCGCTCGCCGAGACGTTTGAAGCCGTCACGGCCGACTGGATGTTCTCCACCAGCGTCTTCACCTGCAACACAAACAGATCATTCAGTCCGTGTTACGGGATGTGTCGAGCCTGCTGGAATGAAGATTGACAAACCTCCTCGTCTACGCTGGTGTTCCTGCGTGAGACGGGATCAGAGTGGACCCACAGTCGGGATTCGGCACGCAGGCCCACCTAAATGCAGCACGTTCAAATTACCACTGGTGGGAAATTTAATTCATACCCCTACAGTGTCTTGGGTAACACAACACGTCACCGCAGAATAACCAGAAACGACAACGGCCGACGTCGGGGCCGATGTGTGCGTTCCAACGCACCTGTCCGACCTCCAGCACAGAGTGAACGTTCTCCAAGTCCACCGCAAATTGCTTGTTCACCATGTCGTACACCATCCTGGAACTGCCGATGTAATCAAAGGTTTCCTGCGGGCGGGTCAATAAAGATTGGTTGTTGATTTGAAGTCAGACAAGATTTCAAATAAGAAGGTAAGTAATAACGGACGGACGGACCCCCTGGAAGAAGGCGTAGAGGATGGTGCGGTTGGGCGGCACCTCTTGGGTGATGTTGCGCAAAGCGTGCGCAGCCGCCAGCAAGGTGACGAAGCCCGAGGCGGCGCTCTGTGCTCCGGGAGTAACGTCGAAGAAGAACGATCGGCTGTCCAGCTGGGTGAAATTGGTAATGCCATCAGTTTTTCTATTTAATTTTCAAAACAGTGGCGATTATGTATGTTTTTTTTCAAATCAACATTTTTTTTAATAAAATAATAATAAAAGACGGATATTTATTTTGTTGAACAAGGATGTTCACAACGAAATTAGGCCTTCTTCATGCTTCAGTTAAAACACTGATTTGGTCATAAATGCTTTTTATTCTGTGTCTAGAACTATTTTATTTGAATCCAAATCTAACAATAAAAAGTTTTCTTCATCATAAACACTTTTTTTTTATAGGCATTGAATAGTTTTACCCCAAGAAAACAATCAATCTCTCGTTGTATTTCTTGTTTTTATATCCAAATGAACGAGTTGAAGTAACTCACCCGAGCGGCTGCGATAACGATGCTCTCTGACATCTTGTGTCCTTTGGCCGTATTGTTGAGCGCTTTGGTGGTGGCCCAAACGTTGAAGTCGCCCAGTGGGTCACAAACTTTCTCTGCATGGAGACAAAGCGTTACGGGACAGTTCATCTGCGATAAACAAAAATTGGAACTGGGGCCAAATGACCTGGTGTGATGCTGAAGTTGATGTCATTCCTTCTCATGCAGGTGGCGGTGTTGGTGACGGCCGACATGTGCGAGAAGAGCTGCATGGCACACAGCGGGTACTTGGGGGCGGTGCCGTTCACCACGCGGTTATGATCGAGGTAGCACTGCCAGGGACCAAGTCAACAAAGGTCAAACTGGTTCTTGGCTCAACTGACCGTTGCGCCGCACTACCTGTCGGATGAGGCGCGTCTCATTGTCATCCTTCATGGAGAAGATGGGGAAGTCAAACTCCTCATAGGACAGGCCGTTGCCCAGAGGATTCCACACCATGGCGCTACAGTGAGCCAAAGCCGGGCCGTAGCTTTCCGAATACACGCCTGACAACAACAACATTTGTTACATACTGTGGCTTTAAATTGTTTTCATTGTGTTTCAAACAAATAGGGATTGAGACAAGGACAACAGAAAAACAAACCAAATTTGGAGATGTGTGCTTTTCATTGAACGGTATTTTGTTTCAATGAATACATTGCTTTCTTTTTCGGATAAAACATTACAAACATTGGAAATACTTGTTTTCTTTGGACAGCATTCAAAAGCGTCAAAATTAGTCATGAGGAAAAGAAAGGCACCCGTGTTTTCATTGGGACACGTGTTGTGCGGAGAGAAGCCCTCTGCTGGGTTCGTGTTTGGCGCCACAACAGCGACGCCCGCCACCCTATTGGAGCCATTGTTTAGCCTCATCATGATGGACCTGATCAGCATCGAGAAAACATGACAGGGGACACATCGGGGGCAAATTAGCGTGTTCATCGTATTTGTTACAAATCATCAAGTGTGACGTTAAACAACCCTGTGAATGTCTACTTCTACTAGGTCCTACATGGATCAGAGGTGGAAGTACCTGGTGAAGAGCTGGTGTTCCAGGATAACCATGTAAGGAGGATTGAGACCTGTCCGCAGCACAAAATCCAAGTTTTCCTCCGACTCCAAGACATGGAGCACCCCGACATCCCCGGACAATGAGGCTGGTGGAGGACGAATTCATGTATTAACACACCAGCGGAATAGGATTATCAAATCAAATGGCCACTTGACTTACACTGGCAACCAATCTGATGCGTGGCGTTGAGGAGCCGCACACACGGGACGGTGTAGTTAAGGTGCACGTAAATCTTCTTCTCTACTGCAGTACAGCCAACACCTAGAAGAAGAAGAAGAACACTCTAATTGGAGCACAATACCTTAATAGTACAGTGATTAAACGCCCACGTCTTGAAGGGGAAACGTATCAGAAACCTGACATGAATTGTGAAAATCAGAAATTGCCTACAGAAGCCACAATATCATATTATGGCAAATCTCTGTATATGTCATCTTAAACAACCATTGCTTTTCAAGTTCAATGTGCAGGGAATGAATTTTTATTGCAGCAATTTTGGTTCTTCTTTTTCCCTCCTTTTGTACGTTTAATATGACTGTCATATTGAAAGCACTGTATACTTTTATGGCGATGCGAGTATGTTTTACGTCCCTAGCGAAAAAAGTTGAATTACCACTGTCCTCGCCCTACTTCAAGGCAAGACAAAAGAGGTTGGGATTATTTTTACGACGAATCGATCAGGGAGTGCGAAACTATTCGACTTTACAAATATTGTGTGTTTAAGGCCAAATTGCGATCAATCACATGGGATATCATTTGAGGCTGCGACTGAGCTCCAGGCGAGTGGAAATCACGAGTACCGTAGTCACGCTCAAACTCAGCCGCCCTTTGTACGTTTAATCCAGATTATTCACAAACACACTTTTAATGTTGTGTTACTTAAAATTCATGTCGACTAGCGGACTAACGACCATTGGATTGCTAACATACAAATAAACCTGAATTTTAGACACAAGCTAATTTTAATGAGAAATCGGCTCGGTACTAGCCTAGCATAAAGCTAGCCAACTCACAAAAGAAGTCGGAACAAGCTAACCGTTTTGTCTCGGAAACACACCAGCAGCGCACAAAAACACTCCTGTACGCCAAATTAAAGATGTCCCGCTGCAAACTTACCGATAAAACAGATAGAAAGCAGAAAAATAACAGTCCATTTGCTCGACAGTGAAGCCATCTTCCTGGTTTGAAAGAAGACCAACACAACAGGAAATTGCGACAGGACGTCGTCCGGGTTCTTTCCGGTTTACCCCCAAAAACGCTTTAGTTCTACACCGCAAAAAACATCGCCCTTTTTGTTAGATTTTTAGTACAGACAAAATAGAACTATATTTCATTAAAAAAATAAATAAAAAAATACAACGGTTTTTATAAAGTGCAGTTACTGTAGTATTTGTAATTGATAAATCAGTGAAAAGAACCCCTCCCTTCTCCATTCTATTCTGGAGCAAAACGTGCTTTTTTTCCACTCTGAAAACACTTTTTTTTTTGCATTGGTTGGGTTATATAATTCTTGATCCTTCAGCTTTTGACGAAAGCATGTTGGAGATTTTAAGACACAGGAATTGCTTTAAATTGTAGGGGGGAAAACTGAGCAAGGTTTTGAGTGTCATTGGTCACTTTTATTCTCCATGTCATTCATAAACACATGGCATGTGTTTTATTTCCTTCTTCCGCATTTTTACATCGTGGATTTTTTCTTAAATTGAACCTAAGAAAGCCTAAAAGCAAAAGAGTTTTCTTGCAGGATAGATGGAATGATTACATTGCGATGTTAGCATGCATTGTAGAATATTCATGTTAACATATTTTATTTGATGACATTTCCTTCCGTCTTAACGGAACTGGAGTGGACTCACGCGCAGACCAATCACATCTTTGCCGATCTCAGTCACCTGAAAAGTAAAAGTTCAGATGAGTGTGACGCTCAGGGCTATCCAATTGTGCTGTCTGCTTATACGTATTTCACCTTACCTGAGTAACCCTGCACACCTGGCCCTTGTACGAGGGGCAGTAGCAGGCCCCCGACAACGGGCACTTCTCCACGGGACGTCCGCGGTACAGCGGGACATAGGAGGCGGCGCACAGGTCGAAGGGATTGTGCGGGTCGTAGTTCAGCTGGTGGGCATCTGTAAGGTTCTTCTCGCATGCTGCCATTATCTTGCGAGTCTAAGTTGGTCAAGAAAATGTTAACAGGTCATGAAGGGAAACTGAAGAATGGCATTTTTTAGAAAACTACGTGTTAAAGGTGGAATGACTCCATGGAAATTTGACAGCTGACCTGCTGTGCCACATCAGGCTTGGGGCCGAGCTCGAGGAGGCGACGCGCAAAGCCGGTGGCCGTCTTGAAGTTGCGCAGCTTGAAGAAGAGGTTGAGAGCAGTGCGCAACACCAGCACCATGTGGACGGGCTGAAGATTGCAGTGGGTGAAGTAGGCGGCCATCTGTGGCGGACAATAAACGTGTTACCAGGAGAACAAAACAAACAGAAACAGACAAAATGATGATTCAAGCCTGACCTCACAGAGTCTCTTCTGCTGCTCCAGTGTGTCTTTGGGCAGCTTCTTTCGCTCTGTCTCCATGGTCAGACCCACAATGTACTCCTTGCAAATGGTGATCAACTGTTGAGCCTACGACAGTGGTAAAAATGACAAATCAACACACAATACGTACATGTTCAGTGTTTTCCGTCGATGCGAAAGTTCATTGTAGAAACTATACGTACATCCATCCATGGCCCGATTGCAAGCTCACCTCGGCAATCTCCTGCTTGTTATCGACAACCAGCAGCGGCACCGACAGCAGGATGGCTCGGAAGCGCTCCACGGCCTCCTCGAAGCGGCCAGAAGTGGTCATCTGGTAGCACTGCTGCAGTCGGGCGATGAGGTCAGCCAGGCGGAGGCCCACGGCCGGCAGCCCCTGCTTAGCTCCGCAGTCCTTCCAGTTCCTCTGGGGATTGCCCCGCAGGCAGGGAAGAGAGGGCAGAGCCAGGTAGCAAGTGCGGCCCCTGGACAGAGTCTGCATGAAGAGCGACTTGTACGGGCCGAAGTTGACGACTCCGACTTGGTCGTGGAGCAACTGTGGAGGGAAGCAACAATGTTTGCAATCACGTTTCCCTCGCACACAAACGGTTACATTTCCCTGGCAAATGGCAACTTACTCTCATGGCCGTCTCAAAGGAGCCTGCGAGAATGTGGTCCACTGGCAGCTGCGAGTTGTTGCACCACATCTGCGTGGGACTCGTTCCCTTGGTGGGCGGCACAAAGAAGCCGTCCTCCGTCGATCCGCCTGCGCCGGCAGGCAAGTCCTAATGACGTCGCACAGAATGTTCTTAGCAAGGTTTCTTTTCAATTTCACATGCACCAGGCGTGGTAAGAGAATGGCACACAGGCCGCATATGGTGAATTTTCCTACCAGCTCTGGTGGAAGGTCCAGGTCCTCTTCCACTTCCCAGCCTCCTCCATCCTCTTTGGCACCGCCCTCTTCGCCAAAGCCATCCTGGGCATCCATGAACCCATCTGAGGGAACACATTTTATTTGGACACGTCAACTGGCGTAGCAGCGGCTTTATACTATAGGGTTCTAACGGACAAGTTAAAGTGAAGACATTTTAAATTCATTGCATGCAAAGGTTGAATTTCTGACCATGTCAAAATATTGGTACCAGTTGAGAATCTTAGTTTCATTTTGCAACGCTTACCCTCATCAAGCTGAAGCTCAGCATCGTCTCCCCAGCCCTCTGCTCCGGAGGCCTCCATGTCCAGGTCGGCGGCCATCTGACCCGCTTTCCCTTCAAAAACATACCAACGTTAAGTGGCTGAATAACTTGTGCCACATTTTGTGTTTACCCTTTGCTGCGATGGCTCCCTCAAAGAAGCCCTTGGAGACGGTGAGCAGGGGCCAGTTGGTGTCCAGAGGATTGATGGGTGGCGGTGGCTGCAGAAGCTGGGCATTGGGATCCACCTCAGGTAACTACAAGTGACAGAAAAAAATCAATCAATCTTACTTCAAATGGCGGTACAACGGTGTTGTGTCAACTGAAAGTTAAACTCTTACAGTATCCTTCTCCGGATCAAACGTCTCTTTGAGGGCCTCAGCTTCTTCATCCAGTCCGTGCGTGGCAGCAGTCAGGTAAGCCAGAGACTCTACCAAAAAAAACAAGACACGAATTCAACATGGCAAATTTATCATTTAAGATGTGTTTCCACAGGAGCTTGGCACTTCATCAGCGCCAAAAGAAGCAGGTAAGGATTTGTTTTTTTTGTTTCCTGGTTATGAAGTCAAAATATGTGTCGCTGCTTAACTCACTCTGGCCACAATTCTTCAAGATGCGGACTCTCTCGCTGACATCTCCCAAGTAGAGTGCTGCCTGGTAGTGGCCGCTCATGTCCTTCCTAATCTCAGCTAACAAAAAAGAGCACACGCATTTTAGCGGCTGTCGAAGGTCATCATAGCAACAGAGAAGCTCTCGTCGGTCCCTCACCGATTTTCATCATCTTGCGTAGCTTGGCCAGGTTGCCGGTGATGAGGTAGAGGAAGGTGAGCTTGTCAAAGTTCTTGGTCCTCTGGTAGCACATCTCCACTACCTGGTGGTGGCCCTGTAGCAGCGCCGACTCCCCCAGACGCTCCCAGCAGCTGCGCTCATCCAGCGCCTTGGCCGCCTCCAGCGCCACCTTCAGCGAGAAAAAAGCGAGACAATCAACTTGCTGCTTTTAGCAAACTGCAACTACGATCCTTACTTCGATATTGCCGCACTCCAGAGCGAGGCTGAAGCGAGTTTTCTCGTCTTTGACAAAGTGCAGCGCCACCTCGGGGTAGCCCTTCTTCTGCAGGTAAGCAATGATGGACTGACCCACCAACTTGGCATTACGGACCATGTGAAGAACCTGAAAGGGTCCACAACATGCAGTATCACTCAATAACACTGCCACGACAGTGGCTTTGTCCCGACAGTGCTTCCGTCAAGTCCCGCCATCGCTCGTCACCTCGTCGTATTTGCGATTGACGAGGGCCAATTTGAAGCGGTACTCGGTGGGGTCGATGGTGAGGACACGCGGTCGGCACTCCCTGTCCAGGCAGTACACGCTGTTGCCTCGCACGCGGGTCACGTAGATGGGCAGGTCTAGGGTCCTGATGATGCCGTGATCCCTAGACGGAGAGATGCGTGTCAAAGTGTGCTACTGATGACAAATCATTGGATTAAATAAATGTGGTGGAGCTTTACACAAATACATAATGGAGCAGCTGCTTATTTGGAGTTGGTATGCGATGAAGCGCAATCTAATAGCTCGGGACCAATGGGCATCACTTGAATGTGGATGTGCGCAGCGCATACCCTGAGGTGAGGGCGTATTTGATGTGGTTGGAGGTGGTGTAAATGAAGACGCCGCTCTCGTCCCAGGCGCCGCTCTTCACTCTGATGTTCTCGTGAATGTTGCAGAGGCTCTCCAGCTTGCGGTTGCAGATCATAATGGCTGAAAAGCGAGCAGGCGGGGCAAGCGTTTAGCCTCCGGTCATCCCCGCACAATGTTTGACGACGGCTAGGCTTCTTTTACCGTGCTTGGCCAGCAGCGCCACGTGGCTGGTGTCGGCGCTCCACACCACATACTTGACCTTGGCGATCTTGACGGTGGCCAACGAGCGCTTCTGCTGCACGTCAAACAGCGTCACGCCATCGGCGTCGCGCAGCAGCAGCGATCCGGTGCCAGCGTAGAAGATCTCTTCGCAGCTCGGCACTTGGACTTTCTTCACGATCTCGTTCTTCAGATTTTTGATCAGCAGCTGCGTAAGACAAAATGTGGATGGGAAGATTAGGCGGGAGAGGTGAGTGAGCCACAATTTTTCGATACTGAAATGAATGGTGATTTCGGACTTACAGAGTGCATGCGGTCCAGGACAGCAAATCTGTTTCTTGCCACCCACACAGCTGTTAGGCCAGAGGACCTCTTTCCTTCAGGGGCTGAGAAGGACAAAACTATCATGAATTACACTGTTATCATTTGAGACGAGAGACTGCACTGGACGGTTTCTTTACCATCTGGGTTCTGAGAGTCGCTCTCTTTGGGAATGGAATACAGGTCGTACGTGCTGTTTTCCAAGTTGGTGGCTCTCTGAAAGATGACAACGAGAGACAGTCAGCATACTGCCTCCTTTCACCAAACAGAGTCAGAAATGAATCATCAGAGTTGGTGCCACCACAACTATTGACACAGATGTCTTTTGACATCGTTGTCTGACAGCCTTAAAACAACTCAGATGAGTTCTACCACAGCAAACTAGTTCCGGCTCAATTGCTGCACCGTTGAACACGACACAGAGCCAGCGGAGTAACTATCCCTGTCCGCAAAAGCAGGGCAGCAGTGTCAAGTTGACACTTCTCTCGTCATCCAAGCTTTTCTGAGATAAGCTACGTCTCCCTTTTTTTTAAGGAATCTTAACCGGCGCTAATACTCACGGTGCAAAGGAGCACAGCGTTCTCGGCAGGGTTGTAGGACATGCTGAACACCGGAAACTTTGAGCCACTGCGACAAGAAAACAGCGTCACTCAACTGAAGCTAGAAGCTGCGCCGCTTCACATCAGCTACCTGCGCAGCTGCATGACGGCAGTGTCCTTGCTGCTGTTGAAGTCCAGCTGGCGCAGGAACCGCTCCTTGACGTAGTACAGCATGTTGTTGTGGACGGCGTACGCCGGGCGCTCGCGCTCCAGTTTGAACACGATCATGCCGCTGTCGTGGCCTGGAGGAAAATGACCAACGTAAACATACTCGGCCCAAATGTTGGCAAGGTGAATGCTCCTATGCTGTATTAAATTACGGCACTGCGATATAGAAGGGCAACACAATACTACACACCCGCGGCAAAGAGGTTGAGGTTGGGGTGCGCGCCCAACACCCAGAAGCGGTCGTGGTCCCGGCGGAAAGTCTGCACGCCTGTCCTCTTGGACATGTCCCACACCCGGATGCTCTTGTCCTCAGAGTTGGACAGAATAAGTTCCTGACGTGGGTGGAATACGGCGCAGGAGACATTGTTGTAGTGGCCGCGGCACGTGTCAAGCTCCCACGCCTTGGACTCTGAAAGAGGAAGCAGAGCCGTTACGCTACCCAGCAATAGTTTGATGTAACTTTGTAGACCGGACAAAGAAAATCCAGACCATTCATCCTCCAGATCTTGACCTGCCTGTCGTCCGCCCCCGACACAATGAGAGGCATGCTGGGATGGAAGGTGGCCCAATTAACGCCTCGGTCGTGACCCTGGGCAAGAGCGACAGCAATCAGCTCAAGTCAGAGTGGTGGTCAAACACTGCAGCATTTAAATCAGTTGACAGGTTTTACCGACGAAAGTACATCTTTTATTCCTGTGAGGATCGGGGCGGAGCTTAGATGTGACTACTTTTTGACCTCATAGTCTTAAAAAAAAAAAAGAAAACGGAGTGAAGACAGTAACACCGTGGATGTGAAATTTATTTTCGCTGTCAGTACTGTTGGTTTGGCACCATCTTGTTTTACGGTCAGCTTCAAAAAGCCACCAGTTAAATCAAATGCTTTCAAGAAAACTATGACACGTCTCGCTCTACGCGACCCCTCCTTTCACCTCAAGCACGTGCTTGACGACTGCATCTGAGGCGCCGAACAGGTCGACGCCGGAGATGCCGCGGACTTCTGTCTCCACGGCGCCGGGCGACAAGTTCTTCTTCCTCAAACCTGCAACCGACATTCAGAGTCGCGGGTGCGACGGCAGGTCCCGCGTAGGCAAACAAGATTGTTTGGGATAAAAGAAAACAGTCAATACAAAATGCAAAAAATCAAAAGGCAACAAGAAGCAGAGGCTAAGTTCAAATGACTGCTGGACCAGCGGACACACACTCAGGACGGAAACAACACAAACATGTGCTCTCCTGCGCACAGCGTTGGATTGGGTTAGCGAGGGAAAACAAAATGACTGGGTTGGACGGCTGGCAAAGCGTGTGTTGATGATGCTTCCCGCCTGAACAAAACAATGCGGTGAGCGCCTGGTTCAGCAGTGAGAAGAGGTGAACAGAAGATGGGATGGAACTAGGAACCCGTGTACAAGTGGGGATGTTTCCAGGGAGGGCAGTGGGTAGGTAAGAGGGCACATAGGGAGGGATGGATGGAGGAAGGGTGTGGGTGTTGGTGGTTGGCGCTGTAAAGACGTGCTCTGATGGGGCTTCGGATGTGAACATTGTAATGTTATTTTACTTGAATTACAAATTAGCATGAAGCAGTTCACAATAATAAGAGAAAATAAACTTTGCGTTAGCTCAGTGTAAATGTCATGCAGGACATATGCTAAAAGACCTCAAATGTCAGTTTTGAGGAATTGTTAGAAAAGTCCTGGATGCTGTGCATTTGCCATTGAGTAGTTTTATAGGCATCAAACAGTATTCGATCATGTGAGTACAAGTGGACAGTAGGGCAATGCCAATGCAAAAATAGGGCTAAACAGAGGAATGACATGAGGGAGGGAGGGAAGAAGGGAGGAGGAGATTGTTTAGTTCCAAAAACACAAGCAGACAGCAAAGACATCAGGAAGCATGCAAAGGCACGCAAACACTTCCCGGCTCACAAGGTATGATTGCAATTCACATGAAGAGCAATACATCCTTAGAGGAAGGAGGGAGGCGTTTGCGCATTCAGCCCACAGAGTTTGTCCTATACACGTCGCAGAGAAAGAGGATGGCTTGGGGTGTGAGTTTTACATCCCATTTCAGACTCTCTCTCATCTAATAGGAAGTGAACACGTCTATTGGATTGCTAGGTGTGTCTGTACTGCCTGACTCACTGGACCCTGGCACTACTTTTTTGAGTCATTCTGAATAACCGAACGGCACATTCGAACAATGACTTTGCAGACGGTCTAAGTAAAAATTTCCAAAAAACATTTCAGTCCCCTCCAGTCAAATTGTACAGACTCCTCGATGCATAATTATCTTCATTAAAAAAAAAATCAAGCATGGTGTGTTCACTTCCTAGAGCCACTCTACACGCCCCACCTTCACCCAGCCTGCTATCCTGCACTGTTCCCTAAAAGCCCTCACCGGAGATATCCCACACTCGCACAGTCTGATCCAGGCTGGCTGACACCACCAGGTCCTCTGAGGGGTGGAACTGGGCGCACATGACATAGTGGTTGTGGCCAGTCAGCACACTGTGGAAGCGAAGAGCGACACTGAGAAATGACATGACATTTGAGCACTATTGATCCTTATCAGATCGATTATTCAGTTTACCAGACACAAGTCCTAGACTGCCAGTTCCAAATGCGAATGGTTTGGTCATCTGAGGCACTCAGAATCCAGGGGTACTCCTAGAAAAGGAGTAAATGAATGGCTATGTAGCGGCAGTATTTTCCATGTTGCAGTGATAAACACTAGAGAGGTTGTTGGGGTGTTTCAGGCTACTTTCCAGCATGTTTTGTTTTTATGTATTCATGTTTTTCTTTCATTGTTGTAAAGCGCTTTGAGCTGCATTTCTTGTATGAAAGGTGCTATACAAATAAAATTTATTATTATTATTATTACCAACTATTTGTGCAACAGATAGATAGATAGATAGATAGATAGATAGATAGATAGATAGATAGATAGATAGATAGATAGATAGATACATTTTGTAGCCCTAAAGAAGTTTGGCAAAGGCTGTTGTCAGAACTCTGTCGATGGAGAATCCACTCACATGATGGAAGAATGTAGTCCTGATGTAGTCCAGGTGTCCGAGCAGGGTGAAGAGGCAGCGTCGCAGCTTGTAGTTCCACACCTTGTTGAATACACAAAATATTTGAAAGACATGTAAAAAAAAAAAAAAAAAAAAAAACCATGACCTCAATGGATTTGTACAGAGACAATAGAGTTTCTAACTATAGATAAAACAAACACAGAAACATTACCTTGATTTTGTAATCATCTCCTCCAGACACAAACAGGGGCTGTTGTTTGTGAAAATCAATTCCTCGAACAGGACCTGTCGGACAACATATGCAAGTCGTACCAAAATATAGTGAAGTGCACAAAAGAATCTTGCCTTCAGGATAGTCTGAAATCTGAAAAGTGCTCTAATATTTCTCATTTAGCCCCTATCAGTAATCCATTCATTGGGCGTTGTCATCAGGGACAGTCAAAGATGATTGAGAGTTTGGACAAAAATCTTATTCAGCCATCGACAGCAGTTATTGCCATTTCTTAATACGAACTATTCTTACCATCATGCTCATCAAACTTGTCAATGAGCGTGCACATGCGATAGTCCCACAGCTGGATGACACCGTTGTGCAAACTAGCAAGAACCCAAGGCCTCTTGGGGTGGAAACTAAGGCCTGAAACGTAACAACAACAAAAAAGGATCAGTCGTTAATAATATTCAATCAAGTACAATAGGGAAGGAAAGGCAGACATCGTCTCGTTCTCAACGACAACTTAAACGTAGGGCAGCCATTAGCTTGTAGCTATCCCGACAGAAGATTTGCGTACTTAAAATTGCTTTTTAAAAAAAATGATGCTGACTGATTAGAACACAAGGCCAAATAAAATACACAGACAAAAAAAACCGTTTGACTGTTTACATTTAGAGACACCATACAATAACATTAATTCACCGGATAGCTTCCTTACATTAGCCTCAAAGTAGCGACAGCTGGCTAACACTTACCTTTAACACGGGCCGACTTGGTTTCAAATTTGGTCAACATGGTCAAGGAGAACCAGCCTGTGTGGCTCTTTAACTAGACTTAGAATACACTATTTCTCTACCCAATCGCAAAAAGTACAGATGTAATATCGGATGAGTTAAGCGGTTGTCGTCCGTTTGTAAGATGGATCTCTTCTTCCTGACACGTCTCCTGTTTTGTTTTCCGTGTTTGAGCAATAAAGTTTTGTCAAGATGTACGGATGACGCAAAAAGTTCCACGACGCTCCGGACTTGTCCATGGGACGCAAAATGTCACATTTCTGTCATCTTTAAAATTCATATCCACACCTCCAATAGCAACCTTTTAGGCACAATAAAAATATATATTTTTAAAACAGTATATTACTAGAATAAACCCAGAATTTTAGTGACTGGCCATCTATAAATGGATTAATACACATAACCCAAGTATATCTTGTTGATATCTTTCTTTTATTAAGTATACTGTATTTACAAAAAGGACAACACATAGCAGCAGCTATGTCGTTCCGCTGTAAACGGATGGCATGATGAAAGAAGCACTTTGCCACGAATTTCTCTCTGCATTGCTCACTGCCTCAATTGTACACAGCGGCGGGTTGTCCTGTGCTTTCTAGCCCCAATTCCATCGTTGCACACAGGGAAACATCTTTGTTTTAGACACACAAAGTGCTTTGGCCTTTTGTAAATGCACTCTTTGAAGTGGGAGCTTGTAAACCCCCCCTTCCACTCACGCAAACATCAATCTTCGCAATAAAACCACACTAAAACTCAAGGGAAGCACTTCAGCAAGGTAACCTTACAACACAATCATCATCAAATCAATCACTTCGGATGAATACCGGGATGACTGCGGGAAACGTTACAGCGACAAAACAATTATATCTATTTTTTTTAGGTAATTTTCAACATACAGTCCAGTGTTTTTGTGTTTCTGTAATACATGATGAGACCGCACTGATCCCAGTCAATCCTTCTGTTTGTGTGGAGAAGTCAAATTGACCCGTTTTAATCATCCCGTTATATTGCCGGTCAAACTGACCCGTACATATCTGGATTTATTTAATAAATTGCACCCTTTTTGTGCCTCTTGTTCAACTGCAGGCCAAACTGACCTGTAAAAATCATTTTCATCCCAGTTTGAGATTTTTTTGAAATTTGTTATAACTTTTTGAGTTGCCGGTACTTTAACTCTGTTATACTGTGGGTAAGATGGAGTCCCAAAACACAAGATTAGTCATTTTTAGAATTTTCTTACTTTTTACATTTTTTTCTCAATTTTGTTTTCAATTGCCATTCATAATGACCCCTACATTTATTTTAATTACTGTCCATTTTGAATTCCCTTCTTCTTTTAGTTACAATAACCCTCCTGTAAGTAGTTTAACAAACCTACTATAGTGCAAGTACATTGGACCTGCGATAAATGTACCTAATATTTATACCCATTTTTGCTTTAGTGTAACTCTCGTTTTACATTGTAGGTCAAATCGACCACAGTGAAATTTTATGTTTCATTTTAGTGAACAGTAATCTTAAAATTACAGCTATAAAGTTTCGAAAATTATTCAAAGTAGTATTATGGTATCAAATGCTGGTTTATGTATAATAAACATGGACAGTAAATGTTTGTACTGATTTAGAAATCTTTGAACTAAATATTGACAATAGAGTGAATGATCCTTGTTGAAACGTGATTTACCACAAATAATGCAGTAAGACGATTAGTAATGGAGTTCATTGTATTGAATAGGATTTTTTTTTTTTTTTAGTGGTACTTTTGGAATTAATGTCAAATTGACATAACAGGTGGGTTAAATAAAGATACACCAGAGAGGGTGTAATACCACCTTCCTGGAAAAGGGAATGCAGGTAAAAATTAAAGATCTGGGTGAAGAAAAAAAAAAAAAAAAAAAACAAATACAGAGATGTTTACATGTTTGAGCCGGTGACGGATTTCGCAACCTCTTCCACATTTGTCTGGGTGTTTGGGACGTGAGGGAGAGCGTCACAATGCCGCCACTAAACTCCTGGTGGGTGTGGTCCTCTCCGCAACTGGGTTCAAGCTGCCGCCTCCGCCTCACATAATGGAGCATTGCTCAGCCGCCCCGGCTCCACCAAGGCCCCCCGGGAGGGTGAGAGAGTCCAGGTCAAAGTTAAAGCCAGGAGGCTGGTGAGGGCAGAAGAACACACAAAATAAACAAAAACAATCAGATTAGTGGAAACCATGCGCAACATTAAAATGTGGGTTAGGGTTAGCGATTAAAAAGGGTTAAAAATGTTAAATGCGAGCATTTACACTATTTATTTTATTTTTTTTGCCAAATAACATTTAAAAAAAAAAAATGATCCAAGTCAAGCCTTAGGGGCAAATTGAACTACGTTTATAACGCTTCTTTCTTCCTCCTTCTCAATGGAAATTTTGAAAATTACAAAATGACTGAGATGTTCAACTTACCGCGTCTCCTGCAAGCTCTTTGGGTGGTTGTCCAAGGTCCTGGAGCTGTATCAAAACAAAGTGAAATAAGGACAATGATAGAACCCAAAGGAGCCCTTTGACCTGAGTCCTCTTTACCTTCTGCATGAGGTCCATGATGCCTTCAAAGACCTTGTCACCATTTTCCTCCTTCTCAAAGTGCTGACAGATTTCTCCCATGACCTTGGCCTGCTGCTCGTAGCGTTGAGCGTCCTCTGGGCTCAGACTGGATTTGTTGGCCTCCAACCACTCTGGATACTGAGGACGAGCGGGTTTGTCATGTCATCAAATGAACAGCGGTCGTGTGTTGAATATGCTGACAAAACCTTAGCGGTGATCTCCTTGAGGGACGGGTAGAGAACCTCCTTGGAGAGGAGATTCTGCATGATAGATTGCATGATGGGAAGGACGTTGGCGTCGTCCCCCGCGCCACCCCCTTCGCCGCCCTCGTCCAATCCCAAGCCTTCCAGGGCTTTGACCAAATCATCTCCGGCCAGGCCTGAAGACTGCGAGAATACAAACGTGTGGACATGGTGGAACCACTTATGTCACATTTGTATGACAACTAAATCATTCTGCCATGGAAAGTTAATATTCATCTACTGGAATTCCCACTTTCACCGCCCCCAACAAATAAACGACTAGTCCTTTCCGCTTGTGCATAGTGACATTCAGTTATGAGTAAAAGTCATTCCAAAGTCCACCTGCAAGTTATCGGTATTCTTGGCGAGGCCACGGAGAGTATCTTTGAGGCAGGAGGTGAATTCTTGCTGGGAAGCCGTGTCAGTCCCTGTGTGTGACAAATACACCGTTAAACCAGGAGGGTCCAAAACAATAGTCGGGCAAAAAGAATCAAAGGGAACATCCAAACTCGCCAACTTTGCCGGCGGCCTCCGAGAGTTTCTGAAAGTGCTGGAGCAGGTCGGGCTCCTCCTGGGCCAATTCCTTCATGGCTTTCTCCCACTCCTGCTGGGCCTGGGACGCCATGTCACCCTCAAAGAGCGTCTCGAAGAGCTTGCAATCCTCCAGCGGTGGCTATGGGGAAAAGAAATGTGCTTGTTGTTTTTCATGACAAAAACTTGTGATGCCAACCAACCTTATCTGCTCCATGGCTTGAGGAGGAAGGAGCTTTAGGTTCAGGAGGCGCCGGCTGCTTGTCAAAG
Organism: Syngnathus acus; assembly: GCF_901709675.1. Taxonomy (NCBI): domain Eukaryota; kingdom Metazoa; phylum Chordata; class Actinopteri; order Syngnathiformes; family Syngnathidae; genus Syngnathus; species Syngnathus acus. The sequence goes on along the minus strand of NC_051102.1, from coordinate 10,857,958 downwards.
TCATCGAGTGCACCTAAAAACCAAACAGAAGCCTTCGATCATTGTACTTGAAACAAAAAGAACAAATCCAAGCGATAGAGCGTGTTTAACACTTCAGGTAATCAATCCCCTTACAAAGTACATGACGACACTTTTAATTGCATTTGCAAGTAATGTGTTGGCTACAAGGGATCACTTTAATGTGTTGGCAACTCCACCGGAGAAAAGCGACGAACTAATAACTGACAGGAAGAGCACAAAGGCCCTAAAATGGCGGTTTTTGAGGCATGTATTGTTTAACAATTTCATGAAAACCGTACTGTCCAGCAACTCGTCCAGTTCAGCGTCGTGGTCGCAGTGCGACCCTGCAGCTCCAGACGCCATGACGGAGTCAGTGGACTTGATGACAGACAGAACGCTGCTGCGGCGGCGGCGGTGAGTCGCATAAAATGACGTCACAGAAACAAGCGTCGCCCCAGTTTGACGTCCGTCCGTACTTTCAAAAACAAGTTGAGCGCACTCTTGTGGTAAACAGAGGGAAATGCGTTATTTAAAAACTGGGCGAATTCCGAATGAAGTGAAATGAAATAAAATAACAATGGAAAAACATATTACAATGGAAACACTGTATAATATGATACAAATAACACAATCAAATAAAATACGGAAATACAATCAATAGAAATCAAATAAAAACATCTCAATACAATAACAGAACATGAAATAAACTGCATCATTAAGATTTCAATTAATCCATCCATCCATTTTTCTGAACCGCTTAGTCCCCATGGGGGTCGCGGGAGTGCTGGAGCCTATCCCAGCTGTCATCGGGCAGTAGGCGGGGGACACCCTGAACCGGTTGCCAGCCAATCGCAGGGCACACAGAGACAAACAACCATTTGCACTCGCACCTAGGGACAATTTGGAGTCTCCAATCGGCCTACCAAGCATGTTTTTGGGATGTGGGAGGAAACCGGAGTGCCCGGAGAAAACCCACGCAGGCCCGGGGAGAACATGCAAACTCCACACAGGGAGGGCCGGAGGTGGAATCGAACCTGCACCCTCCTAACTGTGAGGCGGACGTGCTACCCAGTGCTCCACCGAGCCGCCAATTCGATTTCAATTAAATACTATATAAATACAACTATAGCAAATATAATACAAAACATAGTACAATGCAGTTAAATACAATATCATACAGTACAACAGAAACTAAAAATTTGAATATAATGAGTACAATTCAACTCAAATGAAGGAGTGCAGTTTAAATGATTGTTAATACAATCTCAGAAATAAAGCTTTAAAACGAATGATGAAACATTTGAAATAATCAATTCATCTAAAGTTAACTAAAGAGCACAACATATATGTAACAATATATTGAATTTGAAAAGCAATTCTAAAGAAAATCAGGCCACATGTACTGAAAGAAATGACTTGGTATTTGAGTATTTTAAGGTATTCTAGCAAGAATTTAGCAATTGTTAATCAAGAAAATGGAACCACAGACAAGCTTAACAACAGCATAACTCAATTAAAGCCAAGTGAATCTATTCTGGAGGAATGTGCATGGCTGACTATATTCCTCCCTCTCGAAATCGTTTTCCTTATTTTAAATAACAACGCTGAATGTCACAGAATAAAAACCATTGTTAGAGGGGGCGTCGACTAGTTGATCAACAATCTGTGGGCTGTTCATACGAGCAATAGCCAAGTGAGTTATCACTGCTGTGCGAGAGGATCATGTTACAACATTTTTTCCTGCCAAGGAACTCCCCTTTTCGCAACTTTTTGGGGTCAACTTCTGCTTTGCGTCCAAGGCAATATTACTTGGAATCTTCCACGAAAACCAACTCAACACAGACAGGAAAATACATTGAAGTTGAAGTACTATATTACATATAGAGTGAGGTAAGATTTATTTCATAATACATTGGACCCCTGCAAACTGTCATTTTGGTATCTATCAATTCACCTATTGGTAGATTTTTTAGTTTTGAATATTTTTTTCCAACACCCAAAACCAATTATTGGTGGTTTATCCTTATCTAGCCATGTGATACAACATGTGACATTTTTTGATTGGCCATTCCATCTGCAACTTTGCAATGAGGGAAGTCAACAGCTGCTTGCTTGTCTGTGGGATTTCTTTCGACTTATGTACCTTGTTTCATTCCCTTTGTGTTTTTTCATTTTCAAACGTTCTTCATGAATGCTTCTTGAGTTCTCCAGTTGAATAAAGTGAAATGGTATACAAATATTGATCAATTTTAACCCTTTAATTGATATTTTCAATGAACTAGATTCAATAAACATTTACAAAAGGTTTTTTAAATTGAAACACTTTTTACATCATCATATTTTTTTACCTTATCTATGACTGACTTGGGCCAAGTAAAACTAAAAACTGGGCCAGCCTTGAGCACAAACGTTGGCCCACCCTTGGATGGAATAGTGTGGCTATACCTAATGAAAAGTCCAGTGAGTGTGTTTTGTCGTCATGGATTTACAAGAAAGAGAAGTACAAAAAAAGAAAAGGTACTGTTCCAAAAGTAGCACACGTAGTGAACTTTTGCACCACATTCTGTGTGTGTGTGTGTAGCACCATCCCCGGGGTGACCAGAGAGGAGGAGGAGAGAAGGATGTTGACGAGGAGTAGGTTGGAGGTGTGGCGTGTACAGATGTGACAAATGCTACGAGGACATTCAATGCCTAATTTGGAGGTTGGGGCGGGGAGGGAGGGAGCTGGCAAGGAAGTCAAGTGGGAGTCTGCTCTGCTCGCTTTCTTTTGCTCCCCCTTCTGTGGGTGTGTGTGTGTGTGCGTGTGAGAGAAAGACTCTCCACCTCTGGATGTTTGTGTGAGACGCTGCAGCCGAGCGAGCGAGCGAGCACACCAGGTAAAGAACTTGTTGCATCTTGTAGTATCTTGTTTGTCTGAGAGGATGAAAGTTGATCAAGAAAAAAGAAGTCATAGCTACTTTGGGTGTTTTTCTTTCATAATGAAATATTGGTGGGAAATACTATCAACATTTGTATTTAGATGGGAGTCCAAATGTGCTGTGAGTCATTTGAGAGTAAAGTGGCTACTTTTTGTTTTTTCATCTTTGCTTTTATGCTGCAGTCACGTTAGAGAAAATCAGGAAAAGATGGTCTTTTGTGCATGTTTACACTCGTGGTGTGCGTGTGTGTGTGTATGTGTGTGTGTGTGCGTGTGTGTGTGTGGTGGCTGCAGGGCGCGGCAGGCAGCACACCCACCTTCACTACACTGGTCTTAATGAATGAACCTCAGAAAGGGTCCCAAAAGCGTGGCTAACCCGAACCACGCTTTATAAAAAGACTCGATTTTTTTTGGAGAACAAGCTGTAGCTTCCCCCCAAAAAAGACATGATCTTACCCACTCCCATAACTAACCTTAACCCCTTCCCATATAAACCTAACTTAATACTAAGCACTCCCCGCCAGGATCTGTCTCACCAAGTTATTGTAATTAATATTAAAATTGATTAAAAAAAAAACATGAGCATAATAAAATAAAAATGAGTACAAAATAGCTTAGTAATATCTAAACAAAAAATCCAAAACAATTAGAAACCTGCTGCTCACTGTTTTGATGGATATAACATCAAGGAATGAAATCATTATTTAATACACAAAATGAGGGGCCTCTACTTTTCCTTATTTGAAGTGTTTATTAATATTTAGATACTGTCGTGCCTCGAGATAAAAGTGTCGTAACATACAAAGTTTCCAAGATGAGTCATTCTTTGGCCTCTTGTTTTGAGATCCCTACAGCTCGATGACAGCAGCAAACTTGACAGCATTTGGCCACCACTAATTCGCATTGCTTTCATTGCAGTGGAAGAACAATATTAGTTCAAATGGCTTGTCAACTGCCAACAAACCCCAGAGAAGAAGCCCAAAAAGGGACAAAACATTGAGGACCATTGTGATTTGTGCTTGCATTTTCCTAGTGTGCATTTTACAAAGCACAATAATGCCGTGTCATTTTCTTGATGAATAAATGTAAAAAAATAAAATAAATTGGTGTTTCTTGGGAGATTTGGAACAGATTATTTGCATTTCCATTCATTTCAATGGGGAACGATGAGTTGAGATACAGTAGATGTATGGTCACAGAACAAATTAAACTTGGATATATCTAAAGCACACTAACCCGTCTTACAATACAACAGTGAAACAATTCTTTTCCTCATTGTTTATGTCTTTAAAAAAAAAAAAAGACTTTTGGACGCTTATTTAAGTCTCACCACAAATTTCCCTCAGAAAAAAGAAAAGAAAAAAAACCCCAAAACAAAGTGGGCTTTATCCCGCTGAAGGATTTATTTCGTGCACATTCAGCTTGGTCCTCATCTTGGCGTTGGTGCGTAAGTGAATTAAGGGATGAAATCAGGTTAGCCGCGTGTCGCCGTGGCAACTGATTCATGACGGCGTCAGTCAGGAGTGGCGGGGGCGGGCGGGCCACGTCCTGTTTTGCCGTCCTCATCCCGAGCCCTGCGAGCACTATTTTCAGCCCTTGTCCATTTTGGGGAAGTACCCCCCCCGCGAGAAGTCCCAACCCTGGTCACCACCACTGTGTGTACGTGTTTTCCTTTTGTGTTTTCCATGCGGTGCAGTGGAAAAGCAATCCCCCTCCCCTCTACCCTGGAAGATATTTGCAAGCGCTTCTACATGACGTGTAATTGCGCCTAAAGCTTCGATAGGGCGGGAAAAGGGAGGGAAGGGAAGGGAAGAGAAGAGAGGGAAGGAACACCACCAAGGGAAGGGAAAGAAAGAAATTGGAGAAAGTAAGGAACAAAAAAAGTTGGGGAGCCAGACTGACATCTGGAACACATCAGTAAGTTGGAATTTTTTTTTTTTTTTTTTTTTACACATGGAATAATGTGGGCGGTGAAAGGGGAAGGGGGCCCCATGGTGACTCACTCCTTTGCTATGATTCCATTCCATCACCGGCCTTCCAATGTGTGTGTATGTGTGTGTGTCATTGAAGTGGCCCGAGCTCAGGGCTTCCCCAGGTTCCTCCCTTCCAATCCTGCCCATCCCTCCTTTGCCTTGTGCTGTTAATGGCAGCTAATGTCAACAAGGTCTGTTTCTAGGCATCTCTGGGGGTACGAGGCTAGCGCCGCGTAAAGTCAAGCGGGTGATGAATGCCTGTTCATTCGGTGTGGTCCAAATGTTATTTTTTGCCTTTTCTTCTTTTTTTATGCCTCATAAAATATTGCCTTTTCCAGTAGGCTGGTAGATTAGAATATACATTTCCAAAGTCTCATATCAACATCTAAATACTCCTAAATACCAATGAAACATGAAAAGGCCCAGAAAATTGCATGGGAAGACCAAGAAAGCCCAAAACACCAAAGAAAGGATTAAAACGTTATTTCGATTTCTTTGTGTGTCTTGGCATGTGAAGAAATTGACAATAAAGCAGACTTTGACTTTGCAATGCTCCAAGACGGCACCCCATTAAAAGCATTCGAATGTGCGTCTCCTATGGTAACATAAACATAGCTGCCTTGCAGTAAACACATCAGGCGCCCTTGGAAAGGATGACATCGTTCAGGAGAAGTGAATTCTTTTTAAGTGGATCTCATTGACAATAAATCTAAAGGCAAGCAGCTGGCCGCTGTCTGATTTACGACATTGTCGGGTGGAGTAGCGGGAAGAGGCCAATCCCCCAAAGTTGTTGGGCGTGGCAGGCATCTGCAATTTTGGACTTTTTACTACTAACCCTTTCCACACTGGGCGAACCTTGGCAACTTTTCAGCAAAAGCAGGCTTCTTTTCTTGCACCATTATGTCATCTTTGACTGTGTGAGCTAGACACCTGCTAGTTGTTAGCCGCGCTATCCGTTAGCCACTGTTGTGGAAAGAACAGCCGTCCAAATTGGTGACAAACAAAAGTAGAAAAAACCTGATGCCTAAATATTGTTTTCTGATGAATGGCGTGAATAAATAGAGTTGTAATGGCATTTTGTTTTTGCCGAGTGAAGTGGGGAACATTAGAAATACACCAGCCGCCATGTCATTGTGAACACGGTCAATGACTACGGCCTTCCACTCTTATCACCCCTGCACAAGCGTGTTATGTCTAGTTGGGCTCCAGTTGTGCTGCAGCGTTGAGTGAAGTTGGAAAGCCCAAAGCCTCGAACCAAAAGCTGAGCAGTGAATCGAATGCGTCAAGTAAAGTGGGACGGGTCGGCCCTCACCGATGACAGCGGTCGGGCACACAGTGCGCTTCCCCACGCCTCGCCTACCGTGGATTCGAACACGGATGGAATGTTGGAGCGAGGCAGGCCAAGTCTTCGAGCAGTAGGAATGACTTGCAGACTGCGGCCGTAAAAGTCAGGCTGGAATGGAGGAGTAGAAGGGGAAGCCAGTTCTCAGCAGATTATTCAAGCAGATGGAAATGCTTCTACCACAGAGGAGTCATTATTTGTGCTGGAGACACAATAATACCCTTGTGTGCTTTTTGTGGTGTGGTGCAAAGTTTTTATGTTAAGCCATCGCCCTCATGTGGCCCAGTTGGGCTATTACATTCTTTTACCAATGTAGTACATTAGTGGCAAAAGAACAGTGGTGCCTTCCGGTTTGAGTCAACTGAACTGAAATGGGGGGGGGAATGAAATAAAAATAACAGTGAATCTCCATTTTCGGTTTGTAACTGTATTTGAAAGTAACATGCACGAGCTTGAATCATTCCTGTGTCCTTTCTTCAGATTTGCATCTGCCGGTCTTCCCCCGAGAAAGACAACCAAACATCAAAATGGCCATCGTCCTGAAGTCTACCCCCCTCTTGTGGACACGCCTGGCGGCCCTGGTCTTCTCCTGCGTGGCCTTCTCGGTGGCGGTCCACGGCGGGCGTTTGTACCACGGCACGGGCGACTGGTGCATCTTCTGCTGGGCCTTCAGCTTCGCCGGCACCCTGCTGGTGCTCATGGTGGAGCTGTTTGGCCTACAGACCAGATCGCCCGTCTCCTGGAAGAACTTCCCCATCACGTTTGCCTGCTACGCCGCCCTGCTGTGCTTGTCGGCGTCCATCATCTTCCCTCTGTACTACCTGAAAGGCGACATGGGGCCCAGCCAGGTACGCGACTTCCGCATCGTGTCCACCGTCTTCTCCTGCCTGGCCACCATCGCCTACATGACCGAGGTGAGCATCAGCAAGGCCAGGCCGGGCGAGGTGGCCGGCTACATGGCCACGGCGCCGGGTCTGCTCAAGGTGTGCGAGACCTTCGTGGCGTGCATCATCTTCGTGTTTGTCAGCGATCCGGTGGTGTACGACCGCCACGACGCGCTCAAGTACTGTATGTCCGTCTACTGCATTTGCTTCATCTTGTCCGCCGCCATCATCCTGCTGTGCGTGGGGGAGTGCACCGGCTGCCTGCCCTTCCCCTTCGCCCGCTTCTTGTCTGGCTACGCCCTGCTGGCCGTGGTGCTCTACCTGTCGGCCACCATCATCTGGCCCATCTTCAACTTTAGCCCCAAGCAGGGCGGCAACAAGCAGCGGCCGTCCAACTGCGGCTCCACGGCCGGGCTGTGCACGTGGGACAAGCTGATGGCGGTGGCCGTGCTCACCGCCGTCAACTTTGTGCTCTACCTGGCCGACCTCATCTACTCTGCCCGCTTGGTCTTCGTCAGCGCTTGAGGCCGCGGCGGCTCCTCCGAATCTCAACTCGACTCCCAATAGGCTTCAAAAGTGGAATAATCCAAAATTCGGAATTCAAATGAAATGTTCATGAAAAATTGCCAACTGGCCTTATGAGTTGAGTTGAATTGAATGAATTCATTAACAGTCATATTGGAAATCATCTTTCCTAATCAAAATGAATGGAAAGACCAAAAAGCCGTTGCAGCCACAGATTGCGCTCCTACAGACGCAAAGACGACTTTCACCTCTACTATGTGACTCAGTTGCAGTAGTAGAAGCCATTTTCACCACCAAACTTTTTACAAATTGAGTTGAAACTCCATTTTCATGAAAATGGCAACAAATCTAATTCGACTCTCCATTTGGGTTTCTTTTTTTCTCTGACGGTTTTGTGGTTTGTCTGACTAGAAATGGTAAAAATGAATGACACCATCATAGCCTGGATAAGGAAGGAAACGGGTTCAACCAAATTCTGGGTGAAAATATTCCTGCTCAGCAAATCTAGTCTTGTCAAAGCAACAACGGTGCTGTAAATTCAATTCAGTACATCATTTTTGGGGGTGGGGTGGGCTGGGGGTGTCACTACAGAACAGGAAATGGGGGGGGGGTCAGAGTGTGCTATGATAACTGTGTATTAGTAGTTGGGACAAAATGTAGTATGTGGCAACATTTAAAACCGCCAGAATATTAATATTATAATACACTTAAGTTGATACTAAAATGTTCAGGTTTCACCGTATTGCCATTGAAGAATCCTCGGTCGGGTCTGCCAAATTCTGCTATTTTGCTACGTTTACTACATCTGCGCTTTGTGTCCGTTTGTTGAAGGACTCACAAGAGTGTGAAGCAAGTATTACTAATGAAGTCTCGTTATTCCGCTGATCCACATTGGCAAAAGCTGGCGAGGATGCGCATGAGAAACATTGTAGTGTATTGTTATTCTTTTTCTTTCGCCTTGTGAACGTCATTAACCAGCTGAAAATTCCAAAATGGTTCGTGTTACTTGAAGCAGCCGCATCACCTAAAATGAACGAGCGACTTGATGTTTCTTCATTTCTATTGTACAGGGTGCACATACTTGCACGTGACAATATATGGATGGATGTGGATTTAAAAGAAAATAGACATATGTACACTGTATGTGCACAGCATATCTCACGCACTTAAAGGCTATTTGTCACATGTGGTCAAGGGCTCTGTTGATTTTTGGAAGGCTGTTGTACTTATTTTGAAATAATACTTTTGTATTCTGCCGTTTTGTGTTTTGCAGCAAAAATGTAACCTTTTTTTCATTTCAATAAAAACATATAAAAACACATTCTTTCCTTATTTACTTTTAAGTCGCAAAGGGCACATTCTCTGGAATTTGTAACACACCCTTGCATGTCCCAATGAGGCTTTTAAGGAGGAAAATAAAAGTGCCTGCTCTCCTGGGATTCCAACAACTATTTTAAGTAGAAAAGGGAGCTGTTCTGATGAGAATGTAGCCAAAATTAGAGTCAGAATTTCTAGTAACTATTTGCTCATGAAAGCACCCCTTCACTATTAAATGAAGTTATTTGACAGGAATTAGTAGCAATAAAGGCCTACTGTCAGACAAATGGTGTTGTTTTCAACAAATTGTGATGAGTATGAAGAGAGCAGCTTGAGGATTTTTTTTTTTTTTCCGTGTGTGTCAGTGTGAAATCTAAACTTGGTGGTTTTTGAAAGGTGTTGACTTACCACGTGTTCCAGAAGCCACCAGATGCTTGGTTTGTTCCAGTCGTCATGTTCTCCGAGCGAGAATGAGTGCTCCGCAAAGTCAACGTCTAGTCAGTCACAGTGATGATGGCTTTCCATCAGCAAGTGCCCGGTGATGTCACAGAGGTTTCAGCTGGCAGTGAGACGAGGGGGCGGGGCCATGTGTTGATGGCTTCTGCAAAACCACAAGGTAGAAATAGTGAGCAACAAGCTCATGCTCAATTGCAAATCAGTTCAACAATGAGATCAAGGTGAGAGATGGAGAGATGTTTGTGTTTGATGAGGTGCCCGTGCCGTGTAGTGTATGAATTGTTGCCCTCATGTCAATGGTGGTTGACTTATTTCATTTGTACTTAACAAACTTCCTAAACTACACTTCTCTTTTCTCTCATCATTTTCTATCGCGTATTCCCTCTATTTGATGAGCTAATATTGATAACTTTGCATACGCAGGTTAGACACAAGCATATAGCACAATGATTTTGAAAGAATAGTTTCTGACACCTAGTAGTGATCATGTGCACGACAAAATCTGTGATTTGAAAAGAAAAGACATACATTATGCTGCCACCTGCTTTTAAAAGGAAACACTGCAACTTACATCTTGGTGCATCTCCTTCAATCACTCTGACAAACTCCTGAACAAAATATATATGAGGAAAGCACATATGGGAGTCTGTTGAGAACTCCAGCTCCAAGCGACCCTGGACAACAGGATAAGCAGTAGAGAAAATGAATGGATGGATGGATGGGGTTTGCAGAAAGTGACAGTATCTCTTGATGGCCAGTAGAGAGCTCTGTGATGACGTGAAAGAAAAGCTTTAACAACTCGAAGCTCTGCTGTGGGGAGAAAAAAAAAAACCAAGAGGACCCATAACCACAATGAAGAAAATATTCTTGCCTTGATTTTGGAAGACTGCCATCTTCAGCAAGCAATTTTCTGTCAAACTAGGAACTGAAATACTCTGTCAGAATAGGTAAGCAACCTTGCAACTGCAAGACAGAATACATCAACTCAATATAAACACTTGACTGTCAGCTCCAGAAAAACACATTGTACCAATGTAATTAACTGGTGATCGATACAGCAGGTAGCTTTTCTTTCTGGTGTCCAAAGTCAGCAGAAAACATGTGTTTCACCATCCATCATTATATTTTTTTTATTCTCCAATCACGTTTTGCTTGAGCTATGAATAAATAATAATGGCCTTCTTTGTCTTCTAGCCATGTCTTTGCAAATGCATAGTTACTGCTATCAGGTTCTATTAACCTCGCAAGTAAATTACACTGCACAACTGAAGGGTAGGCTTAGGGAAAAACACCCTCATATATATATACGTATATATAATATATAAATACACAGCTCTCTTATACACGCGCATGCTTGACTTAAGGTAATGGCTAGCCTGTGTTTATTGATCCCTTTTTGAGGCTATAATCAATTCATTTGCACATGTGGCATTAACACGTCAAGTTTTATGTTTCTTGTTAACTTGATATATACTGCAGGCTTTCTGTTTGCCACTAACCCACTTTTGAAACTTTATGCATCGCGTATAGAAAGAAAGAAAGAAAGAAAGAAAGAAAGAAAGAAAGAAAGAAAGACGAAAAGGGAAAGATGGAGATGTGGGGAAGTAATTAAATGCAGCCTGTCATTAAACTCGAGGTGGCTGGGCTTACAGGCCTGTAGCAGTAGTGACAGAATTTTGACTTCATGATAAAGCTGTGAAGGAAATCCACAAAAGAATATTGTGTATTGTTGTAAGTAATTACTGCTTCTTTAGTAGCAAAGATTCCATTTTGTTAGCATGATAGATTAAGGACAAAGATGAAGCTTAAGCTTAGCTCTAAATGAAGGTGGCATCAGCAGTGACTCAACACTGCCCCTTGAGGAGCAAATTGCTATCAAGCTTGTCTCACTATCATCCAGCTAGAAATTCTACACAATAACATGGATTATTTGTACTGCATTTGATAGTTGATTCAATGCATGGGTGAATTGTCGAATTAGGACTGACCACTCGCCCATATCATTGCCAATGACTCGTGTACAGCGCAGAAATACTGAAATGCATACAGACTGTAAGACAGTTGGTTAGTTTTATATAGCAAAGTGTTCAAAGTCTAAAATGGTAACGTCATTAAATGTTGTCCCTCCATATTGTCTTGCCTTGTATACTTACAGAACATCTTATTACTAAAACAATGAATTGAAATGCAACACCCTAGTTTCTACTATTCCAGTTCAGATCATAAAGATTTGATAGGATCTCTTTCTGGTTTTATTACCTTAACGCAGCGCAAAAAGCACTGATCACCAATTACAATCACGAATAAACACACATTCTAGTTGCAAGTGAAAGCGTGTGCATGTGTGTGTGTGTGTGTATGTGCATCCATCCATCCATCCATTCCTGGGGTGCAGTGGAGCATCCAGCGAGCTGATAGGAGCTGAAGTGTAATTGTGTCAGAGCAAAGACCCAGAAAATACAGAGAGACAGACAGATAGATAGAGACAGGAAGAGAAAGCGGGCCGGAGTTCCGCACATCACCCTGAACTTAGCTAAATGTCATCCATAAAGATATTTTATTATTTGGTGCTTCAGTCTGCTGCACATAGAACATTTCCGTTTAACTCAGCGGCCTCCCACCTGCTTCGCATGCTCCATCATTCGGGCTGCAGCTGCTTGTGACTAATAACAACCAAAATGAGCTTTTATCTGATAAATGCAAATGCCAGTCATCAGTCATTTGCAGGTACAGGGCACCATCATTTTACATTCAATGCCAATGCTGATTTCTGATTTGTGGAATTAGTTCATTTGATGAGGTCCATCCCATCCGTCTGTCCGTCCATCCATCCATCCATCCATCCATCCATCCATCCATCCATCCATCCATCCATCCATCCATCCATCCATCCATCCATCCATCCATCCATCCATCCATCCATCCATCCATCCATCCGCCAGCCCGCCAAATTCAGCACCAGTGTTGCTATTGTTATCTTGAAAAAGTGAGTGATTTACTTTTCTGATGACCTGATTTGAAAAGCAACTTTTGTGGGTACAACTATAAATCAGAACAAAGATCATCATTACACATTGTATTTGACCGTTCAAGGTCCCATTGATATTTTGAGGAGTAAATTTGAATACCTTATATATATATATATATCAGAGTTAGAAGTGACTAACGCTGTTGAGGTTCAATTGGAAATTTTTGCAGCTGGCTCCAAATGTCAAGTGGAAATCATAAAAAGAGAAAGAAGCTGATGATTTTTTGAGTCTCTTGCTCCTTCTCTCATGTTACATCTGCTGCTGCTTCTTATGTCGTTCTCATTCGCAATCCTTTCACCATCTGTTAGCAGCAGAAAAAAACAAAACACTGTCGCTTCAGCAGCAGTGAGAGAACTGCAACCTTGTTGGAGTCATAAACTCCTACAGCTGATTGATCAATTCCTCAAATAGACTGGTTACAATGATGACAATACAGATCAGATTTAGAGAACCTCCAACATCTGGCATTTGAAATTAACATAATGAAATGAGCAATGCTTTTGTTTGTACTCTTATACTGCTATGTGCTTTCGTGTTGTCCTGGTTTCTTTGTTCCTCATACTAATCTACACTCTCAGAAATGATTGTTTTTTTTTCCCGTACCTACCATGGCATTTAAGGGCATTTGAACTGATTTGAGAAAGAAAAACAGGGAACGATAGGAGAGTAGAGGAGCAGGGGGGGATGGGACGTTGTTGCCATGCCAACTGCCATAATAATCATCCTAATGATTGATGTGCTGCGCTCCATTTCTTCTCATTTGAACTCTGTCTGTCTCTTTTCTCTGTGTCTGTCTGTCTTTCGGTTTCTCACTTCCTCTGTCTGTCTGTCTGTCTGTCTGTCTGTCTGTCTGTCTGTTTTAAGTCATCATGCCCTATTTTTTATCTTTGTGTTGGTGCCAATATTTCACCACATAAACAAACAAGCGCAAAACAGATGTTAATAGAAATCCTGCTGGAAAGACAAATGGTCAGTTTACACACAGACCTTTTCCCCAAACTAATATTCGGAGTACTGCCAGGTACTTTTTTTTTTTTTTGTATTTGGGTTTCATATCAAAAGATGAATAGGCGACAAAAGTTCAGAAGTCCAGCTTTTATTTTCTGCACCTATTAGACGTGTTAACTTACCTTCTGTTTGAACCCAACCCACTTCTTAAGTGAGCAAAAGTATTGGAACAAAGATTATTAAAGGCTCATGTATCATGCGGTTTTCCATAGTTAATGTATATGATTATATATTAGCCTTGTCACAATGGCCATCTTATTTCTTCCAAATAACTCTAATCTATAATGCCGCACTATATGGACTAGAAAGTAGTTTGGACCCCTCATGAAGCGAATCCTTTCTTTTTTTCATACTTCTCTTTCTTGATGATGTAAGTGATGATGGTCGCAGCAGGACAGAGTCTAACTGTGGGCATAGTTTTCTTTCTTTTGATATTCTGCACAGGTAGAATTGGAAGAAACGGGTTAGTAGTTTTGTAGCAGAAGACACTACTAAATAATACAAACCTTTTAGTGTTCGCCTTCTGCAGCACTGCTTGCACTTTGGAATTACTGAAGCTGTTCCAGCAATTTGACTCCCTCCCACGCTCCATTTAGATGAAAGTTAACTGTCATCTCTATCTAACTTTAGGTTAACGTGAATCATTGGAATTCTCATTTATAGTCCTTTCATGCTTTACGTTTGGTGTATTTTCTAGCTCTTACATTGACGAATATTCTATGTATATGTATAAATATATATTTGTCATTTGTAAGCGTGGAGCTGCACAATTCCAATCGGGCAGGCAGGCAGGCAGGCAGGCAGGCAGGCAGGAAGTGGCCATAAGCACTGCAGCCCCATTGGCAAATCTCGAGAAATGTAGTCGTTTTTTATTGCAGTCAGGCTTCCTACTTCAAACCCTAATGGCATGCCGAGTGTCAGTTTGGAAGATGACAAATGCTGTGCCATCTCCCAAGTACACAGCCGAGTTAAAACAATCGAATCAAACCCATTCTGAAAGTTGGATCAGAAATCAAATGTGCCTTGCAAAGATAGCAATGCTCAGGCTTCTGACAATAGCCATCAAACTTTTGCGTTACATCATTTTAGATTGTGGAAATGGTCTCATCGTTTAAAGATGGGGATTGTCTATGATTTCAGTTGCTGGATTTAAAATTACAATCCACAGATAATGAATGATAATAATAATAATAAAAAAAAGAAGAAACAATTTCCACTCTGTGTCTGGTTTTGGCAACTTTATACGTGTCTTCAACAATTCAGAACAATTCTGTCACAATAGAAGCCATCATTGCTTCAAGAAATGAAATTTATCTACCACGTGGATTATTTCTAACCAAAGAAACACTTCAATCGCCATAACGCTGTTATTGAGGTCAAGGATTAGAGTCTTGAGGAAATCTAAGTCACTTCAAATAGTGTAAGTGAATGCGCATGTGTGTGTGTGGAGCAACTTGTCAAAACAGTGTACAGTTTATTGTCACACTGGACTCAACACAAACTGACAGGCTGTCAGCAATGCTGTCTCTTCTTTCTTTCGGTCTCTCTCTCTCTATCGCACGCACATGCACGCACACACACACACACACACATGCGTGCAAACATCCATTTCCAAGTGAGACCCAGATTTGAATGAAGAATTCATTTGATGTACCAATTAGATTTGCAGCACTTTGAATATTTTGAGGCGCTCTATAAATGAGCTAGCCTTGTGCTAACCTCAAAACTTATGTGAAGAAAAAACTTTTGGCTCATTGTCTCATTGCATGATTAAGCTTCTTCTGATCACTTTGGATAGTTTTTTTTTTTATTCTTGACTAGACAAAATGTCTTTGTAGACTTCAGGTGGGTGCATCATTAATAAAGAGCGGTGAATCTGTTCCAGAAGCAGCCATGCACGCCCAAGCCATGACATTCCCATTTCATTTTTTTGCTTGATTGAATTTGCCTCGAGTGCTTGGCAATTAGTTTTCTTCTTATCATGACATCAATGTTTTGTATCCTGCTTTAATAATAAAAACACTTTGGAAAGTCTTTGGAAATTCTTTGTAGCCCGCCATGACTTAATAATCTCCACCCAAAATGTGTATATTTAGTCATTGATTTAATTGCAAGTATTTCATTCAATTAATTATTTCTAAAATGATAGACCATGTTGTTAGATTTTAAATAACAAAAACAGGGTTGGTTAACAGAGTTGCTACACATTTACCAGCAAGTGACAACAATAAAACAATTTCCCATGAGTGTTTTTTTTAATTACTTTTGTCAATAAATTGTGATATGAATCTGTGAGAGTGTCTGATGTTTACCATCATGAATGGATTGTCAAGTCCGTTTTTCCTTTAATCCTTCCACACACTGACCAGCAGCCATGCATAAACTAGAGCACAACTGATTATAAATACATGCCTACTTGATAGTAAGTGTGCATTGATTTTTTTTTTCCAAGAAATTTGATGTGTGTATGTGTATGTTCGTGTGTATGCATCACAGTAGCATAATAAATAGCCCCGTATGAAATAATAATGAGACTGGGTGTAAAACTGTGACAGCAGGGAAAAATAGCCCTGAATGATGCATCAACCCTCAGCTAAAAATGTGCAAATGAATTCAATGGCATTGCCATTCACTGAGTAGAAGACTGTCAGAACAGAGAATTCTTGTGTGTGTGTGTGTGCGTGCATGTGTCCTTCACTTTTCTGATATTATAATCTTGTCTTCAAATGTCATATACTGCATGACCACAATACAAAAAAAAAAGAGCACCAAAATATACTTAACACAAATGATTTGTCTTTCAATTTGTTTCACAATTTGTTAAGGGAAAGGTAAATAAGCTTGTTTGCATATATAAAATAAAAATAAAATGACTTTTGAATGAATTAAAATACCTCGACCTTCTTAATAAACTTTCTAAATACAAAATGATAAGCCCATTCTGTCCACAGTTGAAATCTGCACAGTGGCCAAGCAGCTGCTCGACCAATGCAAAGTACAAAATAGAAGTAAAAACAAAAGCTTAAAATATGTATCGTAGACTTGAAGCTCTGAAAGGTTTTACTTTAAAGAAACACATCAATTATTGAATTGGACTGCCATAGCAGCTACAATGTGGAAAAGGCTCATGTGCATTAAGTAGGGGTGTAACGATTCATCGATACACATCGATTAATCGATATAATGCTCTACGATTTATTGGCATCGATGCTAAACGTAAACATCGATTTATATCGCCGTGTTTGACCTCGGACATTAGACGCGACTTTATTTTGAAATCCAGTTCATTGTTGCTTGCTTCCTCTTTCCGGGAGCAGTGCGCGGCGTGTTGTGTTGTGGGGAGCCGACAACTACGCGGCTCCTGGGCTGGTGCTATGGCTAGTGTCTGTCCAAGAAGACGAGGAAATTCGCTCCCCTTTGGGCTTCAAGTCATTCGTTTGGAAGCACTTTGTAATTTCCTAAATAAAGAGTTTGCAGTACCTTGTTGATTTTGCGTATGAATTGTTATAAATCAGGATATTGTTCTACATCGATCGTAGAGCACTATATCGTGATGTATCGTGAATGAATCACAGCAGGCTTTAAGATATCGGCGAATATCGTATCGTGGTTCTTTGTATCGATATGATATCGTATCGTTACAAAACCCGCGATTTACACCCCTAGTTTGTAACCCTAACCTTGATTTAAAACCCTAGTCGGAAACCCTAACCCTAGCTTGAAACCCTAATTAGCAATGGCAAAACTCCTTGGAAACCCTGGTCGGAAACCCTAACCCTAGTTTTGAAAGCCTAGTTAGAAACCCTAATCTTAGAAACCCTAAAAGTAGTTTGAAACCCTCGTTGGAAACCCTAACAGCTTTAAAACCTAGTTTGTAACCCTAAGCTTGGTTTAAAACCCTAGTCGGAAACCCTACCCCTTGTTTGAAACTTTAATTAGCGATGGCAAAACTCCTTGGAAACCCTGGTCGGAAACCCTAACCCTAGTTTTGAAAGCCTAGTTAGAAACCCCGATCTTAGAAACCATAAAAGTAGTTTGAAACCCTCGTTGGAAACCCTAACCCTAGCATTAAAACCTAGTTTGTAACCCTAACCTTTGTTTAAAACCCTAGTCGGAAACCCTAACCCTAGTTTGAAACCCTAAATAGCAATGGCAAAACTCCTTGGAAACCCTGGTCGGAAACCCTAACCCTCGTTTTGAAAGCCTAGTTAGAAATCCTAATCTTAGAAACCCTAAAAGTAGTTTGAAACCCTCGTTGGAAACCCTAACCCTAGCTTTAAAACCTAGTTTGAAACCCTAACCTTGGTTTAAAACCCTAGTCGGAAACCCTGAGCCTAGTTTGAAACCCTAATTAGCGATGGCAAAACTCCTTGGAAACCCTAGTCGGAAACCCTAACCCTAGTTTTGAAAGCCTAGTTAGAAACCCTAACCCTAACCCTAACTCTAGTTTTGAAAGCCTAGTTAGTAACCCTAACCCTAACCCTAACCCTAACTCTAACCCTAACCCTAACCCTAGTTTTGAAAGCCTAGTTAGAAACCCTAACCCTAACCCTAACTCTAGTTTTGAAAGCCTAGTTAGTAACCCTAACCCTAACCCTAACTCTAGTTTTGAAAGCCTAGTTAGAAACCCTAACCCCAACCCTAATCCTAACCCTAATTTTGGAAACCCTAGTCGAAAACCCTAACCCTCGTTTTGAAAGCCTAGTTAGAAACCCCAATCTTCGAAACCCTAAAAGTAGTTTGAAACCCTCGTTGGAAACCCTAACCCTAGCTTTAAAACCTAGTTTGAAACCCTAACCTTGGTTTAAAACCCTAGTCGGAAACCCTGAGCCTAGTTTGAAACCCTAATTAGCGATGGCAAAACTCCTTGGAAACCCTAGTCGGAAACCCTAACCCTAGTTTTGAAAGCCTAGTTAGAAACCCTAACCCTAACCCTAACTCTAGTTTTGAAAGCCTAGTTAGTAACCCTAACCCTAACCCTAACTCTAACCCTAACCCTAACCCTAGTTTTGAAAGCCTAGTTAGAAACCCTAACCCTAACCCTAACTCTAGTTTTGAAAGCCTAGTTAGTAACCCTAACCCTAACCCTAGTTTTGAAAGCCTAGTTAGAAACCCTAACCCCAACCCTAATCCTAACCCTAATTTTGGAAACCCTAGTCGAAAACCCTAACCCTCGTTTTGAAAGCCTAGTTAGAAACCCCAATCTTCGAAACCCTAAAAGTAGTTTGAAACCCTCGTTGGAAACCCTAACCCTAGCTTTAAAACCTAGTTTGAAACCCTAACTTTGGTTTAAAACCCTAGTCGGAAACCCTGAGCCTAGTTTGAAACCCTAATTAGCGATGGCAAAACTCCTTGGAAACCCTAGTCGGAAACCCTAACCCTAGTTTTGAAAGCCTAGTTAGAAACCCTAACCCTAACTCTAGTTTTGAAAGCCTAGTTAGTAACCCTAACCCTAACCCTAGTTTTGAAAGCCTAGTTAGAAACCCTAACCCCAACCCTAATCCTAACCCTAATTTTGGAAACCCTAGTCGAAAACCCTAACCCTCGTTTTGAAAGCCTAGTTAGAAACCCCAATCTTCGAAACCCTAAAAGTAGTTTGAAACCCTCGTTGGAAACCCTAACCCTAGCTTTAAAACCTAGTTTGAAACCCTAACTTTGGTTTAAAACCCTAGTCGGAAACCCTGAGCCTAGTTTGAAACCCTAATTAGCGATGGCAAAACTCCTTGGAAACCCTAGTCGGAAACCCTAACCCTAGTTTTGAAAGCCTAGTTAGAAACCCTAACCCTAACTCTAGTTTTGAAAGCCTAGTTAGTAACCCTAACCCTAACCCTAGTTTTGAAAGCCTAGTTAGAAACCCTAACCCCAACCCTAATCCTAACCCTAATTTTGGAAACCCTAGTCGAAAACCCTAACCCTCGTTTTGAAAGCCTAGTTAGAAACCCCAATCTTCGAAACCCTAAAAGTAGTTTGAAACCCTCGTTGGAAACCCTAACCCTAGCTTTAAAACCTAGTTTGAAACCCTAACTTTGGTTTAAAACCCTAGTCGGAAACCCTGAGCCTAGTTTGAAACCCTAATTAGCGATGGCAAAACTCCTTGGAAACCCTAGTCGGAAACCCTAACCCTAGTTTTGAAAGCCTAGTTAGAAACCCTAACCCTAACTCTAGTTTTGAAAGCCTAGTTAGTAACCCTAACCCTAACCCTAGTTTTGAAAGCCTAGTTAGAAACCCTAACCCCAACCCTAATCCTAACCCTAATTTTGGAAACCCTAGTCGAAAACCCTAACCCTCGTTTTGAAAGCCTAGTTAGAAACCCCAATCTTCGAAACCCTAAAAGTAGTTTGAAACCCTCGTTGGAAACCCTAACCCTAGCTTTAAAACCTAGTTTGAAACCCTAACTTTGGTTTAAAACCCTAGTCGGAAACCCTGAGCCTAGTTTGAAACCCTAATTAGCGATGGCAAAACTCCTTGGAAACCCTAGTCGGAAACCCTAACCCTAGTTTTGAAAGCCTAGTTAGAAACCCTAACCCTAACCCTAACTCTAGTTTTGAAAGCCTAGTTAGTAACCCTAACCCTAACCCTAGTTTTGAAAGCCTAGTTAGAAACCCTAACCCCAACCCTAATCCTAACCCTAATTTTGGAAACCCTAGTCGAAAACCCTAACCCTCGTTTTGAAAGCCTAGTTAGAAACCCCAATCTTCGAAACCCTAAAAGTAGTTTGAAACCCTCGTTGGAAACCCTAACCCTAGCTTTAAAACCTAGTTTGAAACCCTAACTTTGGTTTAAAACCCTAGTCGGAAACCCTGAGCCTAGTTTGAAACCCTAATTAGCGATGGCAAAACTCCTTGGAAACCCTAGTCGGAAACCCTAACCCTAGTTTTGAAAGCCTAGTTAGAAACCCTAACCCTAACCCTAACTCTAGTTTTGAAAGCCTAGTTAGTAACCCTAACCCTAACTCTAACTCTAACCCTAACCCTAACCCTAACCCTAACCCTAACCCTAACTCTAACTCTACCCCTAAATCTAACCCTAACCCTAGTTTTGAAAGCCTAGTTAGAAACCCTAACCCCAACCCTAATCCTAACCCTAATTTTGGAAACCCTAGTCGAAAACTCTAACCCTAGTTTTGAAAGCCTAGTTAGAAACCCTAATCTTAGAAACCCTAAAAGTAGTTTGAAAGCCTCGTTGGAAACCTTAAGCCTAGCTTTAAAACCTAGTTTGTAACCCTAACCTTGGTTTAAAACCCTAGTCGGAAACCCTAACCCTAGTTTGAAACCCTAATTAGCAATGGCAAAACTCCTTGGAAACCCTGGTCGGAAACCCTAACCCTAGTTTTGAAAGCCGAGTTAGAAACCCTATTCTTAGAAACCCTAAAAGTAGTTTGAAAAAAGATTTACGAATAAAACAGTGATCCGGCTACATACTGTATGTATGTCCCTCTAATGAAATTCTACAGATTAAAAAAATGATTGAAATTGGGATGGATGAATTGAATAGAAAATAATCTAAGTGTGGTTTACAATAATAATAAACATACATTTGGGGTTAAAAAGAAACCTAAGCTTTTTTGGGGTAAACACTTGTGTCTCCTATGCTACTGTATTTTAATGTTGGCAACGAGAGAGCCAAGCATTTTCAGAGGTGGTACTTATTGTAAAAGTTTGAGAACCACTTGAGTATTTGTGATTGTTGATCCTCGGTTGAGGTCTGCACTCTACTGAGTAGCCAATTGTTATCCTTTTTTTTTTTCATTTGGCCATTGCTACAGGAGCATGTAATGATGTCTTTCCATTTTACCCACACAGACAGCGATTCAGATGGAGTGATATATAATACGGTTTAACATTCATAACTAAACAAAGCAAAGGCTCAATATCCAAATCACGTCTCAGCTTTCCACATGTGTGGTTACCTTTCATTGTCAGAAAAGCACTCCCGACTCAACCGATCCAGTTTTTCAATCATTGTCATATGCAGTACAGTATGCATTTTTTCAATGATTGGGCAACTCTGAAGCTATTTGGAATATATGTTTCAGAAGCCTTTGGAATTAAGACCATTTCTTCTTTCTTGGCCCAGCCACTTTTTTTTTTTTTCCCCCTGCCATTTCTTTAATCTTCTGTCACACTCGAGATAGCAATAGGCCTGTTTTATTCCTGGAGGACAGAGTGTTTTTACCCTGGAGTGGATTGCTCTGCTATGAATCTATAATGTAATCCCCCAACATGAGGAGACACCCATCATTCAAATGTTACAGTGCATTACATTTTCAACCCATCAGATATGTTGGAAAGCTCATACATTGAAATCTGAGCACTATATGACGTGGAGAAGGAGTGTAAGTGTTCTGCCAGTGTGTGTGTGTGTGCGCGTACTACTTTGCTTGGGAATGTGTTTTTGTTCGTTGACATGCATTAGGATACAGTAGGTGCAGCACAAGCATAGTTTAGTGAGTGCATGCATGAGTTTATAGTGTGCGTGTGCATGTGCAAGCACTTCAATGTACGAATGCATTTGATTGGCTTCGTGTGTATGTGCCTTGGTGTGTGTGGCATTTTATATAGAGGAAATATGTGTGGGGGTGGGTGGAGATTGGAGAAGTGAATTATGCCTTTTTCAGAGGGGAGGAGTGCATATATGTATGCGTACATGTGGGGGATGGGCAAGCACACTATGTATGTTCAGAGAGAGAGAGAGAGAGAGAGTATATATATGAGTATATACATATATGGAGATTGAAAATCTAAGGACATGCATTTTAATGATACTTTAATGGGTGTTGGCAATAAACACTAATATGCATGAGCTGCTATTTTTCCGTGTGTGTGTGTGTGTGCATGTTTATGTGTGTGTTTGTCTGTGTGTGTGTATATGTGTGTGTGTGCGCATGTGTGTGCATATATTGCATACATATGTCATGCGGCTCTGCTCCAACATAGTGTAATGCTCTGTATGAAAGAAGTAAATCTGTATTTTATGTGCGTGTTTGACCATCTGTTTAATGGTGCACTGAGTGCGTCTGAGTCAGAATGTGCACATCTGTGTCGGGCAACTAACCTTCTATGTTAGCTCGAACTGAATAGTGCTGTTTCTCTTTGTTTCATTCTGTAGTTCTCTTCATTTATTAAGTCAAAGTAAAACTTAACATATGCATTACTTTGAAACGTGTGCTTCATGGTTGTCCATACATTAGACCTTTCGTCTTAGAAATGAAACGATACAACAAAGTAGCACCGCTCATGATCAATTCTCATCACATTGTGATTTTCTATACCAGCATGGACTCCAATGAAAGGAACAGGGGAAGACAGTCCAGTGCAGACACCCAGACACACTGTTGTGATTGGTAATCCTTGCACCATCCATTAATAGCTGAACATGCATGCACACACACACCCACTACAGAATACGGAGAACAGAGTGTACAAGCTTCCCATTGATTAGCAGAGGCAACAGAGGGTCAGGGAAAAGTTGCCCGAGCAGCACAATCTCCTCATAGTGGATGCTTGTAGGTCAGTCAAACAAGTTGAAAGCAGACAAAAAAGGAATTGTCCATTATCTGCTAAGAAACCCACAGCACGAATCAGCGTCTTCAATCTTTTTGATGATTAAGGACCTGGCGTGTAAAGTTCATCCATCTGCTCATTCCTTTGTCATACTGTGCTGATGATGCATCTTAATTGAATCGACACATGATGATGTCATGTCTAAACCATATAATAATACGGAAGCTGCATTTAGAGTATGGAGACTGATGAAGTCGATCTCTATAATAGCTGTATCAAAACTCTGCTACGAGCATAATAAGAATTCAGTTGTGTGTGGCTGCTGTAACAAAATACTTCAAATGTAGTATTGGGACAAAAATTGGTAAGTTATGAAATATCATGACATGCATCCAGGGACATGACGTGGTATCTTTAAGAGCTACTCAAAGCGATGTATGTCATATGGGCTATTTTTTTATTATTTCCTCCACAAATAGCCTCCATCGTATCCGACAATTTCCAGCAGGACATCGAACACAAAATGTCTGTGTATCCATTAGGCTCTATTCCTTGTCACTTCATTAATCACCGAGCCATGAGAACCTCTTTTTGAAACAGCTTTGTCGTCATTAATGATGTATTTGATCTATACAGTCATGAATCAGGATTTGATACATGCAAGCCTGGGCTTGTTCTTTGACTAAAGGTACTGTATTGCTCAAAAATGGGGAAAAATGAGCAAAAAACTCTCAGACAGCTTCTCGACTTTTTAAATTCCATCTAAAATGAGATCAAACGTAATATTTCAGGGCAAGTAAAAAAACAACAACACATTTATCAAGTAACCTATTAAAAAAGTGAAATTCTGTCTACGCATTCAAAAAATGGCATTCTTTATGGCTAAACTGATTTGTTTCACTAATTCATTCAGCCAGGAGAAACGCTACGAAATTAAGAAAATTAAATACAGTTGGTTTCAGTCTAATTTACAGTTGGTGAGTCCAACCGGTATTTTCACAATTCGAAGAAACGCCACTGACAATTAGCTCTTATTTTGGTAAAAACAAAGTGGTTTCCGCATCCGTTTATGATAACCCATGTTGGCTTGATGACAGGGCTCTCTTTGTATGAGTGCTCTGCCGGAGCTCCGAGCAGCGCGCGCCAGCAACAGCAGCAGCAGCAGCAGCGGCAGAAGCGGAGGCAGAAGCGGCAGCAGTCCAGCAGCGGAGCAGCAGTGTAGTAGTAAGCAGCGGGGAACACCATTGAGACACTTACAGTCGCATCTCATCCTGGCTAGACAAAACATCGCGGCCATCAAGGAAACAGGTGGAGACGCGTCTTACAGTGAGTTCTTCTGGCTAAAACACTTTTGCAATTTCAATTCATTCATTGCCAGCGTAGACTTGGAAGTTCGTTCGGCCAGTCATCGGAGCATGAAAACCGGCGTGGGGAGAAGCCCTTGTTCCAAAACTTGCGGGATTCTGTGAAGGCTTCATTTCTCCCTCCTAAAAATCACCGAGAGAGAGAGCGAGAGAGAGAGAGAGAGAGAGAGAGAGAGAGAGAGAGAGAGAGAGAGAGAGAGAGAGGCAGGCGTTGGGTTTCCGGAGAGTCTCGTAGATGTTTCTCCTTACGGTTGCTCAGGGACCTCCAACTTTGTAAGAAAAAAGTCATCAGTTTATTTGCGCTGAAGGAAGGAAGGAAGGAAGAAAGCAAGCAAGCAGAAGAATAGAAGTGGATGTATATTGGGCCATGGATGTGACAGTTTACCCAGCACCTCCTCAGCCCCTGTCCGCGTCAGAGCACAGCAGACTGGGACAGCTCTCCTACCCTGAGCCAGCAGCCTTCGGAACCAACAAGGTAGGCGAGGCGACACGACACGAGACGAGAGCAGCAACCTTCTTGTGTTGCTCATTGTCACCTTTGTGTTGCCCCCACTTTAATTAACTGTGGGTGCATGCATCTCTCTTGCCCTGCCAATTAAATGCTCATTTATTAGCCTGAAGTTAATAAAAGCAGCTCCTGCTAACACTGTCTATTGACCATTTTGTTCGATTCTCACCAATGTCATTTGAGGGTAGTTATGCTTGAAACACTATTGTAGTATGTGCTTTGGGATTTTTGAGCACATCATTTCCATTGGCATTTAGGTTGGTTCATTTGTCTGAGGAGCCATTTCTCCCTCCTAGGCGAGGTGAAAGGTCAGGCAGGGTCACAAACCTGTGACTGACTGAGTTCTGATGTCTGTCGGTCTGCTTGTCTGTCCGTCATTCGACTGTGGTTAACTGTGATTCTGTACCGTAATTAAGTGCAACAGAAGAATATAGCTAACGGAGCATAAAGCTTCACAGAGTCATTTTGCAGAAGATTCTTGTGAAAGTTTTCCAGACAGAAAAAGAAGTGCATGTACACAGCCATACATGCATGCCACCATTCCACCAGAAATCTAAATCATGTCAACTTTGATTTTAGTTCGTGCTGTTTTTCCAAAATAAATAAATACATAAATAAATGAATTCATGAACAAATAAATTAATACACTGTGGTTGTTTTATGGAGGAAAAAAACACAACTCTTTGCTTGAAACAAAAAACAGCAGTCTAGAAGGAAAACAAACATCATCTTGTCCTGTAATAAATTTATCAGGATTTAATTTATGGTAATCTCTTATCACAAGTCACTTTGGGATTGAGGAAGCAAAAGTGAGCTGCAGTGTTTTATTTCTCGCTCTTCAAATAAGTCCCAGCCAAAGTGATTTACTACACACGTAAAACTACTGGGGTTAAATATTTGAAGCACCCAAGGAGTTGGGTCAATTTGACCCAACTTTGGGTGATTTGTTTTGTCTGTTCAGTTTTTAACCCAAATGAGGTTGGTTTTAACCTAGCATTCTATACTCTCCAAGATGAATGAATATGTGTGTGGTTTTGGTCTGAAATGGCAAGCAAGCATCATCTGAGGTGCCACCACTATGCTTTCAGCTATATGCACCAAGTGGAGCATCTGTTCAACGTTGTATTATTGCACTCTTACATGTGTAACTAATATGTACAGAGCTCAAGAGAGGCATGGTGGAATGAAGACTATGTGGCTGCCATTCCTGATTGGGACACAGCAACTGTACATCAACCAATCTTGACCCCTGACCTCGAGATGTGGGCATTAATAGAATGCCACATTATTGTAGTTATCATCTCCGATGATAGCAACTCAGTTGACACTTTGAATCCTTCCAACCTGCTGCTTTGATTCTGAGGAGTGGGCAGGATCGCATGCACAAAGGTAGGCCACCGTGATGTTAGTGAGTGCGTATTTGAGAAAAGATAGAGATGGAAGATAGAGGCTGTGGATAGAGAGAGAGAGAGAGAGAGAGAGAGGGCTGTGTGGTTGGGGGTAGGGAATGGAGAGAAAGAGAGAGAGTGAGAGCGGGTTGTTGGGGGTAGGGATGTTGCAGATGAGTGTGGTTGTAGTGGGGGTGGGGCCACTAAGGTTTGTACTATATTTCTCTTTTGATTCATGGCTCTGTCGGTCTGATAGACGAGATCATATTACTGTGTGGGGGAACAGAGAGCGAGAAAATATAGAGGGACAGGAAAAGAACAGCCAAGCACAGAGGCAGTGAGACAGGAAGAGAGGAGAAGTGGCAAGAAGAAGAAACTCAATCAGAGGTGAACAACCCAAAAAGGTTTTGTTTGAAAAAGACTCCAGATGTGCTCATGTAAAGCTGCAGAGGGAGATTTTCCATTTCATTTGAGTGGAGACAATCCTCAACACAATTACAAGATTCCACTCAGTATCGTGCATGTGATTATTAACCATGACAACCAATCTGAAGCTGAGGCTGCACATGTACAGCAACATTATTATACTTGTCTTTTAGATGACGAGATGAACGTGTCAACACAAATGTCCAAACCGGCTGGATTTGAAACAGATTTGACTTTGCCAGGTGCCATGCACAAAGTCTGTGCAATGTCAAAGTCATGTGTGCACAGAGCAGACTTTCCGTCCCTTTTCTGCAATTCAACCTCTAGTGTCAGAAAAAGAAGGGGGAAAAAAAAGCAATTTGCTGTGTGACTCAGCTGGTACACAAAATCGTCTCCCAACCTGGTTGGTGCTCAATTTGGTATTCAATCAACATTCTTGCAAAAAAAAAAAAAAAAAAAAGGAAGGTTGCACACACTAGGGCTGGCCAAAGAATGATTTTGTATTTTTATTGAAATCACAATTTATTTCAAAACTTTCTGGTAAAACTCAACTTTAAGTATAACTACTAGCAAATAAATTGGCAAAAATAATATCAAATTCTAAATAAATACACAAACACTGGGCTGCCATGTGCTCCTTGCCCACAGGGGCAGTGTGGTGCCACGTATGCATGAAGATACGGGCTTCCATTAAATAAAAGTATAAAAAGAAAGTTGTGACGGAACCGAATACCGTATCACTCCCAGACCTCGTTGCTAATTTCCTATTAGCATGTCAATGAGATTTTACACTGACTGCTTGTAATAGCATTAGTGTGTGCTTTCACAACGTAGGAACTGGCAAATACACATTTAGGACATTCATCCTTTT
This sequence comes from Syngnathus acus, assembly GCF_901709675.1. Taxonomy (NCBI): domain Eukaryota; kingdom Metazoa; phylum Chordata; class Actinopteri; order Syngnathiformes; family Syngnathidae; genus Syngnathus; species Syngnathus acus. Next base: position 10,830,447 of record NC_051102.1, on the reverse strand, counting down.
TCTTCGATTACGAGGCTCGGTCGGGTGTGATTTAACAATATAATGAATTAACAATTGGCTAATATTCAAAACAGTGAGACTCAGAGTGTCACAGTCAGAGGTTAAGCTAGTTGCAATTAGCCATTCAATTAAGCACTGTGTTTGCACCACTGGCCACGGTGGCAAGTATGATTAAGAGTGAGTTTACTTTGCTCATTGATTGCTATTATTTCTCACTTGTCTGCTCACTGTTCAGATGATCGTAGGAAGAGGCGTCCTTAAAAATGGTCTCGACGGTGCAATTCACAATATCTGATGGAGGGAAAACTGGTTTTGAAATGCACATTTGTAATTGCATGAATTGAACCGTGACGTCAACATCCTTCCATTTTTGCCATGGTTTTTAATGGGCAACAGTGTGATGCTACTGCAGGATTTTCAGAAGAGTTAAGAATCCGATGCAATAAATGTGAGTTATTTCTACTTAGTGAATTTGGCTGCAGCTCTCTTTGTGGATCACACCCCCTTCCCCATAAACTAAACAGAGTAGCTCCAATACATGAGAACACATCTGATAGAGGCAATTTCCTGTGTGCTACATGTGTGAAAGGGCAACTCTGGTCCTGCTTCTCCGGACATTGTTTAGACTTCCTGAGATGGCTTTGCATTAATAGCATTCTTGGAACATTACATATTAGATTATTACAGGGTTCTCAACCTGAGATAAACATCTACTCCAAACCTGCATGGTGTTATCTTGGTTCAACTACAGAGTCTTATTGTGTTTCCTCAATACATATATCTATATATAGGCAATATTTCATTGCGCAAAAGATAACAATGTGTGGAGTTTTCGGGAATATTTATATTAGACGCTTTTTAATAACTTTTCCTCTTTAGTTGTGTGTGCATAGGAAATTTTTTCATAGTTTTCAGTGAGTTCAGAAGAAAAATGACAGGGACAAAAGGTTTTCCTTTTTTGTAACCAAAGAAGTTATGTACTTATTTGAATGATGACTAACTAACTAACTAACTAACTAACTAACTAACTAACTAACTAACTAACTAAAGCGGACTTTTCAAGACATCTTTAGAACAAATCAGAGAAACATTAATGAACATTTAACATATTTCAAATCATATTGACGGTAATTTTTTGTCTAACATATAATCTTGAAATTTTGGAACAGGTCAATTTCCGCTTCTATTTTTGCTGTGGTCTGAAAATATTTGGGTTTGACATGTGACAGCATTTCATCTATTATTTTGACACACAAAACAGCACAAAAGCATCCGATACTATACTTACTTATAGTACTGTTGTATATACCGGGCTGGAATTGAAGGGAAAAATGTACAGAGGCCTACTTGAGAAGAAAATCTTGGACAAGATTTATGAATTGATGGGGCAAAGATGAACTTTTAGCAAAGAGAAGAGAAGACCCAGTGGAGGTAATGGCATGGTTTGTGCTCACATTGCCTCTTCTTGGATAGTCTCATTTCTCTTCATTTTATGAAAGTCAAGATGGCAGTAGCAAAATGAACTCAGAAACATTGAAAGACAGATGCAACCAGACGCTTTGGGAGATTTTTCATCATGTAGCATGATAATGACCCCAAAGAGTTATCAAGGAGGGGGGAAAAGGGAAAAAGTTCTAGACCAGTCAAATCAATCTCAAGAATCAAGACTTAAACCCTATATTTAAAATTCCCAATAGTTTAGCTCACCTAAAATTGTGTTAGAAATAATCCATCTTTTAAGTGGTAGTCTATCAGATGCAAATGTAAACAACCTGTACCAGGAAAATCAAACTGAAATGTTCTCTCTTGTCCCATCTTCTATTTTTGATGTCATACCCAAATGCTTTTAGTAAAAAAGAGTGAGAATAAATGGAGCTCACTGTTTTAATGGGAATGTTTTCTGAAGCGTGGGTTATTGCTCTTTGAATACTTAATGGATTCAGGCCATATAATAATAATTCTGACTGACAGTGCCAGTGCATTCTTTCATTTTTTTTTTTTTTTTTTTACGGTAGCAATAGTGTCCAAGATAACAGATTGCCTTCCTCTTTGGTACGCATCTGTTACCACGGTTATAAACACAAGAAATTGTGATTAAAAAAAAAAAAGGATGAGAGCAGTTGACTATGTGGCCAGCAGCCAGCTCAGTGTGCTTGAGCACATTTTCTTTCATCATTCAGAGAACCAGAAGCCAGTGAACCAACCGCATTGAGTTATGATTGGTCGGACGCAAGAGCAAATGTTGAAAGAATCTATTTGCTTGATAGATTAAAGCACTGCAATTGTAGTCGTCATTTCTGGCGCGGCACAGCTACAGTGTAGAAGGGATAGAAATGGGGAGAAGGGATCATGTCAATAGGGGGAATGAAACCATGGCAATGGATTTGGGTTTTTGCATTCCACCAAAACCATCATGAAAGTCAACATGATTGGCTCGGTCGGGTCTCCCTGCTTGCCTTTAACTGGAGAGTGGTAGAATAATTGCAATAATTGGAATGCATCATGCAGGATCTCTACGGGTCATACATATATGGTAGACATGGTCTGCTGAATCACATGACAAATGACCTGACAAGGTAGAGTCTGAAACATGAATATAGTTCAACTATTTCATTTTGTTTCCCCTACATGGAAATCAAAATAACCCTGACTCTAGTGAAGGCTTGTAAAAAATCTGACCTAGTTCCAACCCTTAAAAAAATAGCGAGGTTCTGCAAATCCTTTATTCTGCTACTGCTGCTGCGATGTGACGATCACTCTTCTGTGTAAGTTACGCACGCACACACACACACAATGCTGTATCGACTTCATCATTCATTTGTGGACACAAATATCATAAATCTGCACACGCTTGGGCCTGTGAATTTACTGTACATTAGGCGATGGCAAGCAGAAATAGTTGAAATAGGATCATCATTTCTCCAATGTAAACTGCCAGACTTTGTGTCAACTATCTGTGTTTTCAAAAAATGGTTGTTTGAAGTCGAATAGTTAAAGTGAGTCAGGCAGCTTTGGTTTTGACTTTGCATGTGGTATTGTACTTTTCTATATATTTAGAGTTCCTTCTAGTAGTTAACCGTATTTTCTACATATTATGATACATTGTTGTCACCATTTCTTTCATGAAGGAAGAAATGAAGTTTCTCTGGTTGGGCCTGGTGTTAATTAGAACGGAGGCCACTTTTTGAGGAAGTGCGGCAGTCAAGTCCCAGCTGTTAACGTGACCTTACCCTAAATGCCAATCCCGCATAGTATTTTTGTCTTTATCGCAAACTCTCATAGTCCAAACTAAATGACAAGCCGTCTGTCCACGTTGGCTGGGATTTTTGTAAGGAAGCGTAACGCCAAGAACCCCTCCACCCACACTACAAATGTTCATTGATGACCGGGAGACTCCGAGCCCCGTTGCTCGTTCACGGACGCAACTAAAAACATTTTTATTTTTTTTTAGTTGAAGCGCAAGGATGCAGAGATGCAGAGATGAGGGTCTTATAGTTGGGGGGAGATATGCCAAAGGGAACAGATGGAGGGAGACAGAGCGCTGCCAGAAGAGACTAATTATCAGAATTTAATTTCCAAAACAAACATATTGCAATCAAATCATGTAACGCAATCATTGGTGCATTTTTGTGTGCCGTATGCGTGACAATAACTTGCATCACTTAAATTGTTGGAGAACTTGAGAATCTCTGCTAAGATGGCGTTCGTTATGTTTGTGTCTGCTGATTCACAAACGCATCGCAACAATTCGCATGCAGAATTGAATCTTTACAAATATTCAATGCACGCACAACAATAAAAAACACTGGATTTGAAAAACACGTGAAAATCACAAATATATTTGTGGGGTGGAAAAACGCGGGTGCATACGTGTGAAAAATCTCTCCCCATAAATATATATACGGCTGTTTCATTTTTCCATTTGCACACATTGAAGGATAAACATCATAAATATCCTAAGAGCACATCGAAATTGCGCACACACATTACACACTACACTCAAACAGTGAATCGGGGTTGGCAAATAAAAATGGTGTTTATATTGTTGCCGTGGCGACAAGAAAGCTAAACAAAATGTTGAGCTGACCTATCACAGCTGTGTGAATCTCTTTCTCGCTCTCTGTCTCTCAGTCAGTCAGTCAGTCACTCACTCATTTGCACGGACACGCGCACGCACACACGCACGCTCAGTCAGCCATTTCTGCCTGGGCTAAGTTGATTTATGTTCTCTAATGCACTTTAGAGTAAACTGAAATCTATGCAATCCAGACCAGCCAAATAAATTCAGACAAACCCTTGAGGGTTCAACTTGGTCTCGGGCTATTTCCATGTCTCCCATGTCTGATCCTGGTTCCATTTCAGGACCCGGCTTGACAACAACAATAAGATCATTATGGTTGGTGGGGGAACATACGTATCTAGCACTAGATTTGCATCTGTTTGAAAAGATTTCATTAGATTTCCCATTTGAAGTGAAAAGGAATAAACGCCGTTGAAACTGTTTGATGAATGCTCGATTTTATTTTGCTCCTTGACTCCAAAGTTGTATTTTGCAACTATTTATTTATCTATCAGGTGTATGTTTCATGTATGAAAACCTTCCCCATTTCTCCCTTTTCCATTGTCCTTCTTTGTCATCCTAATAGTCTCTCTCCACCTTTCTCCCCCTTTTCTCCCCCTTAACTCCGACCCTGACCCACTTAACTGGCTGCTTGTTATTCAAACCTTTGCTTTCCCACACACACACACACACACACACACACACACGTGCACACACACACGTGCACACACACACGCGCACGCACACTTGGACGTGCACACAGATGATGAAAGGCTGGCATGAAGGCAGAAAGAGACATAAACACAAACCTACATCCTTTCCACTGTCATGTTTCAGGAAAAAGAAATTTGTTTGTAGGTCCCTGCTAATATAATTGTATCGGTGCATTCAAACGCGAGCACAATATGCTACTCTTTTTATTTTTTTTTGTAATGGCAGTATATGATAATGACTTGGCGCTGACTAAATAAATGATCCTCTACTTTGAAATGTTTGCACATGCAAAAACATGTGCATATAAATGGGGAAACTCATATAGTAACCAGGAATGGATCTGCCAAACTCGCAAAATGTTCATTGTGGCAGTATCATCTTTCAGGAAAAAGTCAACTCATTAACATGGCATCTTTTGACTGAGAAATAATCTGAGAAATAACTTGAAAATGGGAGATGTAGATTTGTTAAAAATATGAAATTGGCCAAATGTAAGAGCTTTCCACAAACAATGGGATTGATCAAACCTGCACTGCCTGCTTTTGCCTCTTAAAATAGCATTTGCGAAAGGCAGCTGCAAGCAGTGTCCAGCGCAGGCCAACTGAGTGGCATGTGGAGAACCTCTCCACTCATGTAAACATGCACCTCCTCCAAAGAAAGCAGCCGTCTATTTTATATTATTATTTGACATGTCTATTGTTTTCGTTTGGAAGCTTTTGAATGATGGACGTGTCTGTCTGTCCGTGTCTATCCATCTGTCTACATTTTCAGCTCTTTGTCTCGTCGTCTTACAGGGAAGGTTCTTTTCGGCAAGTCGTATGTTAGGTTCATTCTAAACTGTAAGTGATTTTTCCAGTTCTGTATCAGCCTGATGGCAATCCTCATTGGGGTTTCTGTTGGCTCTGTAAACCTACACCCTATTTGCATAATACCTGGCAGTTGGCAAATGGATGAGGCAGTTACACCTGTGTTTGTGTGTGTGAACACACACGTTAGATTGTTTTACTTCTCCCCACCTGTTCAAACTAGGATCCACGTGTCTGTTTTCCAAGCAAAACAATAAGTATTCTAGTACCCAAGAAATATTTGAGTTTGAATCGTTTCACTAGATCAAGTGCTGTTATGTCATGACAATCAAATGATTTGTTGTTTTGTCTTGTAGTTTGAATTTTTGCTGTGAAAGCACATTTGAAGCAATATTTTTATGGGTGTAGGGAAAGTAGCCTTAATCCACGTAACTCTGACTTGTCCCGGCAGTTTATGTGAGACTGTTCAGTGCTTGCCACAGTGTGTCACACATAGTTACATCAAAGTTTTACTGCACTGCAGGCCCAGTCAAATATTGCCACAGTAACACGATAAATAGATGTGGCAAAAATAAGTAAAATAAGTAAAGACGACATTGAAATTTGATGGGTGTCATTTCAACTCATAATTATATGTGGTTTGCTTATTTTGAACATACATGTATTTACTCGACGGCTAATGAAATGCTTTACATGACAACAAATACCAAATCAAATTGGAACGTGTTTCGAGTAGACTTTTGGCTTCTCACATCTGGTATACACCACAACAGAAAAAAAAAAATATATAGAACACCCAGCAAATAATATTTCAGCCTAGGTGATGCCAATATAATCTACAAAGGTCTGGCCAGAAGTGTGAGAGCAAGAATTAAAGATATAGTCCCTATAAAGAGCAAATGGAGGAGAAAGTCTCTGTGAAGGGGGGGGGGGGCAACACAGATCTTCATCTCCATAAAAGCTGTCATTATCTTGAGCACATTTTGTGGTGCCTTGCATGCAAGAATTGTTATTTAAATTCTTCCTGCTTTACACTTGGTAATATGCAAAAAATGCTTTTCAATTCAAAATGAATATTTTCGATGCCTGCATTTATTTGATCACTCTAATTACTGTGTGTGAGAGTTTTCATGATATGACATTCTTGCTTGTCCTGTCTTCCCTCCAGTTGGAAGGAGACACCATGTTCCTGAATATGCAAGAAACGGGCCTTGACTATGTTTCAAACAACCAGGTTCGTGTTACTGTCCTCATTGTTTTTCCGTGATAGTTTTGTATTAACCAAAGAGTTAACATCCAGTTCAGAAAAAGTCAAAAGATGTGTACTGTTAGAATCGAAACATACTTGATCAATTTGAGATGTGCACTTCGTACTTGCTATTCCTCTTGGTGGTTTTATTTGACCTTTGACCTTCTTCTGGCCTCTTGCCTCATCTGATCCTTTTTCTTTTTTGCTTTGTGACTCCTATAGTTTCGTGTGCCGCAGCCCCCTCAGCCCCTGAGCAAGGTGACACCTCCTAACCCTTCCTCGCAGCACTGGCGGAGAGACGCGCGCTTGCCCGAGACGCACCGTCTGCCTTGGGTGATTGCACACGCACGCACACAGACAGTCATGAACCAGTCTCATAATATTTGATGATGGTGTTATTAGTGAATCAAACATTAGATGATGAAATCCTTTCGAAATAACCTAAATACCAAAAGTAATTGAAGACAGAAAGTATGAAAAACAGAAAAAAACCAACATTTTGGACTCAAGCACAAAGCCTAACAATCCATTTTTAAGAACGACTGCAGTGTAGGCAAGTGAGTTGATTTAAGTTCATGTGTAAAATTCTGGCTAGCATGAAAAAAACCAATTGACAGAGCGGCAGCTTGTATCTCAATGCACAAGTGTACATTTTTTTTGTCGATGCTCTCGCACCTGTTTGATATCATGCCATTCATATATATGCTATTTCTACCCACTTTACAATGTACAGTACACAATGGGTTGTGAAAGCTCCATTTGGCTTCATTTACTTCAAGGCAGTTTACACAAGTGTCCCAATTCAATTTGACAATACATTAAGTGATGGATTATTTTGCCCATCCCTAGTTTTTGCCACTTGCTTGCAAGAAATGTTTTTCTCTCGCAAGCTCTCATGAGTTTGCTGTTTCTAGCCTGTAGTTTACCTCAAACAAATTATTTGACAGCAGAGAATGGTGTTGACAATCGAATGAAAGAAATGTCAATCAGGCTTTCACCAAATGCACAGCGTCTCTATGCACAAACCATTTTGTTGAGCTTCAAAGAATGCTTTGAGGTCCACCCTGAGGCTAATCAGCCTTTACCATCAGTTTAAAATAAAGTATATTCCCTTGAGAACGAGACACACACTGACAAAATCAGATGGACATTTTTTTTGAGTCCAACATAAACAACATTCACTTGATCAGATCTAAAAGGCAGTGAAAAGTGCCGTTTTGCGACCATCCGGTCCAAACGGCTGAAAGGCTGCATTCTGGTGCTGAAAACATGGAATTGTGGGAAATGTGCAAATCATGAGAACACAACATAAGTAAAAGGACTTAATCCTGACTACATTAGTCTTTCTCGAAGCTCCCAGCAATGGCTTTTGTGTCCAAGTGAATGGAAGAGGAGAGACACAAGGGGCAGTAATTTATGCAGAACATGAAGAAGTGTTTGAACGCACACAGTCGACAGACTGGCAAAAAGTGTCATTTGTGCAGCTCTCTGAGCTCAGATCGTTTTTTTTTTAAAAACGACATTACAGTTAGACTTGTTGCTTTGCAAAGACCTCACCCACATCACGGGGCTTTTAAGCTCACAAATGACATGGAAGGAGAATGAAAAGAGGACAGGGTGAACTTGTCGACGTTGTTGAACTGATGAGTGACCGACCAGGCTGACAGGTTTAACTTAGGTCATTGCATTCTATTAGTTCAACACTTGATGGCAAATTTCCACACACTGTCCCTCAAATGTACTGTTTTATGTTTCCTGTTTGAGTCTTTATTTCTTTGAAGTTGGTCTGACAGTTAACGGTAGAGGATGCACTCTGCAAGATGCTAGCGAGATTTGAACGTCGCGTCACTGCCCCACCGCTGACCAAAGTCAAAGTCTGTTTTATTGTCTTCACATGTGTCAAACATACAAAGGAATGGAAATGACGTTCCTCACTGTCCCACAGTGATAACCAGACAAGACAAGCCACTCATGAGCGTGCACACTGTTTACTCTTCTCTGACATTAGCCAAGGCTACGCTACTTTGGTAACATTCATGTTGTAAAGTTGCCAAATATGAAAGGTTTGATGTTTGAAGGGAATGTGAAGATATAACAGAGATGATTAACTTCAATGACCTCACTGTTTCACTGGGAAGTCATTAAGCAGCAAAAGGGAATGACTTGTTTATATTCCATCACATGGGGCAGCCATTTTGCTGCTGTTAACTGAAAACAACATCACAATTGCCAGGGCTCTGGTCACCAACTATTACATGAATTAACCCTTGATTTGTCCGGAGGGCTGTTTTTTGTCGAGTTCAATAATTAGCCGAAAAGAACGAAGCGCAACAGGACTGGGTGCTGGCTGAGTGCGCGTGAGAGTGCTTAAAAATGATTGACACATTATTTGGTCACGCCATCCATCTCTTCAATCTCTGACTGGCTGGCCATCTTTGTCACAATGTGACAAGTTTCAGAAAAAAACCAATTAGATGCATAAAATGGGGCCAGCTACAGTTCAACTTCCTCGTAATGAGCTTGACTGTTTATGAATAGCAACTGAAGTGACTAAATGTGATTTGCCACATAGCTCCACTATAAACATACATTTTCTATTTTGCGGTGGGTTTTTCCTGTCTTTCTTTTTTATGTATCACTCAGCTTTCTTTGTAAGATTTGACTGTTTATGAATAGCAACTCAAGTGACTAAATGCGATTCGCCACATAGCTCCACTATAAACATACATTTTCTATTTTGCGGTGGGTTTTTCTGTCTTTCTTTTTTTATCTATCGCTCAGCTTTCATTGTAAGAGGAGAAATCTCCTCTTCGCACTGTGACCATTTATTCCACAGTAAGCGTATCCATCATCCAACAAGTCATGCATCTCCGCAGTCAACATTGCATTTGGTTTGGCAAAAGCGTGAGAGAGATGAAAGAGAAATCACGGATGAGATTAGAAGAGCAAGTGAACCAACGAGGGCTAGAAGGAGAAGGACGGTGAGAGATGAGGAGCAAAAGAGTCTGAGAGAGACTGGTGTGGCCAGCCAAGCAGAAAAGCTGTCAGTCTCTATAAAAGATCTCCTCTGTCAGATTAGTATGAGAGGGCTTCTCCAACGCTGCCTCTTTCTTTTAACCCTCGTGTCTCTCACTCCTCTCCTGCACAATTCTCTCACTCCATTTCACTTGTGTCGTAGCTCTCCGAATAATGAAGCATATATAGTTCTCCTTCAGCATGTCAGAACTTGAATGTATTTTCTTTATAGAAATGACTGGTTTTGTCTTTCTTAAGGATGACCATATCATTAGTGATGATGACTGGGAGAAAGAAACAAATACAAGACAACGCACACTGTTCTAATGGCAACGGACTATGTTTACGTCCCGCTAGTTATTGTTTCTGGCAGTAATGTTCCACGACAGTGTGGTCACTTCTCGTATGCAATTTTCTAGTCTGTCTTGGAAATGTTCATTTCTCTCATGATAGACCCAATGCCCCAAGTGATCTTACAGTCATCTGCAAGCTTTCCTATAAACCAAACTATTTGTGGTGGTTTTATAGAAGAAGAAAAAGAATCCATTTCCCCCTAAAAAATACAATAAAATAAGAAGGAAGAATGGGTTTGGGTCAAGTGAAAGATGAAATTCAGATTGTGGACAAAATCAGGTCTGCTGCGGTTAAGGATTTCTGTGGTTTCATTTCCCGCCCTACCAAAGCATATGCCCGAGGCTGATGCTTCCTTCCCCCTCTCCCTCAAGTTTCAATTCATACATCCAAATCAATTCGATAAAGGTTTAAATTTGTTTTCCATCGTTAGATTTCCAACGATAGGACTGTATGTATATTGCAGTTTAATTAGCCATGTTTACAACTGGATTGTAAAAAATGTGATTGAACATAGTTTGAACCTATTCCCTCTTGTCTTCAGTCCTACTCAATGGGTGGTTTGGGTGATGAAGACTTCAACATTCCACCCATCACCCCCCCGACACTTCCAGACCACATGCTGCCTCCTCATCTGCCCCACGATTCCTCCACTGGACCCTATCGACCTCTGGATAGCAACAGCAGCAGCAGCAGCAGCTCAGCTCCTCCACACCACCCCTACCAGCTGCAGGGTATGAATCTGGCCCGAATGCCTGCCAGTCAGGAAGGAGCGTCCATGCTGAAACAAGATGGGGGTACATACAGCCCAGATGGCTCAGCCATGACCAATACTCTATCAGTGGTGAGTGAGTGAGCGAGTGAGAGGCACAATGGCATTTTGGTGGTTTCATCGTGATAGCTCTTATTATATGAGTCAAAACGTCTGCGACCCTGAAAAGAAAAAACACGATAGAAAGTGGATGGATGGATGGACCCCACAGCGACATTTTTTTCATTTTAACGTTTGGATTTGATTGATGCTATCCTGTTACGCATTTAGTGAATTTATTAGCTAATCCTTACTATTATTATCATTATTATTGTTATTCTCTACATCTATGAGCCGTGAACTCATGAACAAACTCATTTTAGTCTGCGATGAACGCTGCTGCTAATAAGATGCAGTACGTTTTAGGAGTTCTAATACTAATAATATTTTTAGGGTACCATCATCTTCCTACACTCATGGGAAAAACTGTTTCGACTGAATTTGAACAATATGCATTTCAAATTTGGTGGAAAGGTGCTTTCCACTGTGATAATGAGATGCGTGAAACAAGTCGTTTGGAAACGGACGTTTTGGGCTGACGTGTGTGGGGGTCTGGAAAAGCTAAATTCCATCTTAGCCAAAACCTGTCACTTTCCGTCTCTACGTGCTGTCTCAGTCTCCATATTAGATGTAGTAATGAATGAAATAGAAGTAGAGGATATAAGCAGAATCTTTTAAATAATAATAATCGTTAAAAAAAAAAAAAAACTGTGCGTGCACTGGCTGGCTAGCTGGTCCTCGTAAAAAACGATAGTCTTGAAAGTGTATCCTAACATTTATCTCGTTATGTGGGTAACGGCAAGAGCTGATTTTCTTTGAGACCCTGAAGGCATCTGTGAATCACAAGCGTCTGTGCTGCAGCCAAGCAGAGCTTAGCAGACTGGAGAAATACCAGTTTGATGTTCTCTTTTCAATGTGAAGCACTCATTGAGGCTTTTTCCCCCGTTTATTGTCTTGTATCATTTGGAAGTGACCGTGCTCATTGTCTGAATTTAGTCAACTATTGCCACTCCCAATACTTGATGATTTTTGGGCAACGCGTCCCTGACTAAAACAGTGAAGTGGTAATTAGTCAAACTAGAACTATAGTTGTCATTGCCCAGTGGCAAAGTGGATGCGGCGACAGGTCAGTAAAATATCTCCAAATGTGATGTGGCAACATGCAAGAATCCCTAAGCTATAGTACACTTGTACAGTTTCCTAGTTGTACTGGCACTCTTTATGAGCCATTTGTCACAACCCTTTATTGGGGGAAAAAAAAAACACAACATCATTTTGAATTAGGTTATGTGATCATCTTTTCTTTCGTTGATATTTTATTTTCATTTCAGTTCTACTCATCGGTCGCACCTTTTAATACACATTTATTGTATTGGCCTGACACTGACTGTTTATCCGAGTTCCTTCCCTTTTCTGTCTGTCTGTCTGTCTTTCTTTCATTTCTTGCTTTTATATCCCCTTGCTACTATACATTTACTGCCAGTCTATGATTTATGGTTGCCTAGCAACTATGGCTGGCTCAGCCTAATCGAGGAGGAGAGAGCAGTATAGAGATTCCAGTCATTGTGTGTGCATGTATGTTTCTTCTAGAGCTAAGGTAAGACAGTTGATATTAAGAGCCCAGTTGCTCTTTTGAAGGGCTTTGCCGTATTTGTAATGATTCAGAGATAATTGTGTTGTGAACTAAAAGCACTTGACCGAATTAGAGCAGAGCAGAGCACCAGTGCAAGGTGCTGACCTACAAATTGGGAGAAGCTCAAGGGCATTTTTGATACATCGACAGAAGGAGGAAGAGCCAACCTTCAAATGAAAGATATTTTTGTGTCTTTTTTATTTTATTTTATAAATGTTCACAGTTTTAGAGCTATGGATATTTTTGACAATCAGTTGATTGATAGATGATTTAGGAATTGATCGATGCCTATCATGGCATTTTTTTATCTATTGTACAGTTAGGTCCAAAAGAAATGTTACCATCACCTTTTCAAAAGCCACAAAGGCAATTTTACAACCCTCTCACTGTATATTTGAACACATACCCAATTTTATTTGATAGCATGTGTCAAATTGAAGTTGGTTTTTTTTTTCTTCTGTCAAGTGTAATAATCATGACAATGGACCAAATTGAGCACTCAATGTGTGTTTTGGCCAAGTTTGAGGCTCAAGCCACCATATGCGAGCAAACCACAGCTAATATTTTCACTCCATTATGGCGTTCACACAAATGTGTCATTGTGACTCGAGCACTGACGTTTGGCGTTGCATCTAAATAGCACATATGTATTCAGAGACCGCAGCCGCTCATCAACTTGTGGTAATGTGTTCCCAAAAGGGCCACAGCACACCATGCGTGCATCCGCTATTAGGCGTAAGTGCCAACGTTTGTATCGACCTACATTCATCGAGATATATGCGATATGAGGTGTCAATGTTCCACCAGACATTAGGTACCATAACTTTTGTTTTCCTCAGAAAATGTAATGCGGTGATGACTCACTCTTATGACATTGATTGAACTACATGCAGTGCTAAACCAATTTATGAGGCCACAATCTATTTTATTTATTAGTAGGATTATTTCTAACCTTTTATTAACACCTTTATTGTCAAAATGTGAAACCAGTCGGTCTCTTGCGCATCAATGAGTTCAGACGTGCAGACATTTGATTCCTTTGTTGTCAAGATTTATTATTAAATTCATTGTCTCTGGGGGAGGCAGTTGTTTTGAAAGACAACACCACGCAGTAAAAGATTACGGTCTTGACACAGGTGGGGCAATAAAAGTGGATTAAGCCATGTAAATAGCAGTCAAGCAAATTGTAAAGAAGGTGGATGCATTGCATAGGGAGTCATTATAGCGACTTCTCCGCTGGGTAATAAACCTATATTGATGTACTTGCGCATGACTATTAACAGATGAAATAAATTACTTGAGATAGCTTGTCTTCGCTGCAGTTTGCCCTGTTGCCATGGTTACATGAGATGTTTCTGTTTGAGAGGTCATGATGAGCCACATTTGAGTCAGTATATTGCCGTTTGATATCATACAGTACATGTTGCACTTGTATTTGTACTTGAAGTTGGTAGGAGCTCACAAGTTCTTCTTTGAGATTTTCTGTTTGATTTGAATGTAAATCAGGCCAGCTTGAAATCATTTCTTTAATGATCTTATCGTTATGTATCTGAAGCGACGTCACCTTTAAATAGCTCTGTTCATTTCGGGTCGGAAAGGCGCACAGTTGTGCAGTTTTCTGCCCGTGCAGATTTTCACATCCACCTAAGTCTGTCATTTCTGCTTCCGGGTGGAGAAAAGCTCAAATGTGGGCATTCCCTGTCAAATCTGGTCTTCGGTGTATTCTCCTTGTCGACTTCTGGCGCACTTTTGTTCTTTGTCTTTTTTCACAGATTTCAATGTTATTCACACGTTTGGAGAAAAGTACATGTTTTGAATCGTACCTGTTTGGTGTTTGCACATTCATTCACAGCTTATGTGAAAAGTGTGAGGCACTTTAAAAAGGACTTGGAGCTCAGGCAAAAGAAGAGCAGAAACGCGAACCCAGTTTGATTCCTTATTGAATTGAATTGATTTCAAGTAGCCCTGCGATTGGCTGGCGACCAGTTCAGGGTGTTTTGGAAGATGAATGAATAATAACAAGTATAACAGACCAATAGGGGCCGTGCTCAGGCAGTTCCATAGTTGATATCATAAAAATGCGACATATGCATTTATCATTTATGTGTCATGTCTGACTTCCTGTTTCCATTAACTCTTTGTCCCGGGCTCCCTAGTGTGACATTCAAACTGTCGAGTGGGTGGGGGGGCTGGAGAGTGACATTTTAAATGTTGTTATGATTGCACCATATCAACCAGTGACTGGAAAAATAATTCTGTTTATCACCTGAAGTTTGATCATAAATCACAAGTTCATGTCAAAACGCCACCAAGGCAAAGTGTAAACTTGAAACTTGCTCCAATTAACCGTAGTAACTTGTTGCCTTCACGCAGATGCAGCAGATGGTAAACTCGGATTCCCGCTTTACGAGCAGCCAACAGCCCATTGAAGCGGCGCTCGGACCCAAAAACCCATCAGGCATCAACCAAGCGAGTCAGCTATCGACCATCAACCAAACCCAGCTGGGACTCAGTGGAAACTCAGTTACCCACAATTCTCCATCCCCGCCTGGAAGTAAATCGGCTACGCCGTCTCCGTCCAGCTCAGTACATGAGGACGACAATGATGATGGGTTCAGGGTAAAAAAAAAATCACACACGGAATAGTGACAACACCAATCAGCTCTTTTTGTAGCGATGTGTGTGTGCCCGTGCGCATGCAGCCATGCACGCGTGAGATAATACGCTGCACATGAAATAAATGTAAATCAACTCCCTCCCTCTTGGGTGAGTCATACCAAAAAAGACATGTTATTGCTGATATTCTGAGGAAATGAAACAATTACAGTTCTGTGGAATAATATTTACCAGCTTTTTTTTTTTTTCTCTCTCTCTCTTCTCCCTGGGTATTATGGGGAAAACGAGAAGGTAATATTGGCTTTAGGCAAGGTGGAAAATTGCTTTTTTAAAAATTCACTTCCACACCTTTAAAAGGTGGCTGCTTACTACCTCAAGTTATTTGCTCACATTTTAATGATGACTTTTTGGATGAGATGACCAGGAAATATTTTTCTATTAAAATGTTGCACAGTTCACGTAATTACTGGATATCTTTAGGAAATGATGAACGATAGTTGAAATGAAACAAAAGTACAGCGTATAGAGGACTGATTCCCCTGACTGACACACTTCAGGCAGTGTGGCATCAAAATGCCGTTTGCTTACTGTGATTACTGTCATCGTTCCAAATTTGTGATTCCACACAAGAATTGCATACCGATGGAAATATTTGGAGGTTCCGGAGAAAGCATATGATCTCTCTCGATGTATATTTGTTTACCAACGTCATCCTTGTTTAGCAGGGCAATGGAGGTGAGAAACGACCAGCATCGTTTGACATCTCCAAGAAACCCAAGACACCAAAGAAGAAGAAGCGAAAGGATCCCAATGAGCCAGTGAAGCCAGTGTCTGCCTACGCCTTGTTCTTTCGAGACACACAGGCCAACATTAAAGCCCAGAACCCCAACGCCACCTTTGGGGAGGTATCGAAGATTGTGGCCTCCATGTGGGATGGCCTGGGAGAGGAACAGAAACAGGTAAGGTGGTTATTGCCCCAGCAAAAACGAATTAGAAATCGTAAATGTCAATCCCTTCACCTTCCATTGCACAGAATAACGCATCATTTCTGTTTGGACAATTTGAAGTCAAGTCTGTAATCCATGACTCAATGACTGAAATAGTTGCCGATCAATTGGAGAGCACCCGTGTCAACACTGACACTGATATTTCTGTCATTGTACAACATTTGATGTGGCGTGCTTATTAGTTCAATTACATGCAGAAAGTGATTTGAGTGGAAGCATGAAATGTTATGTTTGTGCCTGAAGGTATATAAGAAGAAGACGGAGACAGCAAAGAAGGAGTATCTGAAACAATTGGCTGCCTACAGGGCCAGTCTGGTCTCTCAGGTATAGCGCAGGCACGCACGCACGCACGCACACTGCGATGCCTTCCGGACATGACAACCAACCGATTGTCTCTTTCGTTCTTCAGAGTTACAACGATCCTGAGATGAAGCCGCCCCACTCTTCCTCCTCCTCCTCTTCCTCCTCCTCTGCCTCAATGTTCACATCCAAGGCGTCTGTCTACGAAGGGCCGCACCCTTCCTCCGGCTCGCTCGCCCACCAGCACCCGGGCATTTACATGGCGTACCCTCACCCGTCCAACCTCAGCCACCATCCCTCCAGCCCCAGCCTGGGACACCCTCACCTGCCCCCGCCTCACGCTCAGATTCACCCGCAGCTGCACGGCCTGTCCTCCAGCGGGACCGTGCCACGGCACAGTTTGCCTCACCAGGGAGGTCTGTCCCTCGGCGGCGTGGTGCAAGCCTCCACCCCGCCTCACCAGGTCAGCCCCCCGCTCCACAGCCAGGCTCACCTGGGGGGGCTGCACAGTCCGCATCATCATCATCATCATCAGCAGCAGCAGCAACACCAGCAGCTCGGCGCTCACTCGCTGGGAATGACGCACTCTCCGGCCATCACGCAGGTCAGTGCCTGTTCACAGCATGTAACCATGTTCATGACTTTTAACATTGGCTTTACACGACTAAGACAACGCAAGGTGCCTCAGCTGCTCCACCGTTATTTGAGGCCACTTTGTATGACGGGTTACATTTTCCAAAGGCGACAAGCGCCATTTCGACTGCCTTAAGTCGACCGCCTATCACGCCATCGTCCAATCTCCTAACCCCCCCGTGACCTTTAAGTGCTAAATCCATTTCACTTCAGCTCGTCTCGTTCTCCTTGAAAGCCAATCACGTCCTCATGTACTTGTCATTTGTCGCATACGTATATCCTCGACAGAAATGCCGCTATATGGGGGAGCTGTAATTCCATCCGAAATCTAGGTAGCCACAAGTTAAGAGCCTCCAGCCTTTGCTTACCTATTCCCCAAAATATTTGTCTGTGCTAAACAAAATCTGGAGCTTCCAAAATAGCTTTGAATCGACTTGAATGTGAGCGTAAAATGCTTTCATCTGTATTATGTACTTAGGATTCATTGCACGGAACAGTTCAACACAAATGATGATGTCATGAAACACCTTGGCGAGACTGGTTCGTGAGAAGCTGTTTACATTTTATGCTGTTGGAGAGCATAGCAGCAATGAAGGAGATCAAAAATCAATGTGACTCGTCTCACTTTGAAGTGTAAAGTTACTGTCAGTTAAGACTAAGTAAGGTTTAGTTCAAGAGACTCAAGTACACTCAGTCATCGATTTGGATTCACAAAGCATAATACCGTTTCAGTGTCACTTTGTAGTGGAGTCAAATTCTTGCACTTGTCTGTTTTTGAACAAAAGAGATGAGCGCTCCAAATTTTTTTAATACGAGTTTCCAAATTTGATACATTGGGCAAGATTTAACTATTGCAGGATCAAATCGATGACGGTATCCATCCGTCTTTGTTTTTCCTCGCTTGCTTGGCGACGGCGATTCCCCAGCGTGCACATTAGCGTCAAACCAGGTTTATCTTTCATCATGTGACAAAAAAAAATCAAATTTTCTGTCACTTCTCTGGGAAAATGGTGTGCGCGTGTATGTATTGGCCCCCAAAAAGAGGACGAGAACAATGTTGCAGAGCTCCAAACTTTTTCTTCTTCTCCGAGTGGCGAGTGAGGGGAATTGTGTGGGGGGAGGGAAAGACAGAGAGACAAAAGAGGCAGATGGGGTCTTTGTGAAGGAGTGAAGGAGAAGAATTTGCTCAACAAAGGATGAATAGGTGAGGTAGAGAAGGAGAGGGGGAGACCCCAACCACCTGCTGTCCTCCTCTTTCACACACAACACTCCGATTAACTTCCCTTTCAGCCTCCTTTCTCTGTCCGTGCGCACACACAAACGCGTATCTTCCACGGCATCGGCTGATTTTCCTCTTCAAGTATCTTGAAGCTCCTGTTCACCTCCCTCTCCCGCTCTTATCTCCTCATCCCGCAGTGGGCAAGACACTCCAAACTGTGTAATTGATCAACTTGATGGCAGCTATTTTACACCCCCAAATCGAGCAAGTCCCATGATGCATGCAACTTTGCGACAGCCTCCGGAATACGACTCTTGACGTCCGCCGCTCACTGCCGTTTCTCGGAATGATTGTTCGCTCCCTTCTTCTATTTGATTGCATTGCAGGCCTACTCCCTCCAGCCGGAGTATCAGCCAATCGGAGGGGGTCTGATGAATAGCGGAGGGGTAATGTCATCATCAGTGGACTACCACCAGCTGAGTCGACACATGGCCGGCCATCACCCATCTCTTGACTGGAGCACTGATTACCATGGCAACGGGTAAGTGTTCAGGGAACATCACAAGTCCAAGGAAGTGTGCCTTGCGCATGTGTCTATTGTTGCATTCCACACTGCTGGAAAGTAAGATACACAGTAGAGCCTGACTGATTTGGGAGATGGATGCAGATTGGCAGGGGGTAAAAAAATCAAACCACAGCTAATATTTTTCTGATTCATTTTTAATGGCCGTGTGCAAACACGTGAAAACTGGGCCAACATGTCATTGTCTACATCAAAGTGTTCCAGCCCACGGTAAAAAAATATATATATATATATACTATGCTAACGTAATGGTATACATATTGGCTGCGTCCGAATATGCACACTGTGCACTATGAAGTGGTTACTCCATTTTGTAGGCGTGTCCGAATGTCCAGGGAGCCTCAAAATCACCCACAATGCACTTGGAAAAGTAGTGATCATCGATGCTCACTCAAAAGTTGAATATGCATGCACAATGCATTACGAGCAGGAAAACATTCCAAAACATTGTCCCTCAGTGAAGTCAAATTAAATCATGAATTCATGTTCTTTTTCTAAATGCACCAAATGAAGGTTTGCTTACTGTTGTTTGTTTTTCTTTCTCCTCAATGTTGTCTTTTGTCCTCCAGAGGTCCTCAGCGAGATAAAACTTTGTACCAGAGTTAATTTGAGAACAAAGTGAGACCAAACGTCATTGACATCCTGCTTTTGCCAGTGCGGGACCTCAACGAGAGCCAGACACTCAAGTGAACTTGCAGCACGGCCCCCGCAAACCAGACAAAAGTCCTGACTAAATATTTGTTTAGCCGGAATGATATACAGTACAGTACATCCAGTCCAGCTGACAGCAAATATGAGAAACTAAATGGAGCATGTGTATAGCGCCACTTTCCCGTATCCTTGAGAGGTAGGACAGGTCAAGAGACCTGACGACGTCCTGCTCCTGCACATAGATGACTTAGACTGGTTGAATTTGATCTGCTACTTAAATGTATATTGATTTGGACTGAGAGGATGTGTTCCACAAAGGAGAGCTTTTCAGTCTGAGTGAAGGTTGTATATAATGGAATAGATGAGCTCTTCCAAAGCCATTGTTCTAGCCAACTGCTACAAAGGAATATTAGGGTCACACCGTTAAAAAAAAAAAAAACTTTTACTTGACTTTACAATTAACATCCAACAATATTACGAGAATAATGTGGCAATTTTCCATCACAATTGAATACTTTTCCCTTGCTGCAGTCCAACTTCATGATTGTTAAATGGTGTCTTTATTTTCTGACATTTCTTGTATGACATTTTTGTATTTTCAGTGTGGCCCTGATACTCCATAAAAGTCCATCCTACAAAAAAAAAGATCTTTCTACTTACTTTTCTCTTTCTTTTTGTATAGTTGGACTGGACTAGCAGTTCTAAAAAAGCTCTGAAGAGCGCTTGTATAAAGCTGTAATGTAATTGTTCACGGTGTCCCTTTTAAATCCAGTTAATTCAATTTCTTTCCCTCCATAGCATACCTGTACGGCTGCAGCCAAAGTAAAAAGAGCACGGCACACACAAGCCCACGTTGTTCTCTCACAGTGCTGCTCACATCTGTTGGGCACCAATCCAGTGTATTTTAGTCCTTGAAATGTCAAATAATTAGGAGGGGAATTCAAAGGTTTATATGATGACAGCTCCTTCTCCATGTATACATACGTCTGTCTGTCTGTCTGTCTGTTTCCAAAATTGATTTGGACCCAAAATTCGGGTGTGTGCGTTGGTGAGTGAATGAGTGAGCGAGCGAGTTGAAGTGGAGTGCTTGATAGTGCTGCATGGTCTCTTTTGGCATCGCTACTTCTCTGTGCACAGAGGCTATTTATGAACCTATAACTATTGCTTTGTTGGCTGTGTTTCAATGTTTTTAATCACGTTATGTTTTAGTGTTAATGACGAAGAGAGTGACTCTTTCTTTCTCTCTTGCTCACCTTGTATCTTTTTTTGTATTTTATGTGGGGGTTTGGCAGATAAAAGGACTCTGGGCAACAAACATGAAGATTTTCTTATTTTTAGATTCTAAAAATGTGTTTGAGAATAAAGTCAGTGCTGCATTGATGTGCAGTCATTCCTCCCAACTCTTGATGTTGTTTTTGTAGTTGTTTTTCTTATACATGTTCATGATATCACAGTAGCAATGGCATCTTTAGTTTGTCTTTTATTTGAGCTTTTGCACTCATCGGTAGCTATACAAAATAACACTGACTTGCTCATTGAAATGAAGATGGGATTGATCACATGGGATTGTTGAATTGTTGCTGTTGTAAACATGATCTAAAATAGTTTCATACAGTCAGATTTCATTTGTCACGGGGGGTAAAGATACCCCGCAGCTCTCGTCAGCAGATTTTTGACATGGTATTTTTTAGGTTTATTTGACAGCCTTTTTAACTGGAATCATCCATCCAGAGCTCCAGTTCATGGACAAAGAGGTACACACTGCCATCTAGTGGCAAAAGGTAGATACTGCAATTCCTGAATCCATCCATCCATCAGGTATGTGGAGTGACCCAGATGAATAACAATTACGTGCAGGTCCCTCCTCTCCATTCTTCTCTGTTGTTTTTAGGAAATGTCAGTGGTATGTGGGGAGAAATTTACGAAATATTACAAAGTAAATTCTAAATAAGATCCTCTCTAATACCTTGAAGTGGTTGATACTCAATATTTCTTTTATGAACACCACTTACAAGGTTTACACATGATTTGAATTACAAAAGTTCTTTCTGAGCATTTTGATGATCTTTTCTGTATCTTTCTCGAGGTTTGAGCAACTACCGGATCTTCTTTTCTAGTGCTGTGGGTTCTCGGCTGGAGGTTTTCTCAGGGAGCACCAGCCTCAACTTCCTCCTTGAAGAGGAGCCACTTTCCTCCTCCAGGTACTCCTGCTGCAGCAGAGGAGAGGTGGCCTTTGCACTGCCTGATGAGGATGTGCTCTGTGCGGATGCACCTTCTGGAAAGACATCTGCAGCCAGCGTGCTTACTCCAGACACGGCTTGAACTTCCATTTCAGGCCTTCCAGCGACACATTTGCTGTCTAGCAGACCATCTGTTGCAGTCCCATTCTCGCTCTTAAAACCATCTAAACTTTGAGATGCCGTTATTGGCAATTCAGAGGCCAGAGGAGATTGTCTATCACCAGTGCAAAAGCCTTCATCTAGCCTTGGGTCTGACTTCACTCTTGGTTCAAGAGTAGAGCTGTCAAGTGGGCTTTGGGAGAGAATTGGGTTCAGAGAAGAATTGGGTTCGAGTCCTCCAGGCAGGGAAGCGTGAAGTGGAGTAGTCTGCAAAGAATTAGCATTTTCTGCATTTGCTAGAAGAGGTGTCCCGGGGGATAGGAAGCCTTCTTGCAAACTATTTGAAGCTCCACTTAAAGACATGGACCTACGACCTACCATCTTAGGAGCAGGAGGTACCAGTGAGCCACCCGCTGAGGTTGTGGTGTTGATGACAAGATTTTCTTCCTGGAGGGAAAGACGACTGACCTTCTGATCTTTTCCTCCATCCTTCTTCTCCTCACCATCATCCCTCTCTGATGCTTTCTTGCTGCTTCTTTTTGATTGTTCACCTGAGCTTTCTTTGCCTTCACTCTGCTTTCTGTCTTTCTTCCTCTTGGAGTTGCGCCTATCCTGCTCAGGTTTCCTTTTTGGATGGACTTTTGTCTTTCCAAAGGGTAAGTGTAGCTTTCCTTTGTGGTTCTTTTCTGTTCCTCTCGCCATGTTCCTGGGCTTTTTCGCCGCATCGGTCCTCCTTGACTTTCCTTGATCCCTTCTTTCGGTATTGAAGGTTACATTTCTTCTTTGCTTTGGGATGTTCTGGTTATTCATTGCATCAAACCGGTCGTAGTCAGAAATCCTCCTTCTGTTGCTGATGTGAGAAACTGAAGTGTCTCTCACGTGAGGGTGATTCTTACTTTCGTTCATATTGAATGTCCGGTTGCAACTGTTACAATGCAATATTGCAGGATGCCTTGTCTCAGCCCTCATCTCATTATTTGCATAAAAAGCAGCAAGGGCTTCTGGTGTAGGAATGAAATGGTGTTTCCGTTGATGAGATGAAGATCTGCAGCTATCACGAGAGAGAACGTTGTGAGGAATGTCTCGCCCCAAAATGTCTCGCTGGCTCAGTCTCCTGTCTCCCTCATGCGCTTTCTCCATGACCCCATTCATCCTGTTGTCCCACCGATTTAGCTTTAATCCTTGGACCTTGCAATCTGGACACATGAAATATGCCTCATCTTCAATCGAGCTGACTCTATTATGAACTTGGCTTCTATAGTTCTCTGTCCTTGAGTCCCATGGTATGCTTTCATTGTCCAATAGCTGGTGGGCTTGCAAAAATAATTCCCTTGGCTTCTCAGCGACCTCATGATGTTTAGCAGTAAAGTTGCTCACTGGTCCGCTGCCTTCTTCCGGGTCCCGCTGTTTTGGAATTTCTTTTCTTTTTTGTCTGCGAGAAACTTGATAGCAGATCAGGACTACCAGCAGTGTCAAGCCAATGCCACCTGATAAACAGCAACAGAATGACATTATTTACCAGTTTGATTGGTTTTTTTGGTGTGACTTACTCACCAACAAAGCAGAGGACAGCTGTAATGGCCAAATCCCGAGCATACACTTGAGGTGTCACACTGGCTCTCGTCTCTATCTGCACTGTGATGTTTTGATTGGATGGGACGCAGTTGGCATCGGTCAGCTCCAAGACTGTCGTTACAGCCGGATTGTCAACGCTTACACACACCATCTTGCGTCCGTTATACAGTGTCTGTGGGCAACGGTCGAGATTTGCCTTCAAAAGTTGAGCCAGCTTGTAAGATATTTTTCGTGTGGACCGGATTGCGAGTTCCTACTTTGTCAGGTTGTTGGATGAAGGCTGAAAGGAAGGCAGCTAGATCCAGTAGCTGACAAGAACAATTCCACGAGTTGAGATCGAGATTGAGGTTGGTCAACCAGCTGAGGTAGGAAAAAGCCTGAGAAGGAGCTGAACTGAGACGATTCCTGGATATGTCCAAGTTTCGAAGGTGGACCAAACCATGGAAGCTACGTATATAAAGGATCATCATATTTGTTGGTGGCATTTATATGGAACTTCTAAAAAAGATGCACTAACCTGTTTATGTCCAGGCTCTGTATTAAGTTATCAGACAGATCCAGATTCTCCAGATCATGGAGAGGTAGTGAACCAGGATCTAAACTGGTGATCCTGTTTCCCTCCAGGTTTAGGGTCCTAAGTGCCGTGGTACCTTTGAACCAGTCAGCTTGGATCTGGAAATCAATTCTAAAGATTTTCTGATTCACTCCCCAACTCAGTCTGAGCTACAAATTCTATTTTGGTTTTCTTATCAAGTCATTGAAGGATGATGGGGAGAGACTCACCTGGCTGATAAGGTTGTGGCCCAATGCAAGCACCTGGAGATGAGAAAGGTTGGACAGAGCATCATCCTGCAAGGCCTGACTGGTGAGGAGGTTGTGGTCGAGCAGTAAGGTATGCAGGAAGGGCAGATTTCTGAAGGATAGTTCAGCCATCACAGAAATGCGATTATGGCTAAGACCTGTTGGATGATTGCGAAGGAGGAAAACAGTTCAAATGTACGTAGTGATGTTGAAATCTTGTAAATTCCCATATCTTCCCATTGGCAATTTGGGAATATTTAACAGAAATCAAATCATGTTACCTATGACAGTGATGTTGCTGAGGACAGACAATGGGGCAGACTGGACAGCGGCGATGGAGCCCTGTGTAAGAAGTAGCGCCTCGGTCGTATCTGGAGCATCTGGTCATACGTTTGCTATTTTAGGACTCTTATGTAACTATGCACCCAAATATTTATTAGGGAGAGAAATAGTTGCACCTATAATATAAGCCAGTCTGTGACAGATGACAGCATTGTCAGAACAAACCATACACGAAGCAGGGCATGATGATACAGGGATGCACCGCCGGACAATGATGAGGAACAACATCAGCAAGATAGTACCTGGAAATATTCCATTTCAATTATGCGGGAGAATGAATAATAAACCGATGGATTGCAACAATACTCAGTGGTTTGCAAAACATTTGAATGATGTTTTTGATGATGACAGGACACTTACTTACTGGTCATGTTGCATTACAGTGGATGTTCGGGCTGGGGCGGCCAGGTAACATTTGGTTAATCAGGCTGCACCCGAATACAGTGCCATTATTGTCAACACAAAACAAAGCTTAGCCATTAGCATGGCCTTTTTTGTTCCTTTGCACTCTTCATTCCAGTTCCCAATGAGGCTGAGTGGCGACAAAATTGGTGAGAATGAATTTGGATGACAATAAATATACCAACAGCATTATTAGCTTTGAAATTCCCAGCAGCACTATCAGGGCTTATTACTTTTAGCTGGAATGAAGTATTTTGGGGAGTCAATTCCAAATCACTCACAAAAACACTTTCTACAGATAAAGTTGAGGAATTAGGAAAGGCTATAAAGTTGCACCCCCCAAAAATAAGACAAACTGTTCAAAAAGACAATTTGCATAAAGCCCCAGGATCATTGGACTCATGAAGTCATATTGAAATAAGAACAGAAACACTATTCCGTTACATTAAGGGAAATGGAGCACCTACTTTTGAGCTTCATGATTCATAACCTCATGTTTACAAAAATATAGTTACTACGTATATCTTCTATAATTGTACATTTGATTTGTTTCAGGCCATCCTATTAATATTCAGTTATTATGGGAAAGATACGCAAGCCTTTCCTGAAACAAACTGGTTGGATGAGCAAAAAAAAGAAACTTACTTGATCATGAGACGGCATAGCTGACATTAAGCAATAACGAGACGTTCTGTCACTAAAGATTAGTAAAGAAGCGATCGCACAATCCATTCAATTCTGTCTTGTCACTGTTTGTGTGTAGCTTAGGTTACCTCAACTACTGCGGGCGGCGCACGCTCAATGGCACCAAATGTCACCCGAGAGGAGACCATATTGTGTCTGACAAAACCAAACCAAACCAAACCAAACAGTTTTTCATTTATTGAGAAGATACGACATAAATGCAATGACCGCAAAAGGCAGTTTCATATTTTATTGTTGGTACTTGTTGCAGATGAGTGAAAATGTTCTACCGTCAAAACCTTGAGATGGCAGTTTGATGATAAAAACCATTCAACATAGAAAAAGAGTATCAATTAGCGCTATCAAGCACTGATGAAAAAGAATCAATTCATCAGCATAACTTCCAAATTGATTTCCCTTGAAAGCAAGCCTTAAAATATGAATCTGCAAAAATATGGGAGAATCTTAACATATTGTCCTACGAACAGTTCAGTATTTCTTGATTTATGATGCAATTAAACCCCTTTGCTATAATTGGGATCCCATGGTCAGCACAATCTTCCCAGTGGCCCCTTGAGATTCGATAATATCATGGTGGGCCTGAGCGGCCTTGTCCAGTGGATATTGACCAGCGACAACCGGACGCAGCCAACCGGCTTCCATCCCACGAAAGAGGAAAGCTGCACACTCCTTTGTCTCCGCCTGAGTAAGGACAAAAAGCTGTTGACTGTATTTTGAACCTAAACGGACATTTGCTGTTTCATCTGATGAATGTTTACCGGTGTGGCAGAGAAGAGGGCAACCCCTATGATGCTGCTCTCTTTTGCCATTGCGGCCCTGGGGTTCATTTCAACGGAGCCTCTGGAGCCGACAATCTAAAGAGGAGAACATGTTTGGATATGGAGCTGAAAGGCTTCCGCGAGCTACGGGTAGTGCTGTGACGACTGCTGATACTCACGGCAACGCGTCCTCCAGATGCCACCATCTGGAGATCGTTGTTGAGGTTGACATTAGCCAACATCTCCACAATCACATCCACTCCACGGCCTTCTGTGGCATCCTGCAACAACATAACAAACAACGTAGTGCATCAACTTGCGGCCTGTGGGCCGAATCCGGGCCGCCAAACTGTCCGACTGGATCCCATAATTATGAAGGTCAGAGACATTTTTTTGTTCTGTAAACATCGAATAATAATGTTATGCAAAAATGTCATTTTTTTTTATCAATGTGTATGTGACAGTACCATTATTTTGCCAACATAGTCCTCCTCCCTGTGATTAAACATCAGGTGAGCTCCATTTTGGGCGGCAAGCTCCATTCCCGCTTTGGTCCCGGCAGTCCCCATTACCCTGAGGCCCAGCATATGGGACAGCTGACAAGTTGCCAGACCAACCTATCGGCCCAAATAAGGATCTTTTGTTAAAGTTTTTTTTTTTTTAAACTACTAAATCATGCATGTTAAAATTTGACTCTGACCCCTCCACTGGCTCCATGGACGAGGACAGTCTCTCCAGCCTTTACATGGGCCCTGCAAAAAATGCAATTCATTTCATTTGTCAACTGGGGTAAAAATCCATTCCTTTGTCTTTATGTGGGTTGCAGGTAAGCTGTGATCCATCCCGGCTGACTGTGGGCGACAGGTGGGTGCCAGCAAATAGCCAGGCCCATATTGACAATTTAGTAAGAATGAAAAAATATGTTGTAGCTGTGTCTCACTTGTGAACCAAAGCTCTGTAGGCAGTGAAATACGGGATGCCGATGGCTGCTCCCTGGCAGAAATCTAAAGTATCAGGTAGCTTGTGGACATTGTCATCTGTGGCGACAGCAAATTCTGCATAGCCTCCAGACTGGGTGGATGTCGTAAAAACACGATCTCCTGCCTGGGAAGGAATCGTAGAGGAAAATACTTATCAGGCTTCTCAAATGATAGCATTGTGATTAGTTGTCAGTTTGAATACATTTGATTTGAAAATGGATCAGTTTAGCTTCATGTTCCCACAACTTTGACACTGATGATGAACATGTATTTTGCATGTGGCCAAGCATGGATGGCAGTCAGTATCAAGTGTAATAGTGATGTGTTCATCAACCTTCACTGCTGTGACCCCCTCGCCGACACTTTCCACGACGCCGGCTATGTCAGAGCCAGGTGTGTACGGAAGTGATGGTTTTCGGCTGAAGGTCCCAGCTCGGATGTACGTTTCCACAGGGTTCACTCCACATGCATGGACCCGGATTAATACCTACAAACCACATGCATGGACAAAAGTGTGGAAAACTATAGAAAAGCTATTTCAGCAAATTCAATGATTCAAAAGGATTACATATTATTTCATATTTTTTTACATCATGCCATGAATGTATAAAAAATAATTTGAGCAATTATTACCTGGATTATTATAGCAATTATTACAAATTTTAAGATGATTTTGGATATTTCCCCCCCGTGGGGATCAGTGAATTTTAATTTCTTTTTAGAGAAATTGTTATTCTCTTTTACGGGTTTATTAATGGTATAGTATTTGAAAATAGACTCCTGTATGTAGGAAAATATATTAAACATTAAACCAATCATAAAATGGACTTTCAACTTTCTTCTCAGTAGTGCTCATGTAATAACGGAAAAACAATTACTAGTGGACAGTTGCAGTACTTTACAAGTTTTTTGTACATTTTATTTATTTATTATAATTTATATAGCTGCTTGAACACACTGACCGAGTTAAAAAAAAAAAAACAGTCCTCAAAGTTTAAGACACAATGTAAACATGTTTTGCATATGCAAAACGCACTGTACTAGTACTTGACATTACAAAGCAGTCAGAGTATTTTGTAGCTTGCTTTGTCATACTACTGTTAGGGTGACCAGACGCCCAATGCCGAAACGAAAATGCATATGAGGCTGAGTGCCTAACGTGTAAGGCAGGCACCCAAAAAAAAAAAAAAAAATTCTCTCAGCAGCCCACCCCCAGGCCTCCTCGAAGATATGAGGTGTCCTCAGCAACCCAAATCTGGTCACCCACCCTCCTACTGTCCATTTGCATGCTTTAAAAGAGTGCACCACCCATGGGTGCAAGTTTAAAGCTGCGTGCGTGCGTGCGTGCGTGCGTGCGTGAGCTGATCTCTGCTCGGACTTACTTCTCCCCTTCCAGGCAGTTGAACTTTCACATTGGCGCACAGTTCAAGGACAGATGGAGGTCCGAAGCCACTCACTCGGATTGCCCTCATCAACTTGAAGTCCGACATCCTGTACTCTTCTACTTCCTCTACTGCTATGACGACTACTACTACTGCCGTAAAATTGCCTTTCGAATGACTGCTGCTGTCGTACTATTTACCGTTCTCACTTGATCAAATCGAGCCTCAAGCATTTCAGGTACATATGAGCGCTACCCGACGGACAAAGACTGCAGGTGTCTGTAGAAGAACCAAATTTGGCATAGTACAACAAAACTTTTTCAATGCATTATTTATAGCAAACGTTGTTGTTGTCACTGGTTAAACTCTTAAGATGCTGTCTAATAATAAAAAACGTACTTGTAGCCATTTGGAGGCGCTGTTGGTGGATTTGCGAATGCACTCCAGAAGAGGAGACATTGGACTAACTAATGTTTGCGAACGATTCGGTGAACGATTCTTTTGAGTGGACTGATTCTAAAGATTCAGTTCACTCAAATGAATTGGAATGCACATTACTAACACACGCACTGGAAAGTGCAGAAAGTCCATTAGTGTGGCAACGTAAGATGGCTGCCATCTGGCGTCAACCACCAGAGAGATAGTTACCTTTCAGATATATATCCGGCATGAGACAGGAAGTAATTCAACCGACCGGTCTCTCTTCCGTCTTCCGGTGTCCTTAAATGTGTATTAAAAAGAGCGTACGCCGAATTTGATTGAATCGAAAATGGACAAAAATTTGTTAGCGAGCAGTTTGTCCAGCTTTTTAATTTTCTATTGTTGTTCTTTTTCCTCGAGAGGCAAACTCATTTTTGCATGACTTGTTCCAGCAACGAGGAATCTCCCACGCACAAAATCATCCTAATGAAATAACGACACAATGGCAACAACGTGCAGATACATGGTGCGGAGAACACTCTGTGCACTTGGAGCTCATGGAGTTTCTTATCAGCACTTCACTCCATCTTCAAGTCAAAGAAAGCTCATTCGGAGACCACAAGTCAGACACCTGAGCTGTCCTGACAATTCCCGTTTGACAGGTAGCCTCCATCGCGTGTCATGTTAATTGGAGTCTAGCACAAGCAATCGGATTTAGCTTCAGTGCATCCACAGCAAATGCAATTGTCAGTAGCATTTTATTATTATTATTTTTTCGTCCTTATTGTTTTAATAATAATAAAGAGATAATTGCGTCATAGTTTTGATAAAAGAACATTTGGTGCTTGGCCAAATACATTTGCATAGTCTAATATAACCATTTGGACTTCAGTAGCTGTTTAATTGAAAGAAAGATGTAATAAGTGTGTCAACAGTCACTATCACTTTTTTTTTTTTTATCCTCAGGGAGCAGCTCTTTGTCCTTTAGGAGTCATACCTGTGGACAACTAAGATCTGAGCATGTTGGTGACAAAGTCACATTGTGTGGATGGGTCCAATACCTGAGGTGCTTTTTTAAAATGTATTATTATTATCTAAGTTAACACAAACTCAGTGTTTCAATCCATAACATTGCAGCCATAGGCAAGGGAAACATTGGTCGTTTTTCTCACAACTTTGGGGACATAGTCAGGGTGGGCTGGGATGAATATTTCGAGAATTTCATGTCAGGGCCCATTTAAGTAAGCGCAAGAAAAAGGTGCATGTAAGTGGGCATATAAATGTTTTTTTTTTTTTCTACTGCGACATTTGCAACAATTGTCTTCCACAGACAGGACCTGTTTGTCATTCTCCGAGACTTCAGTGGCCTCACCCAAGTACTTATACCTCAGCAGGAAGTAATTATTCACCATGATCTTATTTGGTATTGTCATCATTGTCTGCAGATGGCCTTTCGATTCCTGCTTTCTGCTACTTGAAAAAACAAAAACAAGTCTTCTCCTGTTTGTAGAGTGCACACCATCTTAAAGAAGTACTGTGTAATCTCACAGCTGAGTCTGTCATCAAGGTTACTGGGACAGTTAGGCAACGGCCAGCGGGACATGAAAACAAGGTGCGCTAAATGTACTGGATTCAATCATCTCAAGTTCGCTGTGTTTTTGATGCGCATCAAACAGCAGGCATGCAAGGAGAGACATCCGTGTGATGAGTCGTGTAAACATGAACTCTGAGTTTTGTTGGGTACCCAAGGCCACCTCAAGTCTTCTCAGGATCTCTCCAGCCACAAATGTGTTGTTTCCAAGTCCGTATAGATGAGCTACTGGCTCCTCCCCAAAACCTACAAGAATCATTCTCTGGTTTTAACCATAACCGTGTTGTAGATCATTTCATTTCAAAGTGTTTTTCGAGATGCTCTAGTAATCATGTTGTGGTTATGCCAGGGGATGCCAACTGGTGACATTGAAGTCCTTGCTGAGCATGTGGAAGTTTTCAATGTGTGCCAGAAGTTGCCGTTTGAAATCAAAGACTTTGTTAAAGTAAGTGACTCCACATTGCTCCTCGCACCGTTAATGATGTTAACGACGCTGTGTTGTCTGTTCCCCAGAAATCAGAGTCTTTACGCATGCAGTTTCGTTATCTAGACCTGAGGTCTTCTCGCTTACAGAAGAACCTCCGACTGAGGTCCCAACTAGTGATGAAGATGAGGGAATATCTTTGCAATGTACACGGTATGGAAAATGACCGTTATACGTTCTTTGCACGCATGAAAAAACAAGCAGACATTTATTCCCGTTTACTCCCGTCTGTCCGTCCATCCATCCATCCATCCGTTGTCTTAAATGCCTCTGGAATGACATTCTTTTTTTTTTCTACTTTTGTCTTTTTAGATTTTGTTGATGTCGAAACACCGACATTGTTTAAAAGAACACCAGGGGTAAGTATAAGTTTGCTGTCCATATAGGAATCGTGAGGGCAATCCCATTCATTTTCTGTCGAGCGGCGACAAAAATGGGTTTGTAGACATTGTGTGTTTTAGTCGAATGTAAAGACTGTATTTGTTTATGGAGTCAATGTGTGCAGCGACCGTAGATTATTGACTCTACTCCAAAAATGACTTGTCATATGGCCCAGAAGCAGACAAAGCGGGTACAGCCAGTGAAACCAGTGTTACCAGAACAGAAATAGAACATACGATCACAGAATGCAAGCTTGACAGACAGCCATTATCTCAAATCGAAGCCATTTAGGTGAAGAGTGAAATCACCCTTTCATAGAACAGCCTCATTGAGCTCAAAGCTTTACGTACCAGATACTGACTGAGTCAAATGCAACAATGGTAATCTGCAGTTTTGCCACATTTGTTACCTTACAAACTGTTTCTGCTGGTATCAGGGAGCCAAAGAGTTTGTGGTTCCATCCAGAGACCCGGGTCGTTTCTATGCCCTCCCTCAAAGTCCACAGCAGTTCAAGCAGCTTCTCATGGTGGCCGGAATTGACAGGTGGGAGGGACAATGCAGTCATTTGTCGATGGCAACAATTATTTTCATGACCCACTCTCTCAGCATTTACTTCATAAATCATGAGTTTAAAAATGGTCTCCTTAATTAGGAGAAAATACAGTAGCAGTCAAAAGTTTGGAAGCACCCTGTAATTCAGTGGTTTTTTTATTTTATTATTTCAATAGTTCTTTAATTGAATATTAATAGTTAAGTCATTGACATTATGAAAAAATATGGAATTATTTGGTAATCACGAAACAAGATCAAAACACAATATGTTCCGTAATTTAGATTCTTCACAGTAGGCACATTTAGCCCACATAATAATCTTCTTGGTATGAGTTTTGTAATGCGGAAGATTGTTTATGACCTGGAATGACTTTCAGTTCACAGTCTTGCTAGAATTTGTACTGAATTTAAAATCAACTCTAAACTTTTGACTGGTACAGTGTAAGTCTTTTTTCTTCTAATATTTGCTCATACAAATGAAATGAAATGAAATGGCCATCATTACTGCCCCCAGGTACTTCCAGGTTGCTCGCTGCTATCGAGACGAAGGCTCCAAACCAGATCGGCAGCCTGAGTTCACCCAGGTAACTTCTTGCCCTTCCGCATAGTATGTCTCCATAACAGTGACTTGTGTATTTTTTTTTTTCTCTTCTCAGCCTTATTGTTGTTGTGACTCTACAGGTTGATATCGAAATGTCTTTTGTGGACCAGACGGGCATCATGTCCCTCGTGGAAGGTTTGTTGAAATACTCGTGGCCTACAGGGAAAGGCCCCCTCATGGTTCCTTTCCCAACCATGACATACAAAGAGGCCATGAGGGACTATGGGGTGGACAAACCTGATACAAGATTTGACATGAAGGTGTGATATCACATAATAAGCAATAATATTAACCTGGATTTTATGTTCTCATTGCCTTCAGACACACACACAAAAAAAGGCTGGTTTAGTCTTTCCAAAGATGTTCATCCTGCACAACTAACATTGAACCTCTGTCATTCCTTTGTATTCAGCTGATGGACCTCAGAGATATTTTCCTGTCCACAAATATTGGTTTCTTCAAATCAGCTGTTAGCAAACCCGGAAGCTCCGTTTTGGCCATCTGTGTCCCCAGTGGAAGTGTAAGAGCAAACCTCTTTCTTTTGGTAGAAAGTAACAAATTCCTATTATTGTTGTCTTTTTTTTAATTCATTTCAGGAACTTTTTACTGGGAAAGATTTAGAAGAACTGAAACAATCATCTAAGACAAATTTTAACCAGGTAAGTGAATCATTTTTTCTTTGTAGTATAGTAAAATAATTGAAGTATTTCAAATGCTTATTATAGATTGTACTTTTATCTCTTTTGGCGCACATTGTGGGGGTGAAAATGATATGAATCCACCGAGGTTTTGGTTCTCTTATAGCTTAATAATGTCTTTCAATATCAGTTTTCCACTGGAGACCTCAAAGTAAATCATGCTTAACAAATGAAATGGAAAAAATGTCAAAGCCATTTGACAATAATGTTTCTAAGAAACATTTTCTTTCACATGACGGCTAATTTAAAGCATGCGAAATTCATATAGAAAAGGCCCAAGTGAATAATTGTGTGCACATCCCAGTGCCACCAATAAGGCTAGTAAAACCACATTAATGGTGATATCATGTCAACTACGGTCTCAAGGAGGTGAGTGTGGTGCTGGTCAGAGAAGATGGAACGCTGAAGTCTCCTCTGAAGAAATTGTTGTCTGCTTCTGACACTGATGCTCTACTGAGGAAGACTGCCGCCAAACCAGGCGACCTGCTACTGATAGCTGCTGGTCCTTGTGAACTTCTGGTATGAAAGGCGTTCCTCATAAAAAACATACATTAGTAGTCATCGACGATATAAAAATAGATTTTAACAAATGTTTTTGCCGTATAAAGCATTTTTTTTTTTTTTTTAATTTTTAAATAGTAAATGTAATGTATGTGTTTTCAGCGCCCAACGCTTGGTAGTCTTCGTTTGCAGTGTGCAGAGCTCCTGGAGTCTCATGGCTTGACAGTCCGTGACTCATCGGCCTTTCATTTTCTGTGGGTCGTGGATTTCCCTCTCTTCTTGCCTAAAGAAGACAATCCAGAAGAGCTTGAGTCAGCCCATCATCCATTTACTGCTCCACTGCCGGAAGACACCCAGTTGCTTTACACGGAGCCGCAAAAAGTATGTTACTGCTGTATTTGTATTTCATTTATGGATGAGGAGCTAAATCATTTTGTTGTAAGGAATGACTTTTTAAAAAATATATATATATTCCAGGTTCGTGGCCAACACTACGACCTTGTGTTGAACGGCTGTGAGATTGGAGGAGGTTCAATTCGTATCCACAAGGCTTCAGAGCAACGTCACGTTTTAAAGAATATCCTCAAGGTGATACATTTGGAAATGATACACACACATCCAGCTGATATAGAAAGGTTTCTTTGTTTACTTGTGGAAGTAGAATGCACACAATTACAACCATTTGTTAGGCTTCTCAACTCAGACATTTTTCTCCTCAGGAGGATCTCAGTGTTCTTTCTCACCTGCTGGAGGCTTTGGACTCTGGCGCGCCGCCACATGGTGGTATTGCTCTTGGTAAGATTCTATGACTGAGTTTTTCAAGTTAAAAAAAAAAGTGCGTTGATCTCAATTCAACTGTTTTTGTTTTCCTTATTTTCCATTTGAAAAAATGAGCAACTTGTTTGTTCAGTGGATGAAACTGGAGAGGGAACGTGACTTACGGTTGTTTATTATTTTTTTAATATATAGAATGTAAATAAAGCATTAGTTACATGAGTGTAAAAGTAATTGGATTAATATGTGAATTGTATTGCAGTATTTAAATGTAACCTATAAACACGATTTCTATCCAAATGAGAAAAACTGAAAAGAAAAAGTTTGGCGTGTATGGTTATTTTAACAAAATACATGTTTGTTTTTTTCCATAGGAATATTAAGGATATATTGTATTACAACTGAAATGCAAAGAAATGATAATACTTGCATTCTTTTAGGTTTGGACCGGCTGGTTTCCATCATGGTGGCTGCTTCCAGCATACGTGATGTCATCGCCTTCCCAAAGTCATTTCGTGGTCATGACCTAATGAGTCGCGCTCCAGACTTTGTGTCAGAGGAGGTGCTGAATTCCTACCATATTTCAGTCAAGAAGCCAACAGAGACCCGAGTAGAACACGATGAAAAGTGTGGAGATTTACAACAAAGCTAGATGGACAAAAAGGCACTGTTTGTAATCACAAAGACAATGATGGTAAAACGCTCACTGCACCGATACCTTGATATAAGACTGTATCGTCACTGATACAAAACAAAAAGATGACTGGGGCGAAAAAGCGTAATGAAAGAATAAAAAAAATCAAACAATAAAAGAATACCATTTATTTAGAGTCCTGAACAGAAAGAATACTCAATACAGAAATAATAATTCAATGACTTTTCAGAGGCCCAATGTGGATATACAAAAGTGAATTTAGTTTGAAAATTCTCTTTCCTTTCATTGTTGTAAAATGCAACATTTTAAACGCTGCAGGATGTATGTATTTGTACAAAGACTTTTTTTCAATTTCAATCTTGGTTTTGACACTTTTATGAAATAAGAATGAGCGTGTGTGTTTATTCTATAGCTGTCCCACAGTGATGACGACATCGTCTCAACCCGGAAAAGATGTTTACGTCAGTTGACCCTGGTGTCCGTTGAAAAGGAGGATGCGTGAACAGAGACGGGATTGTTCACATTTATACTCGTCACTCCACAAACCATTACTACTTTCGGCTTTCGGAGCTCCTAAAGGGCCAATTGAACGGGAATGTCCATTCCAGCAAAAGACACCATCGCAAGTTTGGAGAATTTAGTCTGTGCAATCTTGCTTAGCGACTAATGATCGATGGAAGACACGCTTGTCTTTTTTGGGCAGCCCTGCACTAACAGTTTATTTGTTATGTTTCATATGTAGTAACTTCGCATGTCCACCTCCAAATTTTAGTCAATGCGCCTTCGTTTCTAATCTAAAGGTTCCGCATCGGCCGCAATAGCCACGCCACGTAGCTAGTGATCGGATTGCTCCGTTTTCTCCGATAAATCAAGAGCATATAGGTCATTATGTCTCCGATGGGTATACGCTTGTCTCCTTTCGGTGTGGCCGTGTTCTGTCTTCTAGCACTCGGCGTCTTTTACCACCTTTACGCCGGTGTCATCTCCAGTAGACTGGCTGCTTTCAGGTGAGTCTCCTATCCACCGAACTAGGGCTGGATAAAACTCGAAAGATTTGAGATGAAGAAATCTGGATGGAATGATCAGATTGACTCTCTTTGCTATTAACAAGAGATGTTTCAGGGACTGTCGTACAGATAGCTAATATGTTCTACTTTTATTTCAAATTCTGTGATAAAAAACAAACAAAACGTGTCACAAATGATGGGTGTGTCTTTTCCAGGTTGTTAGTTTATTTCCTGCTAGCTCATAGCGGTTGTTATAAAAAAAAATACAGTGCTTTCGCAGTCTACGTTCAAAAGCTTTTCTGCAGCCAAGATGATTGTTTTCTTATTTTATTGTAATTTTTTTTGCAGCCAGAGGAGCAACATCAATCTGAGAGAACTTCTGGCTGTATCGGTGGAGGCGGCAGTTCTTGGAGGCAAAGAGGTGAAAAACAGGTTTTTGTTCAAAGTAACCAAATGTACCCCTAAACTGTTGGTTATGACTGTGATAAGAATAATAGACATATTTGTGTTTTATTACATAGGTGAAGAAGGTGCGTGATGAAAACAGTCTGAAGGAGAAATCGAAGGGGAAGACAAAGGAGGGTGCCATTGAGCTTCTTACCATGGGGGACTTGCTGTCACACAGAAAAATGTACAACCTTATTAAGAACACCTTCCCAGAGATCAAGGTATGCTTTTGGTTTTGTTTATAATATAAAACTTGGAGTTAGTATTTCAACTAAAAACACGAGTCATATTAATCTTGCTCCTTTTTCACAGAAATTGGTAAACTAGGATTGTTTTTTGATCCCAGGTGAACAGTGAGGAACATGACAACTTTGTGGATAAGACTTTATAGAGGCTTTGCAGCTGACGTCATCAAGCTACCCACATTAGCTTGGCGGCCATCATGGCGGTCAACTTTTCAGTGCCGGTCAACGACTCACACACGCTTTCTTGTTATATCTGCTGCTATTTGAGCTTAAAAATGCCGGATACCTGCTGTGCTGTTGGATGTAGCAATAGACGAGGCGATAAACCAAATCTTAGCTTCTATAGATTTCCGGCGAACATGAAAAAACGTGATAAATGGATCGCGGATATTCGTCGTGAACGATGGAAACCTACGATTTACACAAGGATATGCAATGAGGACTTCATATCAGGTATGTAAACAAACTATTCACCCCTGATTTGTTTCACAAAATGTGAAATAATACAATATGGGATGATACAAATATGATTGTTGAAAATGCTGGGTGCATTTTTAGAAAGGCAGCAAGAGCAGCAAGGCAGGGAATGGGATGATTTCTTCAGTTCACCCCCCCGTTTTTATTTTGTGTTTATTTTTTCATGATGCTTGAAAACGTTATCAATGTAAATATTGAATTATATTTATTGGTTAAGTTTTCAAGCCAATCAGATGTGGCATCATGCAAAAATAAACAAATAATAAAAATGGTAGCAACTTGAACAGACAGGTACAGTATCTGAATGATTTCACTCTATTCAGTTTTTTAATATGTCAAGTTATGAAATGCCATTACAAAACAAATCGACGAGGTAATTATAAATATCTGGATATGAGCGTTCAGGCAGGTCGGCTGTTGCAAAATGCTCGGGCGATTTTAGCATGCTTCTCGGTAAAAGGTACGGATCCGTTGTGCCAACAAGGTTCAACTTCTCTCTGTGACGATTCTTGGAGTCTTCATCCAAATGCCTAACTTCGTTGGATAGCAAATCAGCCATAATTCGGAAGAAATCGGTGAAAACGTAGCGCAGAAATCAGACAATCCATACAAACACGTAGGAACGAGCTGACTAGTTGACCGCCAAGATGGCGGCATAACACAAAATCACGTGATAAAACCACGTGACTGCAAAGCCTCTATTGTGGAGTCGGGACATTCCAGCAGACATACTAGAAAAGATCGGCGGACACAGGGAAGTCCCTCCTGAGAGCGTCACTGTGTGGATCGATCCTTTAGATGCCACACAGGAATATACAGGTTCAGTATCTTCATGCTTTAGAGCCGTGTTTTTCAAACTGCGGTCCCTGTACCCCGGTCTTTTGGTTGCTATCCTAGCATCACTTTTAATAGCTTCTCCTCCATTTCCCAGAAACCCTGGTCCAGTATGTGACGACAATGGTATGCGTGGCTGTTGGCGGTCAACCAGTCATTGGTGTCATACACCAGCCATTCACTGGCTTCACTGGTAAGTGGATTGAAAAAATTCAACCATCCAAGTTGACTTAGCTGAGAGGTGCGGTACAGCCAGAGGCGAGGCGGGTAGACATTATACACAATCATACTACTAGCAGTGAGGGAGGCTTTCTGTTTATTCTTCCACCTTACCGCCCAAGGCAAGAATAACAACCCTGTGTGTACAGAGTGATGACAAAATAATGTTTCAACGTCTCGTTGAATTTCCCCCCCCCCCCTGTCTCTCACAGCCTGGGCAGCTGTGAATGAGGGAACCAATATGTTTCCTCGCTCATCCTACAACATGGACCCTCCTAAAGTAATCGTGTCCCGTTCCCACTCGGGACAAGTGAAAAACTTCATTCATGATGTTTTTGGAAACAGCACCACAATTATAGCAGCAGGAGGAGCAGGTGAGTCAAGCGCTGCTCTATGTATCTTTATGTTGCCGTCAATAATGAAATATGTATTGGATCGAATCTTTTCTCCCCTCAGGGTATAAGGTCCTGTCACTCTTGCAGATGCCTTCAGGTGATAAAGAGCCCATGGACCAAGCAGATGTTTACGTCCACATCACCATTATTAAGAAGTGGGACATATGTGCTGGTGCAGCACTACTTTCGGCACTCGGTAATCTTCAGTCTACTTTTTAAAATGGACCTTTTTGACCCTTCAATGTGAAAACATTGGGCCACCACCCAAAAGGGATTTACCCTGTAATGTGTGTTCCAATGGGCTCTACAATACACCCCCATTTCATCATGTTTTGTAGGTGGCCACATGACAACTTTGGAGGGCGAGGAAATTGACTACAGTGACCATCCGCTGAATGAAGGAGGACTGGTGGCCAGTGTAGGTGTTGACCATCAGGCCATCATAAAGAAGCTGTCAAAACGGAAGACTAATCATTAGTTCGAGCCAAACAGCCACTGGTCATTTGGTCAGGCTTTTGTATGGCCAGCGATTTTTCACCACAAACATTACAGACCTCATGAGGGGGACACGCCTCTTTTAGCCACAATTCAATAACAAGACAGAAGAGCCAACATGGCTGCCGCAGTGAGCATAGTGTATAGATGTAGCTTCATGCAATGATACAGCTTACTGTTTATGTGCATATGTCGGGGTTGAACGGTTCAGCAAATGTGACAGTCATTCTGTCTTGGAAGACCAGAAGTGCGTCATTGTTCTCTTGTATTTTCCTTGATTTAGCGATGGAATTTGTCCGCCATGAATTTGCATGATGACGAACGTTGCGCTTCCCCTCGGTCGCCTCCTAATTTGACAATGCGCACGCTGGCAAAATGCCCTCAAGGGTTTATTGTATGAACACGGAGGGCAAGTCAAAGTCTGCTTTATTGTCAATTTCTTCACAAGTCACGCCTTGCGCAGTGCTTCTTCACTTTTTCGATTCGTTTTAGCCTGTTAGCCTTGTTACATGAAAACCATTGCCTCCCCCGTGTGATATTTTGACTTGAATGGTTGTATCCCTAAAGCCACACCGTTGACATCCATTGAACACTGGATATGACTGGCACTACTTTTGTCCAAAATGGCATTCAATTTTGAAAATCTGTGCATTGAACAAGAGTTCTTTGTTGGTGTCTATCTAAAAGTGCTTTTTGTCTTCAATTTGTTTTGTTTTCAAAATAAAAGACTGTCTTGTGTGATTATTTTCTCTAACCTCTAAGAAATTGAATGTTGTACACTCAAAACAGTTCAGCAAAATAAAACTACTTTTTCAGGGGTTGTGAGAAATTGAGGATAAATCAATTATTTGAGAATACTTCAATCACCATGTATTTTTTTTTAGATGCACGTTTTATGGTGGGTGCCACTCTGTAGGTGGCGTCAGCGTGCAGAATTGTGCTCCGACAACAAATCACAGAAGAAGAAAATGTGACGGATGTGACGTAGGCTGTATATCAGGAAGTGGAATCGTTTCGCCCTTGCACTGCACGTGAGTTTTTATTTTTCTGAGATTTAGAAGCCCATGCTAAATTTTGTTCCAAAATACTTTACATGGCCAAGTTAGGAGGTTTTCGCACATAGTTAACTTTCTGTCAAGACGTTGCAATTTTATACATTTTCAGAAATTTACCAATATTTTAGGACGTATGTGCAACACCAAGGGAGATTCAAATTGTTTCCAGGAGTTTACTTTTTGAACGAGGGCATGAATGTATTACTTTCACACTTGAATTGCTCTTGTTATACGTTTCTCATCTCATACATTTTGCACGCTCTCCCAAAAGAGTTTCTCATTATCATCGTCTAGTTAAGGTGGCCAGAGCGGTGACGTCCGAAGTTCATACCGTCATCCGTCAACGTCTTTGGCCAAATCATTTGAAAAGGTAAATAGCCTCTTAAGGATTTTGTTGTCAGTTGTCATGACACTAAGCTGCATATTGTGCTAACTTAAAAGATGGCAGAGGTCGAGAAGCCATGGAAAAGAGGTGATAAGAAGAGAGCCCAGGAAGCAGACCATGCAGGAGAACGCAAGAGGAAAAAACTTCAAGATGAGTCAAAGACAGAAGGAGATGGCGGAAAGAAGCGACTCGATAGTGCGACCGTTGGCTATTACCGGCGTGTTGGAGAAAAACTGCAAGAGGACTTTGAACATGCTGAGGACAGAGGTAAGGGTGTTGGGAATCAATCTCCTTTTAGACTTTGTCATGTAACAATACACAGCATCAAGTGCGTTTGACATGTTTTTCTGCAGATGTGTTTTTAAAAAATGTTCTGAGTGAAGTCAAAGATGAAGCGAGCGTGGTGGCAAT
Organism: Syngnathus acus; assembly: GCF_901709675.1. NCBI lineage: Eukaryota > Metazoa > Chordata > Actinopteri > Syngnathiformes > Syngnathidae > Syngnathus > Syngnathus acus. Next base: position 10,788,888 of record NC_051102.1, on the reverse strand, counting down.
GAATAGCACTGGAAGCATCACGCTGCAGCGCCTGTTTGAGCAGTCAAGCCCTGATCAGGTGGCAGAAGTAATGGCTGAACTGGGTGGAGAATCCGGGTCCGACTTTAAAGGCGTCTGTTGTGACCGTTGTGGCGGCCATGTTGTGGAGAGTGCACTCAGAAAGGTGGCCTCCTTGGCAGGTAGGTTGAATTGGTTTGCTTCTCATCATTCTTTGACGTATTACTTTGTTTTATGTGTGCCATCCTCAAAAAGTGGATGCGCTTTCTTGGTAACACCAAACAGGACTGACCATTTTTTGTATCATGTTTTCGATGTGTTTAATCAAATCAGCCAAAGAAGAAGAAGAAGAGAGTGAGGATGCTCTGGTGGTCCAAGTATTATCCTTAAGTCAGGTGGTGAGAGACAACAGCGCAGAGTTCCTCCAACATGTGTATGGTTCTCACGTCGTCCGCACACTTTTGCATGTGCTGGCAGGCTGCCTGGGACCTCCCCACATCCCGTCACGTCCAGGTAAACACACACACACACACTTTTACGTACATTCTCTTTCTGTTATTGATTTATTTCTTTTTCACAAGCCGCAAAAGACCGCCATGTTTCTCCTCAGTTGATTGACTTTGAGATTCCTACATCTTTTTGGTATGAGCTCAAAAGCCTCACAGAGGCTTTGATGGGCAACGTTAAACGTAAGTTCACCATACTACATGCTGCAGAGTTCTTTGCGGAATTGATGGCTAGTGTCTTTTGTCTTGTGCTGTCTCTTGCTAGTAAGCATCACAAACTTGCAGTCCAGTGCGGTATTCCAGACCATGTTGACTGTATGTCACAGGAAACGGCCCAAACTTTGCAAGCGGCTAATCAAGGACATCATGGAATACTTGAAAAGTTGCCCCGCTGCTCCAGGAGTTAGGTCTGACTTGAAATGTATTTTTATAGCCACAGAACAGAAGCAGTTTCTCACTTTGCTTTGCTTTTGTTGTAGTCCGCTCCTGGTATTCCTGAAGGACCAGACTTCCAGTCGCCTTGTTGAGACCATTATTCAGCTGTCCTCCAAATCTCCTCTGCAAGACCTTTACAAAAATCACCTCAAGGGTCAGCTGGTTGAACTTGCACTCCATCCAATCGCCAACTTCCCTGTACAGAGACTGACTGCAGCGTCAGCCAAATTGAAACTGGTGGGTTTGGGAGAAAAAGTTGTCCAACAGCAAGGATGACTGATGTGTTTCTCTGTGGTTGAAGTTTCCGAAGTTATTCGACGAGTTAGTCCAAGGCGTGGAGGCCATCTTGGCTGCAGGTCACATGGGTGTGATTGTGCAGCTGGCAGAAAGCTGTGCAGAAGCTGAAGAGCGCCAAGCAGAATTGATGCAGTGTTTACTCACTGTAAGTTTTTTGTTCTCAAAGACTTATTTGGAACAAATATTCCTTTTTGCTAAATGGAATTGTGGCACCCTCAGGCATTCCACTGCGCAGAACCTGGCAGCCGCCACGTCCACTGCCTGCCTCTCTTTATGTCCCTGCTCACCTACGATGTGTACTACCACTCTGACACAGCAGAGGGCGGTATACAAACAGAGGTGAACTTCCAACATTTTTAGGTCTCAAGTGGAAAACCTGTGAATAACAGTACTATATAGTCCTTCAGGCATTTTTCTGTGGTATAAATGTTAGCAGGTTCCAATACGGCTTGTGTCGTCTAGGTCCCTCTGTCATCCATCTGCTATCACGGCTCCCGGCTGGTGCAGGCACTCGCCAAGTTCCAGGAACGCTCCATCCTCTTCGACAGTCTGCGCACACTAACCCCAGCGGACCTCTTGACACTAGCGTCCAACTCCTTTGGCAGCCACGTCCTCCAGGCGCTCATCACCACATGCAGCGACAAGGCAAGAGGCAAGATCCTCAAGAGGCTGGAGGTACGAGCACTTTGCCCGAATTGATCCCACTGTACACTTCTGGCGACAATTGGTAGCACCCTTGACTCGACTCTCTCTTAAAGTCTTTTGCTCGTCTCCAAACATTGTGAGCATTTCTTCTTCTTTTTTTCCATTTGCTCCCAGGGTCATTTTGGTCAAATGGCATGCTCCAAGGTGGGTAGTCGAGTACTGGAGGCCATATGGAGCAGTGCGTCTGTCAGTCATCGGCAAAGCATTGCAGACGAGCTTGGTAATATGATTCATGTCCAACCGTTTTTGGATTTACAGTATTTTCCGATGTTGCTGAACTTGTGTCCTTTCTCACTTACAGTGTCAAATGAACACCAGCTGAGGTCAGATCAGTTTGCTCGCCATGTGTGGGCCAAATTTGCTCTTTCCCACTTTTGCAACAGAATGAGAAACTGGATGGAGATTCAAACCGGTCAGTTAAACAAGCGCACACTATTCAGTGATATTCTTGACTGAAAAGGCTTTTATCATTGGTTTACTATTTGCCCTTCAATGATTCAAACATTTGAAAATAAAATCACTTCAATAAGGTTCATTACTTGTGTATGAATTAAAGTACAGAAAGAATCACAAGGAGTCCCTTATGGTCTGATTTTTCTTTTCTTGAATTCCATTGTTTTCCAAACCAATGGCATGAATACCAAAGCTTACAAATAATCCATGAATATTAATCAAACACACCACAAAGGAAAATTTCCCAGTTGAGCCAACAGCACAACAGTTCTTCTTTGCACATAAAAGTATCTCCGTCTCAACAAATGTTATTGCCAGTGAAGAAACGTCACTTCTCTCATCAATTATGGTTTGAATAAATATTTCAAGTATTTTTAATGACACAGTGCAGACAGATTTTTATGCCATCAGCAAAATTTGTATCACAAACATTAGCCTGACAACAGAAAATCAGTCAAGCATTTGACAAGTGTCAATATGAAAAGCTAACAGTCCCATCCCCATCCTCTGTTGTAGGACTTGTAAATGTACCAGTAGATGGTAATATTGCTTTGTGTAATTTTTGCACAATCTGAGATAAGACTGGATACTTGCACTTCCTGCCTTGCCCATTTATTTCAAGTGGAAATATGCAAATGTAGTAGTTGTAATGATGAAATCAATTACTATCGGATTCAAATAGAAAATCATTGCAAATCACCGATCACATAGTAACTAAAATGAAAGTGGTTTTTCTATTTGTTTTTCTTATTCTACATGCAGGTGAGGCAGGCACTCGAGTCCCTTCCCCCAGTGCAGCCATCTGTGAATATTTATTTAGAGGTGCAATTAATCCACAACTCATTGATTTAACCGATTTTTCAATTTTGGATAATCAAGTAATTGTTCAGAGACCTTTTTGAAAGTTCAAACTACTAGATCAATTAACCTTCACAACAAAGAAATGACGTTCCTAATCTGTTTTTGTCTTGTGGGTATTTCACATAGGAAACGAATTCAATTAAGCTCACTGTCAACATAATGAACATAATGTGCTGAATTGTCTCTAAGAGTGGCTACACAATGAATCATTGAATCCAACTAGATGATGATTGACCTTGAGCATTCCTAACCCTCCCTGAAGTGTGACTGGGCAGCCTCATCGGCATCTTCTCTTCTCTTTCACTGTTGTTGTCATTGCATTCAACAAGTGATGGGCTTTGGAGCCTCAGTCTAAAGCCATTATTGGTCTGTTTTTATTTTAAATGACACCCAGTTGAGTCTCGTTAGAAATGTCCCCCGGCACTTGGGGCTTTTCATCTCTTCTGTTACCAGATTCATTTGATAGCTGTCTCTCTCTCGTTGCTATGTAGGAAGCAAATGGCACGACACAATGACCTTTGACCAAACACAATGACCTAATGGAATCACCTTCATCACAATGAGACCTTTTCCCATCATATCTTTCTTATCTGTTATCTCTGCCCACCGTATTCTAGCATAGTCACCAACACTCCTCCAGCCACATCTCGGAAAAATTCTCATTGGTAAAGAGCACTGAAAATAGTCCTTCTTTGGTTCCAAGTGAGAAATGATTCCAAAAGAATTCCTTGGCCAACAATTGGCGCTTTTTGTCTATCTTCCCACATCCTAAAAAGTCCTTTTCATCCCCAGCAGTGAAATGACAGTGTATATGCCCACCCAATGAGTCAGAGACAAAGGAGGAGTGCTGTCACAGCGAGAGAGAGTGAACTGGTGTCACAAAATGAAATTGTATCTTATTGTTTGTGAAATCAAATCCAACCGAAAAAAAACCCAAAAACCCAGCCATTCTTTCTTGAGCTCTCATGATGTCGTATTCATCTACTGGTTGAAAAAGTAAAACAGGAGAAGCTCAACATTAATATATAGGACAATCGAGATAGCAAAGGACTCATGATCTCCTAGACAACAGTCTCCAAGCAACCATTCCTCCTCAAAGCATTTCTCTGACCTCCTCTCTCATTCTCTCTACCTCTCACTCACTTTTTTCCAACCTGTCTCTTTGCCAGTTTTTTCTTCCTCTCAAGAGTCCTCAAATGGAGCCAGCCCCTTGATAGTATGTCAACTCAAAATGGCAGCTTGTGATGTGGTTATGGATGTGGTTGACCCACCCACGTTTTACTGTTCAACAATTCTGACCTTCCAGGATGTAGTAGGGAAATTAAAAAGTGTCCCATACGGGAGCCCTTTGCTAGTTGGACCTCCAATTGCTCATGTCTATTTATCCTCATAGTTTTACAGACTGCCAGGAAAGGGATAGCTTCTCTAAGCGCTGACAGCTCCTCGACTATTTATGGAATGGGATTTGTATGTTTTTATGCTGGCTGTCAATTTCCATGAGGTCAGAGGAAGTTCACTGTTGGGAGAATCAACGAGAGTCTACTGTATGTCATAAGAGTTTTAAATGCTAACTCACAAGATGTGTTCGATTTGTCATCTTGGAATTATGTCTGACGCCACCATTTTTTTTATAAAGTTGAGTTGTCAATGAAAAACCTTTGCACTTGGCATTGGATAAAACGGACATTTTTCCCGCTTGGAAGCAAACAAATTGCTAATTTAACCAACTGTTGTGTCATCTAGTAAATCCAATTTATAAAGGAGAATGATTTCAAAAGAAAACACAATACCAACATTGGAATTTCAAACAAAAGTTTATTCTCAGTGGAGAGATGTGTGAGTGCTCAGCAGACTATGACAAACAAATAGGCCAATGCTAATAATAATGCCAGTGGATGGAAAGAGAAACATGAAAACATCAAACGTTCAGATTTGTTCTTTTTTTTCTTTCTTTTTTTTTTTCCCCTCGATGAACAAATTAAGTCACCTTTTTTACTCCTCTTCCTGCAGTAAAGGGTTCTCTGTACTGATTGCTTATGTTGCAATCATATGGCTTGAGCAACACGAAGAGGTGAACAATGACGAGAAACACCTTTTTCGGAAACCGAGGACGAAGAAAGGCATACAAATGTATCAATGTGAAATAAAGGGTCTTGCATTTGCAATGGTTTTGCTAGCTAGATTGTGCGTTACCTATTGGCCAGTGAGGTACAGTAAATCCATGAACCTACAGGGCCAGCCACCTACTGAGCATGCTATAAAATAGGATCCACAAAAAATGTTTACATTAGGTTTCTATCAGTCTACGTCATCAGTGCGTGCTACTTGATCGTGTGTCTATTTGTGACATCCATCAATCCGGCGTTCTGTCTCCTTCCGTCTGCATCTCCCATTAGGTCATATGAAGCATGTGCTATGTGGCCGTTTAATTCTATCCTTTATAGATCATTAAATGGGGTCAAAGTCGGGACAGTAGAAATCTTACATGTTAAAAATGAAAAAGAAAGTAATAATACAACATAAATAAAAAATACTGTAAAGACCCTGCACTCATGAAGAAAGGAACAAAAGTAATCACACCACTTATCTTCCGTCCCTTAAAATTTGCAAAATAATCATGCTTTGTAAAATACATGGTACTGCGGTGATCTTAATAATAATAAAAAGAAAATATAAGATTAAAAATGAAACCTCCTGAGGTGAAACATGAAATATGCTTGTACTTTGTTGTGTGATGGAGTGAACACCGATTATTGTTGGATCTTAACTCCAGTGATTAAACATATTTTGAGTCATTTACTATTCCTTCTTATTGTTAAACGATGGCAGTTTTGTTTCCTGTGTTGGTCTCTTTGTTTTTGTTTTCAGAGCTTATTCTTGATGTACTTTGACATTGCTCCTTTGTTTTCATCAGTACTCGAAATCAAATGGTTTATCTCCAAATGGACATGCAGAATGTGAGCTTCAAGCATGTACAATTGTGCCTTGTCCTACTTCTCCTCTTTCATTTGACATTCCATCCGTAGCATGTCTGATGTGTGTCCGCACGCACGCACAAGTGTTGGAGTGTGTGTTGAGCTTGTATGCATGTATTGGATGTCACAGTGCGCTGAGGTCGTGGCAGGAGCGCGATTTCTGCCGAAGGATCTTGCTGCCCCGGTGGCGACTCATCTCTCGGTAGCGTCCTCTGTCACGCTCTCGTCCATAGGAGCGTGGCACGAGCCCGGCCAGAAAGCGCTTGGCCCGGCTGGTCAAGCTTTCCCTGCGTCCTGAACCGGGGTCACCGTCTGCCCAGTTGGGTCCCACGCAGTCGCCCCTCGCAGCTCGAACGGCCGCCTCCAGCAGCTCGTTGGTGCCGTGTTCCAGCGAGGCTGACAGTTCCAGGTAGTGGCAGTCAAACATCATGGCGCTGGATTGGGCCTCTGGTGGTGACAAAAGAGGTTAGGGGCGGGGGGCTAATGCTACCATTGCCTGATGGGAGCTCAGCATCAGCTGTCATGCGATAGTGTTGGCTCGTGTGTCAACGATTCGTTAAAGAGAACGAATCTTTCAGTTCATATGACTTCAACCAGTAGGTGTCGAGAGAAAAGAAAGAACCACTCAGTGAAACACCACTTCTTTTATGCACGTTTTCTCCAAGCTTAACGGCTAACTATTGCATGAAGGGATGCGCCGTTATGCAACAACGGGGAGGTGATGCTTCTCTTTGGGTCATCTTGAACGTGTATGCATATATACGCCAAAATATTGTTATCCAATATATCTACTGCAATTTCACATTAGATTGCTGGTTTGAAATTTACTTTATTTGAATAAACATTAAAACCTGTGAAAACTTGTCTGGTGTTTTATTCCTTGTTTTTATTTTTTTGGGCATGAAAACAAAAATCTGACATTTGGTTAACTGCTTTATATGACAATATGTATATGTGTTTTACGTGTTGGTGTCCGCCAAAATAAAGAGCAAGCAGTCAAATACACATTCTTGACACGTACAAAAAATGCATCAAGTTATTAGGTACACTTGAAACTGGTAGTGTATCTAATGGAGTGTCCGTGTGACGTCACAGATGAACCAGCCAATCAGGAGGTGGGGGTGAGGGCGGGTGTGGCACTTTTCACTTTCAGTTCAGCTTTGGACATGATATTTCCCTAATAAAGTGGCCTGTTATTAGGTCCACTTGAAAATGGCGGTGTACCTAATGGAGTGTCCGTGTGATTCCCTCGTTAAGTGCACCTGCGTGAAAACTTTTAGCTCCTGCAGAACGTGAAAGTGGCTAAAAGTTTTCACGCAGGTGCGCTTAACGAGGGTCACTTGCAAAACATATTGGAACGCGGCCCCAAGAACTAGAGCTTGACACCTGTGACCTTTGACCATGATATTTCCCTAATAAAGTGGCCTGTTATTAGGTACACTTGAAAATGGCGGCGTACCTAATGGAGTGTCCGTGTGATTCCCTCGTTAAGTGCACCTGCGTGAAAACTTCTAGCTCCTGCAGAACGTGAAAGTGGCTAAAAGTTTTCACGCAGGTGCACTTAACGAGGGTAACTTGGAAAACATATTGGAACGCGGCCCCGAGGACTAGAGCTTGACACCTGTGACCTTTGACCATGATATTTCCCTAATAAAGTGGCCTGTTATTAGGTCCACTTGAAAATGGCGGTGTACCTAATGGAGTGTCCGTGTGATTCCCTCGTTAAGTGCACCTGCGTGAAAACTTTTAGCTCCTGCAGAACGTGAAAGTGGCTAAAAGTTTTCACGCAGGTGCGCTTAACGAGGGTCACTTGCAAAACATATTGGAACGCGGCCCCAAGAACTAGAGCTTGACACCTGTGACCTTTGACCATGATATTTCCCTAATAAAGTGGCCAGTTATTAGGTCCACTTGAAAATGGCGGTGTACCTAATGGAGTGTCCGTGTGATTCCCTCGTTAAGTGCACCTGCGTGAAAACTTTTAGCTCCTGCAGAACGTGAAAGTGGCTAAAAGTTTTCACGCAGGTGCGCTTAACGAGGGTAACTTGGAAAACATATTGGAACGCGGCCCCCGAGGACTAGAGCTTGACACCTGTGACCTTTGACCATGATATTTCCCTAATAAAGTGGCCTGTTATTAGGTACACTTGAAAATGGCGGTGTACCTAATGGAGTGTCCGTGTGATTCCCTCGTTAAGTGCACCTGCGTGAAAAGTTTTAGCTCCTGCAGAACGTGAAAGTGGCTAAAAGTTTTCACGCAGGTGCACTTAACGAGGGTAACTTGCAAAACATATTGGAACGCGGCCCCGAGGACTAGAGCTTGACACCTGTGACCTTTGACCATGATATTTCCCTAATAAAGTGGCCTGTTATTAGGTACACTTGAAAATGGCGGTGTACCTAATGGAGTGTCCGTGTGATTCCCTCGTTAAGTGCACCTGCGTGAAAAGTTTTAGCTCCTGCAGAACGTGAAAGTGGCTAAAAGTTTTCACGCAGGTGCACTTAACGAGGGTAACTTGCAAAACATATTGGAACGCGGCCCCGAGGACTAGAGCTTGACACCTGTGACCTTTGACCATGATATTTCCCTAATAAAGTGGCCTGTTATTAGGTCCACTTGAAAATGGCGGTGTACCTAATGGAGTGTCCGTGTGATTCCCTCGTTAAGTGCACCTGCGTGAAAACTTTTAGCTCCTGCAGAACGTGAAAGTGGCTAAAAGTTTTCACGCAGGTGCACTTAACGAGGGTCACTTGCAAAACATATTGGAACGCGGCCCCGAGAACTAGAGCTTGACACCTGTGACCTTTGACCATGATATTTCCCTAATAAAGTGGCCTGTTATTAGGTCCACTTGAAAATGGCGGTGTACCTAATGGAGTGTCCGTGTGATTCCCTCGTTAAGTGCACCTGCGTGAAAACTTTTAGCTCCTGCAGAACGTGAAAGTGGCTAAAAGTTTTCACGCAGGTGCACTTAACGAGGGTAACTTGCAAAACATATTGGAACGCGGCCCCAAGAACTAGAGCTTGACACCTGTGACCTTTGACCATGATATTTCCCTAATAAAGTGGCCTGTTATTAGGTACACTTGAAAATGGCGGTGTACCTAATGGAGTGTCCGTGTGATTCCCTCGTTAAGTGCACCTGCGTGAAAACTTTTAGCTCCTGCAGAACGTGAAAGTGGCTAAAAGTTTTCACGCAGGTGCACTTAACGAGGGTAACTTGCAAAACATATTGGAACGCGGCCCCGAGAACTAGAGCTTGACACCTGTGACCTTTGACCATGATATTTCCCTAATAAAGTGGCCTGTTATTAGGTCCACTTGAAAATGGCGGTGTACCTAATGGAGTGTCCGTGTGATTCCCTCGTTAAGTGCACCTGCGTGAAAAGTTTTAGCTCCTGCAGAACGTGAAAGTGGCTAAAAGTTTTCACGCAGGTGCGCTTAACGAGGGTAACTTGCAAAACATATTGGAACGCGGCCCCAAGAACTAGAGCTTGACACCTGTGACCTTTGACCATGGTATTTCCCTAATAAAGTGGCCAGTTATTAGGTCCACTTGAAAATGGCGGTGTACCTGATGGAGTGTCCGTGTGATTCCCTCGTTAAGTGCACCTGCGTGAAAACTTTTAGCTCCTGCAGAACGTGAAAGTGGCTAAAAGTTTTCACGCAGGTGCACTTAACGAGGGTAACTTGCAAAACATATTGGAACGCGGCCCCGAGGACTAGAGCTTGACACCTGTGACCTTTGACCATGATATTTCCCTAATAAAGTGGCCTGTTATTAGGTCCACTTGAAAATGGCGGTGTACCTAATGGAGTGTCCGTGTGATTCCCTCGTTAAGTGCACCTGCGTGAAAAGTTTTAGCTCCTGCAGAACGTGAAAGGAGCTAAAACTTTTCACGCAGGTGCGTTAACGAGGGAATCTTGGAAATCATGTTGGAACGCGGCCCTGTGACCTTTGACCATGATATTTCCCTAATAAAGTGGCCTGTTATTAGGTACACTTGAAAATGGCGGTGTACCTAATAGAGTGTCCGTGTGATTCCCAGCCAATCAGATAGTGGGGGTGAGGGCGGGTGTGGCACTTTTCACTTTCTTTAAGCTTTGACCATGATTTTTCCCTAATGAAGTGGCCTGTTATTAGGAACACCTGAAAATGGCGGTGTACCTAATAGTGTGTCCGAGTGACGTCACAGATCAAACAGCCAACCAGAAAGTGGGGGTGAGGGCGGGTCCAGACCCGCAAATAGGCCCATGATAAAATGTATTTTGGGTTCCACCGAGATTTGAACTCGGGTTGCTGGGGTGAGAGTGCAGAGCACAAACCACTTTACTATGGAACCCTCACTCATGGAACACGGAATGTACGTACACTTGATCGTTTATTGGAGCAGCTCAAGCAGACCAGAGACTTGTTGAACTCAAAGTCATCAGCATTAACTCTGCTACACTCGTGACTTGGATGCGTTTGCAGTTCAATTCTTCACCACACTGATGGAATAAAATCGAGAGTTTATTTGAATTCTACGCTCCTCACGTCTGCATGTGCGCTATAGTATGGGCGTCGTTGTTTCATTATCATCTTTAATGTTTACAGGCGCAAAGCATTAAATGTCGGTAATTACGCTGTAGGGCGACGTTGCAAATGTGTATCTTTTATGCAGTTTTGACCTTTTTGTTAACATGCACATTACATTTGAGGTCATTATTTATTCCTGTATACTATAAATAGTTTGAGATTGAAAGTGACAACCAAATTGGCTAAAATGGTCTGGAGCCACTTTTTCTTTCTTTTTATAAGCACTTAAAAAAAAAACATGCGCATTCTTCTCTGTTACAACTGGCTTACCTTAAAAGCATCCAACCATCACATGACAGCTGATGCTGAGCTCCCATCAGGCAATGGTAACATTAGACATGGGCGGGTCAGGTCAACGCGTAATTTAGTGTTGTTGGCTATATTTAACATGATCTGGTACTCTTGCCGTGTGTCACGATAGCATAGCGGGTAAAGCTCTGCCTAGCGTACATTTCTTATTTCTTTGCATCACGGGTTCAAATCCCGTTGATGACTTTTCTATTGTGTTTACTATTTTTGCAGCCAGTCGGAAATACAAACGAGACGTTTCATTCAGCGTTTTTATTGAGAATTTGAACAGTTTTGGAATCCAAGTCGCTGTGACGAATCTGCAGTCGCGAAACACAAAACTGCGCAACTCACCTTACAATAACAGTCGTAACTCGAGACGGGGAGCAAGCTAACGTGGTAGCAACTTGATATGTAACACCGGAAAGACTACGTGCGCCGCGGACGTCACACTAGATATATCAAATAAATGTAATATAAAAAAACAATTTTAACGAACCATCCGTGTCACTCCAAATCATTAAATCCACCGGAATTTTCATCCTCTGAGTCGAGAAAAAAAAAAAAAAACACAGCTGCCGATTCCGGACGTAGGTGCGCCGCTGACGTCAGCCTCGTTGTCAGTTGGCGGCTCCAATTATTCTACAGATCTACGTATATAACTATATTGTAGCGTTACCAAAGTAACATATATATATATATATATATATATATATATATATATGTGTGTGTGTGTGTGCACCACAAGTATAACAATAAAGAATAAATCTTAATCTCTGTTAAATATTGAAGCATTACAGCAGCTGTCAAACCTCAGCAGCATCACTTATTAGAGGGAAGGTAAATCCCAAACCTCATCGGCTGGGTTTAGTATCAACGAGAGCTGATTCAATTGAATTTGGTCTTATAAATAGTTGATAACGGCATTTGGGATTTATTGTTGGAGTGGAAAGTGAATATAGAAGGGAAGGAGGAGCCAAACATTGATGAGCTGAATAGAATAGTAGGAGGGGGTGGAGGAGAAGTGAAAAAGAAAGAAATCAAAAGAGGAAATACAAGGCTAAAGGGAGATGAAACTGGGGGTGGAGACAAGACAACTGAATAGAAGGGCACACAATGAAGGACGAGAGAAGACAGATAAAGTCGTGTTAACTGATTAAAAATGTCCCCTATGTTGGAAAGCGTATCTTTGGCAAGTGGAGGGAAAAAGGCAGGCATCCAGTTCAAGTCAAGTTTGACTCGTTTGAATCCAAGTTAGAGTCACAATGCTCCGAGTCCAAGTCAAGTCCACAAGGTCCGACCGAGTCCAAGGCCGAGTCTCGATTTTATGTTCATTAATCGTGTGTGCAGATAATGAACAAAAAGCATTTCCAAAACCAAATTATTGGTGGTCAGCCTCCGGGGAGAGACGAGATTGGTCACAGCGGAGCACCGAGTGGTGAGAGGCAGCTACAAAACAGCGTGGAACTCAAACTCAATAAAGGAACACCAACAGGGTTGGCTGTCCACCTTCATTCTGTGGCTAAAAACGCATTTTATAACCCTGCTGTTGGCTGACATATTTTGTTAAGCTTTATGTCAAGTTTCTTCTGAAGGAGTTTGTTCATTTTCAGTCATAAAAACATAGCTGGACTCAGTCGAATGGATTCAAAATATTTTGCAAGTGGAATGACTGAGTCCGAGACAAATGCCTAGGGGAACGAGTCGAGTCAGAAAGAACAAAAAGACGTGTCGAGTCCAGACGGCCCTGGGCCAGGCACAACAAACAAGAAATGAGTTGATGTTGACTCCATTTTAGAACGATGCTCTCGGCACCAGGTTGTACACGACAGTTGAAAGGCGTCAATTTAGAGCCGGGGTGAGACCCCGTGAGGACAGTGTTAATGGCAAGGCCCATTAATAATAAATCATATCACGCTTTTCTGTAGTATACTCAAAGCGCTCACAGTAGATGCATTATTGATACATTCACACATTCACACTCATGGTAAACTACGTCAGTGAACACAGCTGCCCTAGAAATTGCCCCACCAAAAATGTTCCTGGACAAAAAAAATTGACAGTGTGAATTGAAGAAATAAAATTGTAGCTTCGTACATACATAGAAAAGTTGTTGTTTGAAATCACAAGGTTTGGACAAGAAAGGAGACAGACAATGAGAATGAATGCCAACTAAGCCCATGAAGCCAAAGTACAAGTTAATCAAAGCCCATATCGAGTCAGTGATAAATGTGTGTGCGTGTGTGGCCATGCGCTAAGATGAGGGAGAGAGAAGGGACCAACGGTATGACCGAATAAAAGTGTCACTGTGCATGCCATAAATAGAGTTTATGACTTCAGCTCTTTTAGCCTGAGCAATAATTCCGTAAGGAAGATGTTTAAAATGTGTCACACTCACACATCAATACGGTAATACGTTGCCCTAAGACACAGGTGTCAAACTCAAGGCCCGGCCGGGGGCCAGATACGGCCCGCCACATCATTTTATGTGGCCCGCAAGGACAAATTGTGCATCAAAGTCGTGTGTCATTACTGGAATTGCAAATTGTCTTCACTTTTAATAATATCTTTTTTTTTTTTTTTAATATTTGACCAGTTTTTACTCGTCTGATTTGAAAACGAGTTATTTGTCAGTTTGTTTTGTAGCTTTTACTGTATATAATATGAGGTGCTCATATATTTATTTGGGTTGACAGTCATAATGGCCCTCCGAAAGAATGCGGCCCGCCAAAAAATGAGTTTGACACCCCTGCCCGAAGAGAACATAGAGAACATTCCTTGTCAGGTGCCAAGGGAATATAGAAAGAATATTTTCATATTGCTGACCTCATTCATGCTCCTAGGTTGTTTTTAGTTTCTAGTGGTGCAAAAATGCTGAGTACGGTAAAGCCATTTCTCATTATTCAAATCTAACGTTGCTCCACTGAAGTTACACTGACAAAGACCAACAGAAATGGGCACATTTTGCAACTCCAAGTGCTGTTGAGGTTTTAAAAATAAAAAAAATAAAAAGCCAAGCCAAGATTGATATGTTTAAAGACAAACACTTTCATGCCACTTGTTTTTTCCCCCCTACCAATCAGCGTTAGTAAATTGGTTGGAAAAACAAATGTGAACAAATCTTGTCTTGCGTCAATGAGAGATGCTGGTTTGTCAATACCAATATTGATTGGCCAGCATGTACATAGCCTGCCTGCCTCTCGCAGCTGATATAGGCTCAGCTGTGTACAGACAGATGTGCACATAGCCATGAAGACAAACATTCATAAATGAGGGAAATCATCTGGAAGGGGAAAAACAAATGAGTGGAGTGAATAGTGATGACATTTATTGTTGCACCTGCAGAAAGATATGTTTTTATTTCTCAATCAAATGAAAAGGAAGTGGAAGGCACTTTGTGCTTATCCTGGTCAAACGTCATTTGTTATTTTCTGTTTGGAAAAAAAACCCATACGCAACAGACTCGAAAAGGCTGGATCCCCTCTGAGGGAAACAATGCCAACTTTTAATTGAGTAATTAATTTGCCAAATTGATGAGCATTCAGAGAGGAGAAGATTAATTTTATAGATCAAATGAATGCTAATCGAATTGGGATTTGTCTCGTCAACAGAAATACATTGATTCGACTCATCCGTGATAAATCGCAAATCCCTAATTTGTCTTATTGTCTGGAGGAATGAAGTTTCATCTCGATACATCTCAAGAGAAAAAAACAACACGGAAATAACTAACCAAAGAGTAAAAAAGCAAAGAACAACGTGACAGCTATCTATCCCGTAATTGCTTGTGCCAGTGCTCCATCTGCTCATCTGTTCAGTGGAAGTGGTTTTTTTTTTTCTTTTTTCTCCAGAGCAGTCAAAGACGCCAGTGTAGGAAGATTGACGCTGTGCGTCTCCCTTCGAAACAGGAATTACGTTTGGGTAGAAAGAGAAATGGCAGAATTCTACTAGGCGAGCAAGGAAACGAGCGCCTTGTGTGTTAACAAGATTTACAGTGACGGGTCCATCCACCAAGCACTTGTAACAGCATCAATTAACCCAGCCAGGGTGGAATAAAGTACTACATAGAACAGGACTATCTAACTACTACCAAATAAAAGCAAATTTGTTTGACACATCTTTGAGTGACGGAAATGTCCATGTTTCAGTTTAGCGATAAAGATTTATTTACATTGTGATTTTGTAGAAATATGAAATGAAACAGGGCCAAACATCTCACATTCTGTCTCAGGTCTCAAACCAAATTAATGTCATACCAAAAAAAAGAAACAGCTGACTACAAATAGTCCACTTCTGACAACATACTAATTCATAAACTATTCTTTACAAACATGCATATGGGTTCATTCTTACTCATTTGCCTCACAATGAATACGCTTGTCAGTGGTCTTGATTTGAAAACTTAATATGGAGGGCAGATATTAAATGGCCACTTGATTTCCCCAAGAGCAATATAATTGCATCCCACTCAGTCTGGTGACTCGAAGTGTTAAAGACAGAGATGAAATAAAAGTTACTGGTAGATTTCATGAGTAACCAGCTGACTTGTTTATGGTCTCATTTCACAATGAGAGCTCTATTAAGGAACACCTCTGATGCGCACTTTATAGCATCGTTTCATTTAGACAAAGAGGTAATTGGGTTATAGTAATACAGGAGGGACGATGGCAGATAGGACAGACTTGTGTTTTTGGCAATTTTCAGTGAGAAAAAAAAAAGACTATATATATACTTTATGTGTTCCAGTTTCCTCTAATATCTGTATCTGTTGAACCCCCCAAAAAACATGTGCATTGTTGCTACATGTGGAGATAAACAAAGCATGAGGCGCCTGGATGAAGAGAGATAGCACACTAAGCCATGGCTGGATAATGGTCTTTTTGCGTTTGTGTGTAGGTAGACGCAAGAGATTCTATCTGCTGTACCTACCCTCGGTGCTGATTTCACGAGAGCGAACAAGGTCGCTCTTGTTGCCCACCAGGATGATTGGCGTGTGAGGCTGGGACTCCCTGAGGAGAAGACGGAGCTGCGCCGTGCGATGGAAGCTACGCCTGTCAGTCACGGAGAAGACCAGGATGCACACATCACACTGGAGAGTGGACAGGTCCTGTGAAGATGCAAGTTTGCATGATTAGCATGATGTAGGCCTACTATAAAGGGAATGTGGCAGATGGATATGAGCAGAATAGGACTTGGCTAAGATCTCATGAAAGCAATCAGCGTAATTGGAAATTTGCCCTTGACTTTATTGCTTCATTAGAACTTGGCCACTGGAAGGCGGTTCGTGGGTGGTGCTGAAGTTTGTCAAGGGGCAAAAGAAGTTTTGTTCAACTTGACGGCGTGCATGCATCACGCTCGCTTTTGGATCTCCTGACCCTTTTAGCAGCGAGCGCTAACATCCCGATGGGCTTCCCTGTCACTGAGGTTCAATTAGCCAGAATAGTTGGAGCAGAAACAACATCTTGGACTTGCTCAAGGCTATTTTTCTTGCTTTCCGGAACTCAATCGATGAGCTACTGAACGTAGGCGTGTATTAACGGGCCGTTTGCTCATGTTATTGTCTTGGAGCAGCAACACCAGGGGTCTTCTCATCATCATCATCATCATCATCGCACGTGGCGTACGCTCATACAAATTTTCAGCTCATCAAATTCGTTTGAACAGAATTGAACATGTTACTGGATGTGATATGACATCCTAGAGCGTTTTTTCACTTTATTTTGGTGTCTTCATGAATAGCAGGCATTACATGACTCATTCTCACCTCTGTCGACAAGGAATAGGAGATCAAGCTTGGTAATGCTTGGAGGATTTAGCCAGAACATCTATTTCTCTTCCTCAGAAGGGAAAATTCCTCTTTGACTTCAAATGATTGTCAAAGCATCATGGTCGATGCAAACGCATTTCCTTCCATTGATGGAAACCCGAGAGTAGACGCCATAAGGCAATGCCAGGCACAAAAATCATATTTCACATAACACATCATATTTCGTATCCTTTTCAAATGGTCGTAAAGACTTCCATATCTTCAATGGTACAAACGGAGCAGACTCACATCGAAAAACACAAACATTGGTCAAGGCTGAGCAATTCTAATTTGGGTCAGCATCAAATCTTACACCTGACACACTCATCGAGCCATCTGTTTTTTGTATGTACTTTTGCTCATTAGGGTCATGAGTGAGATGGAGCGTATCCCAGCTGACTTAGACGGACGGGGATTTAGACGGTGGACACCAGATAGTAATATTCACATTATTCTTATGAATAAAAATCCATTCACACACATATTCAGGGCAATTTAGAAAGGAAAACCCACACAGGCAAAATCCACAAACGAGGGCTTGATCCAAGTTTCAAACCCACTAGAGTCTAGTAGGTGTCAAACTCAAGGCTCGAGGGCCACATACGGCCCACCACATCATTTTATGTGGCCCGCAAAGACAAAATGTGCATCAACTTCATGTGTCAATACTAACGTTACAAATTGTCCATTTAAAAAAATAAATAAATATATTGCTGGCAGTATTTATCACCATTTATCATTTAAAAATATATAATATATAAAAATATATATAAAACTATAATATAGGAGTTGACAGTCATAATGGTCCTCCGAAGGAAACTATGACTAGGATGCGGCCCCCGACAAAAATGAGTTTGACACTCCTGCAGGCATACATGAGAAATGTTAACAATGAAAGCAAAATGTAAAAGCAGTCTGTCTTTGCTTACTGAACAAGTTTTTAAAAATAAACACCAACAAATAATAAAAATCCATCCTCCTTAGCGGAGAAAACGAAAGCTTTGGACTGCATTTTGACTGTCCAAGTGTGTAACTGCCCTTGGCCTACATCCGTAGTCCCCGAGGTAAATTCTTGCCCCCGAGAGAGCTCCTGACGCCTGAAAAATTCACCATCTTCCAAATGGCCAAGTAGTATCAGAGCAGACCCCGCAGCAGGATATTTGTGGGGAGTGTATTGGCAATCTGTTTGATGGAGTACAAGAAAGGACCTGAGGAGCAAAAGGGAGGGGAGGGATGGATGGATGGAGCCACCAGCCACCTGTCACAGTCTCAATGAGGGAGGAAGAGGAATGAAAACAAGCTAAGCTAAGCCAAGGGAACCACACACAGATGAAGCAGTGTGCATTTTCAATGGACAACTATAACCAAGGAGTTTGATGGAGCCTCTGTAGGAAGCCAAGTAAATGCAATCATAGGCAGAGGAACTTCAGACTGTGCCAACACTTGGCATTTTTTTTATCTTAATAAAGCACCTTTTCTCTGTTCACTAAGAGCAGGCCATCTGTCAGCGACCATGAAGAACCAGCTCACAGACAGGAAAAAAAACCCCCGTTACATTAAGAAACAGTGCGGGAATAAAAACGAGGCCACTCAAAGTGTATCGCACACTACCTGATTTTACTCTCTTATGAAGATGTATGATCCAAATTTTGATTGTTGAAATTAGAGTTCCCTATTGAATGTACTTTATGTAATAATTGTAAGGTTTCCTATTTTTTTTATTATCACATTCTTTACATATTCCCAGTACCTTCTGGTTAGCAATACAGCGGCTGCACTAAATTACTTCTATGAATAAATCATATTAAATTGCTGCTATGCCTTGAAATGCTGATTATTGGGCCATATTTTCCAAATGAACACATCAATTATTAGTAGTGGCCAAGACGAATTGTGCGAGTGTTTCATTGAAATATAGTTGAATAGAATATTTGAAGTTTCGAGATAGATTGATGTTTTGTTTGTTTTTTTTCGTTTTTTTTTTTTGTCATTGTGGAGAAATTGTTCTGGCCTTCCAATTTGAAGATAAATGAAAGGCTCACATTGGAGTCAGACAGGCCAATCTGTTCTATCAGTGTAGGATTTATTTACACTGTATTTATATTCTATAGTAGACCATATGGCTATAATAGACCATATTTAAAAAAATATGAATCTCTACTTGATATTCAGGAAAAACATCAATGTTGTCATTGTGAGAAATAAAAAGACTTTTTAAATGAGTGGTTACTCGAATATTTACATTTTTATAAGCTTGAAGGAAGAAGCTCTTGTCACTGCTCCCAGCTTCAAAGAAGACTATCAAATGTGAGAGAATCCTTTTCTTTCCAATCCAGGGTCAAATACAGTCTTGGAAATAATAGTGATCCACAGCAAAGTCCCAAGCACAGGACAATATATCAATTAGCTGACATCATTTGCATTCCACGTAATTCCACCATTTGACTAACTATTATTCAGCGACAATAATAATAATAATAATAATAAGAAAAATATCGATAATATGAAAAAGTAAAAAAAGCAAAAAAGTTGCGAGGGTGATAAAAGAGGTGAATTAAATTTACAAGGATGGAAACGCAGAAAAAGAAAGATCAGGAGTGAGAAGAAGCCCAACTGAAAAGAGGCTCATGCTGTATTCACACAGCTAAGATCTCATAATTGGATGACAAATCTTTGAGTTTATATCTTGTTCTTTTTCTCTGTCTTGTTTACTGCTGCATAGAAAACACCCCCCTGAGGGAGGATAATGCTCCAGGCCATCTGGCCTGCACTAAGTCATCACCTGCCCTCCCTCCCTCCCTCCCTCCCTCCCTCCCTCCCTCCCTGCAGGAGCAGTAAATCCCTACCACTATCAAAAAGGATGATTGACCTTTGGCTCGATTGTGGAAGGAGCTTCAAGTGGATTTCAATTCAATCTACCGTAATTTTCGGACTATAAGTCGCGTTTTTTTTTTCATAGTTTGGGTGGGGGGGCGACTTATACTCAGGAGCGATTTATATACATATATGGTTTTTTTTCACTTTTTTGGGCATTTTATGGCTGGTGCGACTTATACTCCGGTGCGACTTATAGTCCGAAAATTACGGTATTCATTTTCTATAGCGCATGTCCTGTTCCCGGTTCCCATTTTTTGCACATAGGGCAGCGTTGGTTCACCCTGGACTGGTCGCTAGTCATCGGCAGGGCATACATAGACAAACAATATTCACATTCGCACCAACGGACAAGTTATTGTCTCCAGTCGACCAGAATGTTGACCAGACTCAGAGTGCCCGCCCGCCCGCCCGGCCGGCCGGTCCCTATGGCAAAATAAATCCAACATGCAGAGGTTCCAACTCAGAAGCACTCAACTGTAAGGCAGATCTGTAAATCACTACTTAACCATGCTGACCCCATAATACAAGAAAACACCAGAGCTTTGAAGAAAGATAAAATATTTCATTAACAGTGTCAGTCGGGTCAAGCTGACTTAAGCTTAGTGCAAGGTATTACGGTTTTACCAGTTACGTATTAACATTTAAAGCATTAACATTTGGGATGGCAAAGAAAAAAAAGAAGAAAGGCCTTAAATAAATCTCCAATGTATCCCATTGGCTTTAAACAAATACTGTTCACTTTGCCTTATCTAAAATTAAATATTTTGTGACACCATTTAAACAACACACAAATGGTTGTTTGCAATTCATTTAAAAAAAAACCAACACCTTTTCATTACGCTTGCCAAACACTAATGACTTCATTTAAACAAAATGATTGATCAACAAGGTACATTTGAGCTTAAACGAATTGGACGGCAAAGCGCTTCAGTTTGACAGTCGATATCTTGATCTTCTCAACTTATACAGAACACCCAAGTGGAAAGATTCAACCTCCCATTTGAGACCAAGACAAAGAGATGAAGTGTAGTAGTTTCTGTGGATTAGGGGCAGAAACTGGCGAGTTCAAATCAAGTCAGATACAAAGATGCAAAGCAGGAAAAAGAAAACCATGCCCAAAGACTGCACTCCCTCGACATTTGAAATGCACAATTTGTTCCTGCCCCGAGTGGTAAAACAATGCTTCGTTTTTTTTCTTCTTTTACTTCCACCCAAAGAACAGAAAATGCACTGAAGCCGCAATTAACTCCCTCCAAATTCTGCCTTTACCCAATGTAATTGTCTTCATCGGAATGAACAGTCTGCTCCTTAAGGGTAGATAATTAGTTTTCTCCTCTTCTCTCCTGCTGCACATCAGCATTACTCAGGCTATCCCTTTTTAGTAGGCATAAATAAATATTGCAATTCGAATCCATCAAATAATAACGGAGGAATCTGAACACTGTACAACGATGGCAAATGATGATCATGCGAATGAGAGACAAACACAGTCCAGGACCCTTCTGGTCTTCAGTGACCTCAATTTCTTTACATAACTGGCTGCAAATGTTCTCTTTTGAAGAACGACATCACACCAATAAAGTTAATCTACTACATGCACGAGGACAAGATTGTCTGGCCGGGTCAAGGCCAGGCCTTGTTGTTCCTATTTTAGTCTCACGGATGGATGACTTATTTAAATCGGTCCCGCCTTGGTACGTCAACAAAACTCAAAGCAGCTCACGGTTCTGGCTGACCTCCAATGAAGTGATGCCAGCGTTGCTCATACATGCACACACGTGTGCCGTTAAGTTGTGTCATCCCACCAACTACGATTGGCTACAGTGCTGCCTTCATTTGGCAAGCGGTACTATCCAAGAAAGTAGTGGAAGGAACAATCACGGAGGGACAATCTGACAGCTTTCCATCTCTGTTTGCAGTTTACATGGCAAGAAAAGGTGCTGCTCACGCTGGCATGGGAGAAAATGACGCCCTACAATATAGTCAAGATTTGAATGATGAGCACGACTGAGCCAGCTTTGTATTGTGTGTGTTTGTGTAAACAAGAGCAAACGCGCACGTGTGTGTGTGGCTGTTGTTAGGTGACTTAGACGTCTCTATTTTTAATAATGACACAAAGTCGATGCAAAATTTGTCTTTACGGGCCACATAAAACGATGTGGTGGGCCGCATCTGGCCCCTGGACCTTGAGTTTGACACCTATGGGTTAGCACACATGGAGTTCACTCCCAGGCCTCTAGGGACTTTTCGGCATGCGGGTCGAGGCCACGTCATTTGTCGTGCAGCTGTGCAGTATCTACCTCACGCAGCCCTCTATTTGTGAATTGGGATTATACATGTGCACTGCTGCTCATCAAAATATATAAATAAATCAATAAACATGCGCTTGCATTGGTGGATTATTTAGGACACCATCCGGTCCTTGCCCGCCAACTGATTGAGGCTCTGGAGTCTGTCCATGCGTCCTGCTGGCCCCCGCCCGCGTCTGTCACTTGAGCCTTAATACCCTGGCCTTGAATTAACGCGCACAGAATAATGAATGGAATCAACACCCAGCAGAAAAAGGCCAGCGGAACCAAGCTGCAAAGTGTATCAGTTGATTTGGGGGAGGATAGCAACAAGAAGAAGGAATGTCAAAATAATTAGCGAGACGGACGGAAGGCAAAGCAAAGCCAGCGTGCTTTCAGTGGTGTTCTCAAAGCTGGATCATTTCAACTGAAGGGGAATCCCCTGAAGGCCAGAGTGGACATCTGGACAAGGATACATACGGATTTATCCATATCAATTGCTAATTAGATTATTAACTGGCATTGATACGTTCATGCTTTTTTATTTTTTCATCATTTCACTGGTCAATCTTTTTGCAAATCTTTGATGTCTTCCAGCTTTACACCAATGCTGGTTGGTTTGGTTCTTTTAACTCAAGCAGACTGTACACATACTAATCAAATAGATGTTGAATTTAGAATGTTAATAATCTTGCCAAGCACATCATGGAATCTGCCTCAGCATATTGACCTGATTTTAAATAGCTTAAAATGTGGTGTATTGTGCAAATGAGCAGTTTCCTTTTTTTACGTCGCTGTTAATTTGATTGTTCTTGTTAAATAAAGAACAAAGCACATTTTCAGTTGGGGAAAGCCAAAAGTGTTCCGACGGGTAGATGAAGATAAAAGTGTCCAACTGACCTGTTTCCAATTGTCAAAAATGATGATTTTGCTGTCCTCGTCGTCAACTGTGACTGAGTTCTCGTAGCCCTCACCTGCAAGCAAATATTCAAGCAAGCGGTGAATATCCGCCCAATGGTATGTCAACGTATAAAATAATAGCCAGCAAAACAAAGAATTTGAATTTGACTGAAATGTCTCATCTGCTATATGAAAACAATATTTTTCAGCCTGCATTCCCATTTCAGAAAATGCCAATCTTAGTCCAAACATAAAGAAGAAAACGTCCGATTCTAAATGTGGTGATGAGCAAGTGTGAATGTATTTGGAGTGAATATGCTATCAACAGAGTTTGTCACTCGGGCCAGAATCATGTGAGAACATCTCAACTGGGAGGTAGGTGCTGAGTGACATTAACCTTCTTTGCACAATACTGAAATTTGAGAAATTTGTTCGATCGTTATGTTGTTAGAGACATACATACATCCATGACATCCATTCTATTTTCAGGTTCAACCTTCTGCTGTCGGTCAGGCCACGTTTTAATTAGCAGAAAGTGCTAATCCACTCACAAAGCTGATATGGTGCTACAGCAGTCATCGCAAAGTGATAATCAAGTACAATTTGCCGTTTCTTTATGCTGCTCAGAGGACGACTGAGCGCTCCAGCTCAACACATTTGCGGAAGGCAAGCCAAATCAATAAAGACATCGATGAAGCTGAAATGTGTCCATTTATCAAGCTTCAGGTAAAAAATGCTTTATGCTTTGATTGTGAGCATTGTGCAAGTTGGTAGATGCCCTTCAGTGACAGTGATGAACGACTGGGACTAATAATTAACAATCCATTTGGACAACACAGTTCTATTGACTAAGTGAGGTCACTGGAGAAGGAGGTTCAGCATGTCTACCAGAATGGAAATTGAACACTAAATAATTTAGGCAGTGATATGTGCAAAATATATCTTACAGATTCATAGTCAGTTTCTGGGTACAAACTGGGTGAATGATTTCATATCCATGGAGATTGATTTTTTTTAGCAAATCCTTTCCAAATGTGATCTGAGGGAGAACATGTATGCAAAGTGATGTATGAGGCATTACCACAAGCTTGGGTCTCAGAGTCTACAGAGAGGGATCTGTCCGACTGGCCGGCCAGTGACAAGGCCAGCGATGACTTGCCGACGCCATTCTGTCCCAGTAGCACAATCTTCAGTGCCCCTCCGTGACTGTGGTAGGTGGACTGGGCTGCTGACGTTTGACTGAACGATTCATCACGAGGTAATGTGTCACTGATAGGCAATGTGGTAGCTTCCTCCAATCCCGGGATCCAATCGCAGTCCTCAGACACGGCTTCTTCTCTGCGCAGCTGGTGCTTGACAGGAAGGGGTGTGCTTCCTCGGCGGAGGGGGGGGGCCGTGCTCAGAAACATACTGTACTAGACAGGTACAGAAAAAAGGATGTAAGATGCCTTACTCACTTTATACAATCGACATTTGTGTGGTACCACGCGACTGTCCTCCAAAATGATATCATGAGTGGGAAAAATGCCAATATAAAAGTAGTATGTGACGCCGCTGCAGCTCAGGCAAAGGAGATGCTCATCAATATTAACGCAAAAAAAATCAATCTTTGTCATGCAGAACACCGAACTGTGTGTGAAACTGCATTTGCCTAGAATGTAAATATCATTTACTTATGCACTACAATATTGAATCAACGGCTGCCTTGTATTGGCTGTTAACTATTATTTAATACTGCATAACTTTTATTTTGTATTCTATTTATAGTGCATCTTAAAATATTAGGAACCGCATTGACACTGTGTTTAATTTATATTGCTTTCTAAAGTTAGATAATACAGTAACAGATACCGTAATTTTCGGACTATAAGTCGCACCGGAGTATAAGTCGCACCAGCCATAAAATGCCCAAAAAAGTGAAAAAAAAACATATATATGTATATAAGTCGCTCCTGAGTATAAGTCGCCCCCCCACCCAAACTATGAAAAAAACCGCGACTTATAGTCCGAAAATTACGGTATATTATATATCCACAGTATTGTGCAATATGGTGCTGTGCATTAAGTCATTCCACAGTTCTAGAATACGATTCATTTATTACACATGGAGAGGCTTACTCAGTTGCCTCAATTACGTTAATTGAAAGCGCTAATCAATTAAGCATGGCCTCCATTGTCAACAGGCTCAGGGGAGCCCTACGTGTAGGCGAAGGTAACCCTGACCGCAGACTGAGCCACTTGTCAGGGGTTAATCTGCTTCTCTCTGCAGGCTGGAGAGAAACTAGGCCAAACAACAGTGCGTGATGCAAATTTAATTCTCCAGCCAATGTTTTTGTGCTTCTGCTTTTACACAGCCAGCTGGATCTCTCCAAAAGGCAGCCATGTACTGCTTCGTATAATAAGTGCTAGGGAAAAAAGGCTTAACAAAACAGCATTTATTATCTTTATTTATTGTTATTGACGGTTTGATATCACAGTTGAACAGTTATATATGAGTACTTAAAATAAAAAAAATGAACAAATGAGTTCATCTTGAGATGCACACAATAAACAGTAGTTTAATTATCACCTTAAGACAATGTGCGTGTGCGCGCGCGCGCGCGGGTTACCGATAAAGAAGATGATTGAATCATTGATGGTATGTAATGGATGCAAAATAATAGGTTTCGCCTTACCTGGTCAGCAGCCATGGTTTGCAGGAATGATCTTTGGAGGAAACGCGTGCTGTAGTAGTTGCGGGACCGGACCAAGTCATCTGCTCTTAAATGCAGTCCCGATAAGACAAGCACATCGGCGGCGGCGGCGTCGTCGTCGTCATCGCACGGTGCAATAAAAAGACGCTCCACGTCTCATTTATCATGATGTCTTTCTTCCTACTACTGCGCGTAAAATCCGCTGGCGGAAGGAAAGGCGCGGCGCGGCGCCGCGCCGCCTGGAGACCGAGGTAGGGAAGCTTGGAGTAGGCAAGACAAGACAGCACCTGCTTCTCCACCGTATGGAATAGGATGATGGAAATGAGAGAAAGCCATCAGCAATCCATCACATCTTCTAGTTGACCTTTTTCATGTGTCCCAACGAGCAACGGCAAGCATGCATCCCTCCCCACCTCTGACAATACTCTCTACCTGTCTCCCCCTCCCTCCATCCCTCTCTCTATCTTCTCCACCTCCCTCCACCCATCTCTCCCTCCTTCTCTCTCTCTCTCTCTACCGGGAGAGGGAGCCAAAGTGATAGACAACGAGCCGGAGTAGCCCCAATTTAAGTGAAATTGATATTTTTTGGGTTGCAAATGTATTTCTCCTCTTTTAGCACGGCTTTTGTTCGTCACTCGTGGGCATTTTGGTGGACGGCTCTTGACATTTACCTCAATGATTGTTTTACTTTGAAACATTTGAATCATTTCTAATTCCAGTTAATTACAATATTTGTGTTTCCCCCTGAACAACAACAAGAGTTATTTCACCGTTTAAAACAGGATCCAATGAGAGCTATATTCTGCCTGTTTTATGTTTGTCCTTGCGGCAACACACTTCATTCAAATGATCATCATCATCAAGGGAAACGTGCAAATCATGTGCCAGTACATCGGCGTCATTCATTAGGGTGTCCATTGTGTGCTGCTGAAGATTATAACCTTCATAAGGTATTTCCAACCAAGACACACAAACCCTCCCTCCCATGAATCAAATGATCATCCATAATACATCTGAGTACAAATTCAAAAAGAAAAGGAAGACCACCAATTGGTGTTCATGCCTGGTTCTGGCACAGTATGCAAAGTCATTGAAAATATAGATATATTTAAATAAATTGAAATATACAATTTAAAGTGGCCTTTCTCCTGTATTTTCACTTCCCACTCCACACAGTACACTGTGAATGTTAATGCGAATGGTTGTCGGTCTCTAAATTGACCCTGTGACCTGCTACGATAAGCTTCAGCTGCACGCAACCCTGAATAAGAGAAGCGTGATGGAAAATTGATGGATGGGTGACCGACAATGACCCGATTCATGTGTGAATGTTCAGACTGACTTTCAGTGTGGCAGCTCTGTGACTGACTGACAGACTGATGAGTACCTAAGTATTACTACTAGTAGTACTATTTCTTGGCTGATATACCAATTTAATGGTACATCTCCCAAGGATGCTGACGTGAGTTAGCTTATTTGAATACAGCAGGTTTGCTGGAGGATGGATCGAGAGCAGTCAAATAATGAAGCAAAAGGAATTACCGCTATTTCACATTCAGATGAGATACAAAGACATTTCCATAACCTGCCCTGTCTGAACCATCACTTGAAAGTAGATAGGCGCCACTTGTTAAAAAGTCATTTCCCGTAGCCTTTGTCTGATTTGATTCTTATATTTAATACTCAGTCTGCTTTCAAATCTTCCAGTCTTACATTCTGGGACGGTCAATTGCTTTGCAGAGATAGCTTGGGGTCTGTCGCCTTTGTTTCTGCATTTGGCAGAGCATTACCAATAAAAAAAAAAAAAGAAATCAAGGTAACAAATTGGCATTGCATGCATCTTTTTAAGAATGGACTTTTTCTTTAGATTCTGGTATTTGGTAGAATCAATATATTGTTGAGTTAAGAATGCTTTTGGTTTAATATAGACGGACTTAACACTAATAATAATAGTAATAATGATTATAGTAACTCTAATGCATAGAAAGCCCTTGATTTTAAGTTTTACCGTCTTAACCCCGTGAATATTTTTTTAGAGTGATGTGACAGACAATGCAATGTCAGATAGGGGAGATGCATATACTACAAATGTATTCATGCTGCGTCCAAGTTATGTGTCTTTGTTGTATTTACACATTTTTTTTCTTTAACCATACCTCTGGGAAGGTTGTTTAAACATTGTATGGAGAGTTGTTTACTCTCGTGGCTCATGTAGAACAGAGGGGGGGGGGGGGGGGGGGGGGGGGGGGGGGGGTGCATCACTATAAGAGATCGGTGACCTTGATTTACAAATGATGTAGTACGTGTTTGTTCTGTGCAAATAAAAAATATGCTTGTATACATTGAGTTCTAAGGTCATTCCATCATTTCAGGTATGCTCTCAACTTAAAAGAGCTACTCAGATGTGTTGCTTAGTGAGTCTGGTATTTGTTTTTATGGCATGCAATGCATTTTCCAAATGGCCCTGTTACCTGTCAAACAACTGAATATTTTTTCCACATTTACTGCAGTAAGGCGAGGACTTAAGTGTTTGTAATCGTATTTATTTTCTTGCTGTGAATAGTTTGTCACATTGTCTGTTAACTTTGAATGACTCAGTAACAGGAGGCTGCCGGGGTTGCCAATGAGCGTAGGGAACGGGGCTGATTTGGGAACTGGGGTGACGCTGGCGGAAAAAGGAAGGCAGCAGAGCGCGGAGCTGACGCACGGCAGGCCGAGATAACAGAAAATAAAGTGGCGGGTTCCAGCACGGTGCGAGACATACTAACAATATGGCGGTCAAAGATGACACTTCCCAGAGCAGGGAGACATTTGTCTTTGTTTCCATACTCGGCCCAGGTGTTGTGACTAACAAATATGAAGGAGCCAAAAACACATGGGGAAATCTGGTGTGGGGAGAGGCTACAGAACTAATATGAGGAGACATGACATTAACAAACTCAAGTGCATAATAGGGCAACCAGCTCACCATAAATACGAGAGTTGAAGCAATTAGTAGAGCAGTCGCCTTTTTGTTCCGCCTGTGCGCAGCCAAAGACCCCCTGTAGCCATGGAGGTGCGAGATGATAAGGCCACAGTTGATGGCAATACAAAGGAGAGGCCCGACGTAATAGACGAGGAAAGCCGGGACCAGAAAAAACAGCCAGTCATCTCGGCCTACTGACCATGTGCAACCGCCGTTAAAGTCGATGTAGGTGACTTTGGGTAAAGCCATGGCTACTGAGACCAGCCAAATAGCCGCAACGACGGATAACCTGCGGAAGAGAATGGGAGAGCATTAAAGACAGGCTGCTTTTTTTTTGGTTCTCCATTAATGGATGTGTAAACTTGAGCAAAAACGTTGAATGCAAAATGGACCTATTTTTTATAGAAAGGTTTCAGTAGAACAGATGAATTTAGCTGAATTGAACTGGACTCAAATATTCGATGCTGAAAGTTAAATTGATGAGAAACAATTTCAGCAGCTTCTGATCAATTTGAACTGCAAGATACTTACACATAGGTCAAGTTCACAGGTCGTCTTGTCCCCGGGGCAACAATATGGTGGCGAAGCACAGACAAAGTAGCCAGGCTGAAAATTTCCACTCCCACGGTTACGGAAGTCATGAATCCCAGCAAAATGCAGCTGGCATCCCCGAGCTGCCAATCCTGGAAAGCAGCACTCAGAAGCACACAGGGCAAGGTGAGCAGAGCACCCATATCTGCCAGGCTTAGGTTCAGGAGCAGGACGGAGCTCGGCTTTGAGCGGCTCCGACGATTTTTGATCAGAACCAACCACAGGAGAAGGTGACCCACCAACCCCCAAAGGAGAGATACCAGGCTGACCAAGGGCAGCGCCACATTAAACGAGATGGTGGTGTTGGTTGAGACCACGTTGAAAAGGAGATTGACGATGGCGGGCATAATGGAGGTCAGGTGTGGGGAAGGAACCTTCTTCCTGTAAAAGAAGCAATCAATGAAAGATGGGTTAGAAGCTTAGAAGTCGAGGAAAGGAATGGGTTTTTGTGCAGCACAGGAAAGTAAGTCAAGCTTATCTAGCAATTTCAAAGAGAGGACTGACAAGAGTGCTTCACATAGTAATAGAACTGTGATACTTATATATACAGTAGAATGCAAAACACAACACTTGACAAAAAAGAAATGAATCAAAGCAAACGCAAATGTGTTTAACTGCTTTTGAAAAAAATGTTCACTGAAGACAGACACAGCTCAAAATCAGGGCTTCGACTTGAGTTCAAACCAGGATTGGTTTTACATGTTTATTTCGACGTCTCCCAAAAACACAAAACTGCTTAAACAATCCCAATCGATCCCGTCGATCAACTCCCATTTCTTACTTTGACACGGATTACCACAGCTACAGATGGGAAAATGAAGCTTCAAATTTGCTTCATGAACCAGTTGTATTTTTTGGGCGCCTGTACAACTGGCACAGTTGATTTAAGTAAAGGGATTTGAGAAGTGGTAGGTCAGAGGGCTTTCAGACCCATGTTGTGCACAGGATGCCATCTGGGGGAGTCCAAAAGTACAACAACTGGTTCATGAAGCAAATTTGAAGCTTCGTTTTCCCATCAGTCATTCTTTCGTGCAGTCATGCAATTGTGGCATCAACTCATGTTTTTCTTCTCTGGGATTTTCGTTTAGTTATTCAAAAACAAAAACATGTGGAAAAATAAGCTTTTATGTGCTTCCTGAGCCGGCTCACTGACGTTTGAAAGATTTTTTTTCAGAAATGTAGGAGCAAACTTAGTGACCCATATGAAGGTTGAAACAGCTTGGGAGAGATAGCAAAAGATAAACTAGCATAATAGGCAACAAATATAAGCGTCATGCAAACAAGCCCGATCAAATTCCAAGAGCCACACCGATTTTTTGGAAAACTCATCTCATACATTATTCATGCCGATAATAGTTACACTATCGAAATCACCTGTGCTCAGTCGGCAATGACTGACAGGCCTGATGATTCAGATGTGACGGTCTAGCCGCAACTCCTTCCCCTCTCAGGAGACAAGCAAACCCTTGGAGACATGAACAACTGGGACTGCATCACCGCACAAACAAGGTAGTTCACCTCAATGGGAACCTTTCAAAGACAGCGGCGGGGGAGCTTGTCAATATGCACAGACAAGAAATGGAAGGGTGAACAGTTACTAAAGAGCAGCATCATCCCCTTCTAGTCAAGTCAAAGAGCCTAAAACCTCCAAATGTAAGTGAAAGTTGCTGAGTAGGTGCTGCCTCATCTTTATCCGAGCACAGTCCGGCCTGCCATAACCTTTTCCCCATGAGTCAAGTAAATAAACAAGCCTGCACGACTCATTTGTTACTCATGTTACCACGGGCTTGATGCATCCAGAGGCAACACATAGTGAATGAGATGGAACATCTCTCATGTCTTATCATCACGTTGCTTTGGGATGTTGTGAAGTAGATTAGAAATGCTGTGCATAATGTGTTTTGATTTGGTCGGATTAGTACCATACTAGCATTTCTATTAGCACCATAGGTTTGCTCGCAACTGATCTAAATGTTAAAATGATGAGCGCATTACTCCCACTTGTCCAAATCTGATCAAGTATGTCTGTGTGTGTGTGTGTGGCACAGATGGACAAGCAAAATGAACAAACCTTTGTTTTGTTCTTTACCCATCTGTGCCTGTCCTGCAGCCACTCATTAAAGCCCAAACTCCCCGTTTCATCATGTACCTTTCATTTTATGCATGTGGACTTGGCAAAAGTCAGCAAGGCAGATTCACAGGAAGAAGAAAGAAAAAAAAAAGCAAGCAAATTAGCCAACTGGCTCTGGATTTTCCAAATTGGAATCTGCACATTAATATTTCTGCTGGTCCATCACTCCACATTACTGAGTCAGTGAAATATAACCAGTGTGATTAAATGTGCAATTATAATTATTGAGGGCAATATTATGCTCCATGTGCTGTATTTTAAATACTAATATAAAAATGTCATTATTGACTGTTGCGAAACGAATCAAGAGTAGGTAAATGTTTCAAGCCCTTTTGCTTGTCTTACACACTGCAAGTTGATAAAAAAAAAAAAAGAAGTCTTTTTTTAGTTTTCAAATGCTTATTTCGGTCAATTTCCTGAAACACAGTTGTTTGTTTTGTTTTCAGAAACTGAAGTGATGAATAATATGCGGGTAAACATGACAGCAAAAAAAGAAAGAAAAAAAGAGTGGGTTCAATATTCAAGTACTGGGTATTTTATTTTTTAAATTTCATTTGAATAAGCCTAAAGTTTTGTGCGCTTAAAAACTTTTGTATTAAACTAGTCCATTTTGCCTTATACTTTTCACATTACATAAAAAATAGAACAATAAAAAGTCCATCTCCACACAAGCCACACCAAACTGTCATCTGGGGTGAAAGACTCTTGATGAATTTTTTTCATTACATTGCAGAAAAGTCTATGGTTAATTTTAAGGCCTGTCACCTGGAACACAGACACGAAAGAAAAAAAGTGAGCATGAGTCCAAAGGCTGAGTTAAATTTAGACACAGAAGCCTCTGGCTGAACTAATTTGCAGTTCGTGTCTCAAAGTAACTCATGCTTGTAATTCATTTTAACAAACGTTGTACAGGGCAATACAAAATAAAATAAAAAAAGTATAAGTATATGCAAATAATAATAATAAAAAATAGGATTTAAAATTGTGGCTTTTAAAATGTTGGTCCAGGGAGATTGAAAAAGTGCGCCTCACTTACCGTGCACGGCAATCTGCTCCCAGGAACAGCCATGGGTGAAGAGAGGAAAACCTGTGCTCCTCCTCTTTGCTTAACTTCACTGGCTTAACCATTTTTTATTCCATGCCCATTCAAATTTAGATTCCACTGACACATATTTCATCGTAATTCTAAGCCGCATCCTTAAGGAATTGTTTTGAATTTATACTTGTTTGGCATGTAATGGCAACATAGCTCAGGAGGTTGAGTTGCTGTCTGGTAATTAGATGCTCAAATTGATTTTCTTCCACAGAGGGCACAATAAAACAAGATAAACAAGACACTGCAATCTTCAGCTTTCACCTGCTGTGTAGCTTCTTCTTTCTCTTTGAAGTATTTTAATACTTGTGGACACTAACAGGTTTAGTTAGAGAAAACAGTGCAAATAAAACTGATGGTAAAGATGATAGCAAATGCACCAGTCATTTTATACTCAACAAAAAATCATTTGTCTTTGAAGTTGCTCACAACTTTGGAATCTTGCTTTGTATTATCTTTTTCGATTATTCCTTTAAAGGATATCTATCCCCTCGAGATGCATTATCTAATTTTTAAGGGACAATAAATATAATATAACAAACAATATAATACCATTTATTTAAATTTATTTTATTATAATATGATAAAATAAATATTAAATAACAAAATAGAAGATAAAAATTAAAATAAATCTGCCGACATAATACAAACAACATTCAAACACAAACACACTTACCGTAATTTTCGGACTATAAGTCGCGGTTTTTTTCATAGTTTGGGTGGGGGGGGCGACTTATACTCAGGAGCGACTTATATACATATATATGTTTTTTTTCACTTTTTTGGGCATTTTATGGCTGGTGCGACTTATACTCCGGTGCGACTTATACTCCGAAAATTACGGTACATGCAATCACTCAGGCTTATTGCTGCCCTAAGCCTGGCCTCCTTCCATCTGCAATATTTTTCAACATACATTTAGAACAACAATACATACATCAAACATACACAGCTTCAAGGCCCAAGAAGCACCGCAAGCAAATAGAGTATGTCCAGATTAAATGAGTCCAGCAGAAAGTATCAATCAAAAACAAGAGGTGGATGTTTGACAGTGAATAAATAGAGATGCTTTGGAAGAGAAAAGTGGTTATTGATCAAATAGAATGAGCGAGGTGATTCCGCTCATGAAAGAACGGTGAGTCGTGCTCTGTCAAACATGGTGCAAATGAATATTTTTTAATGTGGGCTAACCTTTTCACCCCTAACTTATCTCTGAAAAGAGTAAATGGAGGTTGTCGCCGATGTGTACGACCCACAGCTGAGATTGGTTCCAGCTTACCCGCAACCCTGATGAGCAGGAAAGCAAATGAATGGATGGATGGATGGATGCTTCATGCCATACACAATCAGTCGCCATGACCTTACCAAGCCATTCGACCATGAATAGGAGCAAATTCGTGCAGTCAAATGCCAAAGCGTGGGGGGAAAAAAACGAAAAAAACGAGAAGGTCCCGAGGCTGTTATAGCAGAAAATCACCACCTTTTTTTCCCCCCGCCTAAACAATTATGACAAAGTTGCATCTTCATTATATAACCTTCGTCTCTGCTTTTAGCCACCTCAGTCAGTCAGCCATCCATCCATCCGGATGGCTATGTGTTGTCTGCAAAATGTCTCATCTATCACACCCACTCAATCTCACTCTGACTCAGCTTCAGGCTCCACAACCTCACGATCACCGCTCAATCTTAGCACGCCCCCTCACATAGAAAAAGACAAAAAAGTGAATAGATAGCTTTTATGAATCGCAAAGGAGGAAATAAAACACATCTGCTCCGAGCGGGACCCAGAATGGAGCCGGAGGAAACTTGTCAAGTGTGTGCCGCTCGCTTGCGTCTCCTATTCCTTCCCTTTTAAAGGCTGAATACAAGAAAATAAGCTCTGCCTGGAAAAAAAAAAAGATAGTTTTCTGGTTCATTGCTTCAGTTGAAGATATAGAAGCAGCTTATATGAGACGAGAGCCGCAGCAAAGTTCAAATCTTCGCCTCAAATAAACTTGACAGCCGTAAAATGACACAATCTTATGTTTTGATCTGAGAACTGTTTATTTTGCCTTTACAAAAACAATAATGTTTTTTTTACTGAAGCTTTTTAAATAATAAATGAGCGCCATCAGACATTTAACAAAGAGCCCTCAATATGATGTCTCCTCAGCAATAACAACTTTTATACTCACTTCTCTAATTGTGTCACTCAAACTGAGCACATTGCATTTTATTTTATTTTAAAGCTCATCCGCTTTTCACTTCTTTTTTTAAAATCATGAATTCTGCATCAGTCCTCAAAACACTCCATGCTGTTTCCTTGGCAACTTGGGACTTTCTGCCTCTCAATTTAGTATAAATTGTTCTTTGTAACGTTACAAATAAAAACGTTATTTGACATATCATTTCAGCATTAGTTTGCGTAAAAGCGCATCAAGTGACGTTCAGAACCACAAAACATTCTAGAAAAGGGCCATTGCATGCTACATTTTAAACATTGTATGTTTGCAGTCGCAATGTGACTCAACGTGTCAAAGTCCAAAGTGTTATTTATTTCTACAAGCCACTAATGCTTCAGTCAATGCCATAATAGCAAATAAACGCTAGTCACAAAAATAGCATCATGTCCAAGATCGTAATTACTGCCAGCATTGTGCAGGAACCTTAATCACCAATCCATCTCCATTGGCAACCCAAATAACACAGACAAAGGCACGCCACGAAATGCGACAGCGTGTCATTTGTCCAATTCATTGAATGCTTTGTTTGCTTCACTGTCACTTGCAGTCCAGCAGATGCACCAATATATATTAAATATATCTTTTTTTTCAACTGATGCCGAATCATGACAGATGGACTAAAAGATATTTAGGCCATTCCACACAAAGAGCATTATCCGGCTTAAACGTGCCGTCTTCCAAATGTGCAGTGTCTGTTAGATAAGAGGACCTGGCAAGTAATCGCTGGTCACTTTACAAGTCCAAAATATTTTGTGGCTTCTGGTCTTTTTTTTTTTGGCTGTGCTAGATATCTGAATTGGCTCAGAGTATTGAGGTCGCTTACGACTGGCCTTGTGCGGGGACGCCCTGAAGGTTAACATTGTGGGCCCTCTCTGGAATAATTGCAGCCTTCTACAAATTGTCAAAGTGTCCTTGAGCAAGACACCTTTGGAGCACTCATAACAGCTAACGGCATCATTGAGTTGTCGTTCTATGTAAATCCACATCATCCTTTATTCTAAGGAGTCTCCAACGGCGTTACTCCACGACAAGCAAGATTGAATTCATAATTATTTCTTAACATTCCAAGTAAAACTGTGCTTTTTCCTCTCACTCTCAGTGGGAACAGTGTTGTGCGTGCAAGCTCATATCAAGTCATTAGCACCCCTCCACTGTTGACACAGCAGTCAAGTGGCTTACTGCTGACCCATCTGCCAGTGCTGTGCACACAAAATATACACATCAGTATGCATCCACAGGCGACAGAGCACACGCTTCTACAAGTGGAGACATGGTGCAAGAGATAAGGCAAGCGTGCGTGCGTGCACTTGTATA
Organism: Syngnathus acus; assembly: GCF_901709675.1. Classification (NCBI taxonomy): domain Eukaryota; kingdom Metazoa; phylum Chordata; class Actinopteri; order Syngnathiformes; family Syngnathidae; genus Syngnathus; species Syngnathus acus. The sequence goes on along the minus strand of NC_051102.1, from coordinate 10,752,911 downwards.
CGTCAGGATGAATTTTTCAGGAAATGAGCATGCACATGAAATAACGGTGTACTGTGATAAAACAGGGCATATGGTGTTCTGTTAAGTGTGTGTGTGTGTGGGGGGGGATGGGATCAGTGATTATTCTAAACCTGCAGCATCTCTCACCTTTATGTACTCATGACAACGCGAGTGATCAGGTTACAAGCCTCAAGTTGTCATTCTTTGTAAAAGCTGATGGGCGTTCCAAAACCTGACTTATCTGTTTACAAGGCAACCCTGGAAACATCCAACAGGGCCTCACTTCCCCACTTGACATGCAAAACGACAGCAATAATTAATAGGCACACAATTAAGCAATCATCTCGCTCATTAGTAAATCTCCTCGAGATCCGCTGGCCCCGCTCTCCCAAGGCAACCACCTTCCAATGAGCTCAGCTGCGGATACAGAGCACAATGGTCATGCATAGTCATGCATGGTCATGCATAGTCATTTATTACAGAAATGTATGAAGCATTGAGACTCTGCTGCCCTCTGCTGTTCTGAATAGCCTCAAACAACCATGCACAGACGTACGCTTGCACGCTCGCACGCACGCACGCACGCACGCTTTAGGACATACTAATGAGATCGTAAGCGTTCAATGATTCAAATGCAAATGAAGCATGAGAATCCTCGTGTGTGTGTAAAGTCTTTATTTATTCTGATGAACAGAAACATCTTTAGAAAAAATACACATTTGCCTTCTGGTAAGATCAGATTCAAAGGCTGACTGATCTAAAAGATTTCATCGCTTCAAAGAGATGGCTGGGATTGTTAGTGCATTAAAAACATTTCGCAATCATTTGCATACAGTAGCACATCTTGATCACATGTAAGAAATTATCAAATGATCACAAAAAAGAAAAAGCAGGATTGTTCACCGGTAGATTTGCCACAAAGTGCGTGCCGATTTATATTAAATATGTCAATCTCCATTTGAATAAATACAGTACAAACCTTTTTTTCGAGACGATTGTCTGTGAAGAACAAGCAGGGCACACGAATACAGGATCCTTTCAAATCATTGAGCTTTAGTGCATAAAAGAACAGTTGCAGCAAATATGGGAGACGTGGAGCTGTTCTGTTGTATGAAAGGTGCATTTAAAATGCCACTTAACGAGTGCAACCGCCTTCAACTAAAAACCATACAATGCATGCACACTCTGCAACAGATCAAAACAATTGTCAGTGCCATTTAAAAAGTCGTTTCACTCCAGTCCTCACTCGTCCACCTTTGTTTTCCATGCAAATCTTGCCTGGTCCTTGTGTGACGTCATAAAGCATCGTTGTTACCGTGGGGGGGACTTTCGTAGCCTAGAAAGCAAATCAAATGTCAGTGGGAGGGAGTTGAATTTGGGGTCAAAATGTCATTGGATTTCAAAATGCATCAAATTAGTTTTTGTAGCGGTTTCTACTTTTCAATTTAATATAAAGGGAGGGGGGGCAGTAACAAAAATCTTGCAATATTTCATCTCCGTGTTATAAGTGTGTCGACAACAAGCAAGAAACATGATTTGCCTGAACGGGCCACATAAGAAAATGTTGTGGGCCAGATCTGGCCCCCAGGCCTTGGGTTTGTCACATGTGATCAAAACAGACCACAAATGGGAATTGTAGAGGGCAGCCCAATTTTCTTTTTCTTTGATTTGAGTTTTCTTTCTTTTCAACTGAAAGAAGGGTTTTATGTTCGTCCATTTTGCATCGCCAAACAAACGTAAATGTAATATTCCGTTCCCAGTACAAAGTGGGGGCTCGACCACAAACATCGCCCGACAGAAAACGGAACTTGATAGAGCATCGCTTCGGATGTTCCACACATTCTTTAATAACAGCTTTGATGGCACCCTTTGCGGCATGTCGACTCTCATCATTCTCTAATTAATGCTAATTGAGTTCCCTGCAGCATTTGCATGCGTACGTTCAGATTCCTGGCAGAGATCATTTGCAATACTTTTGCCTGATAATTTTACTGCGGAGGGCTTTTCATCTTCTCGGGCTGACAGCTTAGCGATGGCAAATCATCAAAGCATGCCTGCCACTGCAGCAGTGAAACCGTTATATAGGAATCACTCACTCCAATGGTAAATCATAAAGAAAACGTTTTTGTGGCACGAGCAACTTTTTATTGCCACATACATTACACTTGGTCCTAGCGGGGTAGTCCAAAGATCTGTTTCTGTTCTGGGGGAAATGAATTTGGTTCACAGGGAGTCTGGGATCTGAAAACCTCTCTGGGTCAGAGTGACTACCCCGCTCCATGCCTGACGGGAAATGACATGGTACAGACAGAATGGGACACAGCCAACATGCTTTATAAATGTGGGAGTTAAAAAAAAACCAAAAAAAAAAACCGCATAACATGCACAATCACCAAGATGCAGTAACTTAAAGTGTTGATACCTGTGTCAAATGAGGTGGACTTTCTCGTGCCATGTGATGGGGCTGGAAATCCATTGCGCTCTTCATTTTGACCTAATACGCGTGACAATTCTTATGATCAAGAAATTCATGCAGTGTTGAAAATGAAAAAAAGAGCTTTTCGTCTGGAGACAAATTCACCGCAAAATGAAATGGTCATTGGGCCAGGTATGTGCCAATAGCAAAATGCACAGACAATCAAGCTCCAGCTAAATGTTTCATTTTGATTTCATAGAAAACCTGCAGTAAGAAAACTACTGCATAACATAAAAGACAAAAACATTTGTGAGGCAATTTGACCTAATGCAAAAAGCCTGAGGAAAGCAGCAGGAAGCTGGTGTCTATTTGGCTATGTATCATTTTGGGAGCAGCTTCTAACCACAAAATGGGGCTTTAATAAGACAATTGCTTGCCTGAATGGGCTGGAATAGCTTTTAGATCAACATGACGATTAAGTGTGCTAAGTACTTGTAATTATATTCATCTGATTTGGATTTAGTTTTCTTTCATGACCACAATTCACAGCCTATCTACACAAATGTAACCATGGCCATTAATAAAAGATAATCAGTAGTTTAACTAGTATGTGGAATGCTATATTTATGAAACACTTTTTATACCTTCAGCAAGAACACTTTCTGCATCGGAATCCATTCCAAGCTTGGCAGTTGCCGGCGGGCTTTTCCACTCTCGACTGGTGACTTCTTGGTGAGTGACAGACTCACTCCTTTGGGCATCACTTCCTTCTTGACTGACGGCTGAGATTTTGGAAGAGATCTTGGCGCTTTCCGGGGAGGCTTTGTCTCTTGCAATTTCAAGAGTAGGCTGAATGTGGGATTAAATGTTTGGTGGAATGATTTAAATTGGAATTGGAGGAACATAAAAAAAAAAGTAAACACGCACCTTGACAGGAATGAGGGGACGCTGCCCCTCGGGTCCTCGCGTCTTCTCTTTTTCCTCACGTTTCCTTTCATTCCGCTCTTCTTGTACTTCCAACCTTCCTGCCTCTGCTGGAAAACAAAACAGCTCTCACAAAGAAAGTACAACACAGCGGTTTGGCACACGTTAAGAAATAAAGTCAATTGTTGAATCAATTCTACAAGTTGTAGTAAAAAAAAAAAAAAAAAAAAAATCTAATTTAAATACTTGAAGAAAAAAAAAAAACCAACAACTCTCAATATTTCTTTTTGAGTATTTACATTCAACATCGATGTCAAACATCAAAACGACAGACGACCTACTTTCACAGAGCACATAAGCAGCAGATACAGTACCTAAAGTCTCCTGAAGGTGTCTCTGCCTCATGATGGCAATACTTGGCTTGGCGTTCTGCGGCGGCGGCTCAGGCCTCACTCTTGTACCTTTGTCGCTCCGTTGAGCGTCCTCGTCCGAGTCAGTCCGCAATCCAGTCAGAGGTACGATCCTCTCCTGTCTGCCCGTCTCCAGCTGCCTTTCTGCTTGCTGCTTGGCCGCCGCCTCGTGTGCATTCGTGTGATTGTCTGTCGGTGCCTCAGAGATGCCCGTCGACCTGTCATTAACTTCCTCCGTGGCTTTGGTGTCACAGGTGCTGCTGGCATCCGATTCCTCAATGTCAGCACCGATGCAGCTGTACACCATACTAACCAGATCTGTGGACTAACCCAAAAGATGAAGACAGATTAGACCACCAGTGGTGGAAAGCAACAAATTCACTCCATAAATGTATGGAAAAGCGTCCTTGGAAAGAGCTACTGTACCTGTCTCTGAACGAGGCAGGAGGGGCTGGCAGGCCTCAAGCTTTGCACAGGAATACCTTGTCCGACCTGAGGTGAGGGGACGGTCCCGTTTGCTCCATGCGCAGAATTATCAGCTCTCCCGGCATCCTTTGGGTGCTGAATCATGGAGTAGACGTTCTCTGACGTGCTGCTGCAACAGACAGGAAAAGCAGTTCGACTGAATTAATCATCAAAGTATTCGTACCTTTTCAAGAGATTCTCCTCATTTCCATTATTAGTCTATATCATTTATTATTCTGAATTATCTTGCCACAGATGACGAGCCTCCCTGCCGTATTTCTGTCCGATTTTCTGCCACATTACGCAACTCAAATGTCCTAAGAGCTATCGAAGCGAAACAGGGAAAAGTATTTCGTAAAGTATTTATGGAGGCACAAAATAACATGCAAGCTGTGCTATGGAGTGATTTTTGCATTCAGTCATGCCTTGCGCAGTGTCGCCCTTACTCTAAATCCTGGTTTGATATGGTGGAGTTGCGGTTCTTGCGGAAACCAGAGAAAATGGACAACACGCTGCGTCTTTTTTTCCTCCTTAGTGACTGGGCCTGATGGATGGATGACAGTTGACTGAAAGAGGACGAGACAAAAGTCAAAGTCTGCTTTATTGTCAAACATACAAGGGGTCATTTACAATGTGTTACCTTGCTCATTGAAACAAAAGGGATCCATCAAGTGGAATTGACGGAACACAAATGTACCGCGGCACACAATCACTCATCCACTTGCCCCGAACTTGAAGCATTGCAGGCGTAATAAAGTTCATGACCTGTCAGCAACCAGCGGTGGGAGCAATCATTTCAAACCCAATTGCCTTAGAGCAGGGGTGTCAAACTTTTTTTTTTCCATTGTAATCATTTCCTCGGGAGGGCCATTCTGACTGTCAACGCCTTATATTACATCCAGTAAGTCAACAAACTGATGAATAACTAGTTTTGAAATCCTTTTATTTCTAGGATACATTTGGAATGACTTCACGCACACACAGAAAAAAATGCTACCTGTCAGGGAGAACTCTCTTGCTGTAGAAGTCTGGCAGTCCATCCTCTAGTGTATTGACGCCTCCGTTTTCAAAGTAATGCTACAAGCAAAAGAAAGAAGAACATATCAAAGGAACAACCTTGGCAGCTGAAAGGCTCCCGTTAGCATGACTAAGCAAACAAAACCAAGTAAGAAATAAATCAAATGAAATCATAATTTTCGGAACAAACTTGAATCAGGAAGGCCGAACAAAATTTGAAGTGATTTGGGTTGAAATGTTAGAAGCTGCCTGTTGGCTTCCAGGAGACAACTTACACAATGACATTGTGAATTCAAAAGAAGCTCATTCTTTGAAAACACCACTGGCACCCAGAATTGAATTTCTGCAAATTCGCCACAAAGCTAGCAAAACAACATTTTCTCACGAGAATGGACCTGTGGAAAGAGACGCTGTGCACAGCTCAAGTCAACATCATTCAACAGCCACACAGTAGATTAGTGACGATGATGATGATGATTCCCCTTCAGAACTTCTGCAAGAAGCTCAAGGCAAAGCCGTCTTAAGCTCATTGAAGTTAAAATCAAGTTTGAAAGGTCACTGCCATGCCATTTGCCATGAACTCACAGATTCTGGGGGAAGGTGAACTGCTCTGTGTTTCCGTGGAGGACGGGGCCTTACATGGGTCACATGGCGCAAAGGTGAGCCATTGGTGGGAAGGGTGGAGAGACACTCCCATGATGCAGAGTGGGAGAGATGGGTGGAGGGTGGAGGAGCAGAGGGGGCGGGGGAGGAACTGGGCTCGTCTCCGAGACCTACAATAAAGCAAAGTTGGAACAAACTCATAGTTGTCATACCGTTCATTAATATTTACAGACATTCAGTATATTGCTTCATTTCTAAAATACTCTTTTTTAACACAAATCAATAATGGCACAAAGAAGACTCACTTGGTCTGGTGGAGACGGGACGGATTCTTCTGGTTCTGGAGCTCCGCTTCTTTATAGCCATGGTGTCCTTGAGGCAAAGAATCGTGTCTTCAATTTGCACTTCAATTGCAATAGTTACTCACACAAGTCATTTTTGTTCACAATTAATACCCACTGTTACAGTATGTACTTTCAAACCGATTTCATTGCTCATCATGAAAAAAGGCTGATAAAGCGAGCGTGGTTTGAAACTCTAAACATAGATAAGGGCGTCATCTTTCATGATGAACTCAAACAAAAGGATCAAACACACAGATTATTACAAACATTCATCATTTTTTAAAATTTTAATTTGATATTTTAATTAAAGTAATTGTATTTGCACTTGATTTTTTTTTAAAAACTAGTGTCAATCAAATCATAAGGAGAACCTGGATTCCAACCAAAATAAAAACATAAGAAAATAAGGCTTTTCACAATTCAAATTGGTAGACATCTTTCAAATTCAAACCTATGTTTTTTTTTTGTCACTGCAATCAATCTATTATACACTTACTATTCCCAGGTTGACACCCGCGTCTTCGTCTGGGAATTCCAGAGACTCCACAACTCTGGAATGTCTGATTGTATGTCTTCCCGCCTGTCCCACCTCATCCCAACGCTTCACCTGGGACACCTGCCGCAGCTGATGCAACACATGCAAACATCACAATACTGTAGTATATCATTACAACCTTCGTAGCAACTGGAATGACACTATTTGAATCTGCCCACAAGGGTAATGAGCCAAACTGCTGTTGGGCTGACCTACGGGGAAAAGCAATTTCAGGACAATCAAAAGGGTGCGAATCATGAGGGACGATAGATAGACACTTGAAAATAAGCTATAAGGCAAGCAAAGAGTGAACAGAATGCAAAAAAAGCGAACATGGAAGGAAGGTATTGCCACCAGAGTTGCAAATTTGGGGAGAATTCATCATTAAATCATTGAAACAATCAAAGCTCTATTGTCTGTGCTAACTTGAGGACTGAATACAATCATTTGAACTGAAGCAAAATGTTTGGGAAATACTCGTCCCTCACTATTTTCATTTGATTGGCCACACTGCCAATCTTGTTGTTTTCTTGCTTGTTACCAGTACAAGTTGACATGCTTCACCTACGTATCAACAGAAAAATATGTGCATGCTTTAAAAAGAGTAAAGCAAGGCCATCTATTTCTTTTAAAAGCAACTTTTTCTACTGCAGCTCTGTTGGGTAATCAATAAAATGTGTTCTTGCTTAGACTGGAGAATAATTCTTACACTCACATTGCTTCTTAAGTGCTGCAATGCTGGGAAGATTAATTGGATATTTTCTCCTTCTGTGTGCAAAAGTCCTGAATAATTCCGCATGTTTATAGGCTTGTAAAAATATGCCGAATTGTGCAATGTTTTAGTTGCAGAATGCATGTGAAATTGGTCTCTTGGACTTCAGTGTCATGTATTATTTCACCCTCCCAAATGCGGTATGAGCAGGAAATTTCAATGAATGGATTTTTGATTCTTCACAATTTTATGACTCGGGATGATTTTGACCAAGAAAAAATATTTCTTATATATTTGGCAGTGTACATTATTTGGCAACTTCAGTTGAACTGAGCGCTTCTATAATTTGCTTTCGCAAACGGATCATATCACGACAAGGCACATGACTTACTAGAGCTCGACAAAGGAGTCATGCAGAAAAGCGATATTACCAGTACCAGTGTTTTATGCGTGGTGTAGAGTTCTTGTAGAATCTGATCTACGATGGAGTTGGTTAAATAGGATACCACGGACAACTTGACCTCCCTGAAACACAGAGACAGAAAAGGGTGAGATGGTGCTGGGAGAGCAGATTGTTTGAAATAAAGCTTGCTCCTTACTCCAGGGCTATGTTAATATCCTCGGACGCTCTCTCCATGAGGGCGTTGCGTATGGAAGAGCGAGGGATGGAAACCTGCTCAGAGATGGACGACAGGGGTGGGCTGAGTCTCTCGGCGGCTGAGCAGGACATGGGACACAACTCGCGGCACAGAGACACCATCGAGTCTACGACCACCTGGGAACAAATTGTGGTGGATCAGGCACTTGAGGTTTCCCATGTGATCATACTTTCATTTCACAATTTCTGCAAGTTGAATTTTAAAGCTGCTCTAAATGCTAAAACATCCCATTTATTAGGAACACAATGGAAGGAAATATATTTAGGATGAAAATGAAATGCAACTAGTTGGATTATAAATGCCACATTTGACAGCCAGCCTACCTGCAGCTCTTTGTCAGCAGCCCTTGCTAGCTCCCCGGCCAGAGTATCCAGTCGTTGTCTGACTGGCCCATCCACTGATAACACATGAGCCAGCTCGCATAGGGAAGGATACAGCTTACAAACAGAAAGCAAAGGAGAGAGAAGGTGAGATTCCATCATGGCAAAAAAAACTAAAGTTAAAATCCACTAGATCTCAGTCAGATATAGTTAGGTCATATATTTTTAAAGGAAAGTCAAAAAGTTTCTTCAAATGACTGTAATGTGCTCCCATTGATTGCTCATGTAACATTGTTTATTTTATGATTCATTTTTTCCCCAAAGCGGCTGTTATTAGTAGCTTGGGCAGGAACAATTGCTGCTAGGGTCAAACTTCAAGCAGGCATCGGGGTGCTCAATCTGGTTGAACGGTCTGGGCTTTACGTGTCAAAGGGCCCCAGCACCATACGGATTGGCGAGTGGAAGTGCATCCTGAGGCTATCAAACACATTTAATAGGTGTGGACCAAGGGAAAAAGGGCTTCAAATTGAATGCTTTTTTCTTGTTCCACTTACAGCTCTGGAGTTTCTGGCTTCTTTAAGAATCTGCCTGGCTGTTTGGACCTCCTCTGCTTCCTCACAGCCTTTCAGAACACCAACCTGCTGTTGCACCCGCACGCACAAACGTTCCATCACCTACATGAATAAAAACACGAGTATTTATTTTGGGATCTCTGATCCCCAGACTTGCAATTGGAGCCGTTCCGCAAATCCAGACCTGTTCGGCCGTACTGGTGACCAGACCCTGGTGCAGCCTAAGAGCTTGCTTTTGTGAGAAACGTTGCGTCTGGTTGTTTCGAAGCAGGGCGCGCTGGATCTGTCATAAAAACACACACACAGAAGATAGCAGCTGTTTACAGAGCATAGCTTGTGACTGAGAGGAAAAAAAAAAAAAAAAGCCAATTTGCATGGTAATAAGGAGACTGAGAAGAAGTTTGATCCTTGCGAATGAGCCTTTTCGCAGGTGGATATGCTTGCTGTCTAATAGAATTGTGTAGTTGCAGATGGAAGGAATGTCAGCCAAATGATATCCTAAGTGAGCTAAATAAAGACAAACTATATTTTGAGTTTTACCATTTAAACATTGTTTGGAATGCATTCAAGTCTGTGGTGGATGAAGTGACAACCCAAAAAAGAATCACTGCTACTAAAACTTAATTTATGAACAAAATGACACGGATGAGCAGAATATTGTGTGCCTAGTGTTAAAAGAAATGATTTGTGAGCAAATACTGCTGTGCTGGCAAGTGGAACAAATTGAGCATATCTGAAATCAAGACTTGGAAAATGTTTACTGCTCTATGCCATTTCATTTGAAATTAGACAGCATCCACACATTATAGCTGTGCAATAATGAATAGTGTTTAATTTCCTGTTGCCTCTTATCATAATTAGCAAAAGCCACCTGAAAACGGAGCCAGACTCAGTGGAGTCTCTTAAAATTTGTGAATTATCAATGTTGACAAAACTGTTTAACAACAACTTTTATTATTGTGGTTGAATGCAAAAAAAAAAAAGTGTTACTGTTACCGGCCAAACTAATGTATTCAAAAACATTTAGTATTTCATAACAGAAAAGAATAGCAGAAACATACTTACGTACCTATTTGAAATATTAGTGCTGTGCACGAACGAGTCACTCGAATTCAAATGAGTCAAGAAAAAGGTGTAAAGAGGCAAACCTTCATCGTAATTACAAATGCAAAAAGAAATTCAAGTCATTAATCAGACCCATGTCTCTCTTGGATCTCAAAAGGCAATGTGATTCTTCACTACAAATGTTTTTTTCCTCTCTCTCTCCCCGTACCTTGGTCAGAGCTTGGTCGGTCTTCTCGGGGGCACTGCGGTACGCCTGTGTGGCATCACTGAGGGGGAGGGGCATGTACTGCAGTGTAAAGTTGCTGAAAAGTACACACGTTTCACCAATGAATAATTGAGTTACCACGATTTCATTTCATTAAATGACCACAAAATGAAAAACATTCATAAAACATACACGTAGGTTTGTAAGTACTGTGCTAAGATTGTGTTGAGAAAAATCACATTTGATTCATGCTTTGAATGACTTGGATGGTATGCTGCAAAGCATAGTTTTATTTAAATATTTAAGTATGTAAAAATTGATTTTCATGTTGATTTATTTTGGGGGGGACATAAGTAAGGAGTCATATTTTTCACTGGCAATTGGAGTAACGATTTTAGAAACTACAATTAGAGCTTGATCTGTTCAAAAGGGAAACATGTAAAGACTGCGTGTGTGTGTGGGTGAGCTTTCAATTTGGAAAGAAAAAGCGACAGCATTGGAGAGGGAGAGAGAGAGAGAGAGAGAGAGAGAGAGAGAGAGAGAGAGAGAGAGAGAGAGAGAGAGAGAGAGAGAGAGAGAGAGAGAGAGAGAGAGAGAGAGAGAGAGAGAGAGAGAGAGAGAGAGAGAGAGAGAGAGAGAGAGAGAGAGAGAGAGAGAGAGAGAGAGAGAGAGAGAGAGAGAGAGAGAGAGAGAGAGAGAGAGAGAGAGAGAGAGAGAGAGAGAGAGAGAGAGAGAGAGAGAGAGAGAGAGAGAGAGAGAGAGAGAGAGAGAGAGAGAGAGAGAGAGAGAGAGAGAGAGAGAGAGAGAGAGGAGAGAGAGAGAGAGAGAGAGGAGAGAGAGAGAGAGAGAGAGAGAGAGAGAGAGAGAGAGAGAGAGAGAGAGAGAGAGAGAGAGAGAGAGAGAGAGAGAGAGAGCTAGCATTCCCTCTGGGAATTACAGTGCCGCACGCTGTGGGCGGCATTTGGCAAATAATTATTACATTTTTAAATCATCCTGGAGCTTGCTTTGGGTGTAAAAATGAAAGCTTGTGCTCCCACACATCTTTGCACTGACAAAACATCAAACTTCACGTTTTTTTTTTTTTTTGGATACATACTGATGAAATATTGTGTAAGACTGCTGCATAATAATGACGATGTGTCTTTCAAATGTGGACTCATTGCTTTATCTTGCCTGCAAAATATGCTTGGTGTACATATGTTATTGTGTTCATCTTACTGCTCCAATGCTCTTGCCACATCTTGGAAGCCCGTCGCCGTGGTGTTGTTGCGATCCCATGTAACACTTCTGCAGGGGATCATTGGTTTGAGAAGAGAAAAAAAAAAACAGCCACAGAGTTGATGACGATGAAAATCACAGGAACACAGTATTTGTGAGGTTGTGTTGATCAATATAGAAATGCCCAATTTTTCTTTGCTTTATGCATATTCCAATGAATTCATATACCACATGCATAACCAACTGCCATGATTCTAATGAGCTTCTGCTGCGGGATCTTCCACCTACACTTGCTCCACCTGATTTTGAATAAAGCTGTCATTTTCAACTCCTCTTCTCCACCCTCCACTTCCATCTATGCCCTTGAAATGTAATCAGGGAAAAACAATCGGGCCCGTCCCCCTATTTAGCTGCCTTAAAAAGTGCCTGTCAATCACTCATCCAATTTCAGAATCCATTTATTCCGAATGAAACACCGATATTTGTTTACTATGACGTGTGAAAAATCACAAAACAACCACAAGCATTTTAGCTCAGAAAGAAAATCCAGCATAATAACGACATACAGATCCACCATACTGCATGACTATGGGAGGGAAGGCTTAAAAAAAGAATCAAGGTCACCAGGCTCCCAAGCATTCGTCAAAGCTCTCTCTTTCTCTCCGAGTTTTGCCCGTCTGCCGATCGGCAACTTATTTGCAGCATTGTTCACTCTTTGTCTCCCAGCTCCGCCTCTAAGGGCCTTCAGCTCATCTCTTCAAACACTTTCAAAGAGAATATTGTTCTCTTTGACCTTATTCTTCTTTCTAAAACCTCCTCGCATCTCCTCCGTTTGCCCTTTCTTTCCTCCTTAGAGTAAATATTTGAACTCCCACCTGAGTGTCGTGTTAATTTGCAGTGCTTTGCTAAGCATCTTTGCTCCCGAATCCTCCAGTCCGTTGCCACTCAAGTCCACTTTCCGTAAGCACGTGTTAGAGCCCAGAGCATTTACAAACATGGTGCCTCGCTGGCGTAGTCTGGAGTCAGCCAAAGAGAGAGACTGCAAAACCTGTGGGATGATAGCCGGCCGGGTGAGTGCATGCACGCACTTTTGGGAGAAGTCATGAAAATGTCTCTTAATTCCTGCCAAATTGAAGTCAAAGATACATCAACATCACTGGAGTAAATACTTCATGTACTCGTCACTCGTGATGTGAGGAGGAAAGCAGGCCGCCGGGAATGGGCTTAAATAAAACCAGACCAGATTAATCATCTGTTGGGCCCACAGATGATTTCATTTTGTATCCATGTGACAGGGAGATTGTGTTTAACATCACACACACCAGGAAATAACTTGATCAATTGCGACAAGCTCATATTTGGGGCCATTTAGACGTGAGCTTCTGAATTAGCGCATATGAATGTGCATTTTGATCGTGTGCAATGTTACATCATCCAACTCACACACTCTTCCTCTTGAACCAAATGAACCAGTTTCTGCAGTATTTCATCCAGCAACCTGAGGAAGCAGGGGAAAAAGAAAGCATTCATCATCGCTATCGTCTTCACCACCGGCACTGCGAGGTTCATACCTGCCCTTGATATTGAAGTTCTTTCCCAGCATCAGGTGTTTGAGAGAGGGGTGTCTGGAGAATGCTGGGATGACAGCTTGCAAGTCACAATCTAAGCCTGGAAAGAGATTTGGGGTTTAAAAGACTTTTCCTTTCTTTAATTGGTCTCCTTGGAAGAGAACATTGTGCTTCTTACTAAACTCACACAGGTGCACCTCCATAAGTTTGAATCACTTCCATTTTTGTTTATTTAATTTAGTTGTCCAATAATATGTAAATAAAAAAATATATATATATTTCCCATTGTTTTCCCACTTTAATTTGAAATAAGATTAAATAATAAAATAATCAAAAATCAGATCAGGTAAACATCAGACATCGATAAAATTAATTATGATTTTTTAAGTCAAAGCATGAATTTCCTGTGAGTATGTCTTACCATTGTCAGAAATATCTAAAGTCCCAATGCATGAAACCCTGGGAAAGAGCTCCTGAATAACTCCAGCACCTGCAGATCTCAACTGTCAGGGAAAGAGACAAAGACGTGGAACATGACAGGAAGGACACGAGCATCAATAACCAAGAACGTGAATGAATCTAGCCTTTGCAGCGTAGGCTGACAGAGACCAACATACTTCACAGGCGCTGATGTCCAACTGCAAATCGCTGATATGGGGATTATTAGACAGACCGAGGAAGAGCGCTCTGGAGAGAAATAGACATTTGAAAATCAAACAGAAATGGTAGGTTAGAATTTCTGCACTTGAAATTAATAACATGAATCCAGTCGTTTGATTCATTTGAAAAGCCATAGACACCCCCTGGCAAACATTCCAGAATCAGCAGACTCAGAATACATTAAAAAAAAGATATAGACATAAAACTAAAGTAATTTCAAATGGACACACTAGCTTTAAGAAACACTAAAAGAAATTGAGAAAAAAATGGTAACACTTTTTTGGTCACTTGCTACATGATGAGGTCCTGAAAAGTATTTTTAAGTGGGGAACCTGTTCTTCCCATTATGTCTATGTCTGGAGGGAAAGTCATTTTTCACACAGCTTATCTTGCAACACATTTGGTCATGCAGTCATGCCAACCAACACAGGAGCGTCCATCTGTGTCCTTATTTGAAACACCGCTCTATGAATTTAATATTAATGAGGATCACATCTTGCCAGCCACGGGGAAAAACACTCAGCCGTGGTGTGAATTCAAGCTCTGTTCCTTGTGGTTTAGCTATTCAAGAGCTCAAGCTATAAACAATGAGCCAAGTGCTCCTCAGGCGCTTAAGTTACATTTTTCTTGAGGCCGGGGTTTAGAATTGAAATATTCCTGTATGTGTGTGATATGACAAAAATATATGGTGTTCCATCTCAATGCATTGCAACTGAGCAGAACTTTAAAAAAAAAAAAGCAAGAAACCACAGTAGACAATCCTTATTTATGATCATGCTGCAATTAAAACCATAAAATCTGTTCAGTCCTTGTAAATCTGATCCGATGGTATTAAATTAAATGGCTGCCAACAATGTTTTGTGATACAGGAAAATGAATGGTTAATGTTCTTGCCAGAAGTTACTTCCAAGATTTGGTTAGATTTAGGCATCATCTGGTTTATTGGCAATCATTCATCCATCGATAAGAGTTTTCATTATTTTTCCTATGAGCAACTTGACGATATGTTTCTGTTGCCAAGCGGAAAATTTATTAGGCCATACAAGCGCTGAATGTGTTTTTCTGGGGGGGGAATAACTGTGATCCCACCAAAATCTTAAAATGACCAACAAAACTTATCCTACACAAGATATGCACAATTTTACCATATTTAATTCGAAAGGCACCTCACCTCAGCCAATCAGGAGGAACCTTCATGGAGGCCAGACTGACATGAGTCAGACTGAATGCTGAGCTGAAAAATTGCCGGAAAGTTGGCAGAGAATCTCTGGCTTTCCTGGAAATCAAGCAAATAGATCAAGGTGATGTTCTACAAATATATAGTGATCGTAGAAAGCAAAAGGACCAATTCAGACCTATGAAGCTGTTGCGTAATAGTGCTCCGAGTATTCTTTCGGGTACATGAAAAAACATTGGGTAAGTCACAACATTCACAACAAGATATCATTGAGAGGTGCAAAATAAAAGATAAGAAACTAAATGGAAGTGGAGTAGATGATGGTAATTAGTGAGGGAAGGTCAGTCCGCTACATGAAAGTCCCGCCCGTCATTATTGCTGACGTAGGCCAACAGCTCATCTTTGACCCATTTGTGTTAATTAGGACTGAGCCTATGAAGCCTCTGCAGATAGCACACAAGCCAATCCAGCATGGGTGCCTGCCTTTCTTACGAGCTGCCTCAGCAACATATTACCCAGCCTGTGTCACTGTTTATTACTTCTCGTAAGCTGCGGCTGGCGTGATGGCGAGGTGGCCTCTTCCTTAGTCATGAGCCAGCCGCTCGCTTATCAGCTCACTTCAAGCTTTGGCTAGGTTGTTCCAGAATATTGCAACAGTCCAACCTGCAGCATGTAATATGATCTGGTTGTGAGGAAGAAATAAATATAGTAGGAAATACTCGAATATGTCAGAGAAACCCGAAAGGGGATTAACTGAGATAAAACATCTAATGTCGGTCTGCTCAAGAAACTAACCAGGCCTGTTGTCAAAGTCAAAGCACCCATATGTGTCTTTAAGACACAGCAAGGGAACATATAAATCTCATTATGTGCTTATTTAACTTAAAGCATTGTGCCTGAACCTAAACAGCCCCTAATCATAAAAAGGGCCATCATAAAGCACCATTAAGTGGGCAGATGTTGAATAAACTTTAATGATCGTTTGGGTTTGCTTGAATTGAAGGAAGAAGAACCACGACGAGGCAATAACAAAAAAAAAACCAATGTTCTCTTCACAAATGTTATGTTTGACTCCATTCCCAATAATTATCACCATGTAAAAGGGATTCTGATGTTTTTTTTTTCTTTTTCTACGATAGACATACATGATCAATCAGCTGGATGGATTTGAATATAAAAAGGAACCAAAAAAATAGAAAATAGAAATACAGTCTGTATGTGCATGCAAGTGCCACTCAAATGCAATCTGCAAAGATTGTTTGCTGAGTCAGGGAAAAAAAACAAAACTCTTTTCTTGGTAGAGGCAAAGACTGTTGCAGAGGGTACACCCACCTGTTCGAGAAGCAATTCTTGGACAGGTTCAGGTAAGAAAGGTCAGCACAGCAGCCTCTCAGCAAGGCCCCAAATAACTGCACAGACATGTTCACACTCTTTTCTTCTGTGCAATTTTAGCCCAATAATATCTTAAGACAAATGCAGACGACTGAAATTCAGCTTTCTCACTGTTCTACAGGCTGCACACTGTAATATACATGACTGAATAGAATTGGAAGAAAAACAGATAATCCTCTTGGCAGCCTCTTGCACTCAGTCATTCCGGGATAATATTCCAATTTCAATCACATGACTTAATGATGAAATCACATCTGCTACATGTTCTACTTTTACATAGCATTCTGTGGAAAGGACCCGTGTGCATGATGACTTCATAAAAAAACAATTTGCTTACAAAAAATGACGTGCCCAAAATAATGTTTTTTTTAAATATTTGATGGGCAAATTGCAGTGGATTCTTGACCACATTTTGAAACTATAAAATGATTTCCCGCAGTAACCTGCATGCGCGATCAATGAGTGCTCTCAGAGTGAAGTGATGCAAAAAGAGTGAAGAAGAAGTAGGATCAGTGGCCTTTCTCAAGGGCACCTTGAAAATAGTCTGGAAAAAAACGAGCGTTTCTCCAACGACTATTTGTCATTTTCATGTTGTCAACAAACCATGAACAAATGAGTAAGTGTCTCTGATAATTATGAGTAATCAAGAGAGGCCAGAGAGGGAGAACCTGATGGAGTGAGTCGAGGCTATCGGAGTCTCTCCTGAGTCAAATGAGTTTATGCGCCATTTTGTTCATAATCCAACTGCACTGGGGTTATCTCAAAGTAATGGGAATAATAATAAAAGCAATAATGTCTCATTTTTCTGTCTCACTGGGAGAAGTGCATGATTGTCAGACATAAGTAAAAGTAAAGAAGTCTTAATTAGGAGATATTATTCCACTTATTAATACACACATGAATGCATTTAGTACAGTAGTAACACTGTAAACGAGATGTTTTCATGGACTGTGTTTGACCGCATTCCTCACAATTAGATAAACAAAACAAACTAAATGAGTAAGGGAGCAGTGTTCCACATTTGTAGAATCCATTTCAAGGGGCATTAAAAGTGTTCTGGGTGGTGCCCATGTAATTATTTCAGTTGAAAAGCCCATAAAGTGGGTGCAAATGTGCATTAGTCATCTCTTCTAGCCATTAAAAAAAAGTACACCTTGATGCAAAGCTATTTGGATGACTGATTCAGCAAATTGCCAAATTAACCGTTTTGTGCACTGCAGACAATTTTTGCTGGTCCAAATATATCAAAGGCTAAAAATTGAACTGTGTTTGGCCTGTGGCGCTTTTTGTCCTGTCAAGATTAAAAATGCAGTCATTAGTTATTTTGCTTAAACGATGCAAAGTACTTGCAGCGAGGGTCCAAATGTAGAAAACGCAGGTACATTCTTTTTTTAACCGCTTTAACACTTTCCCTGGTAACGAGTAATTTGATTCAGTCAATAACTCCCTTTCTATTTTGAACGAGTAGTGAGTTCCCAATACTGTAAATTAAGGGCTAATTTAATCATCTGAAACTGTTCAAGACTTTCTTCTTTTCAATGGGGCGTAATGGGGCTCTTCTCATCTTTGAGTCAAGCTCGTAAACATGGGAGCAAAAACAAGTGCTGCGTTTATATTTTTGTTCAGCGTAACTACTAAACATTGGTAAATAACAACATTTCTTCTAGATACTATAAAAGACAAAACGTTTGATGCCGAAATTGTTGTTGCGCTTACAATAATCTGCAGATGAGGCTAATGTTACGGCCAGTGAGAGTACGGATATCACGGCGCTGAGGATAAATTCTATTTTGTGAATCTCCATCCTTCATTTCCGCAGTGTGATACGTCAGCTTTATGGTAAAGTTAGCACATTGGTCATAAACAACACATGCAGCCGCCTGCCCAGTCAGCTCTTATCACAATGGGCTACATCCACTCAACTAAGAAACAGCCTGAGTGGAGTCCATTGAGCCTTTCAGTCCATCTCGGAGATATATATTTTATTTATTTTTTTAGTAAGTTACTGTTTCATATTCTGCTTGCCATCCCTGGTCTGTTTTTTTTTTTTAACCTGAATCAAAATGACAGCATATGCTCGGTAAGGGTACAAACCGAGTCCACTGTGCAGTCCGTCCCCGACAGATCCAAATGGACGATACAGTTGGGTTGGGCGAGGAAGAGGTACAGATTCTGCACAGACAGGAGAACATTGTAAATGCAACAATACTCTGCGTTCATGCAGAGGTCTCACCGTGGCATCGTCTCCAGACAGAACGCCTGGATTTTTACTGAGGTCCAGGTGCAGCAAAGAATTGGAGTAATCGTCACTTGAGCACAATGCCTGGGAAAGAGACACGACACCTATAGTGGGGAGAGACGAAGGAGAGGGAATTAGAGTAGGCAAACTGCAAACGCTTTTCCCTCAATGAATCATCCGAAATCATCTGTTCAACTTCTATTATTGGAGTATATACTATTCAAGTATTGGAAGAGAAGCTCTGCGGCACCTCATACAGCAGGCTAATATTAAACAGGCTTTTGGAAGAGGCCGAGCAAACCTTTCCTGTCCCTATCCTGTCTCTTATTTATTGTGTTATTTGTTTATTTATTATTTATTCATCACTCGTATTCTTCATTGTTTGTGCCTTCTTGTTTTTATTTTGTGTTGTTTGCTTGTATGTACGTCGTGCACTATGTCTTGTCACCGTGGGATAGTGGAAACGTAATTTCGATTTCTTTGTGTGTCTTGGCATGTGAAGAAATTGACAATAAAGCAGACTTTGACTCTTTTCAAAAGAGGGCCCTGAAAGCTGGAACAAAGAAAAAGCATTCTCTCAATGGAGATCACTTCACATTACAAGACCAATGAGAGAGCTCATTAAAATGATCATCCAGCCACAAGAGTGCATTGCCGAATAAATGTAGCAATATAATGAGAGAATAGCAAGATGAGGGTCTATATCAATCATTACGATGGATGACCTAATACCTAATTCGTATTTTCTCAGGAGGACAACGATCAACATTTTTCTGTATTTCTGGTCATGCTACGGCCCAATCCAGTTCATGCGTCATGTATGTTTATGCCAGTGGTTCTTAACCTGGGTTGGATGGAACCCTAGGGGTTCGGTGAGTCAGTCTCGGGGGTTCGGCAGAGCCTCCACTGTGGAGGTCCGAACACACCTGATGGCGCATATCTCGCAAAAGCAGAAGTCACACTGATTTGCAGCAGTGTCATTTGTTGTGAGTTCATGCATTATGTTGCTTTTGTTCTTTGAACAAGGTGATGTTCATGCATGGCTCATTTTGTGCACCAGTAAAAAACATCCATGTCTTGAATTTATTTTTCACTAAAGAGGGGTTCGGTGAAACTGGCGGGGTTCGGTACCTCCAACAAGAACCACTGCTGCATGCACTGTCAATTTGAAATCTTGTTTTTGAATCAAGGGAATAGATTTGACATATTTGTCATCTTTGTATTGCTAAATAAAACCCTCACTCCAGCTCCCTGGGATTCATTTGCAGATAAACAAATAAATAAATACTGTGTTTTTAAATGTTGCGCCTAAAATGAAGTCATTGATTTGCAAAAAAAAAAATTTGAATCATTATTGTGAGCCTAATAAGTGTATGTGTGCGTCTACTTTATCTTTAGTCATTCAAAATGAAATGAGGGAAACGTGTAATACCCTCTTTATACATCAGCTACTCGTCCGTTCTAGAAGCAGATTTGTAAAATGACATCCAGTGTGTAAGATTCAGAAGCGTCTGAAAGATTAAGGGTGTGGGAAAAAAAAGAGGTTTATAAGGTCTGAAAGATTAAAAATATCCTACAGACGAGTATATCTGAAGTAGAGGAGGGCGGGAATGAGAGACATCATGTGGATACTTATAAAAAAGTATTTAGCACGGACAGTCAATAAACTTGAGTGTTCAAGGTCAGCTGTTTGAGATGGTCATTGGGAGAATTGAAAGCTGACCTCTTAAATATTGAGAGCATTTGCTGATGAGGGAATTTATTTTGTCCTCCTCACCGCATAAAAAGTGACCTTTGACTGGCAGTGGCTGAAATCAAATCAGCTGGAACATGAAAAGATTTGTGTATTGTCTGGGATAAAAGCAATAATAATGGGACACTGGCCTTATACCCATGTGGGTATTTTGTCAGGGAAAAAAAAAGATCAACTTAGGATTTCGACCTGCTTATCGTTGCAGTTCTGTCCTGGCTCTGTGTCAGTCAGTATCGGACGAGAATTAGCACAAATAAGTAGGTTGTCTAGTTTTAGGAAATAATCAAAACCATGGTATCTACGATGACAAATCTGCCTCATTTGTAAATTAAACTTTTTTTTTTTTTTTTTTTTTTAAATGATCCCACTCTCAGAGATATAAAGAGAAATCCACACAGATGCCATCATTGACAAACTGGTTGACGAGCAAGTTTGTCAAACCAATTGGCAGCAAGTTATATAAAGATTCATGTGGTGAATTTGGGTGCCTAAACATCATTGCTTCTTACCTTTGGAAGAGAGCGAAGTCTTGGTGAGATTGAGGAGGCGTAGGCCCTTGTTTAGACGGCACACTTGTTGAATCAGATTGGAAACTCCTGGTGGAAGGCAAGACAAGAACAACGTTAAAGTGCAGAACACAAACAATTGGAGTCAGGAATGGTTCTGTTGCTACTAACAACAAAATAAATATTCCACCCACATTTTTTAATCAGAGATTACGGCCAAAATAAACGAATATTTGTGCCAGACCATGTTTTTCGTGATTGCATCATCCCGCTAACATAAAGAGCAATTAAAACAATACTTCTCAGTTGCTTGGCTGTGGATATAAGCGAGAAAACAGCAAGAGGGTGACTAATATGGCTTTCCTTTTTTCCCCCCCCCGAAAAAAATAAAAATAAAATCACATCCACTAATGAAGCATACTTTGAAAATAGCAGCCCACGCACATCTCTGCTGCTCATTATCAAACTAAATTGCCTCACCCCACACATTGCCAATACAAAACAAATGTGAAAACAATGCACAAGCAGCAGAGAGTGTTGCATGGTCAAAAAACAAAACAAAGACGTTAACACGTAAAGCGCCTTTTCATGCGTCGCATCTTTTTCGAAGAAGCTATGGAATTGGTGAGCGTGGATTGAGCACTTCTTGCATTATCATTCTACTGCAGCAACATTTTTGCCGCATGTATCTTTGCACACATTCAAACCGTGAATAAGCATTCCCCCCCCCCTGTCCTCATCTCATATTTATTTAATCCTATTTTATTGGTCTAGTTTCCTTTTCACAAATCTTGGGCCTTATCGAGCTATCCTGGGACCTCGGGTATGGTATTTCATGCCGTGTCATGTGGAAATGTGTGTTGGCGTGACGACAGAAATGACTTGAATCCTTGAAGACAACTTGAAATAGAACATCAAAGAATAACAACAAAATTATTTACAAAGTTAGGAGATGCTAAAAAAAAATCCAAAATGAATAAAATTCCTGTTGTGCACGCGTTGGCCTCTTAGGGGAAGTATGGTGCCATGCATCGTGACAATGAGATAATAAGAAATTTGAAGATCATGAGGGAGAGGGTTCACTTAAGGCAAAGCTGCAATGCTAGCTTTCGCTCTCACGAGAAAGTTAAGGTTAAGATGTAAATTTGGCTGTGGGTTTCATTATAATGAAACCAAAGAGACATTTATTTTTCTGTAATTGTTCAGCAGATCACTCTTGAAAAGTGTTGCGTAATATGTCAGCAATAAATTGATGCATATGATGAGTTCAGATTCACAAAGAAACCAGTGGGACCACTCTTGCATCAATGCGTGGGGCATCAAGAGCAGCTAAAAAAAAAAAAAAAAAAAAAAGTACTCTATGAAAATGAGGGATCACTGAGAACAGTTGGTTAGAATTCTTCAACAGCGTCCAAAAGCCAGGATGAGGCAAAAAGATTCGAGGTGGCCCAAGTGTGATGTGGAGGAGAAGCTCAGGCTGATACCTTGGTTATCAAGCGTGTTGTGTGCCAGGTTGAGAGAGTGAATCACAGAGGCTGGGTTCTCTGACAGGGCCGTTGCCATTTTCTGAGGGAAATCTCTGCAAGAATAAAAACAAAAAATAGAAGGCAGTTCCATCCATGAATCATTTAAGTGTTTAATCATTTAGAATTCATTTATTTTTTAATTAACTATGGACAAATTAACAAACTTTTATTATTTATCTTCTTTACTCATGATTGTATTTTTTTATACTGATCTCCTTTTAAAATAAAAAAAAAAAAATTGCTCTTATGTTTCAACCATATCAACGTGTCAAATTTGGTAAAGAGTTTGACAAGTTCTCAATAGGATACGTAAACAAACCAAGAGCTCGCCTACAACTCGCTGTGATGTGTTTGTAGCTCAGACATGAAGCTACTCAGCAGAAAGAAAAAAAAAAAAGAAAAAAACTTCATGGGAATTCTGTATACAACATTAAGGAAAAATTACACAGATTTGTTAAGTAAACTGCAATGGAAAACAAAAACATGCAGTAAAAAAAAAAAAAAAACACCCATTCCAACTATATTTCATGTTTAAGTATCATCGCAAGTCATCCTTTTTTTCATTCGAAGATGTTAAAGCATATTTGATGATATTTTTAGCTTGTGAAAAGCATCTCAACTTCTTTTTTCCCCGAGACATCCATTTCATTTGAAGTATTCCAAAATGTGGAACTTCCTCTGCCAAAAGATTTCAACAGAAAAACAATCCATCTTCTGCAGGCAGGTGGGGGAGATATGACATCAATACTATGGTTTGAAATTTGTAGAACACACAAAGAAAATGGGACTAAAAAGGTCATGCCAAGAGAAAGGAAGGTGACATACAGAGATGAGGTAAGGTGAAAGGCCAGGCTGAGATGGAAAATAAAAGAGCAAAGCAGACAGGAGAAAAATAGGGACAGAAAAAAAACTTGGGAGCAGTGGGAGGACAAAAGAAGAAAATTCTATGAAGCGTGAGGGTGCAAAGAAGAAGAAGAGTAGTCAAACAAAGGCACTTTTTTTTTCCTGCAAAGGTGACCGGGCAGGTGGGAGGAGGACAATGAGAAACCTACGATTTCAGTCCGGCATTTTCCAGAGTGAGTTCTTCCAGGCTGTTGGACTTGCTGACTGCGTGAAGGACCTGGTCCACCACTTCGGACCCCTACAAAGTAAAAGAGTATGTAGTTGATTAAAGCATCATTGCTCACTGTTGGTTAAGTAAAGAGGATTAAAAAAAAAAAAAAGCAATAATAATTATTTAAAAAAAAAAAAAAAAAATTAAATAATATTAATTAAAAAAAAAGAATTACAATACGCATGTCTTTGCAGTAGAGCTTGGTGAACCAAGTATTGTACGCAATGGATGCCACAATCACAGCCAGGTCCCTGGAACACACATCACACAAAGCAGACATATAAATAGGCCAAATCAATCTCCTCCCAACATCGGTCACAGATTCATGCAGTCACATTATTGCAGCTAAGCTCCTTGTTACTCTGCACGCGTGGTGGAATGTGTATGATAAGGCTCAATAATTCATGTATCCAGGGTCCTCCAAACAATTTGAAAGACTAAGATCTAAAAACACATGTTGATGTAGATCGAAATAGACAGCATAGATCCAGGATTTCTATTTTAAGCAGTAACAAAAGGTCATTGGCCCTAAAATATTTCCAGCACAATCCTGCACACATGAAAACAACAAAATAAAAAAAAACTGAGAGGCCAACTCTCTGTGTTGTCCATGTGAATAAGCCCCGCCCCTCCTCCCTAAGGTGTCCAACCAAAGCCACAGTCTGGCTCAACAATACCTGCTGTACATCAGTGTGCCAACAAATAGTGACAAGACAATAAGCCCAGAGGAAGACAAGGAAAGCTAACAGAATCAAAGACAAAGGGGAGTGAAAGTGCCATGGAGCCAGAAGCGGCCCTGTTGCTACAGGCCGTGCGTCACACCACACTACAACAGCTGAGCCTCAATGTGAAACATGATGGATGGATGGATGGATGGATGGATGGATGGATGGATGGATGGATGGATGGATGGATGGTGTCAAGATTTATCATCGGCACTCAGTCTTGATTTATGTTTTGACAGCGGGGTGTCTAATTAACCTCTGTTGGTCCATCTTGTTCTTGAAGTGGAGCATATTCATCAATGTACAATACAATACAACACAATATTCAAAGGTATTCTCTGCGGGCGAGAGCAAGGGAGGAATCTTTATTTTTATTCAATCTATTTCAATTCTACCAAGTTAGTCCAACCTCTTTTTACGAGGGACCTGGCCAAGACGAGCAGCGGCAAAACACAGTTATAGAAATATAAAGTCGAATTTACTGTACAAAGGACAGCATTTGGAGTTTCACCACAGGCGGTGTTTCAGAGACAAAGGAAGGAGGAGATGAGGTGAGGTGAGGGAAAACAGGACACGCTATCGAAAACGGATGAGAAAAGAGCCTGCACGTTCATTGAAGGGTAATGAGCTTTGACGCCGTTTGCTCTGTCATCAGTCAGCCAAAGAATGATCACCTTGTAGTTTGCAATCAAGTGCCAAATCGCTCCAATCATGGCAACATGAAGGGAATGTGAGTTTGGAAAGACTCAAAAGGGGCAGAAAAAGTTCATGTGCTAGAAATAGACTGTGACACATCAAATCAATCGAGAGGGAGCTTGAAAATTTGTGACTGCCAACAACTTCCCCCAGAAAAGCCTTATACCAAAGAAATAATTGGGGGCAAAAAATTCAAATGCTGTTTTCACCATTTAAGGCATTAATATATGCATGAATTGCTGCAATTGTGCTTCAAAGAATGGCTTTGTTGTGTACCCACATGGCAAGTCCTCCCCATGATTATGTAAGCATTTGAATGCACGACATCAAAAGTGTTGCTTTCAATCATGAGGGCGAAAAAAGGGAAGGTGAAATCCTCTTTTTGGAATTCAGATGCTGTCTGTTAACATTTTGAATGATTGCATATTTTTATTTAGGGAGGGGGGGACAAAAGATACCTCAAGTGAAGACATGACATTTCCATTTCTGTGTTCAGACATTGACAAGCATATCATTCATCTCCCTATCACCCCAACCAACCAACCAACCAACCAACCAACCAACCAACCAACCAACCAACCAACCAACCAACCAACCAACCAACCAACCAACCAACCAACCAACCAACCAACCAACCAACCAACCAACCAAGCATCCTCCCTCCCTAGCGATTGGCTGGAACAAGAGAATAAAAAGGACAGCCCGAGAAAGAAATGACAGACTAATGCACTCAACATCAGATGGTCTTCTGAGACAACCACTTAACATAAGACGATGTAGGATATGAAGTGACAGCTGATGAGATTCTTGCACTGAAACAACACTTGCAAATAAAAAAAATATTAAATAAAATATTTACAATCTGAAGGGCTCTATCGGATATTCCCCAGCTAAAACTTAGATGGGATATAAAAGTGTGGCTTTGATAATTAAGAAAGGACTTCATGTTTCCTTTCCACCATAGTCGATGATGAAAATCTATTCAAACGAACAAACATTACACGCAGAGAGGAAAATTGTGTCACCTGCTGTCAAGATGACTGAAATCCAACAAATTTAACTCCCGGTTATCCTGGGAGTGGTAGATAGTGTCAACATCCTGAAGAAGAAACAGAACATTTAGGTGGCCTTCCCACAAACAACGAGTAGGCGGCAATACCATTCATTCACTCACTCACTCACTCACTCACTCACTCACTCACTCACTCACTCACTCACTCACTCACTCACTCACTCACTCACTCACTCACTCACTCACTCACTCACTCACTCACTCACTCACTCACTCACTCGTCGTCAATACTATGAAAAACGAACACTTTAAATAAGGGTTACCATGTAAAAGACAGTGATGGGAAAATGACGCTTCAAATTTGCTTCATGAACCAGTAATATTTTTTTTAACAGCACGCTCTGTTTAATATTGGGGTAAAAGCTCACTGACCCCTTTATTAAAACCAACTGTCATCTCAAGACTGGTTCATTATGCTAATTCGAAGCTTCATTTTGCCATCTCTAGTAAAAAGCCATTTCTCGCTGCAGAAATGTTATGCAATAGGACAATACAGATCCTAAAAAAAGAAAAATCAAACCAGTGGAGAAGGAATTTTACGAGCTAAGGTTTTACACGTCTACAAGAGAACAAAAAAACAATCCCAGCTGCTAATACAAAAGTATTTCAATAGACATACGAGTACTGTCTGCATGCATGAGCAACACACAGAATCATTTTTGAAATGTCACAAATATAAACAATGCATAACACTGCACCGCTACGGACAATGAAGAGGAGCCAATCAATGACGACCACCACTGACAATGCAAACGACGTCTCCTGTACATTTTCCTTACCCACTGCACTTCCTCTTTGCACCCAATTCCATTGTAGTCACAAAGAGCTGCATACGTCTCCGAAAAACCTCCTGAAACAGATAAGAAGAAGTTAATCCCGAGCACAGAGAGCGGAAAGATAAAAAGAAGAAAGCAAACAGATTACAATTATAAACAAAGAGGTGCGTGCACCGTGACTGACTTTTGTTGCTTGTAGTTTGAAACGATTACATATCTAAAAACGATCATCTGATTACTTACTGGCTCACCGAGCCAATAATCAGATGGACGCTATCACGTACTGGAGCAGAAAAAAGAGATTAGCGACTTACCGCAGGTTTTCTGGGGGTCTAACGATGACTCTGAAATCGGTGAGTATTGGTGAATTCCATCAGCCATGTCTCCTTCCGCTCGACAAATAGGTGGACTGAGAAACGAAAGAGTTGCAACTGTAATATGCACATCATTTTCATTTGATAGTTTTATATTAAAAAACAAAGAACTGACTTATTAATGTTCTACGATAAATTGTGTGTTGTGATATAAAAATAAACGTCATTTAATATTCCGAGTTCAGTGCCAAAGCTTCGGAAGGGTACGAGACAACCGCAGTTGAGATTGATTGATTGATTGATTGATATCTTTATTTCGAACATCCAAAACAAAAAAAGAAAAACAAAATGGCCTACTGCACACATGTCATGTTTAGTTTGTTTGAAAGGAAAGTTTAATTGCTCTGCTGGTGCGCCTTGAGTATGAACACGATCCTCATGCATACAAAACAAGTAAACCGCTTCAAAAAAATGGAAATGGAGCTGAAATTTAACTGCAATGCATACCAAAGGGAATGGACTACAATTAACATGACTACAAATGCATGGAGAATAAATCAATGTTTTATATATATACATAAATATATATATACATATAGACACACAGGCAACACTGTACAGAGACATCCTGTGTGAAACCCGGCCAAGATTATCAGTGTAGTGGTTTCAGGCTGCCTGTGCAAATGTCTGAGTGGCCCAGCCAGACTTGAATTCAAATGAAAGCTTCCAAAGAGATTTGAAAATGGCTGTGCACCTCCCTATCGAACCTGATGGGTCTTAAGAAGTGCAGCTAAAGAGGAACATGAAAAACTGCCTAGTAGGTAAAAATAGCTTGTGGCATCATATTCACACAGACTTGCGGTTCGAATTGACGCCAAAGGTGCATCGATAAAGCATTGAGCAAAAAGGCTGGGTATGTACATAAGATTTAGTTAGCGTCTTGTACTTGTTGTAAAAAATGCTGTTTTGCTGTCATTGTGGAATATTGCGTAGAATTGTAAAAGAAAAGAAAAATTCCGTATTAATCGTGATGTTCAATTTTCATACCATTCGAGTTCTAATCATGAGTGACAATGTTGCTCAGAGCAAATGATCCATTCTTAGCCAATCTTCTATAGATGCCCCACATCCGAGGTAAAGCATCAAGTCTGTTGTAGTTAGTAAAAATGAGTCAAGTCGTAAGGTCTCAGCTCCTCCGTGTCAGCCGGATAAATTCGTCCCAATGATTGCTTGGTGTTCGAATGTAGTATGACACCACCAAAACGGGTTGGATGCAAACTACAGACATACAAGGCTTCACTTGGCTGATGAAGTGGAAAGCCGACCAAAAGTGAAGCTGCCAACATCCCAAAGCTCTGTCGAGCACAACTTGTCTTTGCTTTTCAGCTTACGCAACACAAAAACAGGAAGACTTTCATGCTTACGCATAAATGGAGTTGTTGAAGACTCGGGAGAGGGCGTAGTTGATGTGACTGACCATGTGATCCAACTGGTCCTGGGTCTCCAGTCTCAGCGAATAAGTGGTCTTGTCTGTATCGATTATAACCTACAGGATGGAGACAAGATAGTGTTTGTCTTCATCTTTATTCAGGCCAAGGAGGAATAAAAAAAAATAAAAAAAAAAAAGGTACCTGATGTTCTTGATAAGTGTTCATTGCACGTATTTCCAAGAAGTTGAACGTGACCTCCGCCTTGAAGAGAACAGATTATTGTCATATTGTTTAGAATTTACGTTGTTCTTTGTTTTCAATATATTCTTAACACTCACACGCCTTAGGATGTGGAAAATATGGTCAATTAATTATAATCTGTATTCATAATCAGATTGCTCTTTTTACAAGGATTGAGTAGAAAGCATGAAGACTGTGTTCAAGCATTTTCATCACGGACCGACCGCATCGTAGTCATTGTTTCCTTCGGAGGGCCATTGTGACTGTCAGTGTTCAAATGTTTTAAAAAGATGAGTGGTCATAAAAATTGGAGAAAAGACCATTTATAATTTTAGTACGATGCACAAATTGTCACCTAAAAAGCTGTGGTGGGCCGGCCGTATCTGGCCCCCGGCCGGGCCTTGTGTTTGACACCTACGGAAGACTGACATATTTTCTAAATAGCAAAAAACATAAGGGAGGATTAACAGCAGATGACTGAAGCTTCATATCGTTTGGATTGAATTGCACCCACATTTAACAACAAAAGCAACTTTAGTTTGTTGCCAAAAATCTGGCCCAAATGATTTCAACCAGCTGCCATTTTAGGCCTTGGAGTCATTGTAATTATCATCTTCTCTGCTTCAAACAGAAATTGAAATCGACCGATCAAGGTTAGAGAGTGAAAGGCATAAAATTCAAGGGCGAGAGGAGGAATGTTTACCTTTGCAGGCACTTTGACAGCAAAGAGATACAGTCTCCATGTCGCAAGGACCTGTGGGGAGAAAATGTTCCCAAAAATGACAACAAAAATTCAGTTCAATGAGAATTGTAAGGAAGGATAAAAAAAAAATAGGATGTACGTAACAGCATGGCGCAGGCTTGCATGGCTTCATCTGGAAATGGGCTCAATTTTCACTGCATGTTTTTATTGAGTGTTCTCAAGAACAAGGAAAAATAAATAAAAGTGAAAGGAGAACTGAAGTGTTTGTCACTGTATTTAAAGTGCTAGCCCTCGCTCGCTCGCTCGGCTTGGTGACGGAACCCCGCTCGCTGTTGAGCCTGACTGAGCTGGAGAAACTCATTTTGCGGATGATATGCAGTCAGCACAGTTGTTTTACATTCCAGTAGCTCCACTCCAACTACACCTGCCTGGAAGATATGTCTGCTTAAGTAATATTGGCGTGGCGGTATAGACCTATCCACACTGATACCGCTATCAGTACCGGTCATGAGTCTTGACCTAATTCAGAATGCAAAACTTGTATGCAATAATCCCGACACAGACAAATAGCACTTTGTCTCTTCTCCATGTTCTGTGTATCTATTCGTAAAACCCGAGTATAGTGCCCTCTGTCATTCCGCAGATTTCGCTTTTCATTCCCATGGAAATTGGTTTACCGAGGCCTAATCCCTAATCCCTCCATCTCCTAATGTGTGACAGTGTCCTGTCTGCATCTCATCCTACCCTTACCATTGGAGTCTCCCTTTCTCTCAACTCCCCCATCTCCTTTTTAAGCTTGAGTATTTCTATTCTTTTTCTGCTCTGTCGCTTACAATTCCTCAAGGCCTCCCTGGACTGAATGCTTAATGGCGCCCTGCTGAGAGGTGCCTACGAGAAGAAAGAAAACCAAACGTACAAAGCGAGCGAGCGAGGCAGGGTGGGAGGGAGAGAGAGATTTGCATCCTGATAATATAGCCAGCCTTCTTATTCTCTTCCACTACCAAGGACTCAAGAAAGGCAACTTTTATTGATACATCTAAGCAGTGAGTTGAAAAAACCTTGGCAATTAGAAAGGTATAGAACATGTCATTTCTATGACAACAATGCAGCACCAGTACAAAGCATATGCCTCGGAATAAGAACTAGAGAGCGACTGGGAAGCTCCTTCCTCCAAAGACAATCTGGCAGCCCTCCTCGTATTAACAGAGGCATCAATAATTCAGGCCTTCACATGAGTTAGATTTGATCAACTGTGTGTTTTGGCAGGAATTCTTTTTCCAGGAATACGTGGACACGTGAGCAATATGGCAATTTTGCATTGATATGTCATCGACTTCCAACAACTCTGCACTATTCTCTATCATTTCCAATACAACGTGTTTACCTACAACTATCAACAAGCGCACTCTTGTAGTCACTTCCTAAAGTCTAATGCTGCTGTGGTTGAACATTTGTGTGGTCAGAAGATGTCCTGACTTGCAATTGTTTTCCTCACAACAAACTTATTCAAGCATCCCTAACTGGACCTTGCTTTGTGCATTGGGACAAGTCATGCTGGAATAGAAAAGGGCCTTCCCTTAATGTCAGGATCAAATAACTGTCCAAGCTGAAAGCTGGAGTTAAGATTTAATGGGGAATTGAAGTGTCTGAGCCTGCATCCAATATTTGATCTGATTGGACTGAATTGTGTCCCAAGACCTTTGCCATGAAGTATATTAGATCACATAAACCTCGCATGAGAATCGTGTTGCGTGGGATACTGTACCAGTACTGTACCTTGATGAAAACGGCTCAATGCTATTTATTTTCAGCAGTTTTTGTTGTTGTTGTGATTTTCAGATTAATTTTATCCTAGTATTTTGAATTATTAATAAAAAATAAAAAAATGTTATGTTTTTGCCAGTTTTATTTTGCACTTTTCTCATTTTTGTCAAGGTACCATTTCACCATTTCAAGGTACTTTATGCAAGTATAGTATCAAAGTCAACATTTTTCCTCGAGCATATTCAGCCACCACTTTGCGTCTCATTTCCCATCCTGTCACGTTGAATTCATTCTCGCAGGTTGAAAAGCTTCAGTTTTGCATCAGAAATTCTCCTAGATTAGAATTTTTATTTTACTTTTTGAACCACCAGACTCAGTCAGACACGCCATGTCAGCGTCTGCGTAACCAAAAGATGACTAAAAATAAGGAGCTGGGAGATGAAGGTGCTGAAGAGATAACAGTCATGCCCTTGCTGAGATTGCACTAGTTTAAAGAAGCGGTAGGCCCCATAGCCAACTGTCAAGGCAATGTTAGAGTGCAAGTACAAGCTGTAAACAGAAATAATGGTTCTTCTCGTGTGTGTTGCAGTCAGTTGAGGGCAAGGGGGTGGCAATATTAATCATAAACTGTCAGGATCCGCTTCTTGTACTTCAAACGACATGGTGCAAATCACATTAAGCGTCTGTGGGCCGCCGTGTACATTCCAGCGAAAGCTGCAGATCACAGCCAGATTTGGTCACTTGTGCTATTTGGAGCTCAAGCACAAGGACATATCAAACATACACATTGGAAACGCAGAACAAAACATGGAGCCATCTGACATGGCCGCTTGCTTTGCTACAGCATGCGAGCTTACAAAAAAAGATGCCTCTTGTGCACATATCAGGGTTGGACGATAATAATAATAACATTGCTGTCTTTTCAAGGACGGGTCTAGTCTCAAGCCAGGGCGCAGCTCACCCTATAAAGTGCTC
The DNA here is from genome assembly GCF_901709675.1 of Syngnathus acus. Lineage (NCBI taxonomy): Eukaryota > Metazoa > Chordata > Actinopteri > Syngnathiformes > Syngnathidae > Syngnathus > Syngnathus acus. The sequence goes on along the minus strand of NC_051102.1, from coordinate 10,720,816 downwards.
GGCCAGTGGCGAGTACGTCTTTCATTTCTATTATGACCTGTGAAATAGGTTGCAACCGGACAACAAAAGCATTTCAACTTGTGAAGGCTCAACATTACACACTTGTCAATTGGCAGTAATTCATAAACTATGTTGGAGGGGGGTTTATGTCATATAGATAGATCAATTAGGTCAAGGACTAGCAGATTCGCCAACAGTTTTTACCCTACAGCGGTAGTCACATTGAATGCCGCTAAACGTAAATGATTATGTCTGTGTATGTTCTTCTGTGGGTTTTTAGCTTGTATTTTTTGTATCTTTTTATTCTATTTATTTTTTTATCTCATGCGCTGATCGGTTGGCACTTTTTAAATTTCGTTGTACATGTGTGACAATGACAATAAAGATCTATCTATCTATCTTGTGATGTCACAATTCCAAATTGCTCACTCGCATGTGGGAATGCCCTCGAGGCCTGACTTGTACAAAAGCAATTCAAAAGTTCGCTCGGTGGAGCACTGGTTAGCACGTTTGCCTCGCAGTTCTGAGTTGTAGGGTTCGATCCCAGATCCTGCCTACTTGTGTGGAGTTTGCATGTTAAGCGTGGTTTTCTCGAGGTACACCGGTTTCCTCCCAAATTCCCTCCAAGTGAGGATCAACTTAACGAAAGGAAACGACTAAGAGATAAAAGATGAAATACTCGGTGTGTATGGGTAGGACTGCAGGGCAACACTTATTTGTCTCCTCATGGGGGGGAGACAGAGAGAAGGTCAGCAGTCACACTTCATAGGCTCACCGCCAGGGGCAACCGACATGTTAATCGTGTTAAGCCCAAATTCTAATTACAGCACTGAGGGCTGATATCACGCACTGTCAGATGGTAAATATGGATAGTCACAGTGTGACTCCATGCAAAGCATCACACGCAGTGGAAGCGCCAATCCGAACAGAGAAGTAAGTGCTAATACACAGCATTACACAAGACAGACAAATGGAGTGTTGACAGAATGGTGCAAACATGAAAACGTACCAGCAACTCTGCCGCTAGCGTAAGTTGTCTCTGATTTTATTGCTCTATGTTTGTATTTTTTTCCCCCACAGCTGGAACTGAAAAGGAAAGACCTCGTTTTCTATGATAAAGGTGCAAACTTGTCGTTTTCTTTCCCTTTGTTTTGTAGCACCCACGCACAAATGCATTCAAATCCAGGACAAGCGTTTGTTTTATATGTTCAAGAAGAATACTCCAACCTGCAGAAATATTGCCTTTTATTACTTAAGTAGTTTCTAATGTCACTAGCAGCCGTTTCTGGGCTTGTTTTTTTTTTTTAACAGTTCTCCAATTGGTTTCATTACAACCTGCTGCTCTTGCATTCTTTGATTAACTTTCTATGCAAATGAAGTTTTTTCTTTTATGACATTTTGAATGGCTGCCTTGTGTAACCAATCTGTGCAATGAGTCGGATTAGGTTTTCATCGCGCAGCTTTACAATTATTGTTTTCCAGCTCGCTCTCTGGTTGACATATTGTTTACATGTCGATAAATGAGGCCCTGAAAACAAAAGCATCTGGAACTGAGCAAATCACACTCAAGGATGATGCGGGAACTCCAAGTGAACGTAGCGCAAGACCACAAAGCAGACTGAAACATTCAACACTTAAGCTCATGCATAGCCCGGCTGAAGTCTCACTAGCAGGACCTCCATTGAACCATATTTTGGAGCAATGGAACACCACTGGATAAAAGAGAGGACAAATAAGTGGTGGAAGAGCCAAATCAACAACTGGGGCATCATCACATCCCTACTCTGCCTTCCTTTTCCTAAGCCCACCCTTGTGCACCATCACAACCTCCCCCTCTGCCTTTGAAGATGTGCTTTGTTTTTGGAGTTGTCCTCAAATAGGGTGATCGAATAAAGAGGGGAAGAATGTGTCACTGAAGCATATACGTATGTGGTGGATGCTCCACAAAAGGATTTTGCCCTGGGTGGCTCTTGTTTGCCATGCTACACCCTGCTTGTGTCTGGAATAGTGGTGGTGGCTCAAGCATGTGGATGTCGACGCGTGATGGCTGGTACACTCAACGCATACAGACAGCTGGATAGCATCAATCTCCAGGGGCAGAAAGGGGCCAGGCAATAAAAAGAGAGAACAGTAAATTGGAACGTATAAAATCATGTGCTAAATATATCCGCAAACTTAATCAACTCGGAGATTCAGCTCAAAGGTAACCACCCCACTTGCTTAGGGGGAAGAACCATCACAGACCTTCATTAATGCTTAGTTTTCCACTTTTTGGAATATGACATTCAAAAGTAGAACAATTTTCCAGATTGAAATTAGAATGAATCCCTTCATCTCTTTTCCTCCTTGACTAAATCTAGAGCAGTAGCCAAGGCCCATATGGACAGTAAAAAAAAAATAATCTTGGAACTAATTGAATTGCCTGTGCTAAAAAAGAGGACCCCGATACTTTTTAATGGCTGTATTAAAGATAGAGGGAAGGGCACAAGGGAGAAGCAGCGGAAAGTAAGAGGCAACTGGCATGCCGGGGGGAGGAGAACAATCGAGGGCGATGATGAGGAGGAAAGTGATTGGAATGACAGGGAAAGAGGGAGGTCGCCACGAAACAAAGAGATGACATGACACAAATTGTGGGGAGGGGCAAGGGGGGTGCATAAGACAAAAGATGTGGATGGGAAAAAAAAAAAAAAAAAACTACTGAGAATTGGCTATGATCATTTTGAGCTTCTTTTGCCTTCCTTAGAAGAACCAAGCCATGCAACCATAATTATGTGATCAGTTGCTCATGTGGCTGACCAAGTCATCATTTGTACCTTGAACGCATCACAGCCCATCTGGGATGATGCACGCAGGGTTCTTTGTAAGAAATAAATAAATAATACGGGACCGAGTGTACAGCACAATGTCAGGCTCACACATACACACAACAAACTTGTGCCTGTGGCATTAAGGCCATCCTGCCACATCTAATAAACTCCGTGGTTGGATTCAGTAGGCCATGACACGGTGTCCACTTTGCTCTGCTTAGGAAGCATCTGCCTTAAGCCCTGATTTTCAACGCGTCTGTCTCGTGTGGCACGCTGCCTAATCTGTGACTTCTTACGGGTCTCTCAATTTGTCTCAATCAAGCTCGATTGATTTCTGCTCGGCTTCTAAGAACTTTGTGTCATTCAAGTCCATATTCATCAAGTCGCACCTAAAAGATGCAATCAGCAATCAATAGCTCATTCCGATGATTTGACATGAGGGCAGAGTCATAAGGGGGACTCTCTTACTTACCAGAATCCTGTCTTCCGATTTCCCGCTTTTGGTGTCCAGTTTGATGGCTCTCATAAATTTAATGGTCTGTTTCTCCAGCAACTTCTTGATGTTGTCTGGGAGGAGGAAGAAAAGACAGGTATGCAAAGCATTTTTAAAAAAAGATATTAATCAATAAAATAAATCAAAAATATCCAAACTTTTTTAGCTAACAGATGGAAGAAGCCAGAAAAATACATCTTGAGACCCAGATGAAAAACACCTTCCAAATCCTGGCTGCTGCTAATTAGCAGCAAAACAGCACAAACAAGCCACTAATTCAATCACAGGCTTGTGAAACAAACTGAAAATCATTGAAGTGGCTACAATGAGCTCAGACATCAAATAAATCAATAACCTCTATATGAGTTATTGACTTACTTGGTGAAAGTAAAACAATTGCTTTACTGTTTGAATTCAAAGAATAGCGTGTACTGTTCTCATTGCACATTTCTCTGCTTGCTGGAGCTGGACACTAAAATAAATACACAATGTATGTATGTCAAATGTGCAGATGCAGATCTTAACATTTGAGTCCAGTCTAGACCCTTGAAATGAATCAAATTAAAAAAAGAAATCTGGCCTTATTTCATGACTTTAATGATGCTTATTTTTAAAACTTGACAAAAGAAGCTGTGGAGCAGTCCCTCTATCTCCAATTCAGTTTGGTTTGGTATAGGAAATCAATCATGCCTCATATACTGTAATTAGGCTAAAACTAAAAAAAAAAAAAAAATAGCCAGTTAGCTGCAGCAATTAATTTCATTCATGCTAGAAGAAAAAAAAAAAAATACATTTCATGTTTGGCAATACTCATCATGCTAGCAACATGCACATTTGTGAGCTGTGTGTCATTTTCAGTCCAGCAAGTTGCAAAATGGCCACCCAGGATAAAATTGGGTGGATTTTCCTGTTTCATTTTTATTCCAAAAATGCAATATTAACTGTGTTTAAACTCATAATAGCAAAGATTATTGTCATGAAAATGTCTGTCTTTAGCACCCTATCAAAAAGAAACATGAACAAATATGGAGCAGAAGTATTAATAATAACTATGGTGATGATAAATGTTAGGGGGGCAGTTTAAATCAAGAACAAATCAACGAATTATGAATCACTTAACTTGATTCATTGTCTATTTTCTTATGTTTGGTGGCATTTTGCTGTCATTTGTCATCATGTTAGCATCACCCGTGACTCATTTCAGCATATTCAATTATGAAAGAGATACAAAGCAGATGTGTCCAACCATTGAAATCCTATTTCACATGTATCCGTAGTTTCAAAGTGTGAGCTCAAAGCCAGCACACATTGCTGTAAACAAGGACTCCTACTGTATCTGGGCTATTTTTAGCATCACAGCCCAATAGAAAAAAACAACACGGCTTACTCCAGTAAAACCTGGAAAGATGCTGTGATCTTGAAGGACTGGAAAGGCCGCAGCTAGTTTGATGTCCTCCACCTACTTGCTATAGCAATGCACATACAGGATCCATATATGCTTGCAAGATGCAAGTCTGAACATCATGCTGGAAGTGTACTCCAGTGGCCTGACTAATGGAAATGTGGAGAGGCCTGTTGTTTGCAGATGCCTTTCTGCATCCTCCCTATAAATAGAGCTAAAAGTTTGCTCTTGCAAGGAAATGAGGTGTGGATCAAGCAAAGAGACATCTTTTTTTCTGACATAGGTTGGTTGGAATCTGTCAGGTGCGTTAATGACTTAATGCAGGGGCTTGGCTAGGATGAGCTGGTTAACAGCTAGATTAAAATGGCAAACCCCGTCAGGTTAATTAGCAATGAGAGACGCCTTTCTTGTGCAACACTTCCAACATGCCTGCCATTGTGTGCGTGCAAACTTTACACAGAAATAAATCAAAAGTGGATCCAAAGGGGAAAAACGAGATGCACATTCCAAATGTGACGTTTTCTGTGCTTGCCTGTGGATGTCATCGTTAACTAGAGAAGCATGCAAACTAATCGTGTCCTTCGAAACACTCTTGACAGCTTTCACTTCCGGAGCGGCGTTGTGATGGTGAGCGCAGGGAAAAGTAGCTCACCTGTCATTTCCCTGCTGATCGTGGCAAAGCCCGACGCTGTGCTCTCTTTGGAGGCCATGACCTCGCTGCTGAGCGTAGGCTGGGCTGAGCTGAGCTGAGCTGAGCTGAGCTGATCCTCCACAACTCTGTCCGCAAATGACGTGCTTCTTGCGGTCGCTCGCTCCGTCCCCTTTGCGCCACCGCGAGCTGTGAAGCGAAGAGATGCTGTGGCACGCTCTTCGCATTTGCACTGGTGGTGGGCGAGAGAGAGAGAGAGCGAGAGCGAGAGCGAGAGAGAGAGAGAGAGAGAGAGAGAGAGAGAGAGAGAGAGAGAGGGGCGGTAGAGGGGGGTTAATCAGGATAAATTTATTCATCAGATGCGCTCAAATTCCTCCTTATATGCATAGATCAGCATGGATTTGAACCTTTTTTTTATTTTTTTTAATGTGTGTCCTCTGGATCTGTCCTTTCAATATTACTTGCAGAAAAGCGTCTTTCAAATTTGAGTTTAAGAAGAAAAAAAAAAGAACTACCATTAAGCTGATTTGTGATATCATGGGTAAGTTAGTTCAACTTTTTTGTCTTTTATTAAAGTTTGGAACCTAAATATAATCATTTACTGAAAAATTCATTTGTTTTTGTGCTCTTTGAAACAGATGACAATAAAGCTCTGATAGCCATGATGGTGCTACTGTGACATTCTTCAGCTCATATCTCATAGTAAACATAGCGATTGTTTTATTTTTCCCATCAGGGTTTGTTGAAGGTTGCAGAAGGTCACAAAGACATCTGCTTCATGCTTTTATCTGTCGTTGTTTCTGGCTTAACAAATCCAACACTCCAATCAAGCAGAAATAATATCAACATACTTGAATAATTCTACAGTGAATACATGAAGTCATTATATTCAGTACTTTTTTGCTTGGAATTTAGATCGGATCACTCATGTCCACGATACAATTTGGGAAGAAGAAGAGGTTCAAGCTGATGATGACAACAATGTATGATTCATCCACTCAATCAGAATGAGCACTTGTCAATGGCGCCATGCCTTATGTAACTCAATTGGGCTCTTTTTCTATAGACACGGACGGGTTCAATGAAGACAGATTTTCAGCCATGGCGTCATTCTATGACAAGCACGCTCTTCAAAATGCAGATGAATGTGTGCTCATCATGAGGAGGCCCAGCTGCGTCATGCTATCGGTTTGTCCTTTGAGCAGAAAACAGTGCAATGTGCGCGACATGATTCCATATGTGTCTGTGTCTCACGGGTACTTTACGCAGATGAAAAAAAAACAGTGGGGGGTGTGGGGACATTATACTCCAGGCAATGAATGTTTTGAGGTATTAACGGAGAGAGGGCCAAGAAGGCAAGAATAGGACGTTTGTATTCGGGGGAATGATAGCCCCCTCTGGGTTGCATGGGGTTAAAAACTTCAGCAATGTTCAAAGATGCACTTGAAAGGATGAAGCATTATTTATTCATCAGTGCAGCATTTCACAGATGGGAACTGCGATATTCAATAGGCCCTCGATTACATGTCTGTCTATGCGCTAGTATATGGGAATGAATGTGAATAGTGTCAGAGATGAATGTCCTTGCTGCGAGTTCTGCAAGTAAACAATTTGTTTAAAGCAGAAAAAAAAAAAAAAAAAAGTCTTATTGCGACGGGAAAGCCTGCACAAATACATGACACCAAATAGGACAGCAGTTTCTTTCTGGCCCACCCAGAGTCAACGGCTCATTTGCATCTCAATGAAGTTGTGAAAATATTGATGTGAGAATACTTTTCAACCTATATATGCAAATGAATACACGACAAAGACAAGATCATGTTCAAACTGATAAGCTTCACTCATTTTGAAATGCCTGCAACACATTGGGGACTGTTACATCATCCCAATTTTGTTGTACAATGACAAAAAAGGCATTTGATTTGATTTGATCAACTTGTATGTATCTTCCAGCATGAATGGTGCCTGCAGGTTACCTAGCATGGGCAATAGCACACCTTCATACGACAACTGATGCTGGCTTTTGAACTTTGCTTTGATGAAACTCCGGATGGACTTTTTCCTCTTTGGCCCGGAGGACACAAAAGGCCATGGTTTGTGAAACCCATCTGAGAGGAGCCAGTGGCGTTTCCAGGTGTCGCTGAGATATGGCTTGAACTTTGCAAGGTAAAAGTGACAACTTGCATTTAGATATAACCACACATTTTGTAAAATGACGGTGGTTTTCTGAAGTGGTAATATCCCTCACACAATGATTCTGTTTTTGATTTGTTACATTGAATGCAATGCTGCAAAGTCATGAACCTGCCGGTTGAGCAGAAGCACGTGGCTAAAGCCAAAGCGCGGCAGGCTTTTTAATGACTGATCCCGGATTTGTTTGTTACATCTGCCTGGATGACTGACAGACAATATAAACAAATGCATCAGTCCATTGATTGTGTCAAAGCTGGTATATACTGCTCTCTACTGGCTAAACGGAGAAATTATTTGAGTATGTCCCAGAATGACATGTACCTGTCTTGCACTTGACTGGTGACCATAGAAAACAATTATTTCAAAATGTGAAAATTCAGATGGAGAGAAGCAGACACTCCCTTACATTGAATAAATCTTTTTTAGCCACACATAATTTAGGGGTCCCCTGAAAGAAGCTGTGCAAAATCTTAGCTATTGGTGGAGCTTTTATAAACCACTGAACTTTCATTACAATGCTGCATATTATAAGAATTATTGCTATGGAATTATGACAGGGCATTTTTAGCGTTTTTCATCATAGGCTCACAGAAATTTTGCCTAGAGTAGGTAGTGACTTTCAAAGGTTATGTTGTTTTGTCTGATATCTGTGCAACAGACTCCTGCCATGATCTGCCCTCAGGTTGCTCTCATTTTTTTGGGGGGGGGGGCTGGCAGGGCTGTATTTTCTCAGACTGACAGCCAACCCCATCATGGAAAATGTGTTTAGTATCATTTTATTCCTAGTGAGAACATTTAATTAGATCTAAGTGGGAGTTGTCCGATATTTTATCCACTGCTGAAAGTGACATTTTAGCATATGCTGGTTTCATTAAACTTTTATGGATAGCATCAATGATATTGCAAATGCAATGAAATGTTTTATACCAGAAGTGATAGCTGATTTAGAAGTCCATATACGTTTAACACAAACCTTTTTTTTTTTTTTTTTTTAGGGGGGTGGTTTAAAAAAAAAAGTTAAAAGTTATAAAGTTGTATTTTTCTGCAATTAAACACATTGCCATTTGATGTAAAAATAGAATCTGATGGCTTTGTTTTCTCAGAATAAGCAGATGTTTATTACTTTTACGATACTACAAAATACTACTTGATTACATGCAGATTTATTCCAAACATATTCAAATATTCTCATTCACGCATATGTTTGAAAAATTGGAGTTCTTTTGAAGCTTTTGGGGTCCAAATGATTCTCCCTCATTTGTAAGGCAAGATTTTAAATGATGTCAGTTGAGAATGTGAGTCATTGCCCTAATGAGATCGTTAGCTGTGTAATGAACCGCTTCACTGCATAGAATAACGAACAAATCTCAAATATTTGTAACCTTTCAAGCTTGTTTTTCTACTTCGGTATTGAAATTCATCGTGATTTTTTACTGGTTACGAGTTTGGCTCCAAATACTCAATCCCATAAATCTATAGATGGAGGAAGGGTAAACACACTGGTTCAAGACTAGTTTTTTGTATTGAGTTTTTCTTATAAATCCTTCCAAGTCATTTTCATCAATAATTTGCTCCAACAAACTTTTATACTGCTGATCATTACTTTTGGTTGCCCCTTGTTTTTATCCCATTTCCTGCTGATAAATGCAGTTCTTGCTATCACCAGCAGGCGACAGCAGATACACAAATACAGCACAGCACATACATTGAGCAGAGAGATGATTTCGTATCAGCTATTGAAAAGAAACAGAGCGGAACAGTGTCACTGATTGTCCCAGATTACAGAATGACACAGTTTCTCCACATGGATGGATTAAATCATTTGCAGTGAAACTTGAGTAACCTCTTTAAAAATAAAATGGCCATAGTAGAAATGTGAAGTCACATGAACTTCTTGCCATTTGAAGCTGATACATGCTAAATGGTTCTGGAAGACGTTGATGGCATTTTTTAAAATAAATCAGTGCTGAGTAAACGCAAAGCGCACAGCGGCAAAATAAATGAATTGTCCAACTTGCCAAAAATGTGGCTTATCGTTATGCAAGCATTGCTTCGTGAAACCGAAAGGCCTTGTGGATGTCCTCCAAGGTTTAGTCTAGCGACCACAATCTCATTCTTTCGGCCATTACCCCTAGGTCGTAACCAGCAGTATTGGAATGTTAATTGCGTGGTAAATTGAAAGCTCTATCTTCCTCCTCCGCTCTTTCATCTCCACGACAGATTTGTGCAGGAATGTCAATATCATTGACACTGCCCCGACTTGTCTATCTTTTAACTGGGGAAACAAAAAAGGACTGTTGTTGCATCCATGGTTTCTCTAGTCTCCGTCAACTTTTTAGCTCATCTCTCGAAATAAAATTTGGTGTAAATTCGAAGGACATATTTTTCACACACACACACACGCACGATTCCCAAGTCTTCAGCTGCCACAACATTAGCTCAGATATGATCACCCAGCTCGAAGCAATGGACCAGCTTGGCTCCATGGGAGCTACGCAAAGCAGATAAATAAAACTAAGGTCCAGACACTATCTCCTGCCCTCACCCCTTGGCCATTATGTATCTTTCCTCTTTTACTGTGAAGAAAGCGGGAGGTTGACAGCTTAAAAAAATCATGCTCACTATGAGGAAAAAAAACTAATATTTGGGGGGGATTTGTGAACTGCAGGAGCTGAGCTTCTGGGCTCCCGACCTCGTTCCTGATGTGAAGCCTTTGGGATTTGGATGTTTTCTAATCAGAAGAGCAATACCGCTGAAACTACTGGCAGCAATGGCTAAAGAAAAATGAGAAGTAAACGACTGTACTGCTGCTTGTATGTCAGTCATACTAATTTCATACAATTTAATTTGGCATGTGAATCAAAATGATTATTCAAAGAGTAATGGTGCTTTTCAAGTTACTGAAAACTGAACTGAGGCTGTCTCCTTTATCATCAACCGGGTCCACTTCCATGATTGACCTCTTCAATACATTTGTCATACTTGGAAGGTTTAAACAATTTACTCTGAAGTTCCCTTTCACTAATGACCCCTCTAATCCTCCCCCACCAAACCAAAACCAACTCCAGGTTTCCCCCTGTTACCCTATGGATCTCCCTGTCGGCTTTCTACGGAGAGATCGAAGTCTAATTAAGATTGTTAATGAAGATTTAATTTTCCACTTCTAATGAGCCCGTGAACTCTATAAGAGCTAAACGCTTGAGCGAGAGAGTATGGGGAAGCAGGACTAAGTGGAGGTGAGAGAGGATAGAACAGCGGGGATGACCAGGTGACCATCCCTGGAGCAATATTACACCAGAGGTCATTTACTGAAACGCAGTGACTCATTTAGGTCCGTCGTGTTTTGTGACTGTCACTGAAGAAACTTTATTGAGGAATTTGATTGTTCTCAGTTATAATACAAGAAAAAATATATCCATACTATATATATTGTATACCGTATTTTCCGCACTATAAGGCGCACCTAAAAACCTCCAATTTTCTCAAAAGCCGACAGTGCGCCTTATAATCCGGTGCGCCTTATATATGGACAAAGTTTTAAAATGGGCCATTCATTGAAGGTGCGCCTTATAATCCGGTGCGCCTTATAGTGCGGCAAATACTATAAACATATATACATTTCTATTTACATGACATTTATTTGCAAGTGTGCTTCAACGTTCTCTTTTCGAGTACTACCTTGGCTATATTGTGTCTTTATAAAATAAACATTCAACCTTGTACCTGCCAGGTGTTCAGTTCACTGTCAAATGTGTCACTTTGATGGCTTGAAAGCCACCTGGAAAGCTAAGAATGATCAGAGAAATCCCCAAAATGAATGGCTACATCATGTGTACAGGCACACAGGAACACACAAGCACACACACGCGTGCATTTCCCCGGTGTAGAATTGCCAGAGGGATTGAGCGTAAGGTTCAAACAGAATGAAGAATGGCTATGAACTCAGTGCACACACCAACCTGAGACTCCTGTGATGCAATCAAGCAGAACCATGAAAGTGTGCGTGTGTATTTGAGTCACAACTACAGTGTCATTCCCAGCTGTACGCAGAGTACATGCACGTTATCTATCTCCAGTGGTGCCATTATGCTATGCTCAATTATGCATGCAGTAATTATTGACAATGCCATGGATGACAGCATATCTTCACCTCGAATGCTGCATTGCAATGTTGATGCTTGAGGGAGACTGATAGATAAACATACCTATAGGAGTTGTAAATCGATAAGAATGTTGTTTGGGTCCATGTTTTTATCAGTTTGCTTGCAAGGTTTGCTTGCAATGTAGCCAAAAGCCGGGCAGAGAAGGCAAAGCTCTGTTTGGCTTCTAAATGACTTTTTTGGACACGCCGTCTCTCTATTCAGGAGATTTCCCTCTCTCTGTCACAATATAATAATGACTGTTTCTTTTGCCTCATGCAGTATCATTTCAAACCTAATCACCAATACAGTTTCTAGCGATGTGATATTCTTGCATATTAACTGTTAATATGCTTCTGTGTATCTGCCTCTTGTTTCTGACTCGAGGCGGGTATTATCATTGTAATCAAGCGGAGACCCAGCTAACACGATCATTTTCTAAACCATCATGTAGAAATAATCCCCCCTTCAAATGTGATTATTTTAATAAATCTTTTTAACCAGCCATTCAGTCACACAGCGATGGTACACATCCCCCCCCAAGCCATCATTTGGAATGAAAGCTTCCTTTCTACACGTTTGCTGTATTTGCTGCCTGTGGAGTTGAAAAACTTCAACTCTTTTTTTCCCCATTGTGCCATTGAACAAACGAACAACCTCAACCTTGATCCTAACGCCTCAATGATGTGTAGAAGTCTGCCTTCTATCACAGCATTCGCACCCCCTGAATCTGGGTGGATCAAAACAGCTATGTTTCTCGTTTAACTTGCAAAACCACACACACTCCAAATTTAAGCAGCAGAACTTTGATTATCCAGAAATGCATGAGACAGCAGAAGAATCACAAGGTGGGGCTGATTCATCTCTTTGAAATACTTTCTTTTTTATTCAAATTTACAAAAAAGAAAAAGTACAACGGAAATAAATACACTTTGTACAGCACGCAATTGTAGAACTCGATCAACATTGTGTGGGAATCATGACAATAGGGCAACTGGATCTCGATATTAAGGTTGCATTAAAAGGCTCTACTTTAAGACCTTCAAATAGCAACTTCCAAATTAAGATGGAATCCTGACTTTGTTCCGTTTTCAAGACTTTAGGACAATCTAATAAACTGGAGTTGTGGGGAGCTGCAGTGACTGTTCTTTCATTTAATTCAGTGGAACTCAAATCACACCTTTGATGGAATCAATTCATCTTGATCACGAGGTTAAATAATCACTTCTGTCAAGTGGTTTTATTGTTTGTAGTGCTGCATGACTCCAGAGGCTCATTGCTTTGATTCGGACCAATCAGACAGTGGCGACTTTGGAATTAGACCAATTAACATGTGTGGTCTGATTTATGCGTAAAACAGCAATTCAAGTCATTGAGTGCTATACTCAGTTGAGCTAATTGCCTTGTGATTGGTGTTCCTCAATTATTGTTGTTTGTGTCAGTGTCAAATGGAGATCGACTAATTGTGGATGAATGTTTAGAACCTGTATTTATTTATTGTAAATCCATGAGAAATGATAAAACCCAAGTCATTATTCACGATCATGCAGTGTTTGGCTTCACAGTGATTGAAATGATGTTGCTTTTCAGTCCACACTAAAACTTGCTATCGACATGAGGAAGGTGAGGAAGCAGCCTCATGCCAGTAGAAATCCAACGGAAGCCAAGCTCGGCATTGACTCAGCAAGCTGCATGTAGGCGGAATGAGGCCTGGAACAATGCACAAGCCAATTTCACCATGGCAAGAAATGAGCTGTAAATACATACATATGTGTATATATTTCTAATTTGGGGGGATTATTTGGACATTTTTAACCTTGGAGGCTTTCACTCTATCATTCTTGTGCTTGCTCCCTTTTTAAACCAGCATTCCAAATATTAGATACAGCACTCAATTTAAATGACTCATTATGCAAGTAATTATAGTGTGGATACCCATTGATAGATTAAAATGACAACAGATTGTGCAAGTTGTCATAAATATTAGTCCTTTATGACGTTGAAAAGCACTCATGTCCAAATTTAGATTGTCAGGTAGAATCCCAAAGGAGTGTTTACATTTCAGTGTCTCCTTTCAAAATAAATTGCTTTCAATATTACTGCCCTGGTGAACATCAAACTGCATTCAAGATGTGAACTATGAACGATTCCAAACCAATTCTTAATTCCATATCAGAGCGTTATGCACTTTTAGAAAAACTCTTTAAACTGGACTTTTGTTTTAGCATTTTAATAGACTTTCGATCCACTTCACTGCCTTTTCATCAAAAAAGGTTTCTCAGTGGGATCAGACCGTGCTGAAGCATCCAGTGACTAATATTTTGCACAATAAACTTCAGTGGCCACAAGTACCAGCGAGTGGCTCAGAGTTGCCACAAAACAAAATCCAGTCCTGTCCACACATTGCACAAACAAAGAATACACTGTGTTCAGTCCACACGGCTGTTGAATCCAGTTTAGTTGATTCTAATCTACAGTTCCAACAGTGATCCATTTGGACACCAATAATAAGCTAAGATAAAGGTCATCTGTCATTGTCTCTTTCTTCAATAATATCCAGCACTATTTACATTGTTTTTACATACAGTCAAATATGGTATCAATTCTTGAATCCACATCGTATAAAGACAACGGTGATCTTGAACATAAATCATTATCCGACACAATATGAAAGTGCATTGGAGCTGAGAAAAAAAAACAGTTGCATCCTGACCTTTTACAAGAAAATAAAAAAAGAGCCATCATGGTGTTTTTTAAACGACAAGGATGTTTATTTGGGCAGTATGAGATTTAAAGTTGGATTTTTTGACAAGGTGTTTTGTTTGAAATCTTTGATCAAAAAAATCATGCAGTCATTGTAATCGAGCTGTTGGTTAGACATAAAAAATAGTTTTTCTATAAAACATTGACGATATTAGCAATGGGATCATCACTACTCCATACAGTAGATGTGTTTGCTTTTTAGAACTGACTTTCGTACAATCAAAGAGTGTAAATGAGTTCTATTCAGAGATGGGAAATGAAAGGGAGTTGTGGTGATGGTGGGGGGCGAGCACATCCGAAAATCATTTCAATGTTTTCCTTGAGGGCTGAAAGGAGTCTTTCATAGTATGTGAATGATTCATCATTTTCATTTAGAGTCAAGCAGCAAGCTGAAAATTTGACCCTTCTGCCACTGGAAACTGAATATAACGTTTTTTTTGTGTGTGTTTTTTCTTTTCCAGTGGTCTCATTCCCCAACCGCTTCATCTCTTGTTACCTTATCCACTTTATATTTCATGATATATTCAAATATATCTAGTGCTCTGTTCAGCACATCATATCTCATAGTAGCCCAGGAACAAATCGGAAAGAAAAAGAGGATGTAATGCAGGTACATTGTAGTGAATAAAGTATGCACTGCTTTGTTAAAAGCATTTTTGCAAAGTATCGTTCTCACCTCGTGGCGAGGCAGACCAACTTGTTTGATATTTCATCTACCTGCCACAATAGGGATGTTAAATTTACTTTCTTTCATTTTGAGGGCAAAAACTGGATTATTTTGATTCTTATGTCGAAAAGATTGGGGGGAAAAAAAAATCATATTTTGCAATGTATCTACATTACAATATACAGTGATACCTTGACTTACAAGTGCTCCAACTCGAGTTTTTGAATTACAAGACAGCGGTAAGAACAATTTTCTTTCTTTCTTTTATAGACCAGGGAGCATCAGGCACTCCATTTTGAAATGATTGTGGCAAACCTCGTAACAAAATGCCAAAGCTCAGGTAACTGTTTGGTTTGTTGCCACTGTTAGTCGAAGTCTACTGTCAAACTAAATCTAAAACAACAAAGAATTACAAGGCGTATATTTAACCAAAGTATCGCAATCTTGATGTAAAGACATAATGGGAAATGCTGGATCCAAGCTAATGAAATTGGCATCAATCATGGTAGTTAGAAACATTTAAAGAAACGAGCTTTGAACACAAATGGCGCAGCAACACATGCAGACAGGGTATATCACACCAACCACAGACATATATTCTTCATATATATTACTGAAGCGTAGTTACAGCCGTTTTCTTTGCGTTTCATCATCGGTGTTTTAATCATATATTGCGCCTGGCACACACACGCTGGAAGAAACAACACAATGTCCACTGAATTGAAGCATGACATGATGAAAACAAGTTGACTTAGTGTATTTGATTGTATTTATGTAGTACAATACTCTAGTGGAGGGGTGTTTCAGGCACATTGTGATTCTCTAGGACTGTTGTATCATTTGAAAATGCAAATACCAGCAGAGATGTATCAAAATGACGTCATTATCATCTTCCTAATCACTGTGAAAAATCATTAACGTGATCAGTGTGTTCAGAAAAATGTATATAACAGATATAATTGGTGTAGTCCTTCATACTAATCAGGAGCCAAGTGTTAGTTTCCAAAAGATTGGTGACCCCTGCTCTCCAGTACTATTTTTCCAATGGAAATATTTTGATGGAAGTTTCTGGGGTAGCGGAACAAATGATTGGCCTTTCCGTTGATTCGCGGTCACAGAACGTAAACGTTTGAAGTCAAGGTATCACTGTATATTATTTTTCTTTCATCATCATCTTCCAGTTATTTTGTAGAATCACACATAGGTATGCTCAGAAGACCATCACAAGGTTATTCCTACTTTGTCACCGACCTAAACACACATTTAAACGACAATCCGTGTTTCCTCTTGTTTGTCCGGATTCAATTGTGTATTGTTTATCCGGGTTGCTTTTCTTTGTCCTAAATTTGAAGAAATAGTTGGCGCCGCCAGCCCGCCAGCCAGCCAGCCAGCAGAAGCATCCTCTGCATTGTCTGTGCTGGACCATATCAGTGCTTCACAACACTTATTGCTTTAAATTACATCAATCACTCGCTCTCCTTGCCTGGCTTTCTTCACCCTCCCTGGGCTCATTTTTCTCTGTCTCTTTTTATTACTTTGCCTCTTCATCTTTCTCCCCTTTAACTTCTCTTCACATGAGTCTAGTCGTGGTAGTCTTTTCATCATTCTCTTCCCTCCCTTGTACCCCTCTTTTTTATCACTCCTCGGTTTTCCCCTTCATATCGATCCCTCTCTTCTTCCTTTCCCCCTCTCTTTTATCTGGCTCCTCCTTGGGACTGTCTTCAACTCTTTCCTTTTCTTCGCTCTCTTTCTCTCGGTCTCGGAAGAGTTGAGCTAACTTGTGGAACTGGGGCCCCCACTCCTCCATTCCGGCACCCCAGTCCTCCTTATCCGCATCCTTCTCTCCTTCGCTCTCAAGCGAGCTCAGGGATCCAGCTCGGGACCCGGTACCCTCCAGGCCGTAGATCTGCACGGAGTCATACGGTGGTTGCGAAGGGTCGAAGGTGACCTGGGCGAGACGCAGGCGTAAGAATTCACCCACTCTCAGAGCCAAAGGGGGACCTCCAGTCCCTGGTGTTGCTCTGGCCGCCTCAATACCTGGAACCCAACCAGGGCCAATGCCCAGCACTCCTCCATAAGCTCCTCGAGGCTGACCAGGGAAGGGCAATAGCTGCGGGGTCATATCCATTCTTGCCACAACATAGCCACCCAAAGTCACCCGATCTCGCCAGTCTCCAATCAGACCAGGCGATTCTGGGTAGACAGGTGGACTGCCAGTCAGTGATATGCCACCAGCTTCTCTTTCGGGCCTTGCCACGACAAAGTTGCTCCCCATCTCTCGTCCTCCTCGCTCCAGACCGCCGGGGGACTCCTTCTGCCTGCGTACCTCCGCCTGCAAAACGCTGGCGTAATTGCGAACATTGGTAGCTTTCTGTTGTCCGTCAGCGGAGGGTGGACCACTTCCATTTCCGTTCCCTCCGTTGCATTCAAACTCAGGACCTTTTGAAGACAGACCGGCACGGGAAGCCTTGCGCCCCGCCGCGGGGAGGGTGGCCGAATCGCACACCCAGCCTCCTACCCCATGACCCTGGCCAATCATGGAGCCGGATCGTGTCAGGACCAGGTTATGCTCCCTCGGTAGTGTCTCCGACTGCACCTGGATGGGATGTAGGTGAGCACGAGAAGTTTCAGTCCGGGTTTGGAGTAGGGTGAAGAACTACAAGGATGGATGGACCATGGATGGAGGGTCATTTGGTAAGACAAGACAAAAACATGGCCAAAGAAGAGTGATGGCAATATCGATTGAGACCAAATGAGAGGCAGACATTGAGCAAAACAGAAAAAGAAAGTGGATAGATTCATTGATCACTGCCCTGTGAGTTGGAATGATTAAGAGATCAAATATTTGAAAATGAAATGACGACAGAGCATGTGCTTTGGCCTAAGAAATAAATACGGCACACAAAAGAGAATGAATGGCAGGAAATAAATGTGCTGACATGCCTGACTCATCACCAGCTTTGTCCTGAATGTACAAGATTAAATGACAATGAGTTCAACCCCAACCTGATGATTATTTCATATCTCACTCATTATTCAGTAGATTTGATTCATTCATAAAATAAAAATGCAAGTAATTATAGTCCGTGATTGAAATAATGGCAGGTATCGCGACGGAAAGTCTGAGCTCGATGAAAAGATGCTTACCCAGTCCATGTCATGACCGTGGTTGACTTTGTCTTCACTGCTGTCCTCAGTGCAGTTGCTGGATGTTCCCATCCCTCGCCGTTTCTCCTGGCTGTCACTAGTCCGTGGTGTTCCTTCATCCGATGTGCTCACCCCGCTTTGGGTTGCGGTGCCATCGCGGCTGCCCGCATGACTTCCTGTTCGGCTTCCCGTGCTGACATCTGTGGGGGTTATGTACACGGCACCTGACTCTATTGGGCCAACCATGGCACCTTGGTTTTGGATGACCAATGAGTGGTCCGGTTGGCCTCCGGGAAAGCGGTATCCGAGCTCTGCCAGACCCGGTTCAAATGTTTCGCCCGGTGTGCGGCGTAGAACTGGCAAGGTGTGGCTGCTGTAGCAGAGGCGACCGTAAAAGGGTCCTCCCGGACCGGAGTAGTTGTGTTCAACAACTGGATTCTGAGCCCAGCTGCAGGTGCGACTTTTATCCTGGCCACGTTGGCTGTAACGTCTGGAAGACACAAAACTACAGGCTGGAAATGACTTTTTTTTTTTTTAAACCTAGGAGCAATTATGCTAATCATTTGAGGAACAAATACGTTTTTATTTTGTGATAATCCTAGGGACCTGAAGCAAGGGTTTTTCCAAATAATAAACATACAAGGAGGAGGTTGATTGTAGCTAGAACATATTTTCGAATTCTATAGAACAATCATGTATTTGCGTAACTGATGACTTAATTCAGCTCACTTAGTAACAAACAACCAAGTCATCTTTTTTTTTTTTCTCTCTTAAATTTGCACTGCAAACTGATTTTTGTTTCTAGGCACATTTTCAGAACTTCTATTTGGAGGTTTAAGGCAGGCAATTAAGAGCAGGAGAAGTCAAATTAATGACGTCATCTTTTAATCAACATCGACTTGACCATCATCACGTAAGCGGTGACGATAAAAAATGCAACGTTTTTCAAGCCTTACACAGACTAACTGAATACATTTGTTTGGCAAGTGGAATCCATTGCAGGCAATTGCATTCTATTGGCGAGGGCGTTTCATGTACCTGTGTCTACCTCCATAAATTGCAAAAGAATAAATAATTAAAGTTTGATCAACTAAAGCCAGCCAGCCTTCCTTCTTTTTATGGGCTCTCAATAGGACTTGCATGAATTCACTGAAACTCATTATTAGACCAAAGGCAATAAAATGTTTCAAGCAACATCAAAGTGGGTCATTGATGTAGCAGGGCATAAACAAGCTCGAACAAAACAAGAACAACATTGTGGTCCACCAGGACTGCCGGCCGGGCTTGATAGCACTACACATCAGCCGTTTGATGGCGCCTGATTATGACCTGGGAGTTGTGGCTTGATTGCTTCCAAAAGTGGTTCAATTATTGTACCGGCCAAGATTAAAGCTTCCACTCTGAAGCAGTAAATTGTTCCTTTTAGTGTGCGGTAAGCAGCTAGTCACGAGCGAGGGGTGTCGCAATGAACTGAACCCATAAGTGTCACCGCACAAAGGTGTGTTGATGATGCATGAGCATCCGACTGCAGAACAAACAAATAGTTCCACTGACTCATTGCCTTCGATATCCATTTGTCATCATGATAATCAATCCACTGTTGAAATGTAAACTATACTCAGTCTACCTGCAGGCAGAATTTGGCTCCGCCTCTACAATCCTAACACATTTGAAGAAGAACAACATGAACCATATCAACTTACACGTTCCTGCTGTCCAGTGTGCGATAGCCTCGTGAGCGTGAACTGTGGGGGGCGCTCTGGAGCGCGGCAATATCAAAGGCGGCCGTGTCAGCCTCGCCGCCGCCCTCGTCGTCATAGGTGATGATGTTCTCACGGACGTCATCATCCTCCAGTGGTGACAGCGAGTCATGCTTCTGACGCCTCAATGACAATGACAGGGCACTCACTGCTGCGGTGGTGGGAAAATTGAGGGATGAAATTGAAAAGAAGAAGGATGAAAAAGGGTCAAAGGGGGTCACAGGGGAAATAAGGAGGAAGATGGAGGAAAATGAAGGAAGACAAAGGGGTGAGACAAAACAAATTCAGAGGCGGCCTTGGGTTAGAGGGCAGGTGTATCATATCAGCAGGCTGCAAGCCACCACTTTGTAATTGACTTTGAGCTCCAGCCAGGCAAATGGAACCTTGACGGTATTCTCCCATGACTGTGCAGTTCCAAAATGCACAACAGCGTTTGATGGGGAAGAAAACACACTGCGGCAATTTTGATGGATTTTCATTGATGTTAGTACATTTGGCTGGGGAGCTACGGTGGAACACAGCCAGTCGAGATGAGATTTGAAGGAATTGGAAGGAATCGGCCCAAATTCAAAAGCATTTTTATTCCATTTAATCTCAGACTGGATTTTGGATCAGTGCAGAAAGCAGGTGCGAGAGTGAAACGCTCCCTCCGATGCGCCCCCCAAAAAAAGAAATAAATGCCGAGAAAGTCGTGAGCAATCAAGTTTGGTTTCCAAAATCACACCGTAAAAGCGTCAATCCACACTCTGATCAAAAGTCACAAAATCAAAATCATTCTTGCCATTAAATGCGCAATTGCAATCTTTATTTAGATATTGATTGTCCTTGCTAGTGTGGACGAAGTCAGTTGACTTTATTGCTCAAACATTTTCCGTACTTGAATTTGGTCGACTTGTTTATCCGCTCAAAGGCTCTCTGCATCACCTTCACACATTAATGCCTCCCTCCCTCCCTCCCTCCCTCCTTTGTGATTGAACAGGTCCCATCCAGAATGATAATGTCCCTATCAACAAGGAATGAGCAGGGATTCAACGGAGTGAATAGAAACGACAAGCACGCTGGCCATGAACCAACACTTTCTCAGAAGCCAGACATTATTCAATGGAGTAGTTGTGAATTCCTGCTCAGGTGGAAGTGACATTTCATTGTGTGGCTACCCACAACACCAGCCAAGAAAATCAAGGACAATAGTTATTTTACAAGTGATTGGCAAAAAAAACCAAAAACCCTTCTATTCAAGCAGCTATGAAATATTCACACAACCGCTTTGATACTTTCATATGGAGATTTGGCACGTGAGCATGTGGTGAAGGATAAATGGCTGGAAAGTCTTTGTCTTTTGATATGTAGATTTGCGTCAAAGAGCTTTGTGGCATTTCTATAACTAAAGTATAAATTCATTTGTTTAAGAAAGAAAAGCATTCACTCTCTGTGACTTTGATACTTACCCAATAGCGTTGCAACGCATGCCAATATGGCCAGCAGAGCTGCAGTGCTGAGGCCAGGCGAAGGCGACGTGGAGTGCTGGGGGAGACAAACGGTTTCTTTTTCCCAGTCCCATTCACCTTCAGCCTGTTTGTCCTTTTCCCTCTCTCGAGTCTTTGCCCCTCCTCTCAGGCAGGGACAGACAGACACCGTGACAGTGCCGGTGCTGGTGAGACCTGATGTCCCATCTCTTAGAACCAGTGGCACATAAAGTGTTATGGTGGAAGACGGGGAACGGGACAGTGGCTGCAGCTGAGACAGCAGGACCAAACTTGCTGTGGTACCTGCAGAGGAGAAAATAAATAAAATCCCAATTTTCCAAATATTGACAGAATAACATTTGGATTTTTCTTGGTTCAAAAGATCCCAATCCTGATGTATACAGCAAAAAACAATTTGCTCCATTCTTGCAGGTTTGCACCATGTGATTAGGATTTGAGATGTTTTCATAAAAAAAGGCTTCAGAAATGTTAACGGCGCCAAATGAACTGTGCAGCCTGATCATTAGCATAACTATTAATCAAAACAACCCCGAGTCAAAAATGAAAGCAATTAAGTAAATGTCCAAAGAAAAACAAATTGGAATAACTATGCCGTTTTGTTGTTTGTTTTCCCTATTTGTTTTTTCTCCGTCTAGGAAGGGCTAGACATAAAAACGTGTCATTAAGAGAAATGAAGAAAAGAACATGTGAGGAAACAATGAAGGAATTGAGACAAATATCGTGACTTATAATTGAGTGCGTACCACCACTGTCCCTGACACTGAAGTTGAGGGCTGCGCTGGACTCCGGAGGGATGCTGAAATACACAGTGCTGTCATTCCCGCCTTCATCTCTATCAATCGCCCGCAACACCTGCACCACCTGAAACCCAGAGATAGAGGGGCCAGCAGAAATGGGGGGGGTGTGTGCGAGTGTGTAAGGGCAGGGTTGGAAAAGCAGCAAGATGAGAAAGAAAGAGTAATGAGAGAAACACACACACACATTGCTTTTTAGCAAGCAATAAGCCATTAGCCGGCGTCAGCAGAAATCAAAACAAGCCAAACAATTAGTATAGCAATACACGCCAACCGAGTGTAACACACACCAAATGAATAACTGGCTGACATGAATGGCCTTGCACAAATATGCTGCTATATGGCTTTCAATTTGGTAAGAGCATCGCTGCATTTGCACATAGTGGCAGCGGTAAGAAAATGAATGGGAAAGGATGTCTTACATCAGCCAAAGCTGATGGCTAATTTCTTTTTAATGAAAAACACCAGTCATTACTATGCAAGACATCCTTTTAGAGATGATTTGAGCGCACGTTTGGGGAATGCAGAGCCCAAGAGGTTTTGCATGCCTCGTGAGTGACTATGCATGGCCACATTATGGTATCGGTTGCTGTGTGTGAATATTGGATTGTGTTGTGACTAATGACTTGTCACACAGAGATACGTATGTGTACACACTGCAACCCATTTGAGGATACCGTACTTTTTTTTTTAATGTACTGTCGTCTCACTAATACCCAGTCATGTAACTGCTTAAAGACAAAAGTGGAAATTAAGGAGCGAGCACGGAGATGCTATGGATAGTTTTGGTAGGACTTGAATCAATCGGACAAATGCAAAAGAACGTTTTCGAGCAAATTCCTGTTTAACAAAGAGAAGCATTCCTAACAATGCTAATTTTGTGCTCAGTCTTTAGCAAACAAGGAACAGGCGTTTGTGAATTCTATCTTATAATATCGGATTGGTTGTTGTTTTACAATACACTGTGAACATTTGATTATTAATCATTGTAATTGACGACATAGAGCAAGAAAATATGAATACCTTTCCAATGGTCGATGAGTCACACATGGCCGTCGTGTACTGTCTGTCCAGCTCCGGAGCATTGTCATTCAGGTCCAATGTCTCGATTGCAACCGGAACCCGGGACACCTGGCTGGGGTTGTCTGAAAAAGCAATTAAGACACAGATTGTTTACAACACAAAGTCCACACAAAGCGCTCCAAATATAAAATTCGATGAAGAAAATTCCCAGAAGCAATAAACATCCCTTTGAATGCACACAAAGGTGCAATACGCACCCCATTAAATCGGCTCAATTGTACTTGTGGGTAAACGCAAGCATTTTGGTGTTAATCCAAACCTTAGCACTCAGATCCCATTTGTGGCTTTGCTGAATATAAAGTCTGATTTGGCTGCTGCTGCTGCTGCTGCAGCTGCAGCACTCAGGTCCTCAGCTGGAAAATATTGGATGTTTCCACTGCGCAAGACACACAAGCGCTCCATTCTGAGGAAGCACAACAGCCTGAAGTGTGTGAGAGCCACGATGCGGAGAACAGTCAATATGCATGGAGTTGCGCAAGAGTGGGGTTCAAATGGATTAGCGGAGGGTCTTCCGGAGCTCATTGGCTCGGATTGACACACTTGAACGCGCTCGCTCTCACAGCCGTGCTTCAAATGTGCCCATTCAGAGCTCACTGTTGCATTTTAGGCTGCAGTAGTGACACAATTCTGGCTAACCTGCACAAACAGAACCAAAATCAAGGTTTCCCATTGGTGAAAATAGCTCATAAAGCCATAGGGGTGAAGTGTGTGCCTGTGGCCGGCCATCGTGAGACCCGCTGAGCACACTGCCTCAACAATTTCTTTATTAGATGGGGCTCATTATTGGAGACAGAAACTTGCTGTGCTCCTCTGTCAACACAACACGACTCACACAGCAAGTCCGGAATATATTTGGAGCAAAGAGGAACTTTATCCAGGGGGAGACAGTTCTAGAAACTGTAGAAGGAATTTGGTGTGAGAATTTGGTATTTATTCGAGATGAGAAAATGAAGCTTCAAATTGGCCTCATGAACCGGTTGTTGTCTCCTCTAGATGGCACTGTTGGTTTAAATGTCAAGTCAGTGTATACAGTAACTGGTTCATGAAGCAAGTTTAAGGCTTCATTTCTTCACAGTAAATATGAAATTGAGGTCTGCAAACTTTATGCAAGCCGGATGTCTGCTCACAAATGAATTAGTCTGAATAGTTGGTGCAAAATGTACAAGTTATCATATTCCATACACATGTACAGGTTAAGCCAATATTAGAGCTGTATCCAAATTTCGTATGCTTTTAAATATTCAAAACACTCAACTAACCTCTCTGGGTGGCAATGATAGATATGTTGTGCCAGTGCTCACGTTCCCGGTCGAGTTCCATGGCTGTGGTGATGAGGCCGGAGTCTGGGGTGATGCGAAAGAGAGCCTCTGGATCGGACTGAGGATCAATAGAGAACCTGGAGAAAAGCAAAGAAGAAAAATAGCCCGCGAGAGAGAGAGAGTGAGAGAGAGAGGGAAAGTAAGGCACAAAAAAAGCAGGGCATAGAGAGGTAAAGTACAACAAAAGAGTGACGCTGAAGGGAAGAGAAAAAAGCAGGAGAAAACGGGGCTCAGTGTGCAAGGGAGCGATAAGAGGAAGTCTGCATTCAAATGGCCAAAGTATTAATATAGGGAGATTATCAAAGATGATAGGGAGTCTTTTGAAGTGCTACAGATCATTTGAATATCTTTTTTATACATCGTTCCTCCCCACACACTTACTCGTAGCACTTTTGCCCATGCTAATTGGGAGTACATTTGTGTTGCAGACAAATTACCGCCTTGCCATCCTCAAAACTGTTGGAATAACCTTCTGCAACAAAAAAGCTTAGGATCTGCACAAGCTTCTGTGGTTGCTTTCTGGCTCTGGGGAACACTGAGTGGGCTTTTGGTTCGCTTCAATAATTTGTTTAGCAGTAACCGTTGCTAAGCTTCAAGCCAAGGGGCTGAATATCCTCCATTTACAAATGTAGCTGGAAATCAATGGTGATCTTTTTTCCTCAGAGAGATCAAATGAAAAATACAGTAGTGCTGTTATATTATGATAAAAAAAATATTTAAATTGGGAGTTTGGTGAAATGATAGCACTTTGAACTCTCAAACAAACGCAATAGGAAAAAAAATTTTGAAGGCAGCTGTATTTAAAAATGGACGTGTGCGTCAAACAAAATCACAAAATGAATATATACGGATGTTTCTTTTCGGTTTTGCTGTGCGCTCTACACTTCTATGAAATTGGAATATACCTGATGTTATTAGTCAGACCGGTGTCTGGGTCAACAGCACTGACTCGGCCCACAGTGCAGGCTGGAGGGCAGTTTTCCGAAACGTCCATGTGGTAGCGTGACCTGGAGAACCTTGGCGGTTCGTCCGCATCCAGCACCGCGACTCTGATTGAAGCTCTGTCTTTAATAGATCCTCGACGCAAAAAGCGAGGGTCCACGGTGGGATTGAGAACCTCCACAGAGAAAGAGTAGGAACTGCGGCTTTCGTAGTCGACGGCCTGGAGAGAAATTAGGAGAGAAAATGAACCACTTGAGCTTTGAATCCATTGCTGTATGGATTCTGTAATGGTAGCAATTGAAAGAGGATCAATATGCAAATGAGATTTGTTTTCCCCTTTACACGCTATTTTCAGCCTCCAAATACTGCAAGTGTTTGTTTGCATATCAATAGCAGAAATATTTAAAACAAATAATTACACTGGTCAATTGCAAAATTTAATTAGACTTATTAATTAGGCTTTATGTGTCTCTCAATATACATTATTTTTTGACACCTTTTTAGTATAGTAGCTAACGACATTTTTTGTTTAAGTTGGACCTATGAAAGATTGTGCAATACAGATTTCACCATGGGTTGTAATTTATAGCTGTGATGTTTCAGAATAAAAGATCGGTTTCCGAACCGAACCATTAATTCATAAATATTACTACATATTATTTTGATGACACTAAGTATTAGTGGGCAGAGACTCAATTGAAGAGCACGCAAAGTTCACACAGAAGGGCCTGTTGCTGCCTCGGTACAATTTAAATTGAGACATTACCATGACAACTCATCTACTTTGATCATCATGATTGCGTGGAAAGCCTTCTTTACGCCAGAGCAAACATTGTGTTTCAGATTGGACCTTGTTAGCGTAATAGTTGCTTGTTCCAAATGACTTCTTTATTTATTTATACTTATTTGCCTAAGGTGGCCGTGTAATTGTGAGCCTGCTATAAGCAACAAAATATGAGCTCTGATCATCTCTGCAGAGCAGCTTGTTACAGGGAGTGGACAAATAGACACGCGTAGGAGATTGTTTTGGTGTGGAAAACATCCACGAGGGTGGCTGTGTTTAGGAGTTGCTCCGAGTGGCCCTTTTTCAATGTGTACGCTTTTAGATCTTCTGTCACAGCTGTACGTCTGTAAGCGTGTATCATTTCCGAAAAGAAATAGGATCTCTGGCTTTGCAGAATATTTGCTATCAAATTCCAGTCGAAAAAAAAATAAATGTGTGGATTCAGGCTTCAGTGGGAATATTGATATCCTGCTTCCTCCTCTCTTTATTTCTAATCTCTCATTTTCTATTCCACCACATCCCCTTCTCCGTGAGCTGTAAACCTCAGCAAACTGCATCGCAGGAAGTCAGCACTTTTCGGCCAGAAAAGAGAAATGTTATATTGAAAGAGAGAAAACAAAGTCATTGCTGGGATACTCCCACAGAACAAAACAAACGTGTTGGCGAGAGAGGCAAAGACAAAGACAGTGGGCGTGCATTTGTGTATTGTGTCAGGAAGAAAAAAAAAAAAAAAAAAGTTCTCTTAATATGGTTCCTATTACAGGAAGGAGTCGAAAATCAGTCAGGGGAGGAGAGGTGTCGCTTGCACTGTGAGTATACACTCATCCTCATCGCCCTCCTTTTTTCATCCGGCACATGCCAATTTGCCTCCCCCATGCCGTTGTGACACACTCCATCGCCCACCCATCTCTTTTTCCTAATGTGTCGGTGAAAGGGGGGAACGCTCGAACAAACCACACAACACACACTCAAAAGCTTCACCCTCATTCGTCCGAACAATGAGGAAACACTTATCTCCCACTACATCAATTATTTGACTGGCGTTTATTAATATTTTCATTTTCACTGGTTCACATTTTCACATTTTTATATTCCGCACCCTCCAGACGCTCAGTTTTCAATTCAACATGATTGGAGTTAATAATTCTTCAGGGTCTTTTTTGACATTCTCTATAAGATAATCCATTTATTTGAGCCGTAATGAGCAGGCCGACTGGCAAGCGGTTATTTCCCCGGGAGGTGCGCAGCATATACATACGGCTGAGTGTGCGTTAAATTTCCTCATGAGGGATTAAAATGACTGAGGAAACAAATAATACACAAGATTTTATAGAGTGGAATTCATGGCAGGTTGTTATAGAAGATCACACGGGAGGCAATGTACTGCACTAGGCTGGTAAATGTTCAAATGAGGGCTGCGGACGGATGAATATAATCGTGGATGAAAAAATGTGTTCTCTCTCCAGACAAACAACTCGTCCATCCACCCGTCAAGCTCTTGAAGCTTGCACAACACAACAATCATCGAAGACAGCAATGAGTTTGCAAAAAAATACAATCTGGAGTAGAACACACTCAAGGCTGTGGAATTTCCATCTGCCGTGTGTCAACAGTTGAGCCGTTTGATTTCCTGTGGAGTCAAATCTCAGGGACTCAAAATGGCCCAGTTGAGGATGTACTTTGCAGCAACCAAGTAAACACGGGAGCTGTTGGGGCTGCATTTCTACACAGCAGACACTGATTGACTTCACTGATCATCCATCACCGTCTGCTTTGGTCTTGCCACAGAGAAGGACAAAGACATTGTGCAAAGGAGAGTAGAGATGGCAGAAAGAAAACATCACCCTCTTGACGATTGCACTGACGAAGAAGCGGGTCGAGGAGATCTCAGGCTCATCTTAATCATGGGCACAACCTTAATCTCCTTCAGACATCAAAACCACCATGAGTGACCACCTCCAAAGAGTAGGAGAGAACATACGTATCACAATCATATCACTGTACTCTTTGCAAAAGACTTGATGGAACAGGGCACAGCAGAAGAAAACGACAGAAAGGCCAGATTGAAATATAACACAACGTCGAACTCAAAAGTTCATGTATCAGAGTAGACACCCAAGTTGAATCCAAGGCCCTAGCTTGAGCAATTTCCCCTTGTGGGACTATTAATGACTTAAATAGAATCGAATGGGTACACACAGCAGAAAACAATTTTTGAAATGATTTTAAAATTGGGATTATAACAAAAAAAAAAGTTGCAATATCTCACTGTTATTAAAAGGAAAGACAATATAGAGTTTTGCTATCTTAACAAGTAACATCGAGTTGACACATTATTTTGCTTTTGTGGGCCACATACGGTGAAGTGGTGGGCCGGAACCGGCCCCCGGGCCTTGGGTTGACACCCACCCGTGCTGTAACGGAATGCATACCCTGCTAGAGAGAAGACCAATGGGAATTTGTTTTTATATTTTTATGTCTGGGTATTTTTCCCCCCGAACGCTAACACATTCTGAAACATCTAGTTGATCATACTGTGTAATTTCCATTTTTAATGCTTCTGACAATTAGAAAAAATGAATTAGCTAACCAACTAGCTGGAGTCATGATGCAGAAGAAGCTGACCCAGAGGCAGACATGCTCAGTTTACAGCGTGGGTGTGTTTGGCTCAGTCGACGCACAAGACTCGCCGAGCTCGGCAAGATGTTACACGGTGGTTCTCCAGCCTGGCTGTCTCTTCTGTAATTGATGATGTACTGAAAAGTCAATGATCATTTGAACACAGAGAGAATCCTTGTGCTGACCAGATAGCGTGTGCATCACACATTTATTCTTTGTGTGTGTCCTGCTGTCCTTGGTCTCTTTTTTTTTTTTTTTTTTTTTTACTGTACATCCAAAATGAAAAGCATAAATTGCATTTGTGTGATGACAAGCGCTTTGGACATTTCTGACAATCAGCATAACTCCACAAATTGAGAGAACAAAGCATCTTGGTAATCTCCCTTTTGACTTTGTTCTTCCTCTGCTGTCGTCAGTCTTCTTCTCTGATAGACTCATGTTATGCATCACCCTTTTTCCCCCCCACCTGCTCTCAAATGTAGAAAGCTTCCAGTTTTCAACTTTTGACCAGGACATTGCTCACTCTCTTCATTCCCTCCATGGCTTTCTTCCTCTGCGAATAGGAACACAATCTTTCCTCGTGAGAAAACAAACACAGATAATCCTGGGCTCGCTGCTGGCGTGTGACCGTGGATTAGCAAAGCGTTTTAAGTTGGGGCATATGGAAATAATAACCTCAAACTGGCATATGCACATGCTTGCTTGTCCCTCAGGTATATGGTGAGATTCTGAAGGTGCATAAATAATAGGCTGGCAGAGCTCACAGCTGTTCAAATGGAACACACCTCAAATGGGAAGCTCCTGAAAAATCATTAGCTTGATTGATCTCCATGAAGTGGATAGAAAAATGCACATGCTAGCTTTTTGCAATGTAAACAAATCAGACCAAGAGCCTCTTCCACAATAAAATGACCTATAACTTGTAAAAAAAATTGAAATAAAGAATAAATAAATAAAGATAAAGAATAAACAACCAATAATTGCATACATTTGCACACCCCGAAAACATTTTTTGCAATATAAACAAATCAGACCAAGAGCCTCTTCCACATTAATCTGACCTATAACTTGTACAAAATAAAGATAAAGAATAAACAGCCAATAACCTGCTTGCATAAATTTGCACACCTCGAAACAAACAGTTGTACCCTGAGATGAGAATTGAATTAGTTCCACGACCACACTTGTAACTCCAAACACCCATTTGAAATCATCTGTTTCCATTCCAACCAATGTAAATACAATTAACTCGTTCCAAAATGATGAAAATGATTTTATTCAATGCAGAAAATGGCACTGCATGATATCTATCATACTGCATAATATGTCGTTTTTAATCATACTGTTTATTGAAAGATTATTATGAATTGTACTTGTGTAAAGAGATAGCGGATTGTGTTTTTCTCAAACCTTCGATTATTTGAATGAGTAGTGAACACCACCCACTAGATATTTCCCTCAACCACATTAGAAGGCACTACTGAAGTCAAGGAGCAATTACAGCACAGAGGCCTATGCTAATTCTCCAATTACCTTCCACTTCTACTTTTGCCTTGTTCGTATGCTCCATCAAAACTCAATTAGGTGCAATATGTCGAGCATTTTTCGTAAATGAACGGGCTGCGGGCTGCATGCTCGCCAATGAATAGAAAAACACAAGAATTAAAAAGAGACATTTGATCAATCTAGAAATACTGAATTCATTTGAAATGTATATTAATGCGTGTGAGAATAAGTCTTAGTCACAGACAACAATCCTGACTGTGTGCCAAAGATCTTTGTAAGATGTGAGTTTGCATTTCAACTTGTGCGTTTCATGTCGGCACATCGCTCAGAGACTAACTAAATGCATAGAGACAGTGGGCTGATGATGGCAGGAGAGGGCGAGGAGGACAATAGGAGGAGAGATAGATGCTTTCTTATTGCTGTGGGACAGAAAGTAAATAAGCAGTGATAAGCAGCAGGCAGCTTCAGCCGCCAGCTAGACTCGCAGGATTTTAATGACCCGCCTTTTCGCATTTCCATGTCCTCCCCATGTTTGGCTGTCCGGATGCATCTCAGCTTCTTTTGCCTGCAGTCTTCTCATAGTCTTCCAAGCTCATTTGAACTATAGTTTCCATGGGCTCCTTTTCTCTATTTTGGCTTGAACGCACCTGCCATATGACATCTTCCTACTGAAGTCGACAAGCAAGTCGCACTCAGCATCTTTCCTTCCATCCTTCTTTAGCCAGCAATCTCACCTCATATCCTCTCTCCTCATAGTTTGAACAAGGTCAAGTGTGTGGTATTATGTGCCTGTGTGCACTTGTCTCTCGGTGCTTTATCAGTTGTGCGTATCCACTCGTGTCCGGAATTTGTATGCGTGCAATCTTTGATTGTCTGTCGAAGAGATTCAACACACAGCGGCGAGGTGACGAGCAGAGGTCAAGGCCAACTTGGTGGCAACACAAATTGTTCCGCTTGGAAGTCTCTCCTGCTCTCGGGGGGGGGGGGGGGGGGGGGCAAACACATCATCTCATTCAACACATCAACCTGCTGACTGCACATATTGACATGGAGCACACAGCTCATTATTGCCTTAAATGAAATAAAAAAAAAAAATGAATGCAGTTTCAAAAAAAAAAAAAAATCTAATCAGGTTTGTTGTGCTATTTGTTGGATAGATTTGCTCATCGCAGGCATTCGATCCATTTCATGGAGACGTCAGTAAATAGGAGCTCACGTCATTGCGGCAAATGTCTACTTTCAAGGGGGATTCAATTGAAGTCAAATATAAAGTCAATACGGTAACGCAAAACAACATCCCTCCCAAGCACTCTGACAGACTGCGGTTGAATAGCACAAAATAAATCGGATGTGGCTCAGGTCCAATGTTGAAGTGTGATTTTACTTTCATAGGCAATTGATCACTTTTTTGCCTCTTGTTGCTTTCAGACCACCTCATTGTCAAAGGTTTTTTTTTTTCTATTGGACTTGGATGTATAAGTGGTTTGTCCGTGCTTCTCTGTACCTTTTACCTTCTGTCCTAACACGTAGTTTCATCTAACATCCTTGTTCCGGCACTCTGTCCTGTCACTGCTTCACAGGACCTCATTTGAGCTTCCCTCTCATCTTCTCCACTTTTTATTCATCCCTTTTCTTTCTCATCACTCTGCGCCTAACTTTCAATTTCTTTCTTCCAGCATGGTGTACTATAGCTGCCCTCTCCTCAATTCTCTGCTTCACTTCAAAGGAGATTGGTGAAAAACAATCCTGTTCTGCAAAACCTCTTCTAAGTTTGGATTGTTTTTCATGAATCCTGCACATCTGAGCTGAGACAAATCAAAAGAATGGATTTGCTATGCACGTTCTATTTACATTTATACCAACTGAAAATAGCTTGTGTTTGAGGGTGGAACAACATGGATCTCAATAAAAAGATCAATTGATAAATATGTAAGAAATAGCCTTTTTGTTTCACGACCAACTTCATTCATGTTGGCCATTCAGGCAATGTATATGACGTGTTTCAGATTGTACTGATTCTTTTCAGGTCTTCCAGTCATCACAACAAGAAATAGGGGCGTATATGAAAAAGGGGTCTTCCAATTGCAATTCATCATTTACAGATTGCTTCAAACTTGATCATTCAAAATAAAAAATGGCAGTTTTCACTTTCCTGATTAAAACAAAAAAACATAAGGTGATCTTATATTGACTGGAACAGATTGATGGCAATTTCAACTCATTCCAAACGTGAAGATTCATAATTGAAGGTGCCGCTGTCGGCTCAAATGAATACCTCTCTGAAAAATTCAATACTAAGCATTCATATCTTTGTGAAGACAGAATCTTTAATTACTACATGGGGTCTCTCTGAACCAATGCTGCGATTAGTATATTATACTAATAGTCGCGTAGAGGGGCAACTTCTTTCAACTGTATGTCTTGTTTAACGGTAATAATGGAACATGTTATTATGTCACAAAAGAAGACCTGATATATCAGTCAGCCTTTATGCACTTGTGCTTGTGCTCGTTAAAATCACATACCGGGGTGACGGTATAAAGTGAGCATTTCTATTTTTCAAATGTCCGACTTTTGAGCGGCTGCATAATATCTCATATAGTCCATCCCCCACTCACCACTCAGTTACTACATGTATGATTGAGACCTACTTGTCCATCCAGAAACAGATGTGCATGCAGTATGCACTTGACGAAACCGTAATGGTAAGGAGCAGGTGACTACACTCATCACTCGTCTAGCCACACATCTTCATGAAGCTGGAATTATTCCAGATGACAGCCACGTTAGCAAATGACTGCTCAAAATGGTCATAATCTATCTTTGTACTTTGGGGAACTATTAGCCAGCTGAACACAGAACGGAATGGCAGTTTTTCATTCTACACATATAAATATTCTAAATGGAAACTCTGGCTGAAAGACAGCTATAGCTTGTCATAATATAATTCTAACCCATTTGGAATACATTTGATGATTTTTTTTGGTGCTATAGATGGACTGAAAGTGCCGACAGTATTTAGAAACAACTGTTCTGTCAACACAAAGCTCCACTATTATGAAAATGGAGCAATTTCATCTTTGATTTTGATTTGATGAAAGAGGCATTTTAGTAGATCCTTGGCTCACCTTGTTTAGTATGAGGATGGCCTCTTGGTTGACTCCTGTGATGTTGAACGTGTCACCCGTCTCCCCCTCCAAGATCGTATACTCCAACTTGGCGTTTTCGCCAAGGTCAGCGTCGCTTGCTGAGATACGTCCTATTTCAGCACCTGGGATGGCTAGCTCCGAGACAGAGAAGGACCACATACCTAAGGCAGAAAATGGGAGAAATATTATGAGGGAATCTCATGATTAGGGGGAAAAAAAACATCTTAGATAAACACCTCAATTTTCTTGAAAAGCGTTTCAAAATGATGCTTCTCACCTGCTGTGTAGCAATATTTAAACCGATAAAATTCTATTTAGTTAACACAGCATTTGATTTTACATACTTGAGGGTTAGAGAGCGATAAAAGAAAACGAGTCTTGTGCTTGAACACTCCAAAGTGATGTTTTAATAAAAATGTAATTTAGGCCAACTAAATTTACTCTCTCTCTATATATATATATATATATAAAAAAACAAGCAATGACAACTTTATTTGCTTACAAATCTAAATGGAGCTGAAATAAGTGTTGTACATATAAAGATTGAACATGAATTGACGACCCACAGTTTAAATTCATTGGTGAAGGGAGGAACATGGATGGACCTGAAAGTTAATATCAATGCAACACCAAGGCAGAGCACATTATGAGTATTTTCCACTTCTTGTGCTGTGTTTATTAAAGGGAGGTACTGTTCCTTTCTCAGATAATTCCCTCTGATAAAAGTTGATATTATTACATTCGGTGCCAGGCTCACATCAAATGCATATTTTGAACAGGTGTGCAAACAAATGCGTCTGGCATCGACAGCACGGCGTCAACTAGGCGTTGTGGCAATGACAGAACTGAGAAGGAAAAAAAAAAAAGGATCAAAGCAATGTGCTCAAAATCTTCAGATCGGCATTTATGTCCATACAAGTAAATGTAATGTCACACATTCTATTTCAAAATAACAATTGAAATCTTTATTGTGATATCTGAAACAGCCTTTTTCCTTTCTTTTGTTTGGGTTTGCCACTCCATAAATTTCATCTTGTCAGTATGGAACCAAGATGCAATTCGCTTTTGGTGTGGCCATGCAAGCTTTGGACAAAATTGGCTGGGCGGAGAGCAACATGTGCCGACGTCCCTGTTACACACACAAAACAGACAGGATCATTCAAACAGAGTTGTTGTCGATTAGCGCTCAAGATGATCTTTAAATGTGGGACAGAACGCCCGTCTCACAAACATACTGAGCTGACAGCCGCCACTTCAACAAGACCATCATCTGGGCCAACAAACTGTGTAAATCTGACTCCCCAGTGAGATAGATGCTTTACTTTGAAGATCAGGATTTCAGTTTAGATATCAAAACCAGCATGAATTTTTTTTTTTTTTAACTGTTGAATCTGAAAGGCAAGGTTTGCAACTGTGAATGATGTTCAGAAAATGTGTATCGGCAACTGAATTAGGTTTGAAATAGAAAGCCAGTAAAGAAACTGTTCAAATATGATTACATTTATTTTAAAGGGCGACTGTTTAACTCAAACGGCTTGAAATATCTTTACACTTTTCAAAGTGACGACAATTTTCAATTTCAATATTTTAGCAATATTTTTCATATTTCATATTTTGCTTTCACGAGCCACATAAAATGACGTGCCAGGCCCCATTTGAAAATCGGGAATTTGCCTAAAGATGTTTATGATTCATGCTGTTATCAAGTTTCCTGTGAGTAAATATTGGGCTAACAGGAAAACTCCACCAAAAGCATAAGCAGAACTCGATTTCAGGAAGATGCAGTGTTGACATTTTTCTCTGTGCCAATTTTTTTTCTCTTCCCCCTTCTGCATATTGAAACAAGTAGTCAACATAACAAAGAGGAAGCTCATCTGTCAAAGGAGCAATTTAATGGTGTATCGGATTAATTGAAGCAGAAAAAGGAAATGTTGCCTCTTACATGTGAAATGGAAATGAAAACAATGTAATCCAGTTGAATTTATCGCAGCACAAATTAATCGATTTGGGAATTATGTGGTTTGATTATTTTAATTGCTGCTTGGTTGTTTGAAGAAAGTCTCAGTAAAAAAAAAAATAAAAATTTTTTTTTTTTGGTGCTTAATACTAACAAGATTGGGGATTTTAACCAAATGATTCTCAGTTTAGATAGGAGGAAAAAACCAATATCATGATTTATACAGTACTTATTTTTGTATACATACATATTTATAGTGGCTTTGGATGATTAATATTTTTCAATAAAATGTAATCACTGAATACTGGCCCCCATGTACGTGACATGTTTTGATCAGGTTCATGCCGCACTTGTCATAACAATTGATTTATTTGGCAAGATAACGTGAAATAACTGCGCCAAAAAAGGTGGAACAAAGTAATAATCCCCCTCAAGGTAAATGCCAAATATATCAGTTGGATAAAAATGAGTTGCTGAGTGGCAGTTCAAATGAACTTTTGATCACTTTTGATTGATGAGTGATATCTGCAGATATATTTGCTTTTTGTTTCAACTTTTAATTTGATTTATTCGTTGTTCGTCGTTATTAAGTTGAGTCGTTTCTGCTTGACTGACTTACTTTGTTTCTTTTGCACCTGCATAGTGAAATAAATGACTTCTTCATGTGTCTAAACAAGTTGAATCCTTGAAAATATATTTGTGGCATCAATATTCTTTCTCAACAGATGCAGCTGATTTTCTAGGATAGTGTACACATGTCCTTGGATGCAATTATAAAGGCAGATTTCATTTGGTTTCAATCGTTTTGTTTCAGTAGCAAACGTCACATAGTCATGATTGTAATAAATGTTTTTGTACACAGTGTACTTGACAAAAAGGGCAATCAGTGACAATAAATCAGAGCTAAAAGCTATTTTATGTGGCGTGATTACCACCCTCGCCATCTGGGATTGACACGGCGATACGCGGCTAAAAAGCAAGCAACTCAAACAAGCCTTTTGCTAATGAGATAGCAAATTAGGAAACTTATTTGCATGACAGAGACGGTGCTCGCTATTGATGTGTGCAATTGTGGAGACACACAGTGTGAAGAGCCTCTTGTCACTGACGGAGCAGTGCAAAAGCTGATGATGTAAAAAAAAAAAAGCTGGATCGGAGTAATTATCAGCTCCAAAGAGGCAAGCCATTTGAAAAAGAAGCCACACATTGTTTCCACCTGTGACGGTTGGAAGGGAAAGAGTCAGGCTACAAGAGGATAAAAGGTAAGAAGCTGATTGGCAGTGAAGGAGCTCAATCCCATTTGGCACACGCAACAGCAGTACGAGCCTCAGATCAAAATCTCAAAGAAGATAAAAATTGAGAGTGACTGGGTTGTGTCCTCTACCGCTGTTGCGCAGGTAAAGCAGCAAAGAGACTTGACTGGCGTACAGATGCAATGCCTCAAGTTATAGTCCCCATTGAGCTCAGCCATAAGTAAGTTTTGAATGTCATCCTTCACTCTGTATTTGGACACGACATCAGAAACAAGTAGCCGAGATATTCACTCATGGGAGTTACATTGGAAGACAACATCATTAAGACTGGCCTCTTAGATGGCAAAGAAGAAGAAGAATCCATAATGGCTGACGAGACATAAATACACGTGAAATAATTCCCGGAATGAAATATTTTTATCTCAAGTAAAAGAGGGGAGCTTCAAGGAGAAGGCTAATCAGATGGAAGAGCCGATTGTGGCTACAGGGAGTGTCTGATCAGTTGGGCAACAAAATGAGAGATGACAACTCCATTCTCTGCCCAGACATGATTTCATTTCTGGAGCGTGTGGATAAGACTTTGACTTCTATTGCAATGCTATTAGCTTTAATAATGAAGAAGAGTCACTTTTCTTTCTCACTTTCCAAGCAAAGCAATATAAAACATGGCTATTTATCTTGCTTGCCTTGTGTTGCAGAGCATCCGGATGTCATTACGGGGCTCTTTTCCGCCGTCACTTGCAGTCGGATGAAACTGAAAATGGGCCTCTGTGTGTCCTTTCGTCTGTTTATAGCCACTTAATTAAGCACCCATACTAAATTAAATATGACCGTCCCAACCCCTAAACAGAAATTCCTTTGAATCTTGAACAATGAGCGTCAGGCGGTGACATGAAAACAAGATACAGTACCAGGACGACACGATCAGGAACAATAGCAATTCTGTTCTGAGCAATCCTTCATAAAGTCTCAGAAAACTCAAAGCAGTTCATGCTTTGGGAAATATAATTAGGATGTTTCAGGTGGATCCAACGTGCCAGAAACCCTGGAGAGGGCCATCAAATTGTGAAAATGTTATATATCTCTTCTGATCTGCCATAGAGTCTCCCCTGAGGACCAGGAGTAGTGTACGCTGCTTGGATAACTCAAATAACTCTTTCTTCTATAACTCTGTGAAGAAATACAATACATCAGGTCGGGAGTTCCAGTGAACAGGAGAATATTCTCCCGTGTGTTAAGCTCTGAAAAAGTGTGCACCGTTCAGGCTGCGCAGATCCTTCCATGAACTATCCGATCCCTGTCAGAATCTCCTAAAGATGGAAGCAGCTTTTCTTTTTTCCACTCGAGACTAGGAAGTCTCGCACCCCTGTGATGGTGGAACATACATTGCGCATTTGGAATCATTTCAGCTGCCAGTGACAGACGATTACTGTTGTCGTGGACTCAGCTGACTCATGCTGACGTACGGGCACCTATATTCGCTTTGCCCACTGAAGCATTTCTGGATGCTGGTGGTGACTTGGAGTTCGCGCTGATTGCAAACAACTTGGTGTCTTGGAGTTATAAATATTGAATCATTTGTTATCATTTGATTGGTTGTAATCTGAAGCTCAAGCAAGTCTGATCAACAATCACGTGCTTTTCTGATGCATTGGGATCCAAATATGCACTCAGTATCCTGAATAAATGATATTTGGGGGGATTTGGAAAACACATTCTCCAAGAGAAATTTTCTATTGACTCTATTATTTTTTATATTTACTTTTTAATTTTTTATTTTTCTTTAATTAATCTATTTCATTTACTGTATGATTGGCCTGGGATTATGGGATTTTTTTTTTGCAAACCTACCATATTAGGAGTGTTTAGTAAGTATAAGGCGGAAGTAGAAAGTTGCAATATTTCCAGTGGTTAACTTATTTTGGGTCGTGAATGAAAAATATTTGCAGTACACTTCTGGTGACAGTTTGACTCTGCAATTTTTTTCATTTTCATTCCTTCCAATGTGAAAAACCTTGCTCTGAAATCCTCATAAAATGGAGGTCAACCAGGGTCCAGAAACAAATTGCGCTCACGATTATACTTTTCTATATGAGTAATACATGGGCTCTGTTGATATTGATTGTGCTCGAATGTCAACAACCCAGCGACTGATGTAAAATCACTTCATGTCGGAATCGCTTTTCCTTCGTCGCATTGCCATCCTTCACGAGTGTTGATGAATGGATGGCTGGATGAACGCTTGGATGGATGGCTAAAAGGCTTTTAAAAAACTTGACTGGCTCAGAAGGGCCTTGATGCTAAATGACAAAGTGGTAGGATGGCGGACTGAATGAGTGACTGATGTGACCAAGAAGAAGAAAGAACCGTCTGTGACAGGCTTAAACCGTTTCGACTCTCCGCCTCCACCTGAGAGAAGTAAGAAGAGACGTACGCAAGAGAGAGATTTGGCCAGAGCTGAAAGGGAGAAAATACAACACCGGCCTGTGAGTGAGACGGAGAAAATGACAGGAATGAAGAGAGCTAAAATGATGCTAAGAAGCGCTTGAATCATTCGATTAATGGAGCTCATAGTGTATAGAGAAAATGAAAGGATTTGCCCTTATTGGCAAGCTCCATTTTAATTCGTTTTTATTTGCTCAATATCTTAATTTAGCCCTGAAGATGGAAACCTAATTAAAGAATTCTAATTATCGGAAACGAGCGCTTAATAACGAAATGTTTTGATTCGACATCGTTATCATTAGCGAGCGATCATGCAACAGCGCTTCAAGAAATTTGTCAACCGTTCTGAAGATCACAACACTTTCCCTCATTGCGCTGTACTTTACAGAACAAGCGATGGAGAGGTCGAGTTCAATTAACACCATTTTACCTGACGGCAGCTGATTTGAGCAGATTAGGATGCATGGATTCGTTTTGAGACATAGCAATACACATAAAATGGCAATGTTGCTGTCTCAAGGCAACAAAAATCAAATTAGTCTATCAAAGGATTAAATTAAAATTCCAAACAGTAAAAATAGTCTTAATGCTTTGTGAATGGAGACGATGTCATTTTGCACAAATTAAAACAGTTGCTGTTTTGATAGACAGATTATGAATAACGTAGGAAAACATAAGCAATTTTCTGCATTTCTATATGTTTACCATGTTAAATTAGTTTGCCAAACTATTTTCCAAACTATCTACTTTCTGTTGCGTATTTTATCTAAAATTGCATTCTCTGAGCCCGCTGGGAAGTGAAATCTCTAATTGCCAGTGCAGAGCTTTAGAACATGTTATACCACGCGGGAGCCTTGGCACGATTCTGCGGGATAAAAAAAAAAAAAAAAAAATGCAGGTGCAGCGAGATGAACATTTACATGCATACAAGATTGTCTCCTCACACTCGGCATCCTGTTGTT
This sequence comes from Syngnathus acus, assembly GCF_901709675.1. Lineage (NCBI taxonomy): Eukaryota > Metazoa > Chordata > Actinopteri > Syngnathiformes > Syngnathidae > Syngnathus > Syngnathus acus. The sequence goes on along the minus strand of NC_051102.1, from coordinate 10,680,496 downwards.
GAATTCATGATTGGTTTGGAACACTAGTAGCAGTTTATTTACTACTCCGAGTGAGGTCATATTCAGGATAGACCGTCCGTCCTTCAGCTTGAAATTTCCATGCCAAAACAACATACATAGTAGTCATCTTCTTGGTCACAGTAAACAGCTGGAAGCCAATAGCCCCCCCCCCCCCACCGGGTTCCAGACTGACATCCCATCCTAAAAGTTCTCTTTACAGCAATGCATTGAATAATCATGTGTTTACACGGTTGAGGTGGATTCATGATTCATGAGAAAGGAGCAAAAGAATATTTATCATTGCACGCTTTTAAATGTTTAAAGGGATGAGGCAGCAAAACGGAGATGGGTCGTTGTGCACCTCTGGAGAGGAGCAGTTTACCCACTGCTGTTTGTCTGACTGAGACCTTGTAATGGATGGAGCCACTTAGCATATCCCAAGGAAGGAGATGTTTGGATGGGTGGGAGAGAAGGGTCAGGAGTGAAAGTGTTTAAAGATGCCCTTTGTGAGTATGTTGGCATAGAGCATCTATATCAAACTCAAGACCCGGGGGCCAGATACGGCCCGCTGCATTATTTTATGAAGACAAATTTGGTCATTACTAAAATTACAAATTGTCTTCACTTTTAAAAAATAGAGACCTTGCGAGCAAGTTTTATGACCAAGTCTTTTTTTTAAAAATATTTTTACTAGAAATGTAACTTGGATTTAGACATATTAATTTTAAACTAATTCATTTTATAAATGTTGCTTGGTCCAAAAGGAACTACATTACCGTAATTTTCGGACTATAAGTCGCGGTTTTTTTTCATAGTTTGGGTGGGGGGGCGACTTATACTCAGGAGCGACTTATATACATATATATGGGTTTTTTTCACTTTTTTGGGCATTTTATAGCTGGTGCGACTTATACTCCGGTGCGACTTATAGTCCGAAAATTACGGTATATAGTCGACATATTATAGTGTTTAAAAAAAAAGTCACAATATTTTTTTCAATTAAACCTTTTCTTGATTTGTACCAAAAACTAAATCATCATCATTTTAATTATTAACCAAAAATAATCGTGATTAATACCCCCCCCCCCATAATCGACCAGCCCTACCCTAAAGGTCGCATGGGTTAGGGGTCAAATGCTTGACTGCATTGCCACATGAGGCAATTGTACAATTTCAGCCAATTCTACTGAAAGCAAAATACAGAAAACTAAAGGCAGGTTCATTGAAAGCAAATACACATGAAGAAAAGTCATACAATGATGGCCAGCAGCTCGCAGTGGACCACAATACCCTGTTGGGATGTGTCGCTCTCAGTCCGGCGACTCCATTCATCAAGCTCCATGGAGGGAAGAGAGTGAAAGTCAGAGAAGAAGTAAACAAGTTGAGGATGAAAGGTAACTTTCCAATAGGAGGAGCCAAAGATGTGAGCGTTCAAGGACCGCTGAACAAGTGGACTTGTGTATGTGTTTAACAGGCAGGAAGTCAGGATGGAAAGATCCCATTAACATGGAAATCGCCTCCGTGGCTCACTGATGCCTCGGCAAAAAGGAAAATGGCTTGAACTCCTATTATTCTGCGTGAGAGGGCACGCTCCCTTGCCAGGTCAGATGAAGCAAGACCAAAAATACAAAATGGGGACATCTACTGTGTTCTTTGAGAGCAAAGGCCAAGTCTGTTGCTGTAAAATATACATGTGATGTATTCACTTCATTTCTACTAAGTGAGCTAATAGATTCTACTCGGAGAAAATTGGCTCCATTTGTTGGGTTTAATGAAGGTTTCCATTTCCCAGCTTTTCCTCAGCGCTGCTAAGTAAAGAAGCAGAGGATCTGGGAAAAGTGTGGAGAATTTAAGACCCTCTTGGACTACCTCAATTGTAGGTCTATTGGAAACAATTTGTTGCATGCGGCGATTACTGCACGATGAATTCTCCCCTCAAAGGCTGTATTGGATTGAGGGAGAAAATCCCATTGAAGAGAAACGCTGTGTTTGGATTGCACACAGCAGTTGCCCATTTAATGGAGCTCGAACGATGCTGCATGCGGATGGATGCGAGGAGGAAGCTCAGGGAGAGAAAGGGGCTAATGAACAAAAAGCTACAACCCATGAGAACAATTGACCTGCTACTTAACGCCCATGCTCTTATAGGACGCAGACAATGCAGCAGCACTCCCACCCAGCCATAGGGGAATGTATCCAAGCAGACGTTTGTAATGCGCCACCATTGACTCCGGGGCAAAGGCTTTGCAATGGAAGGCCCAACTGTGCGTTTTGATACGAGGGAGCAATTTGTGTCGAGAAAAGCTTTTCTTGCCTGAACAATGTCTACCCCCAAGAGGAGGAGGCTTATATAAATGCACATGCGCTATTTGAGAGACTGTTTAACACCGTGCGAGTGTTGTCACGTGGAGTCGGCAAGGAGGCATTTGCATATTCAGAGTGCACTTCTACACACTTATAGCATTTTTATTTATTGTCTTTAGTACGAATACAAACAAATCCCCATCGTTTTGCTTGACACTCAGATAGGCATTTCCAAAATGTCTGTTGTTGTGCTACCTGCTAAAAATGCAATTACATAGAATAAAAATCTTTTTTGACTTATCTCAATGGAACTCTTACTTTATCGCCATGTCTACCGTAATTTTCGGACTATAAGTCGCACCGGAGTATAAGTCGCACCAGCCATAAAATGCCCAAAAATGTGAAAAAAAACATATATAAGTCGCTCCGGAGTATAACTCGCATTTGGGGGGGCAATTTATTCGACAAAATCCAACACCAAGAACAGTCATGAACGAGCAACAACAGGCTAAACGATAGGTATGCTAACGTGACATAAACCCAAACGAAGAGCTGAGAACGGGCCTGTTATTTAAAAAAAACTATTACATAAATAACACGTTTATAAAACCATCTGTGTCACTCCAATTCATTAAATCCATCGATCGTCCTTTGTCAACAATGCCGTGTGCCGCGCCGTAGTTCAAATTATTCCACAGGCCCATACAACGATATATAAACTATATTTTAAATAACTATCACATAAACAACAATATTATCAAACCATTTGTGTCACTCCAAATCATTAAATCCATCGATCAAATTTCTCGTCCTTTATGTCATCCTGGTGACAGAGGACATGTCCAGAGGATATGGCGCTTTAAAGTGTTAATTACTTTATTTGATTTTTTCTCTCTATTTTTCATGTTTTGAATATGTTCAAGATAAAGATATCCAAGCATGTGAAGTGATCAACTATACTAAAAATAACATGTGAAGTGGTCAACTATACTTGTAAGTAAGTGATGTGTTAATGATCAAGTAAAAAGTTGTGAAAAAAAACATATATAAGTCGCTCCTGAGTATAAGTCGCCCCCCCACCCAAACTATGAAAAAAACCGCGACTTATAGTCCGAAAATTACGGTATATGGAATATAGAAAGGTGTATGCGTCAATCTGCACCAAGTTGTAAAAAGCAATGAAAACCTGCTCCGTTCAATTTCCCAGCATCAAGTCAACTCTGTGTGAAATTGACGTGTGTTTCACTACGCCTGATTATCACTGTCAAGCCATTAGCTTTCCCCTTTTCCTTTCTTTCCATTAGCCTTTCCATCCTTCCATCACGTTGTCTCTTTCCTCCTTCACGCTTTGTTGCACTTGCCCTCAGGACTTACTTTCATGCATTTTAACGAGTGGCAGCTTTCCGGCCCTTATCGTGCCATTGCAAACAATGGCAAACGTCAGCACGTGCTCACGGGACGGACGGACGGACGGACGGACGGGAAGACAAGGAACGAGAGTGCCGAGCCACAAGCCTCCCTCTTAACTCAACAAGCGTGTCATCTATTAGTTTTGCCATTTAACTCAAATTCATTACGGCACAGCAATATTCCCTCCTTCAACTAAGACGGTATTTAGCTTAATGACAAAAAGTCTGTTTCGTTAATATTTATGCACAATGTTGCATTGCAAGCAAATGAAAAGGTGAGAAAATGAGTGACACTCAGTCCAGCAGGTGCAAATCTCACTCCATACACATTTATTTTTAATTTAACTACCAAGTGAAACCATTTAATATAGCTCACGTAAGGGTAGAGAATGGAAAGGCTTGACAAGTGGGATTTGTCAACACCGACACTGTCTTGCCACACTGACTAAAACGTTTGTGTGCTGCCGAGGATGTTTAAAGCGGGAACAGATGGGGAGTGCATACGATACGCCACACAAGGGTACAGAGTGTGCACACACTGCGGGAGTCTGTGTGTGCGTGTGCATGTGTGGTGTGGTGTGATTGTGGAACACATTTTAGACCAAAGACCAGTTCATTGGGGACATAATTCGTGACCGCAGCAGCTGTGACAACGATACATGTGGGGTCTAACTGATTTGTGGTGAATAAAATACTGGTTAGGACCAGGGTCGAGTAAAGGTCAAGGTCTGATGACACAATAGATTTATGCATTTATATGTTTGGATTAGGGGTCAAGGGTACGCGACTCGATGTCAATGACTGATATCCTTAGCGTTATTGTATAAAGATAGTAACACAATGATGTCCACTGAGGAGGAATGATGTTCCAGGTAAGCCGAGCATGTTCTGGAAGAAGCATGCTTTCCATTCATTGAGTTGGTAAATTGCCCACAACTGCAATTTAGGTGATCTGCTGTGGTATCAAAAAGTAAGTCAGTAAATAAATAAATAAGTCAAATAAAAACCAATCAATCAATCAATCAATACATCATCAAAATAAATCAACAGAATTGTACCTCCTCAAGACATTATGCTGCGAATACTCTCCACTCACTCTTACAGTAATTCCATTTTGAATCATGACCATGCTGATTCCCACTCCTTTGTTTCCACACTTTGTCTCTGGGTTTTCCCCCGAGTTTTATTTATCACCCGCTTTCCCTTTGTTTTCCTCGATTGTCGTCTTTGACAATTTAACACACGTTTTGCGAGTCTATGAATTTTACACATCAGAATTGACAAAACAAGTGCTTAGCAATGCCTGCCTACTTTTCTCTTATCCAATGAAGTCATTAGACCTATTTATGACTGGGTGCTGATCAGACTACTCACGATGCTCTCTGCACCATGCCCGACTCCTCTGCACATAAAATGACACTGATCTTATCAGAGCTACCTATGTAGTCAACTGCCAGACCATTTATCTTCACCTCCATCACACCCCTGGGAGGGTGACATTCCTTCAATATATTTCTGTGGCAGCGTTGGCAAGTCAAGGCTGTCTGAAAAGCTCATCAAAATTCAAAATGGCACCCATGTCTCTTGTAGAAGAACCCAAGTTTGCAGGGGCGCAAGTTTGCAGGGGGCATCTGGGTATTTGTGCGTGAAGTTATGAAGCGTAAACAAGAGCTCTTTTAACTGTCACCGGGAAATCAATTGAACTTTTACCCTTTGACAGCCCCAATCTCAAGGATTGGTGCAGGGGAGACATCAGATGTTGACATTTCCCCAAGCACACACATTCAAAGAGTGACATTTGACTACCCTGTGGTTCTGAATCATCATTTTATTTTTAATTAAGGGCTTCGGCTTAAAGTCAAGATCTTCCTAAGATGAAGTGAACTTTTCAAATTGAGCTATTCTCTTCAAGCACGTTGCAGATTGGAAATGAAGATCCTACTGTCTCATTATCACTGCTTGTGTTTTTAAAATCTGCATGACATTCATTTCAAACTACCGTAATTTTCGGACTATAAGTCGCACCGGAGTATAAGTCGCACCAGACATAAAATGCCCAAAAAAGTGAAAAAAACCCATATATATGTATATAAATCGCTCCTGAGTATAAGTCGCCCCCCCACCCAAACTATGGGAAAAAAACGCGACTTATAGTCCGAAAATTACGGTAAGTTGATTTGAATCTGGGATTTTCACATACAATTGCAAGGGTTAGTTTGAGAATCGTGTGAAAGGTATCAAATATGGGAAATACGGCAATATCCATGAGCGAAAAATAGCCAAACTACTTTGCCAATTCTAACTTTGAATATGACCGCTTTTGCTTCATTTGTGTTTCCATTGGTTAATATTTGGACTGACACCTGTCTCACTCCACAACCCAAAAGTCATTTGGATGTTATGTAGTCTTTTTTTCTTGTACTTCAATTTTGCTCTGTTAGTGCTATTTCATCAAAGTGCTAACACTACAAGCAAAACTGTCTTTAATTGGGTAAATACTGACGCTTGAGCTTCAGCACACAATGGAGCGCCAGATTTTCTCAAAAGGGATATTAGGATCTTGTTTTCCCATGCACCGGCAAGAACTGGGTCATATTTGTTTTTACATTTTTTCGATGTGAAAAGTCTGCTTGCCCCCATTGTTTTTCTTTCAATGCACTGATGTCTTGCCTAAAGTTCACTTTGGTAATTGCTCAAGAAAATAAGGTTTGCTGACAAGACATAAACAGAGGAACTCAACAAACACGCGATAAGGGAAAAAACATTTGATATCGGCGTTACTTAGTTACTTTCCACTCAAACTGGTTATTTCATATAACCCACTTTCAGAGTTGCTACATAATAAACCAAGGCCATCTATATTGAATTAGGTGAGCTTTTATTCTTAGATACAATGCTAAGAGTATCTTTCAATTCATCCCGTAGGGAATTGAGCAACGCACTAGATGCCGCCATAAATTATTCAGACATCGTAAACATGGGAAAATATATCTGAATAAATGACTTGGTTATTAGATTCCAGCTCTGCCCGTCAACAGTGCCCTCGCTACAAAGCAAGACGACACCGTGAACGTCCCATCATTCTAATTTCCCTACGGATTGCTGGAAGCCACACAAGATCTCATCAATGCCGCGGCTTTGTAACAAGACCATGATAGTCTGAAATGTGATTTGAGACCCAACACGCTTGCTTACATTCTGACAATTATCTAGGCGTGTTGTCCGCAACAGCGCTTTGCCATAATTAAGAAACTAATCAGGCAGTGAGCTGATGTGGAATACAAACTCCCCTTTTTCTAAATTCTTACATCCATCTTGTTAACACACTTTGGATGTCAGTTCAACATTACGGCTTATGAAATGCTAGTGGGAAATATGGCCAACTATTGAAAATACAGTCAATAGAGAATAACACAAATCCCGTGATATTTCTGGGAGAGCGGCGTCAAATAATCTTTGAATAATTTTAAATAATACACTGAAAAACCTTCCTTTGCTCTGCTGAATATTTGTCACACAGAACCTGTTCAAAAGAAGCTTTTAGCTTTTAAAAGCTCATTTGATATGGATGAAGCTGAGATTAAACTTTTATTTCTTTCCGAGTCATTTGAAATCAACATGGAATGAAACTCAGGGCTGATGCATCAAAAACTATTTGGCTGTCCAAACACATTTGCAACATGTATGGCATTTAATAATGAGACCCAAAGGAAGCTTCTGAAAAGATCCCACCGTTTTCCATCTCACTGAAAACAATCTACGCTAGCCTACTTTTCGACCTCCTCTAGGGTATAAGAAGTCCCTTGATCATTTCCAAAAGTGTTCACATAACAAACCCATTTAGTTCCTGGAATCAAGCTTGATGCCCACAAAGCAGGACGCGCTTTTTCATCTTGTTAAAGCGATCATAAAACAGCTGATAGCTCCTTTGTATGCCCCAATGTAATCCTCTCCTTCTTGTAAATGTCACAAGGAATCAGCAATACTGACCTTGGGAGACACGAAGGCGAGATCTGACACGGTCTGTTTTTTATTTGAATTTTTTTATTTATTTTAAGCCTCTGCGTGTAATTGAGCGGAATGGGGATGACTGGCTTTGATGGTGTGTGAACACAGAAAGAAACGAACAGAAGCATTCAACTATGGAGGCAGAGCAAAAGAAATTGGAAAAAAAAATGCACACACCCAAAAAATTGCAAGATGCAAAAATAGAGTTAGTCATCATGGAAGCCGAAGAATTTTTTTGCCAACTTGAGGTCTCATCCACCGCAGTGATCAGAGTAAGCCCGGATTTCCTCCAAGAAACTTTTGCATTCCAAAAGCCAATCTTTGAAGGCGGTTCAATTTGACAAGCACTAGGCCCACCGCAGGACATCATTAGTCCAATTTTGGCACTAAAGCCAGGAGTCGGCTGCACTGGAGACAAGCTGCCGACTTGTCATACTTTGCCAAGCCTCCTCTTGACTCAACATGCACTACATGATGCTGTGGTTGTCCATACAATTTGAAATATTCAACATACTAGTTGTCTCCCTGTTAGTCATGCGGTGCTCATTTTAATCATGGAATTACCGGTAATTAGCATCACAATTTTCTTTTCCTCCACAATCTCCGTGAAGAGAGTGACCAAGATGCAAGTAATGTGGGTGAGGTATTTAGGGAAATGCACATAAAGAATTCAGTTACATACTTTAGCTTTTACATGCTACACTATTGTATATTGTGCATATATTTTGCATATTATATATATATATATATATATTTTTTTTTCTCAAGAGATGTCGAGAATGATTGTCAACTGTGGGCTCCTTGAGACATCTGTGATTACAATGTATATTTGACTTGACATTTTATTCAGGGGGACAACCAAGTTTTTTTGTAGAAAATACTTATTGGCAGTTTATTTCTGCTTAGTCAATATTTTCTGAGGTTCATTTTTTTCCCAATGCATTCATAATGGCCATCAGTTACACATGGATTTTCAATATTTGTGGCTCCCTATCTACAAATAGTCCCACTGTATTCATCAAATGCCTTTATAAAGACAGAACTGTCATTATAAATATTTGACTGAAGATCATTTGAAAATTTGGATGCACAAAATCTACTCGTTAAATAAATGTATTGTTTGCGTTCATGTGCCCCAAATTATGGATATAGTACTATTAGGGTCTTGAGCTCAGAAATATTTTATATTGAAACTTGAAGAAAAAAAAAAAATGATGTAAAAAAAAAGTAGTTATAAGCCTGTGCCAGCGAGAAACCTTAAAGAGAATTCACTAACCAGAATATCAGCCTCCGTCTGGGTATTAACAGAAGCTTAACAGTCTATTCCAACTAGGTCAATCACATTTAACAATCCAAATGTTCAAAAGATTGAAATTGTTTTCCACTCAAACTTGAATAATTCTGCTTCAAAATAATGAGTAGTACACATCATCATATTTCCATCATGCATTATGAAAAACTTCAAAATGAGTCAGCATACAGATAAGACTTATTAGGGAGCTTGATCAATTAGTCTAAAAAGTGGTGCTGGTAATAGCTAATTGATTATTCCATTGAAGAGTAAAATCCCTGACGGAATGTTTGATGAAGCTGCACGCTGCCCTGCAGAAGACTCCTCTGCCTAAGTACGAAAGCTTCAAGAACTTTTCTGGCCGCCAGTGAAAACAAGCAAATTGTTTGTGCCATCACTGAGAGGTTGTTTTTGCAAACTCCTGCACATTATATGTCATGAACATTTAAGTGTAACACAAGCATGACATATTCTTTACATCCCATGGTAATTGCTTTAACAAGGTGAATTCTTATTGTCAGTTTGTGGGAGAGGTGTGAAGCAGGTCATCATTCTGGATTTCTCTATAAACTTGTCCAATATGCTGTTATTCATTGCCTGTGTTACTCACTCTGGGTGAAGCGCGGAGGGTTGTCGTTGACATCAGAGAGGGTAACCGTGATGGTGGTGGTACCAGATAATCCTCCCAAGTGGCCTCCCATGTCTTTGGCTTGGAGAACCACAAGGTACTGGTCCTGGGTTTCCCTGTCCATGTCAGGAACAGCTGTGCGCAGAATACCTGGAGAAGATTTCAAAAAGTCAGTCAAGGTTTGACATTTTATAAATATATATATTTTGGGGGGTTTGGGGTCCAGAATTGTTTGGGGGATTGCATGTTTTTAGGCAGGCGAAGGGGTCTTTTGTTATGTTAGCTTAGGTTGGCCATGTTATTGGGCACCATTAAAACATCCCATTAAAACACCTAAAGTCATTAAAAGTGAGAAGGCCAAGGAATCATTTCAACTATTTGGCCAATCTCCTGGGGAAAAATGTTCTCCTTTCATTTACAGGGAAGGCCCGTTTGTGTTTGATCCCCAATTTTCCTTTTGGGTTAGGCTTGTATCTTCCAGTGAAGGCTGCCTTGAATAAACTCTTCCTTAGTTCTACTGCTTTGGACTGCCAGAGGGCAGCGTGATGGATGTACTGAACCCCATTGCCCGCTCTGCATCTCAAGCCATTCATATATGTATTAAAGCATGATATGAGCACTGTAGTCATTTCCTCATCTTTTGAAGTTTAACATTTTTTTCAGGAACTTTATGAGCTTGGACTGTAATTACAGACATGTTCTCTGACAACCTTTAAAATACTCTCGGAAAACTCTGATGTTGTGTTCAGTTGCATTATTATTATTATTATTATAGCAACCAAATAAATGTTTTCTATTATTAAAATATAGAGAATAGACATATAGACAGAGAGAGAGAGAGAGAGAGAGACTGTTGCAGATGGCCTTGATTCTGAAGAGGAGTGTTATGCTTTTATCACTATCAAATATTTTCAAATTTTTCATCAAATATGGGATACAGTTTTATTTTCACCAAAAGGGTATTTTTTAAAAATTCTGGTTACTAATTATTTTTGTTTACTTGGTATTATTTACTATTGAATTATTATTTAATGTGGATATATTATTATGACTATTCTTCATTTATTTGGTGATGAAATAAAAACAGCTACGCAATATCCTACAAGAAGGATCGATGTCAGTTGTTTTCCAAAGTAAAAGCAGATGTTTGCAGTTGACAAAATGACAACCCATGAAAAACAGGCAGTCAGAGAGCACAGTATATTGTTATGGGTCTCATATGGTAATGGACGAGCGATGCATTACACATTATTCACCGCTACGTAAATGACCTCATTGTGTGGGCATATAGATTGCAGGCTTTGCCATGATCTCCGTGACTGGGCAAATCACATTCAGTCATATTCAAACGAGCTTTTCTCAACAAATAAGAATGTCAACATTTTTAAGCATTTTTCTCAAGTGTGGTCGGCTGAGTGTGTCTCCATTTGCGATATGTCTGCCAATGATTGAGCCATTGAGAATGAGGGTGGGAAAAAAAAAAAAAAGGAGGCAGAGCAGTGAGAAGAGGCAGGACATGTTTGGAATACTAAACATTGACGCATCTTCTCCTGCACATTGAGAGGGAATTGCTTTTTACTTACAATCAATTGCTTTTTAATTACAATCAAAAGAAAGTGTCGAGCTCTTTGGGCTATATGAAATCAGTAATCAATTGGTCGAAATTGACATTGGTAGCAACTTGGCAAAAGAAAGCGTGTCTTCCTAACAAGCGCAGCCTCGTGTTGTCTTGGATCATACGGGCGTTATTCAATCAATGTGATCCACTCCAAATGCTTATGAACAACCATCAAACGGTGATAGCGATCACATTGAAAAACCAAGGTGCCCTCCACCAATGTGAACCTCCGCTTGTCCTTGAGTGACTTCTATGGAGTGGAAGGATATTGAGAACACACACAGCGGCACACAAGTCCTTTGAGCGCTTGCTAATCTGTCCTGTGTACCACTTCACAAACCACTGCTGACACTTTTCTTTTTGATTGACTTCAACCAGAGGTCACAAATTTAGCACCACTGCAAGCATTGGTTGTTGCACTTAACAGCAAGAATAGATTTCTGCTAACTCATACTGGAAATAACCTGTGGGGGTTACGAGCGTGTTTATGGGTGTGTGCCTGGGAGCTAAGCGGTCATGAGTCGGAAAGATGGATGACTGACAAGTGTGGCAATACGTCATTTCGTGTGTGTGTGTAACGAAGAGAAATGGCAGGAGCTGGGCTATGAGAAAGACAAACGCAGGAAATATTGGCTTTTTTTGTGGTGGTCCATCAACAGCATGTTTGTATGCTCACCTGGATTTGTATGTTGCTTTAGTTGTGTTTAGCCACACTTCCGCAAGCTGTGTGCACTTGAGTCATGACTAAATCAATCCACTTGTTTGCATTTTCAATATGTGTTTGCACTCGAGCATCTTGAGCAAACTTGCTTTTGCATTGCGTTTGTCTTCATCTTTTTTTTGGGTGCTGTTCAAGAGCCGCATTGAAAATGTTGTGTATTTTAGAGCCGTCTGTTTAATTGCTTGTAGTTGCTATGATGTATTTCTGAGTCAATATTTGGATTTGATTTTTACCTTCGTTTTAAATAAAACTGTGTGCCTTGTTTATTTTAGTATTTTTATCTGTAGCCATTTGAGATCTTGCAATGGAGAAAGGCAGTGTAAATACAATTTTATATTTATTATTATTTTATGTATGAGAAGTCTAACCTTCACTTGCTCAATGTGTAAAGTACCTTGAGATAACTACTGTTGTGAATTGCTACTATGTACTGTAGATAAAATCGAATTGACCTAACTCATAGGATTTGAAGGATTTGAAGCATTCATTCATCCATCCATCACCTCCAAAAAAAAAAAAAAAACGACAATATTGCATCCTTGCTACTTGGCTTGCATTCAGATGTAGCTTGGCCAATCAGATCGAATCCAGTGCACGTAAACTAGAACTGAAATCAACTGCAAATAGTAACGAGACTAAAATCAGGCCAGTCTGAGTATCATTCCACCTTGTCCGAGGAGATGGAAAGTCACACTTGACACACACACGGAGAGAAACACACTCACCTGTCTGTGGATCAACAGAGAAGTACTGCTGGCCCTGCACCAGTGTGTACACTAGTCTGGCACTGTTCCCATAAGTCGGGTCATCAGCATCTGTCGCTGTCACCTGGATTATGGAAGTGCCTGCAGGGAGCAGAGAAGTGGATGGAAGGAGGAGAGGATGAAGCGGAGAAAAACAGAGGGATTTCAGCTTGAGATACACAGCCAAAATAAGCAATACCTGGAGCAAGATGGAAAATCTACAGCAGCGGTTTAGGTGTATTAGATCGCTTTCTATGTCGCCACGTATCTTCTCTCTCTCTCTCTCTCTCCACCCTCTCCCACACGCATTTGCTATCTTTTTCCACGCAAATGTGTGACAAACTCTTTATTCAGCTAATCGAAACACCCACACAAACACACTTTCTCACTCTGCTAGCGTGAACATCCCCGCACCCTCCGACTGTCTCACTTCATTTCTCTTCATCTCCGTCTACAATTTCTTTTTGCTCCCTCGTTCAGTCGGACCGTCTGCCGCTTTCACGGCCCCCCCCCCCCCCCCCTCTTACTCTCCTAAATCTTCTTTCTACGGCTCATGGAGTGTCAATTTGGAAGGAGCATTTTTGAATTAGTTTGCGGGGGAAAAAAATGGAGGTAAACTCCAGAAAGCATTTCAGATGTTTTGCATTCATACAGTGCAGCACACATAGAAAAATGAATTTTATTATTATACTTTGGAGCATGAGTGTTTTTTTTTTCTGAATCTCAAGCCAAACAATGTGAGAGAAAAAAAAAGGGATTTGTGAGATCGACTGCAACTTTATATCTGATTGAAGGAATGGCGCTATGAGCAACAATAAAAGATGTGTGTGCATATCCAAATTCAGTACTGTTTGATCCTGTAGCTGATTTAATAAAGTTACATTATCAAATATACAAATCTCAGTCCCAATAAAGTTAAAGTCTATAGTACATTGATTTGAAAATCCCTGATTTTGGATTTGACGCTTTTGACACATTCAAAGAAAACTGTGGCAGAGGCATCAAAAGACTGGGAAAGTTGAGAAATACTCAAAAAAAAAAAACATCTGTTTGCAACAACTGCCATCAAACTACTTTTTTTTTTCCAGAGACATCTTGCAGCAAGTTTCCCACTTGAAAATGTGTTGCGCAAAATATAACTGAGACCTTGAAGTGTTGAGAAACTCATGTTGTACATCAAACAAGAATGGGAAAGGAAAATAATAATGTATTCAATGAATTCATCTCTACAATGCTCAAGAGGGTTTGATGCACGCTGATGTCATATTTTAAAAAAAAAAGAAAATAATGTCACACTATTCATAATCGGTCTGCCTGTTTCTGGTTCAGATCTACCAAAATCAATATGCACCACTTGCGCCACAACTTAGAACTGCTTTTAGCTGGTCTAAATAAATAATAATAATAATCTATAAAAATAGGGACAGCTCTTTACGCTAGACTTGCACTGGGCACAAAAATAGAAAAATGTGGATGAAAACCGCTTTTACATGTACGAAAAGATTCAGTCGGTTTGCAAAGGCTAAAGGTGAGATTTAAAAAGAAATAATAATAATCTCACTTAAAATGATGACATTTTAGACTGCAAGATTGTTCCCTCAAAGTAGAACTTCTTTTCAAGCGGCAGAATGGAGTTTAAATGTAGATTACTATACTTTTAGTATATAAAGGTTCTCTGCAGCCACGTTTGGAATTACAATTTCAAAACGGTTCCTGTCACACCAAATGTCTCAGCAATTTCAGTGCAAAATATTTCTCCTATCTCTCACCTGGTCTCTTCATTTCTATGCCAAGCACGTTTGTCATATTTTACATGATCCTTTAGCGGTCAAGGAAATATTAATAGGTCACTTTGGCTTTGACATGTCCGTGTCAGTACATCGCAAGTGAAAACATTTTTTTTTTCCCCTGCCAGGTAGTGAATTTAATTAACATTTCATCAGTCAATCCATCTATTTGCCATTCTGCTTGTCCTCATTAGACTCCTAAGTGAGCTGAAGCCTCACCAAGCAGACTATTTAGGCCATTCACGTTTATATTTACAACTATAAACAAGTTTTCTACGCACCTAACATAAATATGGGTGGAAGTCAGATTCTCCCCCCCAAAAAAACAAGGAAAACGTCAACACCAATCCAACAAGCACCACTTGACTGTGAGAGAGACCACGACATCACCACTCTACCTTGAATGCATTTAAAATACATGGCACAAAAAAAAAAGACGGAGGATGGGTTACTGTATTTTGTAAGATGGAAAATATCTAAGTCAGTATATTGTTGAACAAACTTTGCTCGAGGAGGCTTTAATATCATGTAAAAGGGTAACAGCACAGCTGGGTGAGGCCGTTTTTTTTTTTCTTGGGTTTATATGCAAAAGCACAGCGCCTTGCAACAGGGGATAAACTGGAGCAGAATTATGAGTAGTTTGTGGAATATATTATTTGTAAGCAGGGTCAAGGTAGGTCAGAATTGTGGCCAATGACATTGGCTTATCCTTTCCTTTAAAAAGAGGCTCCATTTCATAATGAGTAGAGAAAGTCCAGAGAGGTTCGGGCTGCTTGGAAACTGCAAAAATGGCAGTGTGACATTATGCAGGACCTGAACACGAAGAACTGTCAATTTAGAAAGAGTTTAGAGGTGTACTGCTCATCTTCAGGAGAAGTTGGGACAGTGAATATTGCATATTTTGTCTTATTGCACAGTTACCTGTACAGGCTCAAGTGATCACTGGAACTTGTACAGCTCAATTTAAGTTAGAAAATGGTTTTGGATGATTGCTCTACGACTGCAAAACATTAAATCTCAGAGCTCAAATGTGCTCATTTGGAACTTTATAGCTTATATTTTCCCATCATAGTATTAAAGTTTTATCTCACGTGTGGGAACCAGACAGAGGCAATGATATCGCAAAGTACAATGACAACGGTAGTTATTGTCAATTTTAATTGGAAGAAGGAAGATTTGTTGGTTATCGTGACTGCCGAAGAGAAGCAAAAAACAAAATAATGAAGGAACCAAGGCGACCGCTCAAAATGTGTTATTTTTTGACAGACTGGATTCAAAAAAGAAAAGAAAGGAGTACCTATATTTGCCATCTCAGGCACAGTGGCGCTGTAGGGCCCTTCGTCAAAGACAGGCGGGTTGTCGTTGATGTCCTGCACCCGAATTATGAATTGCGACGAGGGCTCTAGGGGACGGTCCGTCTGTCTGTCGGTAGCCGTGGCAATGAGACGGTACTCATCCTTCTCCTCGCGGTCCAGTGGCTTGGTGACGTGGATGTTACCTGTCTTCTCATCGATCACAAAGACAGAGCCAGCCCCCTCGCCACGTAGGACATACTTAGTGCGGCCGTCATTCCGGTCCATGTCAGTGTGGAGCTAGGAGGGAGAAGATAGACAAGAAAAAAAAATACAAGAATAAACACTTCTTTACTTGTTATCCAGTACATATATTCAATACATAAATAGATTAAATAAGTAAATCAATAAATCGGAATTTAATAAAGGAATGCACAAGACTTACATTTCTCACAACCACAATTTCTTTGCATGGCCATGCTCCTCTTTTTGTTCGTAAAGTTTCATTTCAGTGTTATTGACAGCACATGCCGTTCCCTCTTAATACCTTTTTTTTTTTCTTTTTTCTTCATCTAAGCAGCTACTGAGTGTAGAAAATTACCAGCAAATGCGTATGGAGTGCCCTGGCATTTTAATGAAAACTCCAAATCAAAGGAATAATGAACAGTCGACCAATCAATTACTCCCTAACTAATAGGAATGTATAGTGATGAGTCCGGGGAGCACGGCAGAGGGACAAGCTGTATCGATCTCAGCCTTCTGTTGAGTTTTATTAGATTAACTCCTCGCGGGATTGGAGCGGAACGGAGCAGCCAGGCCAGGGCGTCTGCTGAAAGCAATCTCAGGGAACACTTTACCCTCCCTCACCAACATCGTACACACATTCAATCACAGTATGGGCACATTAGTGGCACACCTGTGGCCAGAAAGTATCAATGTGCAATTCATGTGGAAAGTCCATCATGTTGCATGGCAACAGTATTTATAAAAAAAAAAGTAAAAATAATAAATGGAGTGGTTGTGTTGAATCACCATTTACATTTTGAAATGTATGGAGGTAGCCTTGGGTATTTTTTGCTATGATACATTGCACAATGAAGATCACTGAACTTGCATTGATGGTTTAATGCATCACATGAGAATTTCACAGAATGTGACTATTCACATCGAAAGAACAAAATAAAGAAAGCTTGCATACTATGTATGACGAAAGAGAATTGGAGGAAAAACAGATAATCCTCTTGGTCAGATTAGGACAAGGCAGCCTCTTGCAGTTGTTCCAGGATGGTATTCATAAGTCAAAACACAAATTTCAAACATAGAACGTCGTGATGAAATCACATCTGCTACATGTACCAGTCTTACGTAGCATTCTGTGCAAAGGACACACGCGCATGATCATTTTTCTGTCCGTACAAGTCTGTCTAGACAAGTACTGTAGACCGCTATCAGAATTAAATTACAAATACTTCATCTCAAGTAGCAATGTAAAATTTATATTACAATTTTGTTTTCATTTTATATATATTGTTTTTATCATGTATATACTATATATATATTGTTTTTTTTAATTCATTGAACAAACGCAAAAGGAGGAAAAGTATTCATTTATAACTAGACTAGTTAGATCAACCGGGGCCCAAGTTTCCAAATCTTCAAATAATTTTTTGTCCCAAACAGTCATCACTGCATTCCAGGCAGCTACTCTGTCAGGTGTGCCAGACATTTGTTCACATTCTGTCACTGCTGACTAATAATCTATTTTCTGAACATGGGTCTCATCATCACCACGGCTCTGTTTTCTGGAACCCACACTCCACCTACATCAACTGAATATTTATGGCACAGATTCTGTTGTAGACAGATTGCAGTGAAACGTGTCATCCCTATGAATGATCATACTCCACGTCAGCACTCACATAAGCATGCGAGCCATTTATAGAAATACAAAAAAGAAGTTTCCTCCAACACGGAATGCAAAATATCTTCCAAAGCCTATGTCTGCAGTAATCGAATGATGTTTTTCAATTAAAGACACTTTTGCTGGCTAATTTGCACTTCCTGTCCCCAGTTCGACTCAACATAGTTGACTGTTGATTGTTTCAATGGATTGTGTGTAGCTGCCTTTTTGTTTTGGATTCGATCTCTCATAATCATCAATTATCACCATTGCCCAATTACTTCCCGGGTCTACAATGGCTATCTCACCTCAACACTCACCAATGGCCCGTGACAGCACCTTGTCAGTAAAAGCTATCGTCCAATCTCTCTTTTCTTCGCCTTGTTCCCCATCAGTGGACACCTACAGAAGTTCTAGTGCAGAATCAATCCCTCACACTATCTTGCAGCAAACTCACTTGCATTCAAGTGAAAACTGATAGCCTGGGATTTGGTTCATTCATTCATTTTCCCAAAAATGTCATTTTATAGTCCATCTCTCACTGTACTTTGGTGGACCCAAACATAGTGATGTTGCTGTTTAGATCAAGGGTCCAACTCAAGGCCCGGGGGCCAGATGCGGCCCGCCACATCATTTTCGGGCCCTCGCTCAAACCCCCAAACTCCACCGCAAAGGTGATGTTTCTTGCTAAGATTGCAAATTGTCTCATCCTCCATCTTAAATACAAGTGCACTGGACCAGCCAGAACCTCCTGGGATGTCTGGTTTCTCTTGCCTCTGAATGAAGAGCCATTACCAATCAAAGCCTTAACAGCCCTGCTGCTTAACGACGGGACTTAATGAGCTTCTTAATGAAGCCCAGCATCATTACCAGAGTGAGTGGTGGCAGTTGTGATCGAAAGGTTTCCTCAAATTCATTCTGCAGCAGGAGAAGCTACTGCATACGGCCCCAAAGATGAATCCAAATCAATTCTCTGGGTTTGAATTCCCGTGCAGGCCTTCCTGTGTGGGCTTTGCAAAACCACCACATTTTAATAGCAAAAAAAAAAAAACATTTCTCAAGAAATTACAGTAATGTCAGTTGGTTGTGAAGGCCAGCACAGAGCTTGGCGAGTGCGCAGGTGATCATATCCCCTGATCTCGTCTGTAAACCTGTAGCTCTCAGGGTACTAATCATCCTATGTTGGATGATTTTAAAAGAAGCCAATGGGACAGCCAACCCAGGCTTCTCCAAATTCTGCCACATAGTAGCTACTTGAAGGATCACAGAGAGCTGGGACTAAGCCAGCTCGAGCCATGCAGTGTGAAGAAGGGCAATAGCGAGAGCCCATCGATTTACAGCAGGTCCGCCAATCGGGAGTGGTGTCTCGAGAAAGCAGCTACATTCATCTGAGAGAAGGCCCATATGAGTCGAGGGAGCCTGAAATGACATCACGCCTTGTGGCCAGATAACCAAATGACATTTCCTTAAAGCAATTAAAGGCGGATTGAGATATTGACTCATATTCTTAAAACAACTCATTAATCTACAAGGTTTTGGGCTAGTTGCATTAGTTCCAGCTGAATCAAGTGCTAGAAGTTATCTCAAGCTTGTCTCACTCCAAAGCGTGCTTGGGTGATACTGATGTGGAAGAATTGGAGATCCCTAACTTCAGTGGTTCATCACTAAAAGTATACCTGGCAGTCACAACAACAATAAAATTCAAAGGTTCGTAATGGCTTCATGTCAGAGACAATCTATTTGAGGGATACATGGAAGATTAAACTCAATTATCAACCTCTTGCAAAAAAAAACAAAAAAAAAACAAGCCCTGGCGTCATTTTGTACCATACTTATGCATCAACTTCTTGCACAGCAGGTGTTATAGTGAGGTGTCCCAATACATTTGCCCATTTGAGGTATCACTTTTAAGGGAAGACACTTTGGGTAAAAATCTATTTAAAAAAAAAAGTGTACTGGTTCAGAGGTATCCATGCCCTATCTACTTGTCATTGAAGAGCGGACAGGGAGCGTGACTAAGAATATAAGCGTCAGCTTGTGTATCTGGTGAGTGTTAAGAACGAGATGCAACCTGGCGAGAGGAAAGAAACAGTGTGGGTTGGCTGATAAAGGAGCACAAAGCTCAGGCCATGATCTAAGCAGCATAATTCAAGCCAACAAGTCTTCTGGCTAGCTGTGATCATTTCTGCCATCGTCGGATTTTCTTCCAAATCGCTCCCATCTGGAGGACTCCGGATTCCCATCTGGCCCCATGAAGAGCTGAGGAGAACTCCACAAATTTCGACACCAGAAAAGCGTCTGAATTCAGGTCGATTGGGAATGGCAGATGAATAGATTTATCGTTTGCAGACTCCGATGAGATGGAGTAGCGTCGCCGCAAGTGCCGTTTTGTTTGCAACTGTTCAGCGCCGTCTTCTGACAGTTATACCAGCAACAATATAAAGTTACATTCTTTCTGGACTCTGTGGCTTCAGAGGCTGGATGCAGCCAACAAAGCACAGCTCGACGGTGTATCAATGTTTTTTGTTTAGAAAGCTTTTTCACTGCTTGCCTGTCACGCAGTTACAACAGCCATCAAAGGGAATGTGATTTTGTTGGATGCCGCCGCCGCCACAGCAAGCGAGGACAAGGCTTTGCATTAACTAGCAAATAGAACTACACAGTAGATGGATTTAAAATTGGACCAAAACAATAACCATGTTCAGGAAAGGGATCAATGTTGAAGAGCATCCTGGGATCTGCTCATTTATGGTGAAGGATCATGGAGATTATTTTAACCTAAAACGAACATGTTAAAGAGGGATTCCTGTCATGTTTGGAGCAACCCAATCCGTGTCAATATTGCTAAAGAATGGAATGAGTTGTAATGAGTAGAGTAAAACACAAGCATTATCAGTTGCAAAGCAGTGTGAGATTCCAGAAAAATAGGGAAAAAATCAAAAAAATCCGCCGTTAGAACAAAATGGCAGCAATGCGTTTTCAAATAAATGAATATCTGGCTTTTAAAAAATGTTCTCGCAGTTACCAAACAAAACAAATAAAAACCCAAATAAAATGTTTTAAGAAATAGGAATTGTTAACCATGCAGTACGGATGAAATATTTATTTTAAATGTTGTTTTACTATGAGTCGTACAGTATTGTATAACTATAGTAGATGACAAGGATAAAATGAAATATAATAGAATAACCTTGAGGTTACTATCAATCATAACAAATACAACCACAGCAATAAATGAAAGCAATACCCCTTCTTTGACACTGTCACTCAAGGCATAAGTTTTCACTTCAGAGTGGATATTAAATCGGGCAAACATTTGTTGGCGGTTACCAAATGTTGCTTTCCATACATTTACATGCTCTAAAAGCAAACAACCTCAGAGAAAATGCAAATCCCAATGTATACGCTAACGTAGGTAAGCAGGATACAAGGTCTTAGTGATCATGTTAAATTGATGCAGACAAACTTTATTCAGGTGATCCAACTTGTGTCGATAACAAACAAACCATCTGTCCGTGTAAAAACAATGCTGGTAAACAAACTAATGGGAGGAAGCCAGTGTAACGTAAAACAAAAACAACCATGAATCATATGCAATTAGTGTCTCACGCAGGCGTGACACGGGAACATCTATCTGCATACATCCTCATCCTACGAAAATATAAACACCTTCAGTCAGAGACAGCAGCGGCACAAAAGAGGAAGACGGCAGCTTCTTGGGAGCACTTTTCGAATCACCTTTGTACTCTGGCGTTTTTTCAAATTCACTCAGATTATGTTTTTCCACTTTTCCTACACTCTCTCAGTAGACATAGTGTTGAAAAGTTTTTTTTTTCTTCCGAGAAATCTCTGTTGCAAAACAGTTTCCCTTTTGATCACTCGGGGTCTGTTTTACAATGAAATAAGACATTTAAGACACAAGTAGTTCAGCAAGTTGCTAAGCATCCATCTATTGAATTTTTATTGAGTCATTAGGTTCGCCGAAGTCTATCCCAGCAGACGTCGGGTCGACGAGACTGGTTGCCAGCCAATCTCAGGAACACATATAGACAATTCACACTTACATTCAGCCCTGTGGACAATTGAGAGTTTTCAAATAACATGTCGGAACGGGGAAGGAAGCCAAACTACCCACGCAAGCACCGAGAGAACATGCAAACCACCAAACGGGAGGATCAGAGCTGAGATTTGAAGCTCAGAACTGGGAGGCATGCAAAATAAGAAATCATTCCGTTGTTGTGTGGACATTGGAACGAACCCATCATTATTGATCATTTTCAGATGGCATCGGAAGACTCTTCCATGCATGGCAATACCGTCCTTTTATCAGACAATGCATTATTCAGGACAAAATGCAAATTGTATTTGTCATTATCATCATAGGCTGAAGTGAGTGGGGCTGAATTTGTTTGCTTGCTGGCTGGTTGATTGTTTGTGCTTTATTGCTTGAGTTCACCGCTCTGGTGAGAAACACTTCACATGGTATTTTTAGCCAAGGGAAACAAGGTTGGAAAAGGCCAGTGGGCGTTTGAACTCTTTGCTGTACATTTAAAGGGCAAGTTGTTGTGAATTTCACAGCGTGCCACTAACAGTTGGCAACAGCAGGTGTTTTTGTTCGGCATGGTATTAAACATATTGGATTTGAGCGATTCCAACCTTGAGCCTTGTATCAGCTTTGTGTTTGCCTAAACTGAGATAAGAGATCAATATTTCCCTATTTTTGTTGGGTGGTGTGTCATGGGATGTGTGCCTTGGTTAAATAAAGGTTGCTATTTTAAATCAGATGCAGTAGTCAGTTTACTACTGGAGCCTTTTTACAGTCCTTTGCCAAAAGCTCCATCTTCACTTGCTGCTATTTTCTCACGACTGATGGAGAAGGTTAAGTTGTCTCACCTGTGGTGCTGAAAGTCAACATGATGCAATATCGTACCAGTTCCTCCTGGTGTGAAAAAGAAATACTGCATCTCGCAACAACTCCGAATCGAGAAAAACTCCATTTTTCTTTTCCATCTTCCCCACCATAACTATTGAATGTTCTTGAAATCTCAGGACAACCTGGTGGTAGTTCAACAGACCACCACACAGGTTCAGAATGGCATAAGCCCAATTATTGATAGACCAGATCCAATCATGGCTCAATTATGACTTGCTGCTACAGCCCAAATGAAATTGATTGCCAAACTTCTCCCGACTGGGATGCAGTGACAAGCAGAATCTGGCAGGATGCCTGTTCACCCCATAATGAACATACAGGACATAATACATCTCGGTGTAAAATGACCACAGTTAATTGTTGCGGCAGTGCAGGCAGAGCTGAGGTTGGCCTTCAGAAATAATAAAGGGTGCCAGCTCCACACATCTTTGTGAGTGCCATTGGAGGTTACAAGTAAGATAGCTGAGAGGGAGCCAGTCATTGTGAAGCATGAATGAAGCAGATGTCAGTTGCTCTGCCTGACCAATAGGTTTTCTTTGCTTGTTTGTTTTCTTTAAAAGAACAGAGAAATACGTGCTATGGCAATTATTCTATTTAAAAACGCAATGTTAATCAGAGCACCGTGTTATTACTAGTGGCAGCACAAACGTTAACGGAGGTGGATGTCACACGGCTCCCAGTGTAAAGAGAAAAATGAAGGCTGGCTCCCATCTTTGGAATTTGTTTTCCAAAATCCTATACAAGGAAAGACTTTACATCGAGAGTAAAGTGCTGTGAATAGAACAGTAGCAATGTCATGCATTATGGTGTGTGACTACAGGCCAGTCAAGCTCCCTCACTGGCACAGGAGGGCAAACACGTCGTCGACATTACAACAAGCTGCACAGATGTGTGCGCTTCGGGTCGCTGGCCTCATTCATGTTGGAAAAATAGGTCTCGCACGAGTGTCCCTTAAAGGTCACGAGGACACGGCTATCAAAGCTCAAGTGATATTTGCTGATCAGAGATTCCTTAGCTAGGGCTTAGTTGGTTTTCTTTTAGGATAGGAACACCGTCAATTAGATTTGTATTATACTTTATGAATGAATTTAGACATGTCTATTTTTGTTCTTATCATAAATTACCGTATTTTCCGGACTATAAGGCGCACCGGACTATAAGGCGCACCTTCAATGAATGGCCCATTTTAAAACTTTGTCCTTATATAAGGCGCACCGGACTATAAGGCGCACCATTAATGCATCATGTCAGATTTTTTATCCAAATCAAATCATTCTCCATTTTATCTTTTATATTTCAACTTCAGACACAACAAATTACTTTATAATCACAAAATAATGATCCATAGTCTTTTTGATTCATGATTCATAGTCTTCAGCGGGCCACTTATGATTGATTTCATGACACAATGCTTCGGGCCAGTTTAAATTTTGGAATTTGGTCCATATATAAGGCGCACCGGACTATAAGGCGCACTGTCGGCTTTTGAGAAAATTTGAGGTTTTTAGGTGCGCCTTATAGTCCGGAAAATACGGTATATTATATATATTAAATATCATCATCATTATTATTATCATCATTATTATTATTATTATTAGAACACAATGCGTTTGGTATGAATCTACAGTCCGTGTAGAGATTGACTTTACTTTTTGTAAATAAAGTTTTCATTCTATACTTATGAATACAACCAAATGGCAGTGTCTCCATTTGTTGTTTAGCTCAGTCCCATCAACATCTCAGTTAAACACACACAAAAATTAGTGTATCCAAATGTATAAGATTGACTCGTAAAAAATCAGAAGCACGAGTTTGGAAGGGGAGACACTTTAAACGATGTAATCATGCACCCACCGCTCAGCATCTGGTTGTAAAAAGAAAGTATTTGGCTGCTTTCCCCTTTTCTCCATCACTTCCATGACTCATGCTTTAAATGAAGCCCATCTCTGTACTGGTGGCCACCATTTGCAGTTTACCTCTTGTCATGAGCTTTTTTCTTCAAGACCTTTGCAAGTTGTAAGCAATTAACCCTTTGTGACCTTGTACATTGGATTTCTCCCCTTCGCCTTTGCTACTACGTACCTTTATGCTTGCCGTTCCACGTTTAACCTCTTTCTGTTCTCTTCCCTCCCCTTTTTCCCATATTAACCCTTCTTCATCCTCTGGTAATGGTTCTCACCTTTGCCTCAAGTTATGACAAGCATTTCTCCCTACCGACAAACTCGGAAAAAAAAAGCCCATATAATCACGCTCTAATTGCTGTCACGCCTCCACTGTGCTCAAACCTGGAGGCCAAATGATTTCTTCGGAGAGTAAAAGTTGAGTTGAATCACAGCTGTGTGCAAATCGAAAACTGATATTCCTATTGAGACGCTGCATCCCAGGAACTTTGTGTTTACACTTTTGTTGCACCCACTTTTTATTTCTTGATCCTATAACAGTTTCTAAATGTTATTCATGGACTTTTTTTAATTTATTTATTGCATTTATTGTCTCGCAGGAGTAAAAGGTGCTTTGTTCATTAATATTCATACATTCAAATGTAATGTTAGACATATTAATTGCCATGGTCTCAATAACATCTCAGCATCGTTACAAAACTCTTTGGCTGCTCTCAACTTTACTCCTTTAATTTTCTCTCCCAGCTCTCATTAGTTACCTACTGCTTTCACCACAGAATTCATTGCACTTGTAATAGTGCTATAAAAGTGAGTGCATTGATTGTGCTTTGATTGTAAACATAAGGCTGGCTGGCTGGCTGGCTGGCTGGCTGGCTGGCGTACATTAGCACCCAGCACGTGATTTAGACTTTCCCTAATTGAGGTGTGTCAATGGCAACTGTGAGTTATTCTTGCTGGTCAATTCAATAAAATTGTGTTACAACAGCTGACCCAAGTTTTTAGCTGCGTATTTATCCACATTATATGTATTGAATTATGCATGTACAAAATGTGTATAGCACTCCCTTTTCATTGCTGCTTCGTCTTTACGAAGAACGAGCATCAGAGGAAAACATACAAGCCCAGCGCTTAACTTTATGTGACAGCCTCTTACATTTTATTGCATCATGTCGCCAACCTCCTGAGTGCTTTCATATTATTATGCAAGTTCACATTGCGCCCAGAGGTGCCAAACACGGAGAACTGTGACAACGGTTAAAAGGGTGACAAGGTATCAGTTTGACAGAGAGCAAAGGGGACATAGGGATCATTTGAAAATTGACATTGGCAGAAAGATTAGATGGATCATGTACTTTGTGACCTTTGACTTAAGCTACCACCACTCTGAACTTGCCAATATTGGCCTGCAGCTACTAAAGAGTTGAACCAAATTTGGCGAGCAACAATTTTTCATGCATGCATGCTTGCGTCATTCTGAATCAGAGCATCCACAGTCAGAGTTTGATGAAATAAAATTCACACATTTCTAGGACAATGACTATTAAACTCATAATCCAAAAAGCAACATTTTGCGAAATAACATTGCTTTTCTTTCAATGTTGTCGTCTACTTTGATCTCATGCACTGATTCCCTACTTTCAAACTAATCAAAGATATCACTGGCGATGAAGACTTATTCATTCAAATCATATCTAAAAAGCATAATGACTCAAAAGTCCCTCAATTTTTTTATATTGCTTTTGACGTAGGTTTGTTGAATGTGGTCCAAGACACTTCAGTATGTTGAAGATAATCATTATTAGCCCAGGTAGTCTTATTGTGGCGTTCAATCATTTGCTATCTCCAATTCACAAACTTGTGTCAAGGTCAAATAGAGGTCAGGTGTGACGCACAAGAGAAGTATTTAGACCGATCACAAATGAATGTTCTTAATCCCATCTCGGCTACGAAAAGAAAACTCTGTAGCCCCCAACTGCTGCAATCACTTGAAAGTCCATTGCAGACCATGTGACAGCATCAATTCATTTCACAATTATCGGGACAGTGTGAGAAAATACAGCATCATCTGTGAATGTACAACTGTGCTAAAGTGTCTGTGCATAAATGCATTTGTTAGCGGTTTTGCGGAGACACAAATTCAGAGTGTTGTTGTAGACTGGAGTAGTCGGTCAGACAATGTCAGTAATTGCTTGTTTGCACAATTCTTGTGAACCTGACCAACTACTCTGAAGCAACATGTCACAGAAAACAAACGTTTGATCCTTGAAGGACATACCAAGGGGCACTTGGAAAGGCATCTTAGGACTTAGCGGCTGCCTCTTCTCATTTTAACATCAATTTTTTATTGTACTTTAAAGCACAGTGAAAGCAGAGGAAGTGCCCTTTAAAATTTATGCTCGGTGCTGTCACTGGTTCCACAAAGGTAGCCCTTAGATCATTTTCGGTTTAGTAGGGAGCATTTGTCCTCTATTGACATCGTAGATTATAGCCTTGGCTCCCGTTTCCAGCTTTAGAGATTTATCCAGACCGAATTTTCTGGGATCACACAAAAACGCCGTAATTCAATGTTCGAGTGCAGATTTTCAAAACGGTCCTCCTCTGCATACACAAACATTCTACTCGTCTATCATCGACATTGTTGTAAATGGAAGAGGTATGTGTTAAGTTTTTAAGGCTTAGCGTCTCTCCATTAAAACCCAACAGGGTTAAAAACAAGGCCAAGGCGTTTACATTTATCTCCTTACCTATAGTGCACGGATGCAGATCAGGAGATTAAAAATTCATAAGCATAATAGGATTTCTAAGAGCATTATTCTCTCTTGTGTGCTGTCACTGTCGAATACAAGTGGGTCTAATCGTATGCATTTCCAGTCCAGAATAGTCCCATAATAGTGATCTGGGCGTTCTCCAAATGTCAGCATCATAATATGGGCATGGGCTGAAATACATTCAGAGAGCCACAAATAGCAGGGTGAGCTGTAAAAGTGTTTTGCTAGTGATTGCATCTTCTTCATAATGTGCAGTTTAGGGCTTCATACTACCAGTCAGAGGTGTTGAATCATTTTTTCCCCTCTTTTTAATCTCAACTGTTGTGCCTCCAAAGTCCATGACACTGGCCCAGGAAAGAAATGTCAGTGTATTTGAAATAGGTCTTTTGGTGACACAATCTAGGGATGCAATATTGTTCTGAAATTTATCTCATCAATCATGTGGAAAACGGCGTCCGTTCCTTCCAGTCAACTCCTCGTTTGGCACTTGGAAATAAAATGCGAATCATGTATTTGTAATGCAATAATACAGTAATTGGTCATTCATTTCAAACGTGGCCCACAAAATCATCACATCCAGAGTGAAATGGGATTTTGTGGCTGTGGTAGCGCCCCTAACTTTGTTCATAAACTTGAACGGATAATCATATTTATTGCAACTTTCTGAAAATGAAAAAGGTAAGTAGGTTGTCCATAAAACAGTGTTGACCTTTTAATGATTCTTAGAAGTACTCATCAACACGGTTGGGTTACTTTGACCCTCATTTCCAGCCAACCATCACATGCAGCTAATTCCTACTGTGAAGTTTAAAAGAGCCTGCGGCAGTTCTACGCAGCTCATGATTATTCATTTGCTCAGTCAAATAGCCACAAAGGCTTACAAATGAGTTCATCTACTGTGCTGTCGAAAGGCAGGAAAATTGCCGTCAATGCAGTTGTCATGACCTGATTCTCATTCTGTGGCTCATTAGGCACACCTGATCAATTAATAAGTAATACCTGACACGGGAGAGTGATATGGTCCGTTGTTTGTTGTGCTGAGAATAAGTCCTGTTCAACGAAGTGTAAATCAGGGCCAACCAAATAGCATTACTGGCACCTGTGGGACTTGAACTGACATGCTGGGAAATGAAGGAACACGCTTGTGTTCTGCCTTGGGCTGTGGATCAATGTTGGAGGAGAGAAGTTAAGGCTATTAATTCCTGTGGATATGTCAATCCCCAAAGGCAGGAGGAGATTGCTGGTGATCATGACCAAACTCTTGGTCAGATGGAATCTTGGGATTTTCTTGCACCTCAGTTAACAATTGATTCATTGAAGGTTTAACAGATTCCTCGAAGGCAATGCATTGCACTGGAGCAATGGAAACCAATTCCAATTGTACGTTTATAACAATACATCAAAAATAAAAAAAATGCGGGTTGGATTATGAGCAACCTGCAAGATAAGTAAGTACCTGAGGGAACCTGGGGTGAAATGTTCCATGTAAGGAGCTTGTAATGGAAACGTGCCGCCTTGTGCATGAATAAAATATTCATCGAAAGATGTCAATTATAAATAAAATACTCATTTGACTTACCCGGCCAATGAGCACAGGTTCAGGTCCAGCGTATTCTTCAATCACAAAGAACTGATTCCAAATCCAACTTCTCCTGCTGCGAGAGCGTGACCTGTTTTCTTCCGAAGGCTCGGCAGCCTCGTCCCCAGACTCCGCTTCTTCAAACACGAGGCCACTGTCGTCCGGATCGGGCGCCTGCTCCCCAGCACCTTTAGCTGAGCGGCTCCATTCCGGAGCTGGGTGAAGCCTCAGGACATGGCTGCTGTTGACAACTTTTCTGTCTTCATCTACTGAGTAGTGAGCTGAGCTGAGCTTTGTTTGAGCAGTATGAACTGACTCTGTTAATAAGTCTCTGTGGGAATCTGCCGTTGCGTTCCCAGGTCGTAGTCCCTGGGGTTGCGTTGTCAGCACAGACGGAGTGGAGCTATTTCTTTCCGAGGGAAAATATTTCCTCAATTGAAGAGGGGATTCCGTTTGGTTGATGGCTACATCTTTGTCCAAGATGGGATTGACTTTTTCAACAAGTGTTGCCGTTAATAGAGCATGTTTTTTCCTGCTATCGCCACCATCTGAAACTTGTAGCTCCAAAATGTCTTGGCCTTTACTTAAACCTGGGGAACTCACTTTGGGATTATTACGAGTGTCAGAACTCTGGTCCCGATTAAGATCTGGAGTGCTGACCGGATTCGGATTGGGAAATGCGGTCTGATTATCAAATCCAGCATGTGACTGAGTGATGGATGTATCTTGTCTTGACATTTTCAACGCCTCAAACTGTCTGTGATTAACGTCAATCAAATCTCTTTTCCTGCTCCGGCTCCCCTTGCTTGGAAAGGTCAGAATGGGAAGATTCTGCATTTGGGAATTGACTATCCTCACAAGGTTCTCTTTGGACAGCACTTTCAAAACCTCATAACTTCCACTGAGGTTGAGTTTTCGGTTTGCTTCAACGTTGAGTCCCTTTACGGGCACACCTGTTGAATAAACACTCAAATCGGCTCTGCTTTTGCCCTTTGAACCTAATCTACTGCGAGTTTTATTCGAATGCAAGTCAAGCTTATGATGCAATGATGCCATTTGTGCTTTTCCTATTTTGGTCTCAACATTCTTGGTATTGTTCTTGATTTTCTTCAAATCCTGACTCAAATCCTTCTTGTTGACAGATTGGACCTCATACTTGGGCTTGAGAGTTAGCCTCT
Source organism: Syngnathus acus (assembly GCF_901709675.1). Lineage (NCBI taxonomy): Eukaryota > Metazoa > Chordata > Actinopteri > Syngnathiformes > Syngnathidae > Syngnathus > Syngnathus acus. The sequence goes on along the minus strand of NC_051102.1, from coordinate 10,650,436 downwards.
CCTTGATGACAGCAGATGGAGCGCCGTGATTGGCCGGCGCTTTGGCGTGAGAAAGCGCTCCAGTGTCACCTGGCTGTGCATGATTTATCAAATTTCTATGAGTCACCACAGGCATTCCATTTGCATCCATGCTTCCTTCCCAATGATCCGAAGCTCTGTTCTCCTCAATTTTCATCATATGCGAGCCAGCTACTCCTCTGATCCGCAGAACCTTGCTGGCCGAGGCCCATCCCAACAGCCCGTCCCACAGGCAGATGGAAACCAGTAGGAGCAGATTTCTCGTAATCATCTTGTCTCGTAGCGAGATGTCCTAATTGGAGCAAGATTTGCTGTGAGGCAGGACTTGCTTTCCAGCTGTCGTCATTCTTTCTGCAGCTTTGCCTGTTTTCATGCCCCACCTGTCACGCTTTCAATCTATGCCCTTCACTGAGCCGCAGGGCAGGTATCAGTCAACCCTTCTTCCCCGCAATACTTAATATGTCCGTCTATCTCTCGGGGTCTTTCTCTCTCCTCCTTTGTTTTGTTTTATTCCACCCCTCCTGCGGTGATCCTCATTCCGTTTCTAAAAGGGAGTTGAACATCCTAAGAGACAAAGAAACAAGGTGTTCAAACTTGAATCGTCGCAGTAGGTTCATTCAAAGTGGAGCTTCGCAGACACACAAAGACATTAGGGTATGACAGACCCATGAACCGAATAGCAATCAAAATCCACACAGAACACGTCAATTGAAATCAGTGGACTGATCTATAAGCTGCGCGGGAACAAAATGATCCACAGTTCTTCTGTTTTACATGACTGTGCAATAAATGTTACAAAGTGCTCTCAGCCTTTCAGAATAAAAATGCGCAGACACTGCCAAACCCTTTTCATTTCCTTTTCATGCTTAATGAATTAGCTGGATTAACATTGTACTTTGATCAGTCACTTAGTATGTCAATACAGATGAAAGCCATTGATGCTGAGGCACTTTCCTTGTCACTGTCAGACACTTTTGACTCACTCGCTCAGCATGTCGCTTTCATAGGAGCACCGCAGACGAATCAAAATGTCGCGCATCAATCAGTCTGCTTGATTTAGGATAAAATAGAGCAGAGTGGTAGTTCTGTAACATCTGCTCATGAATTTGACAAGTCATAATCTGGTGTTACCTTTCTTTTATGTCAGGATGGTGAAATGAAGTTGTTTTCATGTTGCAGTAGGTTGCCGCCTACTGCACACATCATAACAAACTGAACTATAAATCAGGAGAGTGAGGTGTAAAACTCAGAGGAAACTTCAGTCACTGTTGACATGCGGCTAAACACCCAAGACGAGAGGAGAGACGAGAAAGATTGAAATCAAGATGAATAGACTGATGAGACAACAAGACAGCAGTGAGCAGTGGATGTCATGAATACGTGATGAGAAAGGTAACAGTCACAAGGGAATTGGTTTTCAAAACAAGGTAACTAAATCAATGTATGAATTCAACCAAGTCAAATAAAAGATGGCAAGTGTAAACAAAATTAAAGATCAAGCTATATGGAACAAAGGAGCAAATCTAAGGTCAACTCTGCCGCTCACTTGGAAGGTGAAGAGACACTTTTTTTTTCCCCCGTCTCATGTGTTTTTATTCAGTTTGTGAATGGTTGTTAGTTGTGAGTAAATAAATACATTTTAAAAAAATGCTTTTTTGTTGTTTTGTTTTTATTAAACAACATTTATTGTAGCCATTTTTAATCTCACACCGACAAATAGCCATTATTAAAAAGAAGGAACTAATAAAAACAAAAATGAAACTAAGCATTTAAAAAAACTAATGACTAACTAATGAAAATCTGTTTCAAGAAGTAATTAAAACTAACTGAATTCAAACAACAAATGTTGAAAAACTATTTTAATCCTGCTGGGAACCCAAATTTGATGTCGTGGTTGGTAGCAGCTGCATGTGAGCCACAAGGGCTTCATTTGTGAAATCATTTCAGCAATATTAGTATCAGTGCTTATAGACGTTGGACACGTCAGTGCATTTGCACCATCAGCAATAATATTGGCCTGCGGTCGGTCGCATCCTGCATGGAAAGCAGTGTGAATCAAAGAGGCAGTATAAGCAAGATTTCAACAGATAGCAGATAGGAAAGATTAGATCACTTGGCAAAATCCTTCCCTGACATTGAGAACCCAAACCCTTGCCAAGTCATCTCTAACAGCGTTGGGCATTTCGTTTCACATCAGGAGCACAATTTGCATCCAAGCTGGCGCGTTCTGCTTTTGCTGGTGACACTTCTTTGCTTTTTGGCAATGTCAGATCCTGTCAGCAACTCACAGGGCATGAGTGAAGTCAGGGTGCAGCTGGGAGGACTATTCCGCAGCCTGCATCTTTCTCTTAACTGCTCTCAACATGGTGAATTAACAGGGAAGAAGATTAGCCCTACCGCCCTCCCTCCCTCATCTGGCTTCCCACATCTCCCAACCTCTCAGCCCATGGAGGTCCTTATCTGCCTGCTTTTGTTTTAGCAGCCTACTAGCTTCATCTCTCTCTCTCTCATGTGTGTCAATCAGCCGACTGTCAGCGTGTCCCTCACCCTTTAAGCGCTGACACTTCAATCAATCAGCCAATATCATTGGTGGACCTCGCAACATTGAAAGTGACAGGAGTCTCGGCTCTTGACAACAAGGCTATCGCTACATGATTTTGCATACAAATCTGATGGGAAAACGGCACAAAGAATACAAGTGCTATTGACATCCGAGTAAGCGCAAAATGTCAGACGTATTTGACAGAATGTAATCATGGGTCAAATTTAGATGCGTGTTATCGCCAATGTACAGCATGAGGTGCTGATCAGGGTGAATTCAATGACGAAGGCGTTCGTTCTTCCTCCCTCCCTCCCTCCCTCCCTCCCAGAGGAACTTATCAGCCAGGGATTTTGATGGCCAGGCAATCATCGCTACGGGCACCTTGTTAACAAGCCTGGGGCAGGTGCTGGGATGTAGGGCAGCATATCAACCTGGCTCAGCCGAGCATCCATTTTCGTGGTGATTTCGTCTGACACTGAATCAGTGCTCTGTGATGCTTAAAAAGAAAGAACGCAAGGGATTTGACTTGCATGCAAATAAATGTTATTATTGGGCCACATTGATACACGCTGGGACAAATGACACTGATGCTGTCCATCCATTCAGTCATTCAAGACAAACATAGTACCGCAATAATATTCCGTTTTTGAGCGAGTTTATTTTTCTGGGGAAATGAACTTGCACTTTATATACTTTGTGCTATCCTTGAATTTATGCAGCGGGGGGGAAGAAATCACTATGTGGTTATTTGGTTGTTTCCTTCCAACCATATGGGCTGGGATAGTGGATCCTTTATGTATCATTGTAAAATGTATTATCAAGAAAAAAACTGACTAAGAGCAAGTTTTTACACTTGTTGCAAGTTTGACCCTGGAACAAATGATTGAATAGAAACCTGTGTTATAATCTTTTTTTAAGAGCCTTCTATAGCCCTCATGTGATCTGGTTTCCATCTTTTAATAATAATAAGCGAGGCAAAAGGGGCACTTTTCAGATATTACAGCCTACGTCTGTGGAACAGCCTCTCCCAAGAACCCAGAACATTAACAATAGCAGATTTTTAAAAGCAAACTCGGGATATCCCTTGTGTTTTGCCTGTTAGTTACATTTGAATACATAAATAACACGGTATATGATGTCATTTTCATTTACCAATTGCTCTCCTGCGCATTACAGATGACATTTTCTCTTCACAGTTTGCGATAACTTAGAAATCATGGATATTGTTCTCATAGAAGAGCAAATATCCCAGCAAAGATTTAGCTTGCTACTGCACACCCAGCACCATTAATTCCAGTAAATAAACATGACACAAGAGAGCACTCCTTAAATGAAACTTTTAGAAAATGTATAGCTTAGGTCTTCTTTTTTTTTTCCGCTCTCTTCTCAATCCGTACATTATTGCAGTTGTGCATATCTTTGTAAGGACAGTATATCTGCAGCAGGTCTCTCAGTGAGTTGATTAATTGGTACCATAAATATCTTAATTAAATTTCCACTACCAGTCCCAGCCCACTTAAAACGCAAATGATCTCAGGGTGTGTGAGTATTGGAGGCAGATCCTTACCATTGATTGTTCTTTGTCACCTGAGTAACGAGACTGGAAATTGTAATTACGATTTGCCTCCTTGCTCACTGTCAATCCTCTTTTAGTTTGGCTAAAATGACTGAAAGACACGAAGGAAGCCCAACGATACTTACTTGTCTACTTCCATGCTCAAGAATGCTGTGCTCAAACACTACAATCATCAAATACATTTTTTTTTTGAACAGGCTCAGAATAAACAGAAAATCTCCAAACAAGCCAAAATCCTTCAAGCTGCTTGGGAAGGTAAAGAAAGCCCAGGGGAATGCCTCTATGGACTCAGAAAAGTCCAAGAGAAAACTGGAGTGTGCTTATGCACAAGAAAGGCTGGACCTCAAAAGAATAATGTATGGCTTTACAAGGGCAAGTGTAGGGTTCCGGGAAATAAGTACCTAAGTAAGGATTTGGGGGGGGGTTGAGGCCCTCGTTGGAAGAGCAACGCGGTGCGTTTAAGTGCAAAGCATCTTCGGCCTTGCCTTGAACCTTGTCAGATAAAAAGTAAGCCTGTCAGTAAGCAAGGATGGGGGGGGGGGGGGGGAACTGTGGGAGCTCATTCCTTTCTGAATGCATAAATATCTGATTCCAATACGTCTTAGCCTGTCTGAAGGACTGACAGCAGGTGCGCATGCCCATAGGAAGGTCGGCGTGCACAAATAAGCACAAAAGCCCTTTTCAAATGGGTGGTAAACATCGTGGTCATAGTTTCCCTCAAAGGGCCATTATGATTCTTCTATATACAGTATAGGCTACAAAACAAACTTTGAAATCAGAGACTTGTCAAAACTGTTCAAATATTTTTAAAAGCTGGATGGTAGTAGAAATTGCAAGCAATCTCTTTTTTTTTTTTTTAAAGTGAAGACTATTTGTAATTTTAGTAATGACACAAAGTCGATGCAAAATTTGTCTTCACGGACCACCTAAAAATGATGTGGTGGGCCGTATCTGGCACTATGCTTTAGATCTACAAAATGTTGTTTTCATACTTGCCCGACCAAGAATACATATGTGCTTACTGTACAGAATGTGGATCATTGCCTGTTTCTATAACTAAGATGAAGAAACAAAATAGAAAACTCATTGAATTATTCAATTTAAAAAAATGAGCAAGATATGCAAGGTCAGAAAATATATTTTTGAAACATACATTTCAGTTTCTCATTTTTCTCGAGTATTAATTCCGATCCGCTTATGCAAGACAAAAGTTCTACTTTGGCTTCTGCTGCTGCTGAGCTTGTTTGAAATTGATGTAGCCGTCTCTTTGCATCAAATACAAGCTCCTCTCCTACCTCTCTATCTTAGGTTACACTGTATAAAAGTGAGAGACGCAATAAAAATCGAATAAATCTTGACAGGAGACAGTTGAGAGAACCACGATGCCAGTGGGTCGTGACAGGGACAACATTTGTGGCCCATATTTTATTGCCTTGGCGCCAGTTCAAGACGTTCTCCGTCTGCTTTGTGTGCTTGTAACAATTCAATGCAGACACGCTGTGTGGATACACCAACTATGACCCAGTGATTGCTTGTAATTTAAAGCTTCATTTGCCTCATAAATTGCATTTACATAATGAAAATAATCAGACCGCATGGAGAATATTAAACATAATGGGGATTATGAAACCTTTTGCCCGCTTTTTTTCAATTGAGCACAACCTGACATGCATGACTTGGAATGTATAAGGTAGCAAGAAGAAGAAAACTTTGATTCCGAACATGATGCCAACATTCTTGTTAGGACCCAACACTCAATCTGCCACTGTAAGGGCAAAAATTTGAAAATCATTTTCCATTACGATTGACACTTAAATGTACTGATGTAACAATATTTGTATTATTGTGGAGCACAATTTAGCATCATATTGAGAGGTGTTTAACATTTGCTTCTCTAATATTATGAACAATTTTATGAGTGCAATTACCATCATGATTGCTTTTTTTCCAGAGCACATAAAAAGCCTTACTGATATTCAAGCAATATTATACCCAGTACAACAATGCCACAATCGATTTGAACCTTGCTGTGCCTCATTAAAATGTTTCTCAACTTTATTTACATTTCAGTTTCTTTTTCCTGCACAGTCTGTATCATCCATCGTTCCATCTGTCTTAGAGTTGTTGCATCATTGAATGGAATCACTGTCAATCATGACAGCAATGCTGCTATGAATGCTTGCGATGTCAGTTATTGGCGTGTTTAAATGTTCATTATTATTACCCTTCAAGCCAGTTTACGTGTTTACAGTAGCACATAAAGGCTTGCAAATAAATCACGTTCATTGTCGTTTAGCTTTTAGGGCCAGCCGTTGAAGGAGGGTGCAAAGTGGCATGTTTAGTTTTACCTTCTGGCTTTTTATTTCAATCTGTGGCTATAAACATGGCTATTTTCATTTTGTGGATTAAGGAAAAATAATAATTCTGCCTCACATATTCTTACTCTACTCAACATTATTTCTAAAGCGGGTCGTATTTCTAATAAATAAATAAATAAATGCGAGAAATATACTAATCGTACAGATAAATCTAAAGGTTGCTAGAAGCTGCATTTGAATGCAAATAAACAACTGCAGTTTTCTAACAGTTGTTAGTTGGTCCACTGGCGAGTAACACACATCCAGAAGAAGTGTTTCACTTCTTCTGGCCCATTTAGTCCTCTTTCTCGCATCACTTTACTTTGTTGCCTGTCAGCTCTCTTCATATCTCGCTTTGCTGGGAGGACATGGGCCATCAAGCTGGTTCAAAGTTGGGGCAAAGCTCTTGGCAGTTGTATCATCATAGACAAACTGCAGAGGTCCAGTCGTGCTGATAATCACCGCACTATAAAATAGCACGGCCCAAATGCTACAAAAATTCAAATGGTCCAGCAAGTCGCAAAAATAAAACTAGGGGAGACGCAGCGGGGCTGTTGTAAACAGGTTGTCGGTGAAGGTGCACGCAGACCCAAGTGCCAAGAATCTCCACTAAAGAATGTCAAGGCCAAAATGTCCAAAACTGGTTTACACCAAACAAAACAAACATTGAAGAAGAAAAAAACATCATCGGTTTAAAGTCCGCTTTCCAGGCGCCGCTGGGTTGGACTTCCGATAAAAATATTTTCATCATAAAATGAGATTTTTCCCTACAGGTATATTTGAAAGCAAATGTTTTGAATAAAGCCCTTTCTACCATTCCCGAAAGAGAAGCTTGGACTGAATCATTGAATAGAGCATCAAAATAGATGTAAACAAACCTTACATGGCTCAATTATAACAAAAAAAAAACCAACATCTGACATGTCTTCACCTTCGGGCCTTCCTAATGAGAAACGAGCCTCATCAGCATCAATGATCTTCACGCACAAAGGTCAGTGGATGTTTTAGTGTCGGGCACACGCTCTGACGGTTGCCAAGGTCTTTCTTGGTAGGACATCAGGCTCTTTTTCTTTCTTCCCTAAATGTTGAGTCATGTGCTGCCAAAGCCCTTAGTGCAATTACACCTGATGCCTAACAAGCTTGTCTCGCATCCTTTTCTGCCTGGCTGCCTGTGCAGCTTCAAAAAGCGAAGGGATCCTTTCAACACGCTGGCTGCCATTCAGCTCAAGTCCTTGGGACTGCTGCGGACTTGACCTCACAATCTCACATGTACTCGGCAGTAGATAGACTCAACCACCATGTTGACCTAAGCTACGGGTACAGAACGACACGTCCTCACATGGGTATAATAAAAAAAATAAAGTTGCACGACCTCGCTCATGTCTCCTTTGGGCTTTTCTGATCATAGAATTCTTTTCATCATCCTAACGTAAAAAAAAAAAATCTTTATATATAGTTGTACTAAGTTCATTTTGTTTTTACTTGTTAATCACTTCACTGGTTCTTTTATATATATTTATTATTTCACCTGGTTTTACAGCACAAAAATACTCCCTCACTCTTTACAAAGCACTTCAACTCGCCCTCTGTGTAGAACAAGTTGTTTATCTCTTTTTGCTCTTACCTAAAAGCCCGCTTGTATGTAATTGGTAAACATGCCTGGGAGCAATGGGCCTGTACTTCACGGCCTCTCGGTGTCTATATTCACACAGATAGATCCGACAACAGTTCAATACAAAAATAAAAGAGGTCAAAGGGGAAAAAAAAGATAGTATATCGTGGACCTCTGCACAGAGAACGAACCACAATGAGTTAAAATCTTTTCACCAACGAAGCCACTGTAAATTATTTAAGACTTTCATGTGTATATCAATAAGCAGCCCCACCGTCTTTGACATCGCCAACACATCTAATTATACTACCTGTCGGCTGTTAAAAAGAAATGCATTCCTGGCTGTGGAGGGAAGAAAAAAAAAAAATCACTCTTCGATCCACAACAAGAGAGTCTGCCTAACAGTCAAGAGGTTCTGGGTTAAAATCTCATCGAGTTTCTTACCAAGAGCTCACCTGTGACCCTAATGAGAACAAGTGGCATGTGAGTAGAAAATAGCTAGGACTTTCTAGGGCCCCTGTCTGTCATAGGTCCTTGCAGTCGTCATCACTTTTCAAGCCCGGAAGGTCTGCAGAATTGCAACTAATGTTGAGCATACTAGAGAGACAGGACGGTCACAATTTGCAAAGCTGGACCACCATCTCATCTTCATGCAAATAGGAAAGCAAAATTGCCCGCCTTCTGTTGCTTCCCTTATTTGGACAGCAACAGGTTGGTTGTATACTGCTGAATTCTGTGTGGATACGTGGCCGAGAGCTTGTTTTGTCACACCGGTCAGTCAGTCACAGACTTCCAGAAGTACACACCCCGTCACCCTTCTCCTCTAATTTTTGTCATCTTAATTACATGACCTAGAATGGGTGTTGATTTATTATCCGTCAACAATGACGATTTGTCTACCTCCAGAAGGTCGCCATGCAAGTAGTTTTACTTGAGATGAGCGTTGGATAGATAGGGGGGGAAGCATTGGAAGATTTTTGCAGAGGCAGTCATCAACTGAAAGCCTCCGCGACGTGGGCAAAATGTTTATTTTAGCCTTTTTCCACTATTTTTCGCGGAAGCATTGTTTATATTTGTCTCCTATTCCTTGCTGGTTGAAAGCAGCCCAAGATGGCTGTGGGGGTGTTTGGAGGGAAGATTTCTTAACAACATTTGCCTAACTCAGTGGTGTGTTGCTATTTGAGATGAAAGTTTGGCAGTGTCAGACTTTTTTTTTTTCCTGCAGGGTGCATTTCCAATGTTCTGGATCCAGTGCAAGTGAAAATGTGGCTTAACTCATTCCTTGCCAAGCCCGTTAATATCTTTGACATCCATAACCATCAACGGCACTGAACACAGAAGACGACGAAGAACAAAATTGCCCTGGAAAAAAGAGCTGCACGCGGGACAAGCAGTAAGTGTGATGACCTCCTCCTCAGTGGCGGCGCGGTAATGAGCCCGCCTCCACTACACAGGTGTAAGTTAAAGTCACCCTCAAAGTTGTACCCTGGAAGACCTTGATTCCGAGGCTTTGGGGATTTGGATGGCAGACATCACAAAGTGACGACGGCAGGAGAAGAACCCCACTGCTTCTTCGTCCACCCTTTTGTCTGTAATACGGTGCTGGGATAACAAGGCCACTGTGTGCAGAGAAGCCATGTGTGTTTCTTGCATCAAATCCACATGGAGGGGCCGTGGAGAAGCTTACACTATAATCCTGCATGACGGATTGAGACTACCACTGCAGAAGTCTACCTCTCTATTTCCCATAGATAGTTCCTTCCATGTTTTTTTTTTGGTGGGTATATGTTGTGTACGTTAACACACTTGGTTCTTATATCTTTATCAAGTGCTTGCACCCCCCGACCTCTCCTTGAACATTTTCTGCTGCCTATAGCTACTGACATTTTTGCAGCTCCACTCCTAAGTGTGAATAAATAGATGTCAGTGGCAGGGAATGGAAAATAGGTTTCCCCCTAACCCCCCCTACCCATTTTTCTTTTTTTACAAGCTAAAAAAGTGAATGTAAACGAGACCGTCACACAGACTTGGTCTCTACAAGAGGATAAATCCCAAAGGAGATACGGAGATGACCTGGATTTTGCAGCCGCTCTTCTGTGGCATGAATCTCAACACTAACAGAAATGGTCTCTGAGCTAAAAGACGTGCAGATCAGTGCTTTTAGGACCCCCCTCTGTGCCTGATTGATTTGTGATCTTATCCGTCCATTTATGAGCAAGTCACCTGTGTTCTTAAGTCTATCCCAGTTCTGTATTTTCATTTCATTCCATCCCACTGTGGACATTCAAAGTTCTTTGTATTGCATGCAGCGGTAGTTATCAGTCCATCTCTCCTTTCCTCACTCGATCTCTCTAATCTTCCTTAATCTTCCTGCCCAGAGTGAAGTGAGAATTAGTTTCTCACTCTCCCTCATCAATCTCTTCCATCTACCTCCTGTCTCCTCTCTTAGCTGGCCTCTGTCTCACTCCCCTCACCGGCTGCTTTCTTAATAAGTTTGTCTGTGGGCTCGCTCGCGTCACTTCAAACTACAGAGGTCAATTGTGCCTTGCTCCTGTGTCTTTCCAAATTGTTTCCAACTTCTCACACGTCTCACCCACGATTGGCGATCTATCCAGTGGGCACCATACTTCTTGCATGACATCAGCCGTAATGGGCTCCAGTTGACCCTGCACAGGATAAGAGGTGCCGATAGTGGGAAGATAAATTGGTTTCTCTGGGTTTCTTTCAAAAAGACTCAACCGAGTCCTTTGAATGCCCTTCATTAGCATGTACATGTGACTGAAGATGCTATTCAGCATACACTGAATGGTTAGCGTTACATACGTTGACTTGCCACCTTGCATTATCCAAATTGAACCAAAATATCAAAACCGAAGCGACGCTTGTCCATGCAAGAGCACAGCCATATTGGTCTAACATGCACAATAGAAATGATCAAGACTCGGAGGAGGCATCAAGGACTCCGATAATGTCAAGTTTGTATAATGAAGTGATGAAATATGAAGCACCAAAGTGGGGTAGAATTGTAACAAGTGCACCCAAAGATTCAAGCCAGCCTGATAACACAAAGCTGGACAAGCTCATTTCCGCAACTATTCCTTCGAACCAATATCCAGTAGCAGAAATGTGCAATTTTGTGTTCAAACTCCCGAACATGCACCAGTCTCGCTGTCAAAGCGGGTGCGCGTAAATGAAAACTCTTATTCTACTTAAAGCACACCTGACGTTATTTTCCACTTCAAATCCTCAGTGGAGCGTTGAGAGAAGCTTTGCAGCAAATGCAATGCATTAGAAAGTAAAAGTATAATCAAGTTCTTTCAATTGAGCTCCAGCTACAAAAGAAAATACAAAACGTGGGGAATAACCTTGGCCAATTCCATCGAGAAAGAAAACGTTTTGAAGGATGCAGCAGTCCAAAGTTTACCAACACAAAGAGGCAGTATGGTGTATGGTTAGTTACATCTTTGAATTACTCAAAGTAACACAGCAGTTCCAAATGAAATCAAACTTTGACTGGAATAATGTATAAGCCACCTTTTTCCATTTGACTATTTAGTGTATATTTGGAGAAAGTCCCAGGGGATGGCAAACAACTAATGAATATTCATTCCACTGTTTGTCATTATCATAGTGCCATGTAAGCCTAATCATGACAAATGGGCTGCGCCAGTCAGCATTGGGAATTAAAGAAAACAAAACTTAAGGAGATTATTTACCTTGATACTACCAAATCAAAACTGAAGAGCATGAACAGCTCACGATGAAAGGACATGGAAGGTGACAAAATTAGGTACACGTGCGTACAGCAATTCCTACTAAATGATTATTTATTGATTTATTTGTAATTACTTTTATTATCATCATCATCATTCTCGTAATGTTGCAATAGATACGCTATCTGCAAAATGCAGATGTGAAATAGAAGCGCAGTGAAAACATTGCAGTTTTTTTTATTACATTGAAATATAGACTCTATGTGAAAGGCAAATTCTACATATTGACTGTTGTCACATCTAAAACAAATACCGTCAAACCTTCCATTTCCTTGTCATTTACAGATGATAATCTGCACCAAACAGAAAATAGCGTCTTTGAAAAGGAGATATTGCAAATCCTGTGCGTTGTTTTATTAAATTGTCCCTATTGATTTCATATCTGATGCCAGAGCTTGTATCCAACCAACATTCTGCCAACATCCCAGAAGTCCCCTTGCACTCATTTTGTTCTTTTAAGTACACGGTTAATGTGCATCTGAAGGGAAACGTTAAGCAAAGCCTAGAGACACATGAGAAAGGAGACGATGAAGGGAACAATAGGGAGTAATGCAAACAGGAAGTATTGGGAGGCCACTGTTGGTGTGCAAAAATGGGAAGTAACACATTGAACACAAATTGGAGAAAAAGGGGAAAGACTGATGTTTGCCAATCCAAATTGTTTTCCTCTTTGAGAAACATAAGGAAAAGGTGAGGGGGGTGAAATGGATTCAGGGCAAAGCAAGAAAAAGAAGCAGCAACTCACATGGCTGATTAGGCTGCTGGATTGTTGTTCATCAAGATCAGTGTTTATGAATACTGTATCGTGATGAGATGAGTTGATTCCGTGTCAGAGGTTTCAAGTAATAGCGAGATGTACTTTGGACCGAGCGAAATCAACCTACAGCTGAGTGCTAGTCATTAGCGTGCGTGTAAGAACGCATGAGAAATAACATTCATGGCGAGGCATGCTAATGAAAGTGATTGGCGTCATCACACAAACGGGAGCGGAAGGAGAAAGACAACAGGCAGTATCACATCACTTATGACTGCGATTCACTTTTAAAGGAGACATATGATTCCTCCCCCCGGAATTAAAAACAGTTCCCAAGTATCTTAATAACCATGCCTCAATGGTGTAAAAAAAAAAACATAAGCCTCTTTTCATGCCCGATTGAAATCAACCTGTTTTGAAAGGACGCTCTTGTCTATGATTGGAAAAACACAACAGCAAAAAATAAAATAACACCCTTAGCAAAGTTAATATTTTTATAGACTCTTGGCTGGTTCTTTTCTCCACTTTCTACTGGCATGGGAACATTTGTTTTGTGTTCTGCACACACTAGTGCAGCATTTTGAACTAGCAAAGCAGCTTAACAGATTGCAACAATTCAAAAAGGATTTCCCTTCCGACTCTTTCGATTTTAGTTTGACAAATTGCCATCAATAAAGATAATCATGATAAACAGTGCACTTTAGTCGTTAGTTGACAATCTGTGCATGTACAGCTATGAAAACAATATGACGTTTTCATTTTCATGGCAAAAAGCAGAAGTGGTCGAACTCTATCTTTATATATGAAGTGAGTGAGTGATATCAACTCCCCTGATAACAAATGAAGCACATATTGCATTCTTGCCGGGATCCTGGAGGAACACCATCCATAATCAAGCCAATTAACCTGTGAATGTCTATTGAGACTTCTCGCTCTGGGGGATGACTAGTTAAACACTGTAACATACTAAAGTCAAGCTTGCAGAGGGCATCTGTTCGACAAATCAGCAAAGCTAGTGAATGTAATCACATTTCACACCACACTAATCACTTCAGCCCAATTCATCACCCCTATGAAAACATCCTTATGTGCTATTAAGGGATTGAGGAGGAGGAGGAGGAGGAGGGGGGAGGTGAAGAGAAAGAAAAGCATCGTAGCATCATTTACGTATCTGAAGCTCAAAAATTCCATCTTGGAAGTCCAGTGAATGAGCAAAACCCGAGCAAAGCCTCTCCTTCTCGCCAGCAGTTTGAAAATGATATTCTCAAAGATCCGTCTCCCAACAGCACCAGCCCACAAGGAGGGAGACATTGACACCATTTGGGCTGATGAGAAATAGCGATGGAACCGCAGAGGGGAATTTTGTCGGAAAATGAATCCAGCCTGTTGCTCACATCAAATTCCTCTTTAATTAAAAGTCTAAATCCCCCTCACTTAAAACCTTGCCCTTTATAATTAAGACGATGATCCCCCTCCACACACACTCAAAAAGGAAAACAATTAAAAACTTTGGCAATTTTGACTTAAAAAGTCATTCATTAAAAAAATACCAATGAAGAGCAGTGCGCTATTAAGACAGAACCCCACTTTGCTCATTAGCCGCTGGTTAATTGATCCTAACGGCAATGTTTACCAAAGGGACGCTAAAGATGAAAAACATGATCATTTTACCTCGTCTAATTGCAGTCGTTATAAGAAGGAGGCCAAAAGGGATTTTGTGGAAAGCTGAGATCACAGGCAAAGTGGATTTCAGATCATCCGCTGTGGTTGTGTCTCCAAGGCTTCGCAGTCATTTTATAGCACTTATGAAACTTTATGTGATATTCAATATGACATACCTAAACAATTTAGCTAGGGAATAACACATGGCGGGGAAAGTACAATCAGGAGAGGCTATCATTTCCAAACGAGCTTCATAAACAATCTGTAAACCGTTACAAGATGATGAAATGTACAGTACAGCAACCCATTAATTGTACACAACGTTAACGAAAGACATATTAAGCAATGAAAGATGATTTATAGCCACTTTCTAGCAGAAGGCATCCTGTTGATGCTTTTCCTTGCCTCGCCCTCCCCACTTGGGTTATAAATAGAAACGTGCCATTTGTTTCATGATTGACATGGATGCTGCTTTGCTATTTGACATGTTCGACAACAAAGCCAGAGTTTGCTCTCATATCTGCACGTTTGTCTTGCCTCGACTTAACGAGCTCATGAGCACTCTGCCGTAGTGTTAAAATATTACCACCTACAAGGTTTTCCAATGTTTATAAAAAGAACATTTGCCATTAGGAGCATTTATTTATTCCGATTTATGAAGGAGTGGCTCAGTACTGCAAAATGTGTGCAAGTCCATTAAATGGAGTACGTGGGGTCATGGGAATAGGCAGCCAAATTCAATTTAGTTGGACACATTTCTACGATGTGAATCCGTTCGGCAAAATCCATCAGCAGCAATGTTAACTTTCTTATGCCCCTCCTTTCCCCAAACAATTTGGACTTTTATTTCCTCCTGACTTCATCTCATCAGGTGGGCAGGACGGCTGATGAAGGGCTGCTCTCAGAGGACCAGATGGGGAGCGTATCAAGGTGTCTTTTGGTCATCTCACCGTGAAGCCTGCTATGAAAAATTCAGGGAATGGGCCGCTCTGCCTCCAGAGAGCTTCCCTCTGTCATTAAAACACAGCGGAACACTTCCATCTCGTCTCCCCCATTCTCCACTTCGAGATATTGAGCGTATTAATATCCTACTCTGTATTTTATTCTCAACTTCATCCATTTCTTCTCTTGTTTATTCGCCTCATCTTTCCGGCAGACTGAAATTTGACCCCGATGAATGTATTTCTTCTGAAATGATCAAGATGCAAATATTGTGTTCGGCTATGAATATGTGGCTTTTTTCTTTTTTAATACCCACAGAGGAAAAATAGGAGGAATCGGGAAAGCATGCTGTGTTATTAACATGAGTGATATCATTAGCGTGTTCTCCAAACTTGTCGCACGGTGAGCGTGTTCACAGTATGCTGCGACAATTTGATCACTAGCTTTCCATTAGAGCCATGGCACTGCTAAATCAAGACTGTCAGAAAAGAGCAAAGGGACAAAGCGAGCGGAATCACGTGCCGACTCACAAAATACAAAGCGACAGTATGAAGAAATGCAAACATGCTCAAACGACAAACAGTCATTACGCTCCGACAAGGTGCTTAGCGTTGGTCCATTTGCAATCGGCTGTTTTGTTGACAATAAAAAGGAGCGTCGTATTTGTGCTGCCTTGTTTGTCTGACACAATTGTAAGAATCAACAATCAATGGCCACAAACTAATTCTAATTATTCCGGCAACCTAAATCAACAAAGGGCAACAAGCCCAACAAAAGCATCATGTGTTGGGGATGGTAGTCGAATAAAAGAAAGAAATCCAGAAGGGATTTCATTTGACACAAAAATCAAATGAGGTTTGAGGTCACTGCCCTACAACAAAGTTTGATGTCTGTCAGTGACAGTTTGGCCAACAAAACAACATCCCTGTTTAGAATTGGCAAAATATTAAAAACATATATATACGTTTTGTCCAAAAATGAAAATGTCTGTAACGTCAACCCCAATTGCACCTTTGTTTGGGATCTCATATATGTACCTTAGCTGCTCATTGATGATAGTCCAAGTCCTGCTTGACTCAATAATGATTGATTAGACGAGTGCAACTCTCTTTTCGAGTCTGAATCAAACAGAAGCTGGAATGGAAAATTGGCGTTTCAAGCCACTCCACCTCCCCGTGGACAACAGCTGTTCTACCCAAAGCCAAGACACAGATCAGAGGAGACGGGGCGCAACTTCTTTCAAAGATAACAACATGCTTCCTCACTCTTACGCTGATGATGACAATTCTAATAGCCAGTTTGCCATTCATCATCATCAAGTCGATTGCAACCAGGTCAGCTAGAAAATTCAAAATGTGAAATCCCGCTTCGCCTAATCTATTTGAATTCTCCCTTCAGCTCACCTGTTAGCGAAAGTGGTGCAATCTGCCTCATTTGTGCTCAGCGCCTCCGAAGGTGGTGTGAGAAATTCTTTCAGCACCGCATAAATGTGGCTATGTGAGAACACTGTCCAAGTCATTAGATTAGAAACCAATGTCAAACGTTTCCCCTCTCCATTATTTTCCTTCCTCTCATAACTCCAAAAAGTCATTTAAACCCTTTCATAGCACTCTAACATGAATATTTATTCATCTGCGCTCAATAAAGTGTTTGCTTCCTTAACGGCGCTCTCCGGGCCTTTCACACTTTCCACTTCACATCTCCCTCTTTCTATTTTCCATTCTCCTCTGTCATCATGTCTCAGCCTCGCCGTCACTCAAAGCCCCAAGTCCAGTAGCCCACCTCTCCAATTCTCAGATCAGCCTGCCAGTGGCCTCTATCATTTCATTAAGGGATCAGGGTGTTGCTGTTATTGTTACCACTAATAATGAAGCCCCCCTAAAGCTAGTGTGCTGCCACAGTCATGATCATCAATAGATGCCATTCCTCATCTTGCTCTTCCCCGGCAATCACCCGCCTTACTTATTACCATCGTCGGAGCTCACACACGTATCCCAATCCGTGCAAGGAGCGAGAACGACACAAGCAAGCAAGGATGGATGGAAAGCCCGAGGAGGAAAGAGTGAGAAGAATAGAATGGGAAGACAGTGGAGAGGAGTGACAGAAAAGATTTGTGGGTGTGGGGGGGGGGGGGGGGGTGTTTAGTGGCTTGGTTGGTGAGTGGGTAATAAAGAGAGACAAAGCTGGAGGGAGTGATGAGATTAAAATGTGAGAGCCTTATATGCACACACTGCGTCTGTGTGTAGATGTGAGTGTGTATCCAAGAATACGAGAGTGGCAGGCAGGCGAGATGAAGTAGTGGAGGTGGTGGCGGGGTTCAAGTGTGTACCAGCAGAGTGAAGCCCCTCGAGGCCATTGTTACGTTCCGAATCCAGGATGTACATGGGCATGAATGTAATTGGTGGAAACTAGCTGGGCTTGTGGTTCAGCAGAAACGGAGGCTCAGTAGTCCTCTTAATCTCTGTCTCTCCAACTTTGTTCAGCTTTATCTGGCCAAAGCGACTTCCCTTCCTTTTACCCTCTATGCTTCTCCGCTCACAGTTTCTCGCTCTGTATGTAGACCAGAGCTACTCTTGTGTGACAAATTTGCTTTTTGGGTGAATGGTTTGTGGGCCACAAATGAGGAAAGAGCTTCTCAACTCTGTTTGAGGACCAGCGAAGGAAGGAATGACCACTAAAATGCAGCGTAATGACGAGAGTCAACATTTCATGGGCATTCGCTGCCATTTTTGTCTGTGATACAACATTGATCATTTGAATTAGACTGGAAGTACTTTCATAGTGTCATAAAACATATGGTGTCACGGAACAAATCATAAATCATATTTTACATATAATAGTAATAAATAAACCATCATTTTAGCCAGGAGCCAGATTGATACTTTTTACACTATTTATTAGTAGCTAATGTAATTTTATAAGATTTTTTTCTCCCTCATTCACAGACCACCTCCTCATTTTTATTCCCTCTACTTTCTTTTCTATTTTTTTGGCCTTGACATTGTTGCTTCACAATCGCCTGTGTTAGCTCCAACTCGTGTCTTTTTTTTTTTTCTAACTTTAAAAAGAGACTTGTTCAAACATGCTTGTTCAGGCAGAAGTTATCAAAAGTAAGTTCTGGAGAAAGTAGAAAACAAGAATTAAAAATTACACATACTCAGCTATGCAAATGGAATTGACATGTGCAATTCAGCAGCTTGCTGATGAAATGCTGGCTTTACTGGAATAAAAATCGACTTCATTCATTTTGCCTTACCCTTCTTTTTTGTTTTTTTAGGCTCATCCACTGGTTGCGCTATTTCCGCAATGGCTACAGCAGCCCTGTTTCATATCCATACATTTTTTAAACTGTCAATAAATATGCCACGGCAGTCAAACTTAATGAGCCCAAGTAAAGCAGGGTTGACTCGACGACTCAGACGAGCAGTACGTGATAGGGCCTATCAAAATGTGGAGGTGGTCGCTAGTGAGACAGGAAGCATATGAATTTCCCGTCAGCTCATATTCACTGGCTACAACTCCTCTAAAACGAGATAAATAACAGGCTCATTTGCATTTTTTGTTTTTGGTGTACAACAGACAGATTAGCGAATTAGTCTGTGACATTCAACTAATATCGCCAAACATTTATTGAGTGGCGGGCGCCATGCTGTTTACCGAGTATGATTTTCTCTCGGGGGTCCAGACACTTATTAATTTGCCAACGTTGAATATGCGCCGCCAGCAAGACTTTTGTCAAAAGTATGCTCGATCACTCAAGCACTTCATTCCGATTACATGTCAATTAGCGGATTTTCTTGAATCGTAATTCCTTCCCAAGAAAGGTACTATTGCATTGAATTGTATTTATAAAAATGTATTCAATAAAATGTGTGTATTTTTATTTGATTAGCCCATTGATGATGCAATTACACAGTGATAGCCAGAGTTGAATCATCCAAAAACATGCATTTCATTTCTCTAAGATTATTGTATGGCTCTGTACTTCCTCCACCATAACTAAAATCTCCCTACTAGAGTGAAATATGTCTCGAAAAAATGTAAATTGTGTTGGCTTTTATATTTTGTTTGCAGTACAGAACTCCCGTAAGCATCCACATCGTCTCATTTCTGTCAATAAATAAGACAAGCCCATTGCTCATAGAAGAAGGTGTTGATTTGTTTTCCCCCATGATGAATAGCAATGAACTCAGTTGAACTGTGAATGTAGCCTATCTGGCATCTGAGCAAAAATAAATAAAAGATCGGTTCTGCACAATTTCCTATTAGCAAACCTCCCTCGCCTCAATGTCAGACCTCAATTGAGAAACATGCTCAGGTTAATTTCAACACCAAACTGTTCTCCGGTGCTTTTAGAGTCAATTACCTTTGGTTAATACACTTTTTCAACCTTCTCTGTCAGTGCTGGCAAAAAAAATGATTTCCTCTTAATTCTATTTGAAAGAGCATGTCTCCCGCGAGAAGTATGAAATAAAACGCTCAACATAGTATATCTTGACGCACTGATGCACTTTGGATTCATACTGACTGGTGTCAAGCGTATTGATGGAGTGAGGGGGAGGCAAGTCAATATGAGATGCCCCCAAGAAGCTGTGCCATGCACATGGAGAGGAAAAATATGCAGCCATTTGAATTACAGGCTCTTGAGGGCACAAACGATTGTCTTGAAATAAATATGTGGACTCTTTGCAAGTGCAACTATAAAGTAGAATACGTCAACTCAGTGGAATACAAGCTAACGCACCAGCATATAGGTCTCTATCAACAGTGCATTTATGTAATCCTAGTAAAGTGAGAGATGGAATGAGACCAAAGCTATAAATGTACACTGGGAAATATATCACTGAGATAACGCACCAATATAGAAGCAAGTTTCATTTATTGTTAAAATGCCACTCCCTGTTTATGGCGGCAAGTGCTAGGATGCCCAAAATAAATAAATAAACGCTGTAAAATCAGACAGAAATAACTCATGTCATGAACTGTCGGTTGGCTCACTGAATGACCAACACGGTAAATCTAACTGTGTCACTGTGATTAAATTTAGTTGAATATCTGGATCAACTTATATGTAACAACAATAATATTAGGAAAAAATCCATTTGCTAATTAAATGGACTTCTGATCATGCCAAATTTAACCACCATATCTAGTAACTCTTGATGTCTCTGAGAGATATCGTATTTATTGCGTTACTCCACTTGTCCTAATTTGACAGGATGAATAGTTCAGTGAGCATTTTACGATTGACTCCAACGGTGTTGTTTGTATACAAAGATATTTCTCGACGTCAATAAATGGTGCATTTTACCATTTTGAACAGGACAATCAATCTGAATTATACCAATTCTAGCTTTTTGTGCAGACATTTGAGACGTCTCACTTGTTTTGTTGGCTATTATTTCAATGATATGACTGTTTTAGCATAAATGAAAAAAGTGTCTACATGATGAAGCATTAAACAACCCAGAATTAAAAAAGGTTTGGGTAATTACCAGTTCTACATCGTATAACCTAAAATTGGCTTACTCTGTGGCACATTTAATAATGTATTTGTTCACGGTTGTTTTACTTTTGGCCAGCTAGCAGAGGATCAATTGCACAAAATTTTGCATTCACAACACTTCACGTCAGTGGAGTTGGCCTTGGAATAGGCACCCCAGCCGGGATCCTGAAAAGGTTGAGCGCTCCACAAAATGAATTGGAATAAATCCGCATCGGAATCTGAGGATATAGTATTCCCCCCAAAAATCTTTCATCTGTTTATGTTACCGTGACGCAAATCCGTACTGTGCAACATTGAAGAAGGAGAAAAAAAAAATCTGAATTGGGTCACCAAATACAGGCATCGATCTCCTGGATATCACTGCAGACACTTGACATTCCATCCCACTTGACTTGCACTGATTTTTCTTTCTCAAACTTCAGTTCAGATTGAAACTTGCAAATCTTCTTGAGCCCCATCGAAGTTATTATACAATCACAGTGCATAACAAACAGCAGTCCCATTAATTGGAAATGTGTCTTTTATTCAGGGCATGATTAAAACTGCTAGCTGTGTTTTTGCGATAAAGGGAGATGGAGAGATATGAACTGTGAGCAGAAGAGAGATGAGGCACAGAGGACCCGCATGATGGGTCATAATCCAGTGCCTACGGGAGGTCACTAGTGGGAGGCGGAGCTAAGAGGGGGGGGGGGGGGCTGAAAAGCCTGGGGAGAACAACAGCCTCCTACTTTGCGCAATACTAGTACCAACTCGAGAAAAGCAGCAGAGGATATCAAAAAGAACATTCTGCGCTGGCCTTAGAGATCTTTGACTGCCTCCACAGACATGAATATTTATGCTGTTCACACTTGAACTGACCTCAGACCTGCTATTTTACCCTGCGACTGTGAGGCGCATCTCTAGCTACTATCATTTTCATGTCAACTGTATCGGGTTTTGTTTTGTTTTTGTCTGTGTTGTTTGTCACTCTTCAGCCTTCGTAAGAGCTGACGTCCAATGCGTACGATTATCGTTTCATTTCCAAGGTTTGATCCGGTCGGTGTCAGGCCCACACGAGTGTGTGGGGCTGATGTGGGAAAAGACTTGGCTGGCTTTTTTCCTTTGTTGCTGTTCCCCCATGCTACTTATTGTCCCTAAAGGTATCCTGTACCCCTGGATAATTATCCATGTATATACGGCGCAGCTCTTAGCTCCCTGGAGGCGAGATTGGATGCATACAGGCAGCCAAGCCCAGGTTTCTGGGAGGGAGGGAAGCGGTAGAGCCAGACTAAAGGTCTCAGAAGGCTCAGCAAGTGTTGAACCGATGCCAGGTGGTGCGGATAGATCACAGTTAACCACAGGCTGAGGGAAAAAGTCAGACTTCACTGCATGCCCTACCTGCAGCGTCAACACTGCCAAATCAGCTGCACACCTCAGCAGTCATTGTGAAACCAAAAATGCTTTCCATAACTCTCTTCGGAAGCAGTGCGCCCGCCTATACGTACATTTGAGCAGAATCATGTTGTGGACAATGCTAGAAACAATGAAAACAGCAAATTCAACAACTGTCTCAATGCAACCTTCATATTGGTGCTGAATGTGACAGTAAATTCATCATGTATTGAGCAATTATTCTATTAGGCAAACGATAACTTTGGTGCGAGTAGAAGAATTGATTGTGAAATAAGACTAGACAGAAAGTCCAAATTTGAAAGAGGAACTTATTAAATGGAAAATCTCTGCAATGCATATTTATTGGCAACTGGCTAAGTCATCAAAAATGGAGCTCCAAATCTTCAAGAACTGCACTCAAAGGGCAGGAAGTCCAGCTCTGGATCAACCAAAGTAGCAGAGACACGCTCAATAACATCTTACTTGTACAAAATATCCAAAGGCGCTAACAACTATATGGCAAGACAATAGAGAAGCACAAAAGTTTGGGCTTTGGGCTTTTTTTTTTTTCTTTCAGCACAGTTCTGAAGGAAATATATTGGCCGAATTCTCAGGCGCACTTAAAGCTCACAGAGATTTAAACGTAATGGTCCTGCCGTTAAAGGCTGCAAACACAGAGCAATCTCCCTTAAATGCAACGGAACCAATTTAGCAAATTCTCCTCACATTCGAGTATGTTTAAATAATGCCTCAAGCATTCCTTGAGTTCCAAGTTTCTTGAGGCAGCAGATGGTTGCAAGCAATGAGGCTTAAAGGTCACGTTTAAGAGGGTTTGGTTTGTTCTTCCAGCAACATCATCAAATCAACACAACTATTAGCATTTATCTGAAAGGGACATCCAAAGACAAGTTTACAATGGCACAAAATAATGAAATCCGTATTTTTCAATCTCCTATTTTTTATCGTCTTGATGTTCATTTGAATCCACAATGAAAGCTATTTAACAACATGTTTCAAATTCAGCTAGTGGTAGAGGACTAGGAGAAAGTTAAAAAAAAGTGTTGCGACAAAAACAATTATATACTGCGTTATATCAATTAAAACTTGTTTTTTTCATTGTATACGCTTTTCGTATAGGTCTTCGAATCCGAGCCAATTTTGCTCAAAGAATAAAAGTGTCACTTTATTTAGGGCTGTCTCTATCGAATGTTTTTAGAATCGATTACTCTATCAATTATTTATTAGATTAATTGAACAATCGGATAAAATGTTGTTTTGCATGAAATTTGATTAGAAAATCTTTTTTTCTTAGTTATTCAGTATTGTTTAATGATAGAAACAACTAAATATTTTTTTTTTTAAATGTCACAAGAGGGATTATATTGTACTCACCAAACTGATTCAGTTACTGGTGTGGTTATCGTTTTCAAAGTCAAAGCAGGTGTTTGCAAATGTTTTTAAAATGGGTTAAATTTGATAATCAACTGGATTCATTCTGACAGCTCTAACCGGAAAAAAAGGAGACAACTGATGCAAATGTAAATTCATGTGTGCATGTGGGTGTACACACCATAGCGGACAATAGACGAGGACAATAAGCACATTTGTTAAGTTGCAAGTCTATTGAGCAAAAGCCCGAGTTGAAGTATTGTGAGGAAAGTCGGCTCCATGGTCATGAGAAGCCACAGAATACCCTCCAAGCCAAAAACAAACACACATAGCAACAAAAGCATCACTCCAGCCTCTCAGACATTGTCCCACACATTCACTCACGCATGGCCACAAGCGACTAGGACTGTAGTGCACGAACACACACAAATGATATATCTCTCGAGGTAAAACAAAAATCCGGAGACCCGACAAGACAAGTCAAAAGGGATCTAATGCCTTGAGGCAGAGGAAGAGTGGATGAAGCGAGGGGGCAGAGGATGACAGTTGAGGAGCTGGGGGGTGCGGGGGCATTTTGTTGGGATGGAGCGAGTGACAGGAGATGAAAAGGGAAGGGAGGGGTGGAAAGTAACCAAGGCGGGATGTGCGGAAAGTGTGGGAGGACGCAGAGACGCGAGATGAGGGAAGAGATGCTAAAGAATGAACAAGTGTGGGAGGAGTGGGAATAGCATTGAGGACAAGTGCTGGGAAGAAGAAAAAATAAAAAGCAGCAGCGGAGGAGATGCATTTGGAGGTTTTAAGCGAGATGCAGACGAGAGCAAAAGAGACAAGGTGATAAAGCGTCAAAAGAAAGGATGAAAGCACGAGATGTTTGCCTTGAATGTGCCACTGGCCTAAAACATGGTGAGGTGGGCTGAGGGAAAAAAAAAAAAGGCTAAGTGAGTCGGGGGAGATGGTGGCGCTGATGCATCGATGCTATCTAGGCACAGGGAGATGTGTGTGTGACACAATCTCAAATTGGAAATCGCTGTTTCAATCTCGCCTCACTCGCTGCATGGCTAGCCGCTCCGCTGATAACAAGCGGCCTAATTCTATTAAAAACATCCCTTGAGTGAGAAGATATGTATGTATGAGGAATGCGGGCGGGTGATGGGAGGCGACTGAGGGCAGGCGAGAAGGCCTGAGGTCCGAGAAGAAACTTTGGCTGTCTGTCACCAAATCTTCCCCTTCTTAAAGTGTATGGAACTACCCATCTGTCTATTTATGGCTGCATCCAGCTCTTCCCCGCCTGCAGGTGACTCACTCATAGTTTAACATCTCAATTCATTGTTTTCAAATCCATTAACTCTATTTCGGTTTTGAGTGGCAAATTAGTCTCACAGTCGGGTGCACTTTCAATGGAATTGTAGTGCTGGAAATAGTTAAGTCGTAGCACAGAATGGTCTATGATTTTTAAAATTGGTTTGTCCAGTAAAAAAAAGATTGCGAGTTGATTATTTTTATACTTCTATTTGTGCTTGACTGGTGTTCTGGAACTGATGTTGTTGAATTTTAGTTTGACTGGATTTGTTTCATATTTTTAATTTGAGCACCTTAAGTTTAAGAACCTTAAACGGCCATGAGCATATTTCTCCATTTATACATGCAAAATTTGACTTTTCTTGTTTTTTTGCTTGAGAAAAGAGCACAGGCCGTTTTACTTATACAAGCTCAGAGTCAAAGTTAAAAGAAAAAAAGAAAACAGCAAAAGAGACCGATTTTAAAGAGCAAAGTTAGCCGATGAAAGAAAAAAAAACCCATCTATGACTCCAGAAGCCAGGCAATAAAGTGTTAAACTAATGAATTAATCAAACAGTCATTAGTTCCTATCTGCTCTTGTATGAGCTGGCCACTCACTCTCTTTAGAGAAAGGGAAAACAGATCATGCATGAAGTAAATGCTCATTCAGCTGTGAAAGAGACAGTGTGCACGCGTGTGTGTGTGTGCACGTGTGTGTGTGTGTGTGTGTCCACCCACTGCCAGGCTGCCTCTGTGCTGAACTATTGAAGCTAGCATGCATGTGTGGATGCGTGCTTGCACCCATTACGCTTAGTAGTTCCCTCCTGATGATGGCCTGTCATACCAATAAACTCCCTCGGGAAACCTAAGGGACGGGGGGGGGGGCGTCTGGGTAATGTAGATGGCACAAAGGCAAGGTCAAGAAGGCGTGGAGAAGCGGTGGGGGTGAGTTCACCAAAGGCCAGACAGGATAGGAAAGGATGGAAGAATTAGGTGCACAGTTGGGGCAGAGTCAAAACTGAGCGGTAAAATACTTGGATTAGTGAGGGGAGAGATGAAGAGATTGAGAAGAAGCCGCTTGTGTAATCTTGGCCTCGAAAAACGAGTCGGCTACTTCTGTGGTCACATGAGGAGATTATATCCAAGGGATTGACGGCGGAGAAATCGAGATATGGCGCCACTAATAAAGACAGAGAACTGGGGGCTTAAGACAATAGCTGTTTGTAAAATCCGATGACAAATAATACTTAATCCCTTTGAAAGATCTCTTCATTTGGTCTGAGGAAAACCAATTGCACACAAGAAATACATTGCGAGCAATACACAGTTCAACCCATTTTGTTTTGTCTCACCGTTTCCCTTTAGCTGTCCTTCACTTGCAACGTACACCACAAAGCTCACGCAAACAGACGGCTTCAATGATGGATGCAAAATGAGCTACAGAAATAGCAGACGGAATAATGAGTTGCAATTGGTGTTTAAAGTACCTTACATTATTTAGAAAACAGACGGAGCAAAATCTATGAACATGCCTGTATGTGAATTTTTTTGGGGACAATTTGTAATTTTAGCATTGACACAAAGTTAATGCACATTTTGTCTTTGCGGGCCACATAAAATGATGTGGTGGGCCGTATCTGGCCCCCGGGCCTGGAGTTTGACACCAATGGCATAGAGTCACATGAGATTAGATTTGACACCATTTGTATACACATAAATACGTATTCATTATTTGTATCCACCAAAATAACAACACTTTAGCACTTCTCCAAACAGATACAATCAACAGTTAGATGCAGAGATACATTATGACATTTATTATCAAGGCTTCTTTCCGTGCAAAACTGTCTCTAATCTCGACTCTTTTTGAATACATTTAATAGGATTTGACACAAACTTCAAACGGATGTTTTTGAAATTCTATATTTTTCTTCATGGGATAATGGATGATGCTAGTTCGCTCACCAATTTGAAATGATGGCAAAACATTGCAATGTTTTTTGTGTTTTGATGTTTTCTTGCAGCACGGCAGAGTGTTTTCAATGCAGTAGGTCTTCTGTGAATGAACAGTGTCTTATTTCATTTCTCTATTGATTGACAATAAAGAGCGTAATTAGATTTCAGCTGCGAGAAAACTAAACGTCGTAACAATTCTCTTATTTTTCTACTAATTTGAACAGCGTCACACAAACATTAGTTAATTATCCGTAACAGATGGAGAATGAAGTAAAAATAAATACCTTTATGTGTATTTTGGGATTAAGTTTCATTATTTTAATGAAGGATGTTTTCAGGAAATTAAATTAAGCAGAAAATAAATAGAATTCCAATGAATGGGGAAAACAGTGGCATCAATTGTTGCATAGGAACGATTTCCGACTTACAATAAATGGTTTAAATAAAACACTGAAGAAAAGAAAACAAGATCAGCTCTTTTTTCAATTCACTGAGGCATTGCTGGTTTTGCAAAGCAAGCAAGAACAAGCATTAATTATTACTTAAATCAATAAGATTGAAAAAAAAATCCATCCACTAAGGTAGTTTTCCGACCAAAATATAAGTTTTCCTCCTTAGGCTCTAAACCACATTCGACTCTTGATTTATCCTGATCAATGCAATCTTGATGTGTGGTGTTATTTCTTCAAATGTGTGCCTCAATTCATTTTCACAGCGGATGTCAAATTCAACGCCTTCACACCATATGTAGTCATCAAAATGCCTGACAAGTCAACACACAAGTTAATCACACAATCCACAGTCAGAGTTTCATCAAATCAAATGCATACATTTCCAGAATCACGCTCAACACATTATTAATACAAGCAGGAACAAGCCTAAAGCCGTGTTTAGAATTATGAATATTTTTGGTGTATTTTTAGCCATGAATGAGCCACTAATCACAGAACGGTCTGTGACAATCACTGTGATTGGCTAGCTAATGCAAATCAGTTCATGAGATAGAAGCGAAGGAACGGCAAAGAAAAAGGCATCGTCTAGTTATTTAAGTTCAGCAAAACCTTCATCCTGATTCTCTTGACTATAAGATCAACACAAACCTTTCATGAAGATGGAATACGTTTCACGCAGTTAACTTGTCAATACTATGTGTTAGCATCCGGCCGCACACATTACTTTGACACGAGAATTTTAGCACTAAAAGAAATCATTGGCAAGATCACCGACATTTTCTTTTCAAAAGTGAGGGCTAGGCTCTTTTTCATAGAGTGTTATGTCTTAGCTGTAGAATTGCCACCCTTATCCACGTAACAGCGGAGCAATCAAAGGAACCATTGATTTAATAAGCCATTCGCAGTTTCACTGTATTGCTCCGTGTGTGGCTTAATCATGAAGATTAAGGAGAGGAGAGGAGAGGAGAGGAAAGGAAAGGAAAGAGGGCTGCCTGCCCAGCCCAATCTCCTCCATTATGGCTTCTTGAAAGCAGAATGGCTGAGCAGCGCCTAGCCGAGTGGACGACGAGGCTCGAAAAATCTTGCCGGATATGTCACGGGGTCGTCGTCATTTATTTTGCACTGAGCTATTTCAATTTGTGCATTTACCTTGAAGAATCTCCACACGGCCAACACGGAGTAGAGTATTGACACCGATACTCGCATTTCTTTCCGTATTGTGCATTTGGTAACGCCGAAATGACCAAATGGAGCAATCGAGTTGGTTTGAATTGAACTAAACCTGACTACGGAGACTTAAAAACTTGAACAATTATACAAGACCTCTTTATCTTTTCAATCAATGTTGCGCAGTTAATAGGAATGACAAGTGCCATTTTGTCATGGATTAGCTCTATCTGCACATCTACACACCTGTTCCCTTGTCGCTTAAAGCAGGAAAAAAAAAAACCTCATCAATAGCTCGGATCGATGGCCTCAAAGATTTGGCCTAAGCGCTCCTCCATCTTTACGAGGCTGTCATTCATTATTGGCTGCACCGACACATCTTATTTAACAGGAGACTTACTGGCTTCTGACGACGCGAGGAAAAGTAAAGCGCTCCCTGAAAAGAGATGTGCTTCTTTTATGGGGATGCTTTGAGCAAGATTCTGAGCTCTCAATTGGTGAGGAGGCGAAGCTGTGCTGTACTGTAAAAAAGAAAGAAATAAAAACACCCACTCTCAGAGAATGCAAGCAGCAAATCATCAACACAGCAGTTGGTTAAGGGTGTCTCTTGTTATAAGTAGTAAAAGATGATGCCGTGACACCAGACGGAGCTGAGAAACGTGACTTTTGGCTGGAGTCCTAGTTTGTTCGACACCGTCCGCCTTTTCTTCACCGGCAGCACAATGAATGGGGGTTTGGCATTTGAAAGGAAGCCGAGACTGGCTTGCGGATTAATCCCTTCATTAGGGAAAGTGAGGAGTTAATTGCGGCAGCAGCTGCATGGCTCATGTTTACACCAGTGACAGTTTTACACCAAGCCTTCAAAGACACAAAAAGCAATTATCCCCCCAAAAAATGCAAGGCAATCTTGGCGTGATGAATTGAAGTCAAATTAGCCTTTCTTTCTTCGTCACAACAGATTTGTCCTCGACAGCTGTGTTGACTGGCAGCGTGTGGTCTTTTCCGGGTGACTCGTCACCCAACTGAGATAAAACACTTGACGTGCACTGAAGAGTTCCTTGCCAAAGCGATCAAAGGTGAGCCAGAGTCACGATTTCAAGCTCTTCATGAGCGCAGGGGAAAAAGGAGGATTGTCAGGTGTGTTGTGATCCTCTGGAACAACAACTTCAACAGAAATAGGAGTTACCAGAGCACTGACAGGAAACTAGACGTCAAGATTTTGCTGACAAATTAGCTACATTGTCGTGCGTGTTCCAAGTCAAACAATATCTGGAATCATATTCAAATGGAATTGGTTCTTTGTTGTGTTGTCGCTCTTTTGATTAATAACACAAATGCAATCAGCAACCAACGCAGTCCGCATTTGGGGGAGGTACACAAAATTAGCTCAAGCAAGCAATTCCAATTTGGATCAGGACCAAACAATCCATCCATCCATCTAGAGTACTGCTTATGCAGTTCTAGGCCGTGGGACACCAGACTACTTCCTGGATTTGACGCTAGTCAGTCACAAAGCACCTAGTGGAAAGAGAACCATACCCGCAAATCAACTGAACCCACGCTGCCTTTGTTTAATCGTCTGTGAACTATTCTAGAAGTCATATGACATTTTCCTTTAATACTCATGCACTGAAAAATGAGCACTGCCCTGTGTCACGCTGTTGGCAAATGCGGGGAAGTCCTAGGCTTGCTTTAGATTGCAATAGATTACTCATCATGGGTCTTTTATTCACTGCCTTAGAGATTTCCGGAGTCGTTTTTGCGTAATTTTACTCAATAGCAAATGAACACAGTTGGAGTCTATCACAGCTGATGACTTTGGGCGAGGTGGCAGGTTACGTACATACTGGACTGGCTCATGTAGCCAAAGAACCATTCACACTCATATTCAGACCAATTCGAGTCTTCAATAAACAGAACATACGTGCTTTTGGAATGCGGTAGGAAACCACAATACCGATGCAAACATGGTGAGAACAGGCATGCCAAATCAGAAGTGTGAAGCGGATGTGCAAACCAGCCAACCTGGTGCCACATCAAAATATTCAAGTGACAGACTACAAGATTAAATATGTAGTTTCACATTTTAACTCCAGAAATGTAGTCTGGGACTTTTTACCTTGGCTACTCTTTAAATGTGTGATCGATATTATTGCGCAATATTTTATTCATCATTATTATTCTCATTATTATCATCACTATTATCATCATTATATCATCACTATTATATCATTACGATTATATCATCCTTATTATTCTCATCATTATCATATTCTTATCATTATTCTCATCATTATTGTTCTCATCATTGTTACTATGCTCATCATTATTATTCTCATGCTCATCATCATGATTGCAAAATCACTCTTGCTTCTTAGTGAACGACATTCATTGTATCAGCACTTTGCTGAGACCAGGAAGTTGACACCCTGAAGGCAAAACAAAAATTGTGAAAAGCTTGGTGGCTGGAAGCAGAAAGTAAGGGCACGGACATACGTATGTGTGGTGGACACACAACACACCGGCGGTGAGAAGACAAAGAGACGCACGCTAACACTCGCTGTTAGAGCTGATCAATTTCTCATCCCCTCAATAATAGATGTGACCAGCGCTGAGCACTATCTGTCAGGCTTGGCTGACCGAAATACAATCCCCAGTGGGCGCAGCACACACGCATAGGAACACACCTGCAAGCTTCTGTGCAATCACAAAATATTACATTTCAACACACTCCGCTTACTTGTTTGATTACTTCTAAGCTAACCTTGGAGAGCTTGACAGCACAAGAAATACAGAATGAAATTGAATACAAGATCGTGCAGGCTCGACGCCGGCGATGTCATCTCCGTGGTCACACACTGATGCACTCTCAATCATCAAATAAACGTGATCCATTTCAAATGCAATGAACAAAAAAAGCGCCGCATCTTCTTCTCTCCCTTGTGCCACGTGCTGGTAATCTGTCAGTCTCCCACGAATAATTAAAACAAAAAATCTCATACACACCTTTCCAAGCAATAAACGGTACACGTGCTAGTACCATCAGATTTCCAGATAGCTAGCGGGAGCATGGAGCGACGGCAGGAGGTGAACATGTTGCAGAAGTCTCAGTGAGTTAGAGCACAACATGAGCAGGCAGCCCATATCTGTCAAGACCCCCTTGTGTCGCTTTACCCAGATGTGTCACACCGCAACTCTCGCATATGCGTCGCATATTTCTTTTATCGCCAGCTGTTCCCCTGCAAATTAGTTTTCGCCCAAAGATCCGAAAAAAAGGAGCTGCTCCTACGCAGACTTTTATCATTGTGACATTTGCCATAATGGTTGGCACGATTCTATATCATTCAAAGAGAGTGTGACGAATGAAGAACGTGGGGATTTTGCTCATGTTGATGGTGTCGGGACAACAACTGAAAACATGTCAGCCCTAACTAAATCAAAGGCAGTGAAAGAATTCCAAAAAGAGTCAACGCGTACGTCAAATCCAATATTAAGGCCGCGCCGTGCGACAGTTCAAAAATCTGCGATATTGTCAGCCTTGAAAGTGTTGGAATATTAAAAAGCACGACATGTACGAGCCACTTTGTAGGAGGAAGCTTTGTCGTCGTCACAGCCTGTGCGCTACTGAACAGAAGGCGACCGACTGCATCACGTTGAAGCGTCTCATCATGACAACTCGGCCAGCAAATGCACAAAAGCGTGAAGTTCTAATGCCCGTTATTCACAGCCCTTCCACTGAAATTAATTGTTCATTAAATATTGCTTCATCTGATGAAGCCACTAAATACAAGTATTAATGACCGGGTGCAATTTTGGCCTCTCGCACACGTTTCAAGGTAAACAATCTCTCGCTAATGTAACATTCCAATAAAGAAGGAATTAGTCTCACGCTAGCTGGCAGAGCGGCAGTAACCGGAAAGATCTAAACGATATTAAAAATAAAGACTACCTCATCTGTCCATTTTCAGTTGCACAGGATTCAAATGTGGTCAACAGATGCAAATGTTCTGTTTTGTTGACAAATAAAAATAAATTAATACTCCTCAATAAATTAACACATCATTCGTTCATTTATTTTTGACTCAAATAAATTACAAATAAAAATTCATTCATATAAATGTATTTATTTTTGAGTAAAACTGAAAAATTGCATCTGCATTTTAGTCACGATGCGCATGTTCAAATGAAGTAAAGACTTTTCTTTCACAATATCTATATATTCATCCCTCTTGTTTGCTGGCTAACTAGCAACCCATCTACCTCTTAGTTGAAAAAAAGTCATGGTTTTTCGGTTTCTTGTATTTGTTGGTACTATATATACCCACGCCAGAGTGAAGGTCAGAAACTCACTTTTTAAAATGGTAAAGATGATAGGAATACACAAGAGTGCATCATTTGACCAACTCAACAGAAGGCCATCATTTCTGACAGCACTCGTGCCTTTTACATGAAATGTCAGCTTTTGCCTTTCTGGCTAGAAGTAGGCTTTTCAAATCAAATTGGAAAGCAAGGTCTTCCAAGTTCTGATTGGTTGACTTATTGGAAACAGTCGCCATTATCATTGACCACAATGTCAAACTCAAGTCTGAGTGTTTATTCTGCGGTCTCATTTCATCCCATCTACACATGGGATGATGATCAACACTGATGTTGGCTCATCGGCTAATTCAGTGAAACAGCAGAACGTCCACTGGGATTTGAAGTTCCGAGAAGGCTTTGACCGTGTGCGTAATGTTTTTTTGTATACGACATCCTGATGATTTATTTCCCTGTATTTGAAAATAATTGACTCGGGCCATGAGACCAAAATGTGTTTTTGAAAACGTCCACGATGTCGTCGGAGTTCAAATCCAACCTACAGTATTTGTTAATTCGAGTGTGTGCGCGCATGATTGCGTGTCAACGTTTCAGTTGAATAAAACTGGCAGCTTGCCCAGAATGTTCCACGCTTTTTTTCCTCAGTACTTGTGTACTTCTTTAGTCATCATTTACTGAGAAGTGCATTTTGAAAATGTGTTGATATGTCAATTGGTCTTTTATCATATGTCAATGTTAGAGATGGGGAAACAGGAATTGGATAAGAAATAGGTAAGTTGCATCAGGAAAGGCTTCCGATGTGAAAACTGTGCCATACGAATAAAGTGAAGTCACTCACTGATGGGATGCTTCGAAAGTCGCAAAAACGTCCCTACTCTTTCAAGAATGACAGATACTGCTACTTGCATGTCCTACATACACTGTTATGATGTTTAAATGGCCTTCCAAGATAGAGCCAAGAAGAAAAACTAGCATGTGCAAAGCTTGACAACCCAGACACAAAAGTAAGTTGGTGTGCCGCCACTCGCCAAGCGAGCGAGCGGCTTTATAACAAACACACACAAAAAGATCTAAAGAACGCACCGTCGGGTTTAAGACCCGATTGGCGCCCTGTTCTGCCGTACTGTGTTCACCATGTAGGCCAAGTCAAAACAAATGGGATGCTAGTGCAATAATGAACAAGTTGGTGTTTGAGTGCGACTGTGATAATTAGTCTCAAGATGGTGCATTTGTCGAGAGAAGGTTCATAAAATATAGAGGCCATTTGGCAAGCACTCAAGAAC
Source organism: Syngnathus acus (assembly GCF_901709675.1). Classification (NCBI taxonomy): domain Eukaryota; kingdom Metazoa; phylum Chordata; class Actinopteri; order Syngnathiformes; family Syngnathidae; genus Syngnathus; species Syngnathus acus. Next base: position 10,616,481 of record NC_051102.1, on the reverse strand, counting down.
AAATTTGTATTCAGAGCGGGTGGGGCCTTACACAAATGTTGCTTGGGCTGTTTAAATCTGGCAGTGGCAACAAAGAACCTGGCCATTCCAGGTATAAAGGAAGCAACCTTGGTGAAATCCATATCAAAGCAGACACTTCTTCATTTGTTGACTTGGTTTCCCATGTGCCAAGGGGACCCTGTACATCATCATTAAAGGTTTCAGACAAAAATTGGGGCCACGCAGGGGAGCGCCGACCCAAGGTCAGAAAAATGATAATGATGTTTATGAAGTCTGAATCCACAAAATGAGATGCATCTCTCCTAGTGCCTATATCTAACAAAGCCAGTCTCTCATGATTTAAGATGTGCGCTAGCAGGTTTTATAATGTGCAGTGTACTCCAGATGATTCAAGAGGATGTCAACCCCAAACTTTTCTTCGCAATGTTATTATATGTCGAAACGTGGCATTCTGATTGATATTGCTTTTGTGGAAGAGGAGTTAAGCAGCCAAATTAACGTGTTTTTAATCGATCTCAGGAGGCGGCCATTTTGCCACTTCATTTCTTTGTTCCTCAGTTTGCAGGTTTGTAGGGTATTTCTAGGTTCTGCGATTAGAATGAACACATCATTCAAAAACTCAAAAGACTGTGCATGTGGAGGACAAAACTAACTGTCAGACTGTTTGACATTGAAGTTCAAGAAACAATGAGTCAAAACAAAACGGGACAAGATGACATGACAAAATGGCTCGACCGCTGCTGATCCCACTTCAGATTGTTCCTTGCGTTTTGTTTTGGTGCGAGTTGTATATGCTTTCACGGTGTCAACGATACCACCAAAGAGACTTCATCATTCCTCACGAGAGTGTGTTCAACAAGGATAAAAGAATGTGTCTGCGTGTGCTTTTCTGTTGTTTTTTCGAGCCACTTCAAAAGGAGCAGCCTCAACAAGGGGGCTTTAGAAGGAAATATCAGTCTTGGAAAGTAACCGAGTACAAATATTTTGTAACTCAGCAGAATTTTCCGATACTTTATTTATGGCAAGCCTCACTATGTATTTTGACGGAGGAATGTGGGAAAGCTTTTATTAAGACCCCTTTGCAAAAGCATTCAACTGCAGGGTGAAAAATGCATGTTCCCTCTCTGTCAAAATCCAAAATGTATCCATTGCACACAAGCAGACACATTTTCCTGCAATGTCATATTAGGAGATTATTGTCCCAGGCTGCCAGCCCTCCAAGCTCATCTGCTCAGATATCATGACACTAATCACCTCATTTCAAACCTGCTCTCTTTGCTTATTGCAGCGATGCAGTAAGTGACCTTCGGTGACAAATATAAATTCAAAGGTGGATACAAATGTGATGCCACTTAGCTCCAGGTGGGCTCAACTGTACTGCACATCCGTCCTCCCACCAAACGGGAGATGTATCCACCAGAGAGAGAAAAAATAAAACACTTTGAGCATTTCATCTGGTCTTTTTATTCTAGAGGCATTAATGATTCATAAAAACAAGACTTTTTGATTAAAGTATCAAAAGGAAATAAGGGAAGTTTTAAGAGTGGATTTCAGAGGGGAGACTTGCCACATCTAATTGGACCGTCATTTGACAGCATCAAACACTCGGAGGGATTAAATACAATGAGACGCAGCTGGAGTTTGAAGCTACGACACAAGGAAGCATTTACTCCATCAATGTTTATGATCTACGTCGATTTATAATCATCAACGCACACCCTGGGGGATTAGACGCTGTATAAAGCTTAGACAAAGTAAACATGGGCATCCAACTGTGGTTGACCACAATTATCACAAAAAGTTGTCTTTTCAAACCCAAATTGCAATTATATTCTCGGGGTTGCATGCTCCCGCAGGGCTTGGAGTATCGATGATTCATTTTGTGTTTTATCAAAGAAAGAAGAGTCCCATTAAAAAGAGATCAGTCAGCCACCAGGCATGAGGACTGGGCGACTAATTGCCCATTCATCAAAAAGCTTCTTCGAGTGGATCGCGGGGCTGAAATATCGCACGTGACAAGTGAACCACAACACATTCATTTCAATATTGATGAACTTCACGCTCTGAAGCGTGACCCCCCGTGAAGAGCCTCGGAAGAGGCTGGAAAAGAAACAGATGCGCACACCTGGCCGCGCGCATAGATATGCTACGTTGTCTTAACATGCTAGAGTGATTGGAAGAATTATTCAGGCTAGAGAGTTTGGCAAAGGGATGGAACAAATATTCCCTTCTCTGCTCTGCTCTCTGGGGGTTATCAGCTCTGCAGCCATATCAGCAAATCTGTTTTAAAATAGGCCTTTTAACTGTTTCAGTTCACAACATGGCCAGCAGGCTTTTACAGGAATGGAATATTGTTTTCAAATGATAGCAGACTTGATGTCTTGCCGCTATCGGGACTCACACAGATGAAGCATTTATCTTATGATGCACCCTGACTCAGATACTTTTTAGAATTATACATGCTGCTTCAAACACGTCTGTGAACATCTGTATCTGTGCTGGGAATTCATCCATCCATCCATCCATCCATCTCTGCATTTCTCTTTTTTGAGCTTGGGCAGTTTTGCCCCTTTTTTTCTCCTTTTCTGAACTGCTGCATCAGCTGGAGCTCAACACTAAACCTCTGGCCCTGAGGCAGGGGGGAAAGAGGCAACTATTGCGTGTGGCGGCTACTCTGCAGCTTTAACGTCAGGCATTAAAAGAGTCATATGTGGCTTTGATTGCAAGTGCACATTTATCGCCGCTATTTCTTTCCAAACAGACTGATGGAGAAGGAGCGGTCATAAGGCTATGCGCTACCTCTTCCCTCTTCATGGAAGCATGAAACTGCTGTGTCAACTTGAGCATGAGAGCTTTACAATGAAAAACATTCCCATTGTGTGTCTCACTATGAGGCAACTACGACTAAATTGCTGTGACGTAACAATGGTTGTCAGTCTTTGCGCTACGCCCTGCTCATGGACCTGAAGCATGACTTGGGAGCTCCATTCCGTAGAAGCAAGCCAAAGTCTCGGCCCTTACTTGGTGCAGCATATGCTACTTTTTGGCACGTATACTCTTCATATGGCTGACGGTAACTTGCACCGACAGCCACAATAGCTGTTAAATGATGTAACGGACATGGGGCATTAGCTGTAGCATCCAATTTCATTTGTGCTTTTGTTAATGAAAAGCGAGAAGGAAGACAAGCAACACTGTCAGAGCAGCAATAACAAAAAACAAATGATGACCGTGAGCACTTGCACTACTAAATCATTCCGTCTCCATCTATCTATAATGTATCTCTGGTATTGATTTTTTTTTGTACATATTTAGATTTGCTCTGTCCTTCTGCGGTAGGTAAACAAACCGTTTTTGTAATGCTTTGCAGTCATAGCCAGAACTGTCCTTCAAAATATGTACTTCCTGTGTAAAGCAGATATTTATAATGAGGAGTTTGTTTCGACTTTTTTTTTTCTCTCTAAGCTAACTACTTGCGGAATCCAAAGTGCTTTACAAAGCCTCGCATTCATTGATTTGAAAAATAATTGAAACAGAGTAAATGATAGGAGCTGCTTCTACTTATGGAATAGTTTTCGTTCCGAGCTTAAAATGGCTTATTTTGTTCCTGTCAGTTGTGACTTGCCCCCACAACTTGGGCCACTGGCATGAAGTCTCCCAGACTTTACATGTCCATCTCTACAAAGAAGCTCTCCGTGCTGTAAGTGCTACCAGAATCCGTTCATCACTGTCATGCAGTAATTCACTACGTAATGTGCTTTCAAGTCCCTGAGAAGCACAGCGACAGACATGTTCTTCTGGAAACAATTCCAGCCAAGTCAGTGTCCTGTAGGAGCAGCTATTTAACACAGGCATGAGCTAATTACCCTGGTGTAATGCGCAAATTTACAAAAGGATGGAGAGAATTCTTAAGGTATTTGTATGTCAGAGGTGACAGATTATACTGGAGGCGTCTTTACAAAATCCTAAACACATATCTGTGGCTGATATGATAACATGCAGCAGTGCAGATGCACATTACCACCGGCCCACACATTACACCTACGGAGGAAATGCTACCTCAGGCGCATATAGTGTCTCACAAAATTACTGGCAACATTGATAAATGTCAAGCAAAACAAATGAACACTGCAATTAACACCAGAAACTGCAACTAAAAGCCACGCAAGGAAGTCATGTGTTCAAAAAAATCTGTTTTACTCTTTGTTGTGCCTGAAGCACTGTTAAACTGTGACTAGAAAAATGTAGAATGAATCCAATTTGAATTCAAATAGATCTGTTTTGAATCAGAATAGGCAAGATTAAGAATTGAAAAGTGCGCTTCAGTTTTTGACACTAAAATGTACTTTTCAAATACTAGAAATGAAGTTTCATTGTGTACAGCACAGTGACATTCATCATTAGAAATGGGAATATTTGAAGCTTACGTGAACATCACTTGCAAATCTCTGTCCCCTTCCATGATGACTCTCCGAGGACTGTTCTCCTGTAAATATAGGATAAGGTATATCAAAAGTAATGCAATGTTATTAGGAGAAAAAGAAGCCTTACCCTGAAATGACTTGTGAAAATATTAGCCGCTTAAAATCTTGTTTTAACGGCCTAACTAGCAAATCATTCATGCTTTTTGTGTCAGGGCTGTGGGGATTTGAGCATTTTCTTTCCTTATCCTAAGTGAAAATTTGATGCCCTCAAATGTTTTGGTTCACCTAAAATGCATAACTCAGTCAAATCAAACCAGTGACTAATAACATAAGCTAATTTCAGATTTTGAATCATTTCAGAATATTTGCATGAATAAAATGTTTTCAATTTCTGTGCGTCATGTGATATGGTGGGGTCCAGTTGATTTTGGGGATGCAGAGTCAGTTTAAAGTTGACTGCATCTTTAAAGTCACTCCAAACACTAACACAGAGCTTACAGAAAATAATGAATCCCCGAAAATAACTAAACAAGTTCAATGCATTCGAGGTCTGCACTGCAATTACTGAAATTCACCTTTTGATAAAAATGCAATCAGCTCACTCAGTGATTTCATACAAGTGAGTTTGACCCTCGCACATAATTAGATATTTCCAGTAAGGTTCTCAAACGTGTTAGGAGCAGCAATCACTCAATTCCTGGCGAATATTTAACATTTCATCCAAAATAATTCCAGAATATCGTTCTAAACTTTGCGGGCCGTACATTGTGTGACTTTCTAGTCGATTTGTTTTCAGCGCAGGAGGAAGCATTTCTAAATACACATTCACACATTTGGCCCTGGGCATCCTGCTGTCTTGCTCAATAGCGGTGTCTCCTGTGAAGAGAGATGTTGAACTTTTCTCGCTGGAGTCCACCTTCATCTCGCCCATCTAAACGACCGCCCGACTCGGAACCGAACGCACCCGCACCGATCCGATGATATTTGCAACACGGACCACCGACAGGTATCAAAATACAAAATGTGCTTCCAGATAAGCCTTTGATTAGGTCTGACTTTTCAAGCATGGACAAGGCGCATTAGACTGAAAACAATCAGACTGTGACCGAGCGACACCATCTGAGGACGGCCCCCCCGCAGATAAAAAACATTCCTCCGTTCAAGCATATCCTCTAAATGACTCCCCCCTCGCTGCCTTTCTCCAAGCATCCATGTCTCGACACAACTCAGGAGGAGGTCGCCATGTCCCGCTCTCACCCCAATCTGGGGAGAACATTGCATCATGAAAGTAAAAGAGAAGGTTTGATCCTTTGTAACAGAACCGAGGCCGACCTTTGATGAATCGCAAGCTCTCTCAAGGGAGCATCGGCAATCACGCGTCTTCACCTCCCTTGATTGATCACGGTCAAAAGGGATGCCGAGGAAACGTGTCCCTCGTCATTTTTTTGCATCTATGAGAATTTTAAAATGAGCAGCACATACTGGCTGGAGGGGGGAAGAAAAAAGAAAAACACGCTCGTCAGTCACTCTTCTTGAGTAGGTAATTGGAGAAGATAAAGCGGAGAACCCGCTCGGTGCAAAGTCGGTGCCAAGTCACAAGTATTTTCCCTCCCCCCTTCAAAAGACCGACACCGGCGGAGACGCACTTTGCCGAAGCTTTTCTAATTTCCGCTGTTTCTGAGATTTAAGAAGGAACTGAAGGGTTCTGAAGATCTCCGAAATTCCTTATTTCCTATCCTATATGAATCAATTGCAAAGCTATCATGATGTTCTCACTGGTCCTTGAGGAGTGTTCATGTCTTGATCACTAAGAATTTGTTTTCTCATTTCTACGAGGCGGCGCTGTCTGATTCATTGCAAAGCATTGTCATCTAATGAATGGTGCACGTCCGTCGTCTGGTCCCCCGTGGGTGCTCATCTTGGGGGTTCTCCCGCTCTCATTTGGAAGGAATCAAAGGCTCGCTGATCATTTAGCACATTTCCTGTGTGCTTGTGCCACTATTTGGAGAGGAGCGCTTTTCCAAACAACAAATGATGAGAAGCAAACTTCATAAAGGCTGACTAATTGAGAAGAAGCATCTACTTGTCTTTAGTAGCTATTTCTGCAGTCCTGGCAAAACATTACAACCAAGCCGGCAACTTTTTGAAGCATACTTTAACATCTCTCACTTTCTTCTTTATCGCACAGATATGTTCTGATCTTTTTCTATTTTTTTTTCCCCCAGGAGATGGACTTCCATCCATGGCCCATTGCCTGGCTATAGTGTTTTGTGCTTTATGTGCATATTTGTGCGACATCAAGTCCACTCATTAAAGCCAAAATGTAATTATTTCCATGTAATCAGCAGAATTATTGATGATTAATAATAATTCATCACTGGTAATTATAAAGTGTCTAAATGTGTCAAACCTGTAGATGACGACTCAAATATGGCCGTGATCTGGTTTACATTTAAATGAAGTTTTGTTTCTATTGTTACAACACTTTGCTAGCATGAACCTAGACATTTGTTTTCATTGAATGATATCAAATCTATGTTGGCTTTGTGAAATTGAAACAATGACATGCTTCACGCTTGCTGTAATTGAAATGACTTTTCTCGCAGCGTGGTGGTATCAATGTATTTGGGAGAGCCACCGTGCGCTCTTTTCTAATTCGATGTAGCCATGAAAAATTGGTTGTTGCCCAGCATGGCCCCTAATGGAGATCTGAATAAAAAACAAATTATTAGATTACTATGCCCTAGTGGCAAGCTGGATTTTAACTGCAGAGCCAAGATAAAAGCAGATGATGAAGCGCATGTCACAGCCATTTCGCTAGTGAGTCGCAAACTTTGATGGCACGAACGATATAAATATCGTCTCGGGGGTTTCAGACTGGTCACTTTGTAGCAAGGCTCCAGACTCTGTTTAAAATGCAGCCTGTTTCCATCTTTTAACTATATCTTCAACCTTGGTAGAAGTTTAGTTGAAACTAGCTTTTGGATTGTCCATGTCATCTGTTTCTACGCAGGTTCTTTTTTGCAGTTTCCTTCCAATTACTGTATACCCTCATATTTCGCCTTGGAATAAATCATTTGTAAAATTCACCAGAAGCTTTTGAAAAATTGCATCGAATATCTCTTTTCAACAAAACACTGAGCAAGGCAAAATGAAAAATCATGCATTCATACATCCTCCAGTTAAAACAAGCAAGCAGAGCCCTGACATTGACACAACTGCAGCCAGATGCAACGGCGATGTATAATCCATGAGCTTTCCACATACCTAAACATGTCAGAGTCATTCGACTCGTTTAAAGCCCCCTTCCTACGCATGTTGTATGTGATAGCATCCATTTCCCACATGAGTTTGTACGTATGTACTCAACAAGCGACTTTCAGTGCACAGCTTTCCCTCTTGAGAATGGAGCCAGCTTTCAGAGTCGAGTGTATCAAAACCACTCTGTGCCCCCTGCAACATCAACAAATTATATATAGATGTGGCACAACCACTTTTCTTGCTCTTACAAAGGCAAGGTACACGGCGGGCTGTAATAATCGATAGAACCTGAGAAAATAGGTCATAAATTCAAGCAGATGTATTTCCCAGAGGCTCAATAGAGTTCCTACGGTGCCACAAACACAAACAGGTACTCTTGTGGAGAGCGTACAAATGAGTCTTTTGCACAAGCATAAATGACTTCAATCCTCCCGGATATGAGGCCAAGTACTTATTATAGGCGACTTCTAGGGTCACATAATAAATGGATGCAATCCGGCGGGGCTTTTGGAGCCGATCAAGCTCATTAGAGACGCGATGAACCGAATGGAAATAGCGCATATGGGCGGTGAGCAGGTAAAAATGTTCTGGCCCCCCGGGGGCGACGGGGGGGTCGCTGCTCAATGTGTGACAGTCAGTCCGTGGGCTGCTGTTTCTCGGTCTCTGGTGACGGTGGCTTGTAGACAAGCGCGGGGGGGGGGGCCGACTCCGTCTGTCCTCTTTGCGCGTAAAATCTGCACCATGAAAGTGGCAGCGCTCTTGTTCGTTATTTCTTTATCATCAATAAATACTTAATACAGCAACCATATAGTACGATTTAGAACAGGCTGCACATCGCCAAATGGTTTTGGACAGAACCTAAAAAGATTACCCACGGTGCGCCAGCGGACAGGTCCAGTGGATTCCATTTATTTGGATCGGATTGACTTTCGTTCAAATGTAACAATCACGCCGATGTTGAGTCATTTGAAAAGTCAAATCCAGCTGGGGCAATCTGGATCTTGCAAATGCGCAAAGAGGCAGCGTCAAAAACACACATGACTTCCAAAAAAAAATCATTCTACGTTTGCGTTCCGCAAAGTGTCTGCGCCGCATCTTAATTTAAAAGGATTCATTTGCTACGGAGTGATGAGAGGAGCAGACAGAATTGTTAACGAGAGGAAACTGAGTCTGACCTCTGCTAAATATTGCCAAGAGGACGTGCAATTAGTTGGACAAAGTGGTCGTTGATTTACCTTAGACGGGAGATCTTGGCGTAATAGTCTCAAGTTGTCGCGCTCGCGTCGCGTGGCGTCGCGTCGCGTCAGTATGCCCCGCTCTTCTCCTCTCCTCTCCTCTCCTCTCCTCTCCTCTTTTCTGTCGGGTCCAACCAAGAGGGACGCGCACACAGACTCGCTTGCTCTATCTTGATCTCACTCTCTTTTCCCCCCTTCCTCTCTACCAGCACGTCTGATCATTGAGCGTTGTCGTTATTTTAATATAATAAAAGGAATAAGTCGTAATCGTGTCAAACGGAGGGGACTCTAAGATGTGGATTTATTCAAACGTCAGAATATTACGCATGTGATGGCAGACCTTTTAGTTTGGGCTTTATTAAACAACGCTGGTGAGATTTTCTTATTCTGCTTCTAGACATAAAGTTTAACCTCAGACATTTTTTACTTTGCTTTAAGTCCCTACATGGTGAATGTCGGTATTTTGTTGCAAAGAAATTTGGAATAAGTTTTCCCCTAGGCAAGACGATGAGTAGCCAGCATGTCAAGAAAGTTTCATGCACAAAAAAACTGAGCGCTGTGACAGGAAAAGTTATGCACAGTGCGGTGAGCATCTGACAGTTCCTGGCCATGGCCAAGACAACAGAATTGAAGGGGATCATAGAAAAATCCCTAATAACTTAAAACGTCAACTGGTACACACTCCAGCTCATTGGCGACCCAAACGATGAATAACAAACATTTGAAAAGATGTTTCATTCACAATCTGTCCCGATCTGGTATCGGAAACTTGTGTCACTTACATCATGCATAATTAACTCTGCATCTACTTACAGTATTTATAGATCAGCTAGAAAAAAAAAATCAATAAGAACGACTTTGTGTTGCTTACATGATGTGTTTGCATTGAAGGAACTGTTAAGATTTTAGTCTTGAAGAAATGACATCCTTCAGACTGTCTTTCCATTGTCAAAACATGGATGCTATCCAATTGAGGGCAGATGAAGTAGCCAAGGTCTAATCTGTGGATTTTATTTTTGGGATGTTTTGCCAGGTGCCATTTTCAATCAATCACTTATCTGGGTTTTTTTAATACCCAAAGCACAGAGACAAAAACAAGTGAGTATACTCACTCAGAGAGCACAATTACTCTTGCTTTTTCACTTGCATATGTGGAAAAAAAATGTATTTTTAACCTTGGGTACTGGGAACCAAATTGGAAACAAACAAAACCAAAATGTGGGCATAAAAGTGAAAAGTGCCTGCTCTTTCCATGAAATGAGACGATTTTTTTCATGGCAGTTTTAGAAGCAGATTATTGTTGATGCCTCCTGTTTAAAGGTGGCCTTTAATAGTGTGACACCAGGTAACATGACAATCACAGGAAACACTGGGGAGGATGCTAAATACTGGTGCAAGGGGCCTTACTGGTGGACTGAGGGGAAGCTGAGCAAGGGCGTGCAGACTGACATTGAGTGCTTCCCGCTGGGCCCAAATCTTCTCTGGTCATTCTGTCAAGTGGGGGGGGCCAAGTGGAGGCAAAAAGACAGGTGCCCAGGGAAGGAGGCAAGGCAGGAGTGCAGGAGTTTTTTTTTTTTTTATAGAAAGAAAAAAAAACGCAGCAGGCTCTAAAATTTCAAACACTCCAGGCGCTGTTTTTTTGTACACAGCGCATCTGGCTCCAGTTTCATGCCAGCAACTCCTGATTTTTGTACGAATACGAGGTACGGAATTGCCATGTTTGGCATACCACAGTAGCACGGGGAGTGTTTTTATATCAGCAATGTGTAGTGCCAGGAAAAACATCTTAATATTCTTACACTCAATGGCAGGGGTTACAATAAACCTGTACGTATGTTTTGGTGGTGTGATGTCACCATTTTCTAATGCAAATTATGCGGACTGAGTGAATAAAGACTGGGAAACCTTCACTCACAACACTAGCAGAAATTGCTTTTGGGGGGGGGGGGGACTACACACTGTTGGCTTTGGATTCTATAATGACTAAACAAATCTATAAATGCATATCTAGGCAATTTCAAAACTGCTGATTCATCGATCTGTGATTTGTGTCATTTATCAAGTAACTTTTGCTGATAATTGGGAAGTTGGGTTTCAAATCTCCTCGACTAAACTGGATTTATATCATTGTTTACTAACCGTAACATCATGGTACATTGTTGTGTCATTGTCGTGGAAGCCCTTCTGGTTCATCATTAACATGAACATGCACACTGAGCCATCAACTGATTACACTAATGAAGGTTACTCAAACCCTCTTCATCATCATCATCACCACTTCAAATATCCATTAGCGCCGATCCAGTCACTGAAGACCAAATCTCCAATCCGTCTTTCCGTTACTGAAGTGTCATTGAAAGGAAATGCAATCACTCTCACTTCTTTGCTTTAGTGTTGTAGAACATTTTGTACGTATGAAACATGTCCATGCACTGTTTCATTCAGCATCCTTTGATCGTTTTGTTCCCCTCAAGCCACTGGGCATGGATTGATTTTTTTTTTGGGTAGTCTGGAGTAGTCTGTTTTGCCATACAGGGTGTATTGTTTGGCAGGCAGAAATAGTTGGCCTGGTAAGAGAAGCAAGTTGGCTATATCATACACAGAACCAGAAAAATCCCTTTGAGTCAGTTAGGCACAGTATCAAGAGACGTGGCGCAATAAGCCAGTCACAAATTCAGCCTGCGTGTCTTCATGTCATTCTTCTTTCTTACACTTGAGTAACCAAGTCTCACTGCATTTGAAAGATTGACTTCAACTCAATTGAAGGAACCTATCTTTGCAGTAAGCCCTCATGGTGTCTTGCCATCTACGATGAATTGGATGTTTTGGAGAAAACAATTTCAAAGACTTCAGCCTTTACGCTGCTGAGGCAATGAATTGAATTGTACTCAAGGGTGGTGCTCATGAAAATTGACATTTAGAAAAAAGTCAACAGCAGTATCTCTTCTTAGCAACAACAGAACATGATAGAGGATAAAAACTTTGCAAATACATTTTCAATTTGACAGTAGTCTTGTGTAAATCAAACCTCCTACCCCAAAAAATCGAAACAATCGCATCCCTGAAGGAGCATCAAATGATATGAAGGGCCATTTTTCTGTGTATGTGTAAAGCACTCAACTGATTGCAGAACATAAAGTATCAGCAAGATGGACAGGTTAGCAAAAAAACTACTAACAACACTGAACTACAATGCAGAAAACAAAGGGAAAATAAACTCAGCCAGAAGGAAATAGCACAAAAACAGCTGCACACCAAGACACATGAAAAGCTTTACTTACATGGATGGAAGGGGAGACCAAATAGTGGCAAAGAAGGAAAGCACACTGGAGAAACAATATTCCGAATTAATGATGAAGACCAACAGGTGTGCGCTGGACGCTGCATCCATCCACCTGGAAAAAAACAAACAGATCTATACACATACCGGATCACAACACAAGCTTTCTTCCTCCATGCTCGCCTCCCCTCATTCTTATTTCAAATTCCCTGAGGATGTGTGTGTAAACTGGCAAGGAACTTCTCAAATGCTATCTACAAGTGGTAAAATATCATTTGAGTCTCATCATTTAATTACAGTCTTTTTTTTTTTTTTTTTTTGGTTGGCTATTTTGTGTGTAACTAATCTCAAGCAGAAATAAATGTTAAAGATAAAATCATGGTCACAAACCAAAAAGTCAAGCTAATAAATACAAAGTACTAAAATAACACTTCTTTGTTGAAAAATACATCATTTGATTCTTTGCTCTTTTTGAGTGTTTCATTTGGTGCAATAACAAACTGCTCTCATTCTAAAACAACACAAGAGATGTTCAGTCGGTCCAACATTTAAAGGAAAAAGTAACAATTTTATTCCTCACTATTGTGTCAACGGGGCTTAACATAGTGGAACCAAAGTGCAAATGAATTGTTTTTGTGGCCTGGTTAATAAGTGTTAGAGTAACCAATTTGGCATTAAAGTGGAAGTCAATCCCCAAATGTTCTTATATTATATGTTCTGCGCAGCCCAACCAGTCAAAACACCGTTTTCTGATGAATGTTTCATTTGTGGAATATCAATTTCCACTTGTTTTTATCCATCTCAGTGGGCGGCCATTTTGCCGTTGACTGAAAATGACATCACAGTCGCCAGTCAATTCACAACTAATCACAGCTCAGCTTCAGACAATCGGTGAGCCGCGATTGGTTGTGACCTGAGCTGGCAACTGTGATGTCATTTTCAGTAAGTGGCAAAATGGCCGCCACCTGAGATGGATAAAAACGGAGGAATTTTGCTGCTGAACTTATACTATTCCACAAACGCAATATTAATCAGAATGTCATGTTTAGACTAGTGGGGACACATACAACATATTATAAAAAAAAGAAGAAAAAAAAGCGCGTTGACGTCCTCTTTAAGCTAGAAGTAAGGATGGTAGTTATTCTTTGATATCTTTTTCCCAGACGGGATGTCATGTCTCGATTGCTCCTATTTCTGTCAACCTGTCTGAATTACTGCCACCATACTCCATAGCACTCACAACACACTCAAGAAGGATATTTCGCTATCCTTTCTATCCAATTTTCTTGCACATCAGCGAGCGAGCGAGCACACTTGTGTGCAGGCCGACAACATCAACATGCATGTTTTGCAAGGGCACCGTTGTGCATTGCTTCGTGGAGGGGAGGGGGCCATGCTTTTTCCCGCTGCAGCTTCGATCAGTATATTTCCGTCATATACGCTCGACAGGCCGACAAATGTCCCTGCACATAGTAGAAGATGGGAATATATGTGAAGTGGTAGGAAAGCAGCAGATGCGTCTGTCTTATCGGCAAGCAGGTGGGCAGAAAGTGCCCTTCCTGGCACGGGAAACATGCAGCCTTCCAGGCAAATGTGGAGAAACAGACAGAGTGACAGATAGCACGACGCTAGCAGACGGCCGCGCGCTTGCAGGACCGACCGTCTTTCACATCGACGGATTCTAATAAGACTACAGCACGAGCAGAGTGGAGACCGACAGATGTCCTTCTCCAAGTTGGAAAGATGCCACACCTCTGCGTGCGCACTATCTATCTATCTATCTATCTATCTATCTATCTATCTATCTATCTATCTATCTATCTATCTATCTATCTATCTATCTATCTATCTATCTATCTATCTATCTATCTATCTATCTATCTATCTATCTATCTATCTATCTATCTATCTATCTATCTATCTATCCTCTTCCCCGACACCCGTCTGGCCCTTGCTGTCAGGCAGCCAGACAGAAGGTGATGTTTGCTCCCGAGAGCACTGCACTGTGGTCGTCTCTTTTTCCTTGGTCCGCATTCATACCTCCTTTTCCTGCGTGGCATTTACTGTTAAGAGTGTCACAATAATGCCACCGAGAGTGACAGCACGCCACAGACTTGTCAATTGGCGTCTGCTCATTGCCAAATTCCAGATATGACAATTATGGGCTCTTTGCCTGAAGAGAGGCAAGAGCAATTGTCTGAATGCAAATGATTGCTATATATGGATGCATTATTATTTATATACGTCATTATCATTTCTGCGTTGGTGTATGTGTCATTGGGTTTATACTAAAGGGGACTTTGCTCGTCGTCATCATCATCATCATCTGAAAAGCCGTTGATCTGTGAAAGTAATCAAGATCTGAATTGGGCAAGAGAGAGGAAGATGAAAAATAGTAGAAAAGGAAATGCAGTGCTATATCTGGAGGTTGTTCAAATGTGGAAAATATTATAATATCTAATAATTAGAAGGCTTGTGTTTGCAGTCCAGCTGGTCACACTTGTACATAATAGCACTGTCAATTCCATCTGGTAATGTTCATTTATATGAAGACAAAAAATGGAAAGATGATTTTATCTTTTTTACTAAGAAGGTTGTTTTAGCTAATATGATCATGAATTAAGAAAACGACTGAATTATTTTTCATACATTTTTGTAATAGAAGCTATTTTCTACATCCAGCTTAAACAAACAAACTTGTTTTTTTCGATTCTTCCAATTTTTGTTTCCTGTTTTGGTGACTGCTTTGAATTTTTCAATGTTCCGTTCCAAGAGTTTTAACTGTTGATGTTTCGAAAGAAAAAAAAATCCAAGCATTGTGATCAGTATTCTGATCTGCTCATGCTCACAATCTCATCATGCTGAAATACTTTTTAATCTCGTCGGCCACTCCTCGGTTGACGTATGCTGTGGCGTAATCTAATTTATTTCCGGTTTTCCGTCCTGTGCAGCTGTCTTGCATTATGTATACTTTTCTCTCCAGACATCTATTAAAGTGCCTGACATTTTGCTGTTCAATCTGGAATCGACTCCTCTGCTTCAACACCATTCCTGACAGACTTCTGTGAAAAGTGCCACTCAAGCACTTAATTCCACTGCTTGGCAATTACATATCAATTTGAGAGTTTTGCAAATTTTGAACGACACCGGAGTGAAGCTTCTGTACTTTTGATCCTCTTCATCTCTATCACTTCTAACGTGGAGTCGGAAGTTGAACTGATTTCCGATCACCAATCCATATTCACACCGCGCGAGTCTTCAGTCAAGCCCACTCGGCGTACCCCAGAGAGAATATATAATGCTCATATAAAGTGAAACACTGCGACAGTAGCTGCTCAGCTCACCTGAAATCTTCAAGACTGTTAAAGCCTCCCTTCGTAAGATGAAAGTTATTATCATTTTAAAAGTAATATAAAGCAAGATCATTTGAGGTTGGGAAAATATATTTGTCACCCACATCGGTCACTCTTGAAGTCTATCTCACAATATGTGACCATACCGTATTTTCCGGACTATAAGGCGCACCTAAAAACCTCAAATTTCCTCAAAAGCCGACAGTGCGCCTTATAGTCCGCTGCGCCTTATATATGGAGCAAATTCCTAAATTGAAACTGGCCCCAAGCATTGTATCATGAAATCAATCATAAGTGTCCCGCTGAAGACTATGAATCATGAATCAAAAAGACTATGGATCATTATTTTGTGATTATAAAGTAATTTGTTGCGTCTGTAGTTGAAATAAAAAAGATAAAATGGAGAATGATTTCATTTGGATTAAAAATCTGACATGATGCATTAATGGTGCGCCTTATATAAGGACAAAGTTTTAAAATGGGCCATTCATCGAAGGTGCGCCTTATAGTCCAGAAAATACGGTACTCCTGTATGGCATTTTCTATTTTGAACTTTGCACCATAAATTTCACCTTCTAATCAGATACATGAAATGAAATTGAATAGTAGAATTCTAATGACATTTCCCCACGTAGCAAATATACATGTTTAAAAGACCCTTCAGGAAAAATACAGTGCCAAAGTGAAAACTACAAACAGAATATCAAACATGCAGTGGAACCACTAAAGTCGACACGATCTGTTTTGGGATGTTAGCTGACCTACAGTTTAACCCGATTTAAAAACAATTTTCCTGTAGGTAATTCAAGTATGTTTAAGTCATGCTTTGCACATCTGCCACACGGCAGAGAAAAAATGAATATTGTTCCCGATACAAGTGGGAAATTGTGCACTGTAGCTATTAGACAAACGCCTCAGACATTTGCGTTCATGGACTGGCTTGATAAATGAGCCTATATAGTATTAAAGCATACTGTATGTTTGGTTGATGTATTTTTACTGGAGCGATGTTTCTGCATTTTTAATAGCGTGATCATAATATGAATATACTAGCGGCAATAACCTGCTCACAATATGCATACATTTGAACTCATCTAAATAAAAGATGTAACCGTGCCAAAAAGAATCATATCTTTGAGCATTGCGTTAATGTGAAAGCAGAACAATTACTTACTTGGCCGAGAAATTATCTGCATAATTACGAGGTGAGCATTAGCGGCGTTGGTGAGCATATTAATTGTTGTGTGCATAGTGGAGAGAAAATATGCACAGCAGAGCCCCTTGCAACCAGATGTTTGCTGTCTACCAGCTGGAGTTTAAATGCAAAACAACCTTTAAAAAGCCAAATGGAACCTTGAAGCAGAAGATATTGTTGACATGAGCAGCAGCTGCACCAGAAGAAGAGAAACAGGTAAAGCTGCCGCGCCACTGGCAAAATCAGCCTCATTTAAGCCGCTACAGCGAGCGGAACATTTCCCAACACCTCCAGGGGATACAAAAAAAGCTCCCTGAGAGTTTTAACACCCTTTTTTTGTTCCGCCTATAGAAGGTTAAATATTTGATATCCTTAAACATGCATGAGATGAATCGAATCCTTCAAAATGGGATCACTTGACAAGGTGATGTATTGTGCAACTTTGAAGGAGAATTTTTAACTTTGCAAGGGATCTCAGCATATCACCCAACGCCAGAGCAAAATCCTTTTTTTTTGTTTTGTTATTGCTTTAGTGGCTTTTTTGGGCAGTACTTATTCCAAAAGAAGGAGCAGCAACAAAAAGAAATTGCGCCTGTGACAGTGACCCAGTGACACATTTCTGCTTTGCTGCTTTTCAAGCTTACACTCAGCCAGTTCTTTCTTTTTTTCCTCCTCTTTAGCTAGTAAAACACATACAGCAGTTCTTGTTTTTTTTACACCCAAAAACCTAAAAAAAATGAATTGAATGGAAAAGTTACTGTCGATACTAGAATTAAAAAAGCTACAGTAACCATTCTACACCATTTGAACATTTCATTTTGTGATACTTTTGCATACCACTAGAGGGAGCCTACTTTCTACCAGTGGTACTCGCACCACACTTTGAGAATGGCTGCTTCGAGATTGACTAAAACCTTTTTATAGTTGATATCTTGCTGGTTTTTCAGCAATAGTCCGATTTTTGGTTATCAAGCCGAATAAACAGTTGATGGCAAAGATGAATGAATTGACATTGACATTATTTTTCTTTGATTTTCTTTACAGCATTTAACTGCTCTCACCCAGGGAACTCAGCATATTGCACTTTGATCATTTTTTTTGGGAGTCCAATAAATTAGGTGGATGATACTTCAGGGTCAGAAATTGAAGTGTGAGCAGTTATTCTAAAGTGTCTGGCAGAGGAATTGTTGCTTATTACTTTCTATTTATTTTGGAGTAGTCTCTTATCTTCCACAAAAGAAATCATTTTTCTTCCCATTTTGTTTTTTTTTCACAGTTAGAAGGGCCAATTACTTTGTCAATGTCAGCAAAATTTGTGATTTGTTTTTCCATCCTAACTAAGAGGGTGGTTGTTATTTTCACTGAACGTGTTCAACTTCTCAAACTTGTCTCCCAAATTAAGTACAATTGACACAATGGGGCTTTTCAAATGTGCGGCAGAGAAATGCACAAGTATTGCTCATTGTGATTTGCGCTGCTTTCTGCTTCAAAGCTTCCTAATGAATCAATTCATCACCTGGTGCTTATCAGTAGACGCGTAGTTTGTTATATAGTAAAGCAGAAGGTTTGACAACAGTGCTGAAAATACCATTATGTTCAGCCCCATTACATGGGTGACAGCTGATTAATGAAATGTAACGCCGCGCAACATATTCAAGGAACCTCATTTTCAAAATGACCTTGCACATTATAATTTATGATGGAAATCTCAAGAGTTTAAACACAGTGCTGGGGTGTTTGTGTTGTTTTGGTTGGGGCTCAATCAAAAGTTCGGCGCTCTTCATCTTCCAGCAACTCCAGGCAGGCCACCTTGTGTGCCGTCAAGTGTGCCAGTGGCTGTGGCTTTGTTGCTTTTCTAGCGGCCAACTCACAAGCGCCTCCAACTGTGATGCAGCTTTACCGCTTGTCTTTCAGGGCCAACATCCAAAAATGCTGCTTGGGTTGTGTTCCTTATCACATATGAGCCCCAGCCAGCGTCATGCAGATGGTGGTCTTACATCTGCTCTGACTTTAGGATGCTATGTTTGAATTTGAAAGTTGTGCTCACTTGAAAGGAGATTCATGATATGCATGCCTGCTTCTTCACAAATTCACCCATTGGTTGAATTATTTGGAGAAACGCGTCATGTTGTCGGGCGTTGGCTTAATATGGAAACATTGTAGCGACCAAAAGCGTCATTTGACTCCAAACGCACTCAATTGTTGCTGTTGGTGGATGTGTGATGGGTTAAGATTGCCATCTTTCACCAACATCACAAATGGGCGCTAAATTGTGGGGTCACTCACTTGAACGCAGTGTAAAAGTGGTGGAGGCGGCCCAATTTAAAAGAAGCTTTTACACTTTAGGTAGCCCTGGTGCTTTTTAACATTTGGAAGCACAGCACAAGCTCAGAATGAAGTGATAAAAGTGGAAATGTTACTAATATTGCTGAGTTACATTCAAGAAATGTATTGCTCTGATAATCTCGGGGAAGTCAATAACCACAGAAAAAAAACAGGTTTTGTTTGATTCAACTCGCCCCAAGTGGGTGGAAATTGTATGTATTGCAGCTGCTTATTCTGTATAACATTGTATTTATAACTTGGGGGCCGAAAAACACCAATGACCCAGATGGAAAGGAAAAGCAGAGGTGAAAGGAGTTTTGCATGACTCCTACTTGTTACTGGCTCTAGGCCATTCAAAAGCTCCAAAAAGTTTGACCGTTATATATATATATTTTTTTTTTTAAATATATATTATTACCGTCCGACTGTTATCCAAATGTCTTGTAGATTAT
Organism: Syngnathus acus; assembly: GCF_901709675.1. Taxonomy (NCBI): domain Eukaryota; kingdom Metazoa; phylum Chordata; class Actinopteri; order Syngnathiformes; family Syngnathidae; genus Syngnathus; species Syngnathus acus. The sequence goes on along the minus strand of NC_051102.1, from coordinate 10,596,956 downwards.
TATTATTATTATTATATTGTATAATATGAAGAATATTTCACATAGAGCTTAAAAATAACCCACCGGAATCCTGATAAATACACTCTAAAAGTCAATTCACTTTAAAGCAGCTCTTTCATCCACTATAAATAAATGAATGTGTTTCTGCGAATTTCAAAGCACATTTTCGAGCAATGTCCCTTAATGCATTGTTAATGTATGAAACGTCTGAAAACGTACCCAGCATTTTAAAATGGGAAATTTGAATATTGGTGTAAGTGCGCGTGAGGTGTCACCTTTCATCTTCAAGAGTACCGGCTCAATGTCAGACTGCCAGCTGATAAATGGCTTTTCTGCATTCCCCTTTTCCTGCCCGCTTTCCTCGAAGCAAAGGGTGCGCCAGCGAGATGAACCACCACACTGGAATGAATACAAAGACAATCAAGCGTTGGCGTCCATATCACAAGACACGGAAAGGAGACAAAAGCAGCTGTTTATGCGGACGTTCAGCAAAAAGACGGACGGACAGCAAACACCAGACGGGCAAAGTGAGTGATCATCACAATAACGGCGATCATCTTCAGCCATCCAAGCAGAGAGAAAAGAAAAGTTTGCACAAATGACACGCAGGTTAATTCCAAGAAACAAGCCCATGCACACTCACACATGAAGAATGGAGTCGCCAGTGGCTGAGAAGCCAGCAGTGATGATGAATCGCTCATACCTGCAATCACACTAACAATGATGGGGTGTGATGAAAGTGGACTCTGTGACTGGAATACAAAACGGTGGAATATGAAATAGGACGCCATATCGTGGTGGCCCCCGTCCACGCAAAGTCATTTTTCCATGGTGTTGCATCTGGCATTCATCAGTGGACCTTATTGTTCCGTCTGACAGAGTGTAAATTACAGGTGGAGGCAGAGTTCCTGCCATTCTCCAGAAATTGCTCCCCATTTTCTGACATCGATGTGATTTTTTTGATTTTTCAAAGGCTTCATCGACATTCCATCTTACATCATCCGCCGCACCAATATTTTGACTCACTCCTGTCATTTATCTGGATCTTTTCCATTGATGTCTTTTTTTCTTCCTCATCGAACGTGACGTGCGAGCGCACGTTGGGCAACAACCGCAACCTTTTTGAATTGCCCTTTGTTATAATGAATGTGTGTTTTGGCGCATCTACTGAAGTCAACATTATTAGGGGAAATAAACATTTGGTTCACTGGTTTGTTTTGTTACATGACCATATAACAGCGTGTAACCTTCAAAATGAAATTTATTTGGCTTCCCACTAGGAGTGAGATAAAAACATGAGATCCATTCATTTCATTTTGATGAAGAGCAAGCAGTCACAAAGGCATCATAATGAGATCCTCATAATAATAACAGGAGTATAGTTTATTCTTACGGGGTCAGTGTCCTCTCTCAGTATGCTTAAAATCAGTCATAATAAAAATGTGACATTATTAAAAATAAGAAAAGAGAGAAAGACAAACAGTTGAGTCAAATTATTGAGCAAATTATGTTCCACTACTTTTTCTTGACTTTTTTTTTTTCACTTCCTGACTCCAGTCCGAGTACAAAGTAGGCTTGACCCAATTTAGCTTCTAAGATCAGATGAGATTAGGCCTTATCAAAATGCTATGGCTACTTTAACGACAACATTTTGCGTTTCAATCGACACCAAAAGGTTTTGTCGGTGAAAACCATTTTTCGATAGTGACATATTTTTCAATCTGCAATTGGCTGGCCACCAGGCACGTGGTGTACCCTGCCTCTCACCCAAACTCAGCAGGGGATATGAAAATGAAAATAAAGCGACAGGAATGTGCAAAACAAGAAGAAAACAACTCCACTGAAGAAGAAAAAAATGTCAAATACAAGCACTGTCACTGGGAGGAAGAAGAAAAATGACATCAAGGGGCAAGCGGAAAGCTGATATTGAAAAGCATCCATCCATTTTCTATAGCACTTATCTTGTTCAGGGTTGTAGCAAGCTGGAGCTTATCCCAGTTGACTTTAGGCGAGAGGCAGAGTACATTCTGGACTGGTTGCCTGTCAATCATATGGCACATATAGAATTCGACAACCATTCACGCTTGCATTTACAATCCCAGAGTGGCCAATGAACCAATGCTGGCAAACAAACAACTACATCATGGAGGGCATGTCAGTGAACTCCAAAAAAAAAAAAATCAACACTAAATCACCACCTTTTGAAAACTTCACTGCACATTTGAGTATGCCCTAGTTATCAGAATATAAAAGCAATGTTAAGTTATGCCAACGCTGCAGTTGTGCTTCCCTTTTGTTAGTGCTTCCCCATAGTCCCATCTGTGGCTTGCCCACTTGGTAGGTGGGCACTGGGAGACACTCCAGAGAGCCACCATTTTGTATACAAGCAATTAAAAAGTACATTTTCCATAATACGGGATTGACATAACCATTGCAGTAACCATTGGCATCTGGCTATGATGATGGAGCCCTGGTGAGCACATAAAGCTCCTATAGAAGATTCCCCAACTCCCATTGTTCGCACACACACACGTCAAGTCTTCCCCCCCTACGCTTCACTTTTCCTCCATCTAGCAGATGGGTCAGCCATCTGCTCCAGTTCTCTTCCCCTTATCTTGGTCTTGTGCTCTCCCAACCAGCTGTTTTGTGTGTCTTGAGGTCTGGATCCAAGTTATGGCTACACTGTCTGATCATAGACTAAAATCCATTTTCCCTTGAGTGTAGGGTCAATTTTTCATGTTTGTTTTTATCTCTACAACACTGATTATTTTGTTCTACTTGAAGATTCTTTTTTTATGAAAGGAAACTCTTGGTTATTGCAAATTGGTTGATATTTTTAGTTTTGTTGTATTCCTGAGGGTCAGATGCTTAACTGGCACCTCGTGCCCCAAAATGAGAAGTAATTTCCTTCGCTGCCTCTTGAACTGTGGTCGACCTCGCACGCACGCACCACTCGCAGCCAGCCGTCTTTACTGTATGTTGTTGCGTTCTCCTGACAGTGCAATTTGTTCAAAGCAAAGCAAAAGCCAGAAGGCTCCAACATTCAGTCTGATAGACTTTACCTACGTGACTAAGATCTGTATGCTCGCTCTCTGGCAAACTAAATGACCTCTTTCTCTACAATAAATGGAGATGCAGCTGTCAAAATGTAAAAAGGCATTATGGATTGTTTCATATTTAAATTGAAGTACGCTTTGGTCTTCGACAGGTGATGTCACGTCAGGCATGGCGGCCAATCAAACTCCAAGGCATCTTTTCATTTTCAACCATTTTTTGAAATTGAATTCAATACTGTTTGTCCTCAGGGGCAGTTCCATTGTATGATATACTATCTGTTTTCAAATGTACTGTGTTTATTTTAGGAATATTGCACCACTAAATTAATTTTACTGTCAATTGAGAGGAATACAGTAAATATGATGATCACAGGAATTGAAAATATATTTTATATGATTAATATTCGTTTACTGTTAACTATTTACAACTTTACGATTTTTTTATTTTTTTTCAACACAAGCTATATTGAGCATGCTTCCAGAATAGGTTCTATAATTCAATTCTCTTTGAAGGTTCCCTCTGCCGGAGAGCCTACGCCTGGGAGGTTCGCCAGTCGCTCTCGCTGTTTGCGTCTGTGTATTCTGCGTTACTTTGACCTTGCCTTTTCAGAGGGCTAATGCCCTGCCGAGAGACGTGCGACTTGCAGCAGCCTCGTACGAGCACGGAGATTAACACACATTCACCATCATAAGATCCAATGGCCAGGGACCAGCACATGGACAATATATGTCCAAAAATCAGGAGGAAACAATGCATCCGATTGTAATTTCAATCGAACTGTGATCGAATTGAAAAAATGTTATCCATGTAAACGTAGCTATCAAAGCTGGAGGCAGCAGCAGCATGAAAATACGCCTTTTTTTCCACACACACACGTACGTGCCCATAACCTTCACGAGAACAAAGCGTGCGCATTTCAGATGTGAGTCAGTGATATTTGATTTGGAGAAAGAAGATCTGTGTCACAAATGTGATCACAGGCTCCGAAGGGAAAGCGGTGGGAAGAGAGAGTGCAAAGATGGGACATTTTGTCAGATGTGCTGCTTGTTCAAATATTCTCTAAAGGACACCAAAAAAAAAAAAAAAATGAGGCGCGTAAACACGATAAGAATCAAACATCATCTCTACCCCTGACTGAATGTCTGCATATGTTATGTACACACATTGGAAATACACAGGGCGGAAAAACAGCCTCGAGACCACAGGTGTAGCAAAACAATGCAGAGAATATTGAGAGGGAGAGAAAGAGAGAGAGTCAAGGGGGTCACAGGCCTCGCTTTGGGCACCGGGCCAACTGTATTCAAGTGGAAGACCATCAGACATTCACGGTCAAGAGGAAAGCACATGGAAAATAGGGCGCGGCAGGCTTGATGTCGTCCACAAGGAGTCACGCTTTGTGTCCAGATGCTACCCCGCATGTAGTACATGCACACATCATCCAACAGATAGAAATGGGAAGATGAAAATGCATCCAGATGCTAACAAGGAGCAGATATGGCCATAACATTCTTTTGATTTGGATTTAATACGGAAAAGTGACCTGCAGTGTTTATCCACTGAACGGTGCGATGTTTTTGTTTTTAATCACATTTATAGAATAGCTCATCTATTTTCTACACTGCTTGCTAATTCTACATCCGTGGTATTCAAATGTAAATATGAAAAGGCCACAAATAAACATTTCATTTTTCTTTCATTACTTTTGGTTCAAAAGGAAAACAATTTGAACTCAAGCGGGAATCCAATATTGACATGATAGTGGCTACATTTACATGATTCGGATCATGTAGACTTCTGATCGGTTGGCACTTTTAAATTTCGTTGTACATGTTTGACAATGACAATAAATATCTATTCTATTCTATTCTATTCTATGTCAGGCAAAACCAATGCTGGTTTAGCTCAAGTAAACCAAGCTGTCAACTATTCCTCATCAAAAAGAAAAACAGCCTCGGGTTTTATTTCAGCTTGTCTTTGCACACAGTTGGCTGGTGAGTGATGTTCGAATTGTGTCCTGATCGTAATAGTTTATGGCGGCCACTTTATCATCGTTTTGGGTCTTTGTCACTGGATCCAAAATTTCTCTCTACTCAACCTCAGCTCTTTTCTTTGCAGGAGACTAGGAAACATACGATCTGATATTAACTGATTAGGTTCATATATGGATAAAAAAATGAACATGACTTTGAAGCCTACCTTATCCGCTTCAACTGGACTTCCAACATGGCCGATGAACTAATACTGACAATAATTCTATTCATCCATAGATGAACATGATCACTGAGCTAGTGAAAATCCAGAAGGAACTTTTTGTCCAGGTCCATGTCGCAATCAGCTTGTAGCTTGCCAATCAAACAGCCGATTAGGCGATAATATCATAGACTAATTTTCTCATTGGCCTGTGGAGCGACTGACTATATTTAAGGCCCTCATCTTGTAATGTGTGCCTGGGGTAAGGTGAGAATCCGTTGGTTTATGCAGCCTCACACACACACACACCTCCTTTTTGCTGCTTTAACCCTTCATTAATCCCATGTGGTGCCATTTTTAACCCCATTGTCTTCAGAGCTGAGTGAGCACTGCAGCATCTTCCAAAACTCCCTGCAGGGGTAATTAGGCATGATGAACACCATTCCAGGAGAGATTAGAGAGACCCAGGTGAGCAAGCGATAAAGACTTTAGCCTCCACATCATAATGATGTACGGAGAACGAGAGGCAGCGACAGATGCTGCCATCGGTGGTTCTCTTTCTTCTTCATATTGGTTACAACAATGATGCTTTTAAAGTACAGTGCAGCGTCTTTATTTTCTGCGGAAGAAACATTGTTACAAAACAACTGCGGGAAAATATTGCAGCAGTAGCAGCACAGAGCAGTCGTCAAAAAGTTGAAGCGTTTTTAGTCTTGTTGTAACAAGCACTTCAGGAATAACAGCAGGACTAAGATTATGAGCTTACTCTGATATGTTTTACAAAGCGTAACAAGGAAGCCATCTGTTTGTAGGTTCTTATCTCAGAGTTAAGAACCATTTGAGAGAACAAACCAGAAGAATCTGTGAACAAAAGCTTTTGTCTGACAATGCTCAACCCAGTTCATATCTTTGACGTCTATAACCATTAATGGTACTGAATAGGGGTGTAACGATTCATCGATACACATCGATGAATCGATATAATGCTCTACGATTTATTGGCATCGATGCTAAACGTAAACATCGATTTATATCGCCGTGTTTGACCTCGGACATTAGACGCGACTTTATTTTGAAATCCAGTTCATTGTTGCTTGCTTCCTCTTTCCGGGAGCAGTACGCGGCGTGTTGTGTTGTGAGCAGAGCAGGCACGTGAAAGGGGAGCCGACAACTACGCAGCTCCTGGGCTGGTGCTATGGCTAGTGTCCAAGAAGACGAGGAAATTCGCTCCCCTTTGGGCTTCAAGTCATTCGTTTGGAAGCACTTTGGATTCCAAAGAAAATATGGCTCAACGGACAATTCAAATTATTGTAAATAAATAGTTCAGTAATGCACTTTAAAGTTAATGGTATTACAAAAAAAGAAAGAATATTCATTTTTCTTTACTTATATGAGAAAAAATATAGGAATTTGATAAAGTTCAGTGTTAAAATAAGCACTTTGTATACTACAATACTCTTGTAATTTCCTAAATAAAGAGTTTGCAGTACCTTGTTGATTTTGCGTATGAATTGTTATAAATCAGGATATTTTTCTATATTTTTTATTTTAAAAAAAATAAAAATATATCGATCGTGGAGCACTATATCGTGATATATCGTGAATGAATCACAGCAGGCTTTAAGATATCGGCAAATATCGTATCGTAGTTCTTTGTATCGATATGATATCGTATCGTGACAAAACCCGCGATTTACACCCCTAGTACTGAATGAGTTAAATATTCAACATACTGTAGCTATGTATTGCTCTAGGTTTGTTCACATCGTTAATCAAACGTTGATGTTGCTCTCCGACTGATAAACAATCAACTTAATCCAGCATTTGGAATATTGATATTACAGCATTAAGCTACCTTTGCCTGGTTGTTTTATTTTGAATGCTTGCCTATGCTAACGCTAAGCACCAGAAGGCTGCATCTTCTCAGTTGAACTATTTAATGAATGCTAGAAAGATCAAAACACAGCCGGGAAGCCTGACAACCCTCGTCTCTTATATTCATGGTCGCCCACCCACAACAGCCAGGGACGATTCTGCCTAAGTCATGTGACGATATGTGACTCTCAGAGGCGTCGCTTCCGATTGCTTAGTCACCTGCTTAGTCTACTTTTTCTCTGTGATGAAAATTGTACAAGTTAATCTCTGCTTGGGTAACGCCATTGCTCTCAGAGCAGAGCTCGACTGCAGCTGTATTGGGAACGATGGTACCTCAGAGAAATGTAGTATGCGGAATAAAGTCGTAACATGATGAGATAAAAGTGCTAATGTTGCAAGAGCAAAGTTGCATTTTTTATGAAAAGGTCATAGTAGAACATTCCAAACAAAGGAATATTTTAAACACAGGATGGGGAGATGCACTGGAGGCAGCTTCCTGGAAAATTTAAGATACATGCTGCCTATATTTTTCTTTCATTTAATTTTACACTTGGGGTGCTATCTTAAACGTCTATGGAGGCTACAGTATTCGGGATTTTAGCAAAAGATCGCAACCGTAGTTAACATGCCCTTCGGCAGTGTGCGCAATCTTTTGAGAGTGAATCCACAATTGAACGCCCACTATTTGGGATCTTAGAAAATCAAGCCTTTCTGTGTATACACATATTGTCTCCTCCATTTCTTGATCAAGTGTGTGCTATTTATGAGAAGCTTATGGTGTTATATCGCTAATCTGTCCATTCAGCAACACTGAATTTAGCCACCAAATTAAACTTGCCAATTAAAGTGGAGCTGTACAAACATGATTTGAACATTATTCTAACATGATTATTCTTGGTAAGCCTTTTGGTTGATGCAAATGTGTGCAGGACGACGATGATGATGATGATGCAGAAGATGTTTAATTGACCGGTCGATCGGTGCATATTGATGTGAACGGATTGAACCACACATGCATGAATGCGAGATGTCAAAGTGAAAAGGAGGCGCAGTCAGTGCTGCATCTCTTGAGCTGGGAGGGGGGAGTACCTGACAGATGGGCTCCTCAAAACAGAATAGCAAGCATCTCTCCAAAAACTGTTTGCCATCAGACAGCTTGAACCGTGGCCCTCTGGCGCAAGTCCTGACCAAGATTGTCAGCAAAAGATTCGGCAGGCCATATAGTTCGATCACCATCAAATGTGAAGAACAAAAATGGGATTAAGCCTAATGGTGAAGCATGAACAAAAAGACATTAGATAAAACTATTTGATGTCAGAAGTTGATGCAGTGCTAGCAGGCTGACTCATCCATAGTGCAGGTATTTCTGAAAATATGAAGAAGAATAAAAGGAAGCCATATTTCAGAGTGCATAGTGCAAACATGAAAAGAGAACAATTGTGTCCCAGATCCGAAACAAGATTTGTGAGAATTGATTCCGCTTTACGAAATGTAGTCACGTAGTATACATGAGTAAACATGTCCTGATAACTTCTGTGATTCCACCGTGAATCATCCCAGCTGAAGAAAGTATGCCTTGATAGAAAAGTCAATGATCTGTGATGTCAAGAGGTCATTGGGCTGAGCAGTAGGTGTCAAGATTGCTCAAAAGAGCAAGAAGTGAAGCCGAGCGAAGAAGCGCCAGGGAGAGAGTGTACTATTCCAGACAATCATATGGCCATCAGCGTAATGAGTGCAGATTGGTCCTGAACTCAGAAAAGGAAAGGAGACAGCGTGTGAGGAGGGGAAATGGAGAGAGGGGAAAGGTGGCACGCAGAATCAGATGATACGGAAAAGGTGTTACAGTATGTTTTCCCTAGTTACAAGCTTAAATTGTCAAATCCAACCGGAACACGTTTAAGGAATGGGATTTTGAGAGCCAATCCCAGCTTCAATTTTATGATATAAAAGTCCAACCTGAGTATAAGTCACAGGACCGGCCAAAAATAGGGAACGTGTGATTTATAGTCTAAAAAATATCGTAATAGAGGGATGATTGCGGTAAAAAATGCTCGCCGCAAACATGCAAATTGATACCACCGTGCAATGAAAACATCAGGTGCTGTATAATAAACTGTGTTTGTCTGCTGCATACACTGAAGCAACAAGCAAGAATTTTATGATGCAGACAATTATAGTGAGGGATAAACAAAGAGGGGTAATTAGCAAACAGCAATTTACCTAAATCTTCACTATTCAGCTGCAGCAAAATATATTGATCGGTCACGGTGTCTCTAATGGGGGAATGTCATTAGTTAGCAAAGTCTCGGGATTTAATTAAACTGCCATTGCCATGATTTAGTTCATCAGCAATTCACTCTCATTACCGTGCCACTTTTGTCATTTTCCAGAGCGGTAAAAATCTGGACGAGTGTTTACATTCGAAACAAGAGAACTTCCAAGAAGACATTCTTCATTTGTGCCATTTGTCTCAGTTCTGGAAAAGGAAGTCATCAATTATAGCTCACACATGATCCCAGTACCAAAACGATGTGTCACTTATTTCCTGATCGTTCTCGACACCCTTAACATCACTTCTGTCACGTCCGGCCCAGCGGATCATCTATCAGTGGGCGATCATCCATTTGGACGGGCACCCTCTGTTATTACCCTCACCCTCTGGGTCCGTGGCTGAATTACAAGTGCAAAGTCAGTCGAGAGCCAGGAAGCTGCTGAAAAGCCTGAGCCAGGGTAACGAGCTCTGGGGTGGCTAATTAATGGCTCCATTTACCCTCAGTTGGGGTCGGAATGTGGGGTCACATTGATCAAAGCAAAATCAGGCCTCAGGGGGGGAGTGGGCGACGGACGGACGGACGGACGGACGGAAGGATGGACGGACGGAAGGATGGATGGACGGACGGACGGACGGACGGACGGACGGACGGACGGACGGACGGACGGACGGACGGACGGACGGACGGACGGACGGATGGATGGATGGATGGATGGATGGATGGATGGATGGATGGATGGATGGATGGATGGATGGAGGGAGGGATTGAGTGGGTGGATGGACAGACGGATGGATAGAGGGAGGGAGGGATTGAGTGGGCGGACGGACGGACAGACGGATGGACACCTTCTCTTCTTCACTGTCAGAAGCAAAACTACATCCATAAAATGGTGATTTCTGTCCACCAGTCTTTTGTCTTAATTCACGGCATCCAGCGATACTGTCAAGTGAACAAATGTTCAAATCTCCACAACAAAGGCAGAAAAATAAGAAAGGGGAAGGCCCCATTGGTACAATGAAACAACAGAGCCTACAATTCAATTTTGTTTCCTCCAAGGGTCGCCCCATAGAAGAGGTAGCGACGCAATCTAAAACTAATATGGCCGGCAATAACACGGGAGTAAGTTGAGTGACCATCGCGGTTCCCATTGCTCTTAGTGCCCTGTCGTTTCCTGAGCCCATCTTTGCTGGCCAGAAGGCAAGGCCAGCCGCTCTTGACAATAAAACAAACCGACAGGCACCATTTACACAGTCAGGTGTCATGACAAGGGATAAACAGCCAGCTGCCTCGGGCCTCTTGAATCACAGTCTGCATTCATCGTATGGGCTATCGTTCTCCCCCTCATGATAATCATCATCAGCGATGGTTGTGTGGAATAACGCCTCTGAGTACTTGGCGGGGAGAACACTGTGCACTGAAAGTGAACATGGCTGCTAAGTCTTTGCAGAGCAGTCTGCTTCTGTGTCACTGAATTAATCAAATCCTAAAAAATGGGCAACAAATCAGCACCCTTCCAGCTCGGGGGGGGGGGAGAACAGTCTCGAGTCGTGAGATGGCGGCAGTGGCAGGCACGTGGCAGGAATGGCAACAGAGAGGCTGGCTGTCATCACGAGGGATGAAAAACAGCACCTCTCAAATGAGGAGATGGCGCTGCCTGCCTGCCTGCCTGCCTGCCTGGCATTTGCACCATGCATCGAGACCACAAATGTAATTACGTTTGTGCCACCTTTGTTGTTTGTCACAACGTTTACGGATTAGGGTGAGCTGATTAGACGACACCCGGAGAATATTCAGGGTGGACGAGAGGCAGCCGGTTGGGAGTCATTACTACGATAAATAGAGCTCTCATTCGTTCTCCCTTTGGGGTAAAGCATCAGTGGGAATAAACAATGGCGGATGCATCAATCATTGTTAAACTTTTGTCTTCGTTTCTTTCTGTGTGATCCAATCGTACAATATTACATACTACATACAATGTAGATATAATCACCTTTTTTTTTTTTTTGCTGAGGATAAACAGAAGTTACTGTCGTACGGATGCTTCGTCATTCCAGTTCCAAAACACTGATGAGCCTCTCTCATTTCCATATATCGAAATCCTGTTCTCATTCCATCTGCTAACTACTCACCTGTGAAACTAGTTTTTAACTATGCTTTGATAAGGTTTGCTTTTGGATTTATCTCACCCAGTTTATTCCCAGCTATAAAAACCACTGAAGGGGTACACACACTGCCATCGCGGGTCGTTATATTGTAAAACAACTTGGCAGGCTGGCACGCAGTTGTGTATTCACTCCAAGTGTGTGTTGGGTGTGGAATTTAAGTATACATCGCCCTTCCAATTAAAATATGTATTTGTGCATTATAAGTGGGGGAGATGAATATTATCATGGAGGGAGCACAATTACCAAGGGTAGTGGTATGCAATTAAACGGCACTATTTAGATGTGCGACTTCTGCAGATGAATGCGGAAAATAAAGTCAGGACATAGAAAAGCTTTGGTGTCCCTTCTAATGGCCATAGATGATTACAAACACAATGACACTAGTTATGGCAACATTAAGAGTTCACTTATAGAAGAAGTGTACTTCTTAATATCAATTCTATTATCCCACACGTGTTTGATCCCTTTTCAGTCCCTCATCTGATTTTTGTACTAGCGACAAACGTGTACAAACTTTGAGCTAATAAGTCATTGTATGATTTTAATATATAAAAAAAAAAAAAAGGAGTCCGCAGTGAATGGATGTTTTTTTATTATTAACTAAACAGACATTTCAGAACTTCAATTTTGGATACAGAAAAATGTTTCCCAACATCCCAGTTCCCGACACCGAGCGTTTAACTTTCCAAATTATGCCTGATTTTTGTATCTATGATGCAGCTCAAGCACATCATCCTGGGAGACCCTGGTCCAGCCTTCGCTATGGACGTGGTAGAGGTTGACCTGCCCTCCGCTGTAGGCGTCGCGGTACGTGGCCTGGTAGATAGCGCGGCGGCCAAGATCGCAGGCTTCCTCCACGGTCAGATCTTGCCGAAAACCGCTGTCCATCACACCGTAGGCGTAGATGGCGCCAGAGCCCAGTGAGAATATGTCGCCACAAACTCTGCTTCCTTCTGAGTCAACGTAGTACAGCCCTGGGGAGAAAGTGGGACTGGTCAAAGCGGTGCAAAAAAAAAAAAAGAAACACCGCAAGGGGGTATTTACAGTATAAAGCATCGACAGTTAAATGGTTCCGATTCCACGCGGAATGATATGTGTGCGGCGCACCAATATGAGCAGCTGCAACCTTTCCAAGTGAAGACGTGGTGCTGGATAGAACAGCTGCATCCTCTTCAAGTAAAATGAAGCAGACCACGGAACCTGCTGACGGTGCGCGGGGCCACATCGTTTTCCGCCCAGGGGCCCCGCTCAGGCCTTATTGATCCCCGCAAAAGTGCCAAAAATTAAATATCGACCAGCAATCCAAGCTACGCAGTGAGATGCACCTTTGGGGAGGACACACACTGCCGGCACACTCAGTGGACGGATGACTTGTATCGGTTTTATTTTCCAAATATCGATTTCAGTACTGAAAGTGCAAAGACCTCCACATATGAATCTGTGGCATGTTGAACATTGACATTCATAGGTGCTCTCCATCCAATCAGACAGAGCTTTAGCGAGTTCATCTCTCAATCACTCCCTCTATTACTGAGCAATCTTAACCATTAATTCACAGCATTTATTTATATTAGTTAGGATTAATCCCCTCGTAATGTAGAAGGAGGTACTCTCACCAAATGCCAGCTCACCCACAAAATTGCAGATGGGAAGAAGAGCTTATAAAAGAGGCATGTCTTTCATGACACTTTCCAAAGCCAAAATGTGTGAGATTTTTATTCTAGCAAATATTAGCTGTTACCGCTTAGGGAAGAAAAAAAAAAAAAAACACTTTTAACACAACACCCCCAGATTGCACATTCACAGCTAAACTAGCGACAGACTGTTAGCGCTATGGAGGGCCACTTACTTTTCTAGGGGGGGAAAAAGCATCCCATTCATTTCAGATGACAAATTGCAGCTTCCTCAGCCTGTCGTTAGCTTGCTTTGATGAGCATCCACAGCCTATGCATGGGGTAAAATTGCCACTTTGACACCTGCCTGTTCCAATTGAAAAGTGTTAAGGACTTGTTACAAACAATGGTGCAGGCGGACAGTTAGAACGGCAGCCTCTTTTGCTGAGCACCACACAGAGGATGTGGAGGCAGGCCTACAAATAGAATTGGAGTGGCAAAAAAAAGAAATAACTTCCCACATTCATTCCCTTCCAAACACTCCTGTGGTCTTCATCATGGTAAATGCAAGACCAATAACAGAAATGCACACGGATGCATTTCTGTTTCGACTCGGAGGCCACATTAAAAGTGCCAAGCAGTAGATGCGTGCTTCACTGGCAGATGAGACAAACCTTCCATTCGGATTAGGCAACCTGGCGAGGAGGAGACTATTTACGCAGATTGTGTAGCTGGCTGCATGATTTGGTGTCGAGCAGTGTGTGTGTGTGAGCAGCGAGTTTTGAACATGGCTGGTTTCTTTCCACCGAGAAATTGTAACTGGGCAGTTTATAGTAGCCTTCCATTTTGGAGTGCAGTTTGTATAATGAGCTTCCAACTCAATCATGGGTAATTTAATTTACATGCCATTTACCTGACCCTTCAATCACTGACACTGAAAAGCTCCTCTGACAATTGAACAAATAGAAGGATCCTTATTTTCTCATTTGAATGCCTGGGATTTGAATTCACATCATTTACCTCGGATGGCAAACAAACAAACACACAAACAAGCAGTGATTGTGCACGCAGACACCTCTGGTTTGAAAACAAAGCCCACATCGATCTCCCTCGTTGTTCAAGCCTTATGCGCAACACTTGTATACGGGCAGGATCCAACGTCCATCCTGCCTCTCTCACTGGCCGGCAGAGTAGACTGCATCGATTTGCCATCATGGTGTCACTATAGCAGACTCGTTATGTGCACCTTCAGTGATGTACAGCCTCACTCCGGCATCAAAAGTGGCAGCATTTACCACTTTTAAGCGTTAAATGCTCCAAAGGAAAGAACAGAGGTTGCAGTGCCATCTAGTGGGCATTTCTGGAAACTATATTGGCATTTTCTATTTGGATTTACTTTGTTTTTCTAAAGGACGTGCATAACATGTCTAAATATCATATTACTGTTATAAACACGTCCTTTGGAAGAAAAAAAAAAAATCAATTTGATGCAGTGTTTAAAAAAGACTTGAAGACTGATGGACTTACCTGGGCCTCTCTTGTCCCAGCCACAGACCATGGTTGCCATGCTGAGTCCCATGCCCTTGTACTGGTACACCATGTTGGCAAGTAACTTGGACGCTGCTGCCACCGAGATGCGCTCTTTGTTGCGGAGCTCGTAGACGCGGCATTGGCGTGCCAGCATACGCTCCCAGAAGCTACAGTCTGCTGCTCCTCCAGCCATGGTGCCCAGCAGGTAGGGATTAATCTCAATCACCTTTTTGACCGACTGCGAAGCGATGTAGCTGCCCGCTGTGGCCCGAGAGTCCACTGCCACGATGACACCATGCTGGAACTGAAATGACAACACCAGGGGATTACCATGTAGTTAAGGTCAAGATTTGAGAAGGCTATAGTAAAAACGGGCACTGAGGTAAACCTTTTAAAGATGTGTTTTAATGAGGTTAAACTAGTTTGAAGCATAAAAAAACTTTTGCTATAAATATGATTAAGCAATGGCTCCAAATCTGACAATATCTTCATAATACAACTTGATAATAAAAGTTTATTTCATGAACTAGATGCCACTAATCAGCTAACAATTTAGCGTGATTATCGTGTTGTGATTAAAACGTTGTCATGCTATCAAGTGAAAATATGCCCGCTAATAGTAATAACTTATTTTCACATTATTAAACTTTATTTTCATTTTATGGTCGCCGTACTCGGCGCATCGATTGCAATGTGTATTATACATATATGATTAATCATTTGTGCAACACTCATGGACATTAAGGATGGGTGGTTGCTTTCTTATATGTAGGCATGCTAACATGCTACGTGAAATGTAGCATCAGCTCTACATAGTTCAGTCTGATTCATCAAACGTACGAATAACGTGCTACCAAAAAAAAAATACACATTTTGTTATAGATATTGTTGTCTCTTGTTTATTTTGAAGAATTCTAATCCAAGTATCGGGGGCGATTACTTACTTTGAACGCTAAGGTAGTGGTCCCATGCAGAAACTCTATTTTCCTCTCGACGTCATCGTCGTCCACAGCACACAATGGATTTTTGATGGCAAACCGAATGTTGTCTCCCGATGTTGTTTCGAGCCCAAGACCACTCAGTACGGGTCCACAATCGAAAGCAGCCGTTTGACGGCTGCCAAAAGAAAAACCAGCACAATCACTGTTCAACACACTTGCGAGAGCCATCTTTGAAACTGTCCGATCATGAGCAAGCAACTTCCGTGGTTTCGTATTTGCACATTTTGTGACAGAAAGAACTCAGCGCCCCCTGCAGTTGCGGATGTACGGATGAACAAACTATGCGAAATGGTAAATAGTCAATTTAACTCAGCTTTGTGTCCTTAAAAATATTTTTGACGCTGATTTAAAAAATGCCTTACTAATCTTTGTTTTTTCCAGCACACCAGGTTTTCAAGATATTTTCATGTTAAAATGTCAGTTAGACATTTTAAAGCTTGCGCAATACAGATTGTATCCATGTCGTTTCAGAAAATAATTCTGTGCTGAACCTAACCCTTAATTCATAAACATAACTAAATACACATTTTACACATATTATTATTATTATTATTATTAAACCGTCATGTGCCACTGGAAATATCTACATATCTACACAAATGTATACAATTTTTCACTGGTACAGATTAAAGGACAGAGTGGGTCATTGCTGAGCTCAACGGCACATCCGGTTGCATTATTCCAATTACTCCAAAACTCATATGTCACAGAGTTATATCATTATTTAATACCAAAATATCATTATATGTAAAACCCAACCTTGTTGTCGCACGTCCCACCTTGAAAGATCAATCCCAAGGTTGTTAATGGAAAGGGTCTGTGAACTGTTAAAGAATGGAAAGATGTAAAGACAGTTACTGAAGATAATTTGAGGTCATTGCTGGCATGTAAAAATTCAACAGATTTGCATTTCCATTCTGGTTGATTTAGTCTCTAGTCAAGGTCGTAACAGTTGATCAATTCAAAAGATCTGATTATATCCTTCAAAGTTAGAGTGAACCACTTGTGATTCATAGTGGTGTCCTTGAAGCAACACATAGATCATCCAAAGCCAAAAGCAAAGTAGAAATACTTGTATTCCTTGTTCAAAAATGTCTCTCTCGACAGGCTGGGGGTAAAAAACGTGATATAATTGAATCCAGGAAAATTGGTAACCCTCATAAACTCGCAAATCCCATTCTCCTTTGTTCAGGGAGATGCTGTCATCTGTTATCTAGGTCAACGCATCTCGCTGTCCTTTTGCAACTCACTAAACAAACTTAGTCTCGACTCTTTTATAGCTCATCCAAATATGACAGCTTGCAGAAAATAGTCGTACAATTTGTCTTAGTAGACCAGTAATTTGATCATGCTTGAAATGAAAATGATATGGAGCGAAGCCTGTTTCTGCAAACCTTTTCACATTTACCTTCATCACTTTCTGTTTGCTAATGCCTAACGAGACACGACAACACGTCGAAACTAAGGTGGTTGCTTCTAACATATGATTAGGGGGTAGGGAAATAAGAGTTGTGATCATTTTGTCAGCACAAACATTTTTGTTGTCAGCTCCAAGAACAACACTGTATACCAGCCTAAAGCAAATATGCAAAACAAATAGGTAAGGTGTATTTTTCTTCCAGTTGTTGTAATTATTTGATTTTACATTTGTTTTTTAATTACATTAGAACCCAGTCTTTTGTTTTAATACACAAGTACATAGCTGGACTTCTACATTTTATGCCGCGATATTGCGCGAGAAGTGAAACTGGCATACGTCCGACGCCATTTTGACTCCTCCTTCCCTCGGCTGTCCTATCCATCGCGTCGCCTGCAGATCCAAAATGGAGTCGTTTTCCTCCAAACCGGGACCAACGAGATTGAGGTCCTAGTTGGTACCTTGCATGCCAAGTCATGGCGTCCGTCAGTACGGGAAGCAGAGTGTCCTGCGGGAGAGATTTGAATTGCGTGCCAGAAGTTGACGAAACATTAACTGCGGTCGCCAAACTCGGGTAAGAAGAGTGCTGCTTAGTGTTGAGCCTGGATGCGGAAATTAATGCGTAAATGTCCACGATTGATGCTAAGCTAGCCGGCGAGACACAAGCACGTGCCCCATCCCAGTGTTGTGCAGTTTGTAGCCAAATAGAATGTGTATGTTTTATAGTTTGCATTTGTTTGTCTCTGCTACTCAGGTTTGACTTCGTATGCATGCCCCTCTTCCACCCGAGGTTCAGGAGGGAATTTGAGTTGGAACCCGCTAAATCTCGACCCGGTCCACAGACGCGGTCTGACCTGCTGCTGTGTGGAAGAGGTTAGAACGCATTCGCCTGAAAGTTGGCCACGGTTCAATGTGCATAAAAGTGCGCATCTGTGCAAAAAGAATAAGGCATAGATGATGCCCATTTATTAAGATTACTTTGGAAAATAAATTCAAGGTGTACTGTATGCCAACAATTTATAGGTGTGACATTCAAGGCCCGCTGCATTAACTGCATAAATGAAGGCAAGATATTCAAACCAGAATTTGCTTGTTGATTATTGTATGTATATATTTTAGATTGGAACACTCTGATTGTTGGGAAGCAGTCCGCATGGATCGACACAGATTGTGAAGTGGAGACAGTACGCAGAAGCTCAGAAGCTGTGAGTTGGAATGAACAGTCACAGATGTTGATCCTGAAAACACTCCTTTCATTCCTCTCTTCCCATTTTCCTCTTTTGGGAACGTTCTTCTTATGCCTTCCATTTCCATCAAAATTGTTTCATTCTCTCCAGGCGCTGGCACAGGAATTGCATTTCTCAGCCTACTTGGGTCTGCCAGTCTTCATGATGTTTTTAAATGGACCTCATAAAGCAAATCTTGCTCGTGTGCTGCTTAATCATATCCAGTCTGGACACCACACCACAAATGTAAGACTGCTTTGGGAATAAGAGTTGAGAGCAAGGCGGCAAGAGTTACTAAATGAATCTCGTGAACTTTCTGTGATTAGTTCTGGATTCGAGTTCCACTGATGGCACCTGAAGACATACGGGAGGACCTGATTGAGAATGAGCCGGTCACATGTATTGATGAGACAACTATAGATGAGAAGACCTGGAACTGGTTAGTCCAAAGTGACTAAGTGCCATCAATCTGCTGTTTACTCTTTGAATGTTTTCTTACTTGTATTATAAATATTGCTTTTTGTCTTCTTTTTCTTTCTTTGCTTGTACGCACACGTAGGTGGCACTCATTAAGGACACTTTGTGATTACAACAAGAGGATTTTTCTTGGTAAGAACAACATGCCACTACTTCAAGTCAATTCCGTTTCAGTAAAACAATCAACATTTCCTGTTTTGTTGTCATGAAGCCATTGAAGTGGGAGCAGACATGCCTTCAGAAACTGTGATTGATAAGTGGCTTGGGGAACCAATCAAAGCAGCCATACTTCCCACCAGCATCTTCCTAACCAACAAGAAGGGATTTCCTGTTTTATCCAAAGCACACCAGAGAATAATTGTCCGACTTTTCAAGGTAGGAAAAAGTTAGTTGATTAATATATCAAAGGTTATTTTTAAACAGAGTGGCTGTATAAAAAAAACAGATTATGATTTCATTTTGACCTCTGCAATTTATTTGACAGATTTCTCAAATGTCGCCGTACTAATTAAAATGTCTTCTTCTCACAGTTGGAGGCACAATTCATCTTTACTGGTACAAGTCGTCACACTGACAAGGACTTTCGCTCATACCTGCAGTACCTGGAATACCTCAGTCAGAACCGCCCAGCTCCCAATTCCTATGAGCTCTTTGCTAAAGGTTATGAAGACTACCTCCAGTCTCCCCTACAGGTACAGAAATCTTCCATACATATTATAAAATCCTTTTTTGTGTCATAAAAATACTTTAGTTTTTGTTTTTAAATTTAGGGCCTATTCCTGATGTAATAAGACATTTTTAAAATGTATATTTTCACGAATGTGAGTCATGGGGATAATTTTCTTGCTTCCATACGATGGTCACGTTTCCAGAACGTCCACTTTGTAGCCTATTTTTCTCCAATATACTGCTGTCATGAAAATAGATGACTAAAAAATGAGATGCTGTTTTCATTTAAAAACAGTCTTGTATGAACTTTTCCACGTCTTCATCCTATTTCATGTAGCCTCTCATGGATAACCTGGAGTCACAGACTTATGAAGTTTTTGAGAAGGATCCTATTAAATATTCACAGTACCAACAGGTAAGACCCACAGTACTGTCATGACGTTGTTTTTGTTTGTGTAGTATAACCTTTAACGGTTCTCGTCTAAATATCACTTGTCTTCAGGCTGTGTATAAATGCCTTCTCGATCGAGTCCCGGAGGATCAGAAAGACACCAACGTTCAGTGAGTAGCATCGCCAAAGCAAGACGTGACAAATAAAAAGGAGTTCAGATGTATTTGTTTTCTGTTCGCTGACTTTTGAACAATGCATATTCTCTACAAAAGTGAAACTCATTTGCTTGTCATGGCAAATATAGAAAATGGGGCTCATTAGTTGTAACTCCTTTCCACAGAGTGTTGATGGTGTTGGGGGCAGGCAGGGGTCCCCTGGTCAATGCATCTCTGCGTGCTGCCAAGCAAGCCGAGCGCAAGTTGAAAGTTTATGCTGTTGAAAAGAATCCCAACGCTGTCATCACGTGAGTGGCCCCGACAACAATATGCCCGACTTGACTCTCAAAGAAATTGAATGAGCAAATATTTTGTCCTGACTCATAAACTTGTTTGCATGATTTGCTTCCATAGGCTGGAAAACTGGCGCTTTGAGGAGTGGGGAGATCAGGTGACTGTGGTGTCATCTGACATGAGAGACTGGACCTCGCCTGAGAAGGCTGACATCATTGTCAGCGAACTGCTTGGATCATTTGGCGATAATGAACTTTCCCCGGAGTGCTTGGATGGAGCGCAGCACTTTCTCAAAGGTGCTTCCTTGCAGTCAGTCGTCTGTGTCCTAGAATGCAAAAGAATCACCAAAACACTTCTTAGAATGGTGTATTGCACCACCAGAGTGAAATTGCTAAATGCTACCTTTCACGGTGCATTAACAGTGTATTTATTGCTTGGCAGACATTTTTATTTTTTTAGTTTAGATGAAGCTTTTGCACTGAATGATATTTGGTGGTGCAGGTATACCTAATCATTTGTCCAGCAAGAGTAGAATCGCTGTCACTTTCTCTTCTTCCTTGTTGTTGCATCTAAAGTCAGCTTCTATTTCCTCTTCTCGTGTCTCATTATGCCAGATGATGGCGTGAGCATTCCCTGCTCCTACACCTCCTTCCTTGCACCGCTGTCCTCCTCCAAGCTGTATAACGAAGTCCGAGGCTGCAGGGAACGCGACAAGGATCCCGAGTCCCACTTCGAAATGCCATATGTAGTACGTCTCCACAACTTCCACCAGCTGGCTGAGCCCAAAGCATGCTTCACCTTCACACACCCCACAAAAGGTAGAAAAAACACAAACACGTTTTACACTGATTCATGCAAATTTATTTGAAGGAACTGACTTGTTTGCCCCCCCCCCCCACCCCCTTTTAGATATGAACAATAACCGTTACCAGTGCCTCAAATTCTCAGTGGGTTGTAACTCGGTCCTCCATGGCTTTGCTGGGTACTTTGAGACCACACTCTACAAAGATGTTACACTCAGTAAGTATGCTTCAAAAAGTAAAGTATAGTCAAGTCCTAATACAAACCTTTGTCTGTGCTTAATAGGCATAAAACCTGATACACATTCGCCTGGAATGTTTTCGTGGTTCCCCATTCTCTTCCCCCTCAAAGTAAGTACTTTGGTTAGCTTGGAGTATTAAACACATAGACATGATCCTCAACAAATATAAATTCCTGTGCTTCCTTCAACAGCAACCCATCTCTATTTCACGTGATGATGATGTCACGGTGCGATTCTGGCGCTGCAACAATGGAAAGAAAGTGTGGTATGAATGGGCTGTGACAGAGCCGGCGTGCTCTGCAATTCACAACCCTGCTGGACGCTCCTATACAATCGGACTGTAAACAGGACCGCAATCTTGTCCTTACGTTCCGACTTCGTATTTTCTTTTTGTAACAGTTGTGGCGATGTGTGTGCCTCATTGTCAGTTATACGAGGTCAGATTATCCTAACACAATGTGGAAAAAAACACATTCAGTGTCCTTGTTTTGTGTTTTGTTTTTGTATACAGCAAAGAATCACCACAAACATTAAATCTAGCACAAACTATGCCTTATTGAAGAAATTCCATTAAAATAAACACCTGTCTGTTCAATTGACGAATATAGGGACTCCTGTGGCACTGAGATTACATGCTAAAATACCCCATTATTTTGTATTTGTATGTTTAAATCATGTCAATAAAGACGCTGTTATGTTCTATTTTTTTTAAACATGGTTTTTGAACGCTTGTGAATATTTTTTCCACTCATTTATGACTTGTGGGATAGACAGTAGGAATTGCGGAAGTCATGAGACAAACTGGAGTTGCGGAAATCGGCGTTAATCCGAAAACATTATTTTCAAAATAACAGGTCACTTAATATATAACGTAGTTTTGATCAGGTTACTACTCTATGAACTGAGTTATTTTGTTTATCTAATGATTATTTCAAATATTTGTGAACAGTCGTGTAGGCCAATCAAACAAAGAACCATGCGGCGTTTATTTAAAATGAAGTTTATTTTGAAAGGTCAAGCACGGAAATGACTCACCACTGATATTCTTTGATGGCCATTCATGAAGACAGCGCCAAAGGTGTCGAGGAAGGGAGTCTACTAGTCTATTTGTTTTGTTAATGGTCTTTAGTCGTTAAATCTACGTATTATTCGTTATAATTTCAGCAATAGCCTTTCACACAAGTCTCCTGCCATGCTAATTAATATAGATTTTTAGCTTGACACCATCTCCCACGGTTAGCTCGGCGCTATCTCAAGGTTAGCCACCGGCTACACTACCTGAGTGACCTGTCTTGCTGGTATTGGTAGTATTAAAATAACATTTTTTTGGGGTTAAAATGTCAACGTCTCTTTCCTGACATTCAAAAGTGATGTAATGTGTCGTTAGTGAATACACTTGTATTACGTCCATTCACTATGTGTTGAGCACTAAAAACGAGTTCTGTTTAAAACCCAAAACGTTGTTATGGACTAATAAATTGAACGTTTCAGATTTGGGAGTCAATTTACTCCATTTTACTGTATTGTAAAAAAAATTCTATTGCTCACTCACTCTCACGCCACACTCTTGCTCTCTCTGTTTCTCTCTCTCTCTCTCTCTCTCTCTCTCTCTCTCTCTCACATAGACGCAGCCATGTCTCCATCGATTCCACTGCAGGAGATGATCCGGGCCATTAGGTCGGCCAGGACCCAGTGCGAAGAGCGGGGTGTCATCCAGAGGGAATGCGCTGTCATCCGGGCGCAATTCAGACAATCTGACAACGATGGTCGATCTCACAACCTGGCCAAGCTTCTCTATGTCCACATGCTTGGCTATCCTGCACACTTTGGTCAGGTGAGAGGATTTGAGTGTGATGAGGCAGATCATGCATCTGAGTCCATTTACCGTGGTGGTGGGGGTGGGGTTCATTCTTTGAGAACATTATTCACTCCATAGATGGAGGATTATTCACTCCATACATGGAGCGTGAAGCACGCACTGATAAGTGTTTTTAGCAAAATAAAAAATCTAAATAACACACTGTCAGTAACAGGCAACACAAGATGGCTGCCCATTGGCTTTAGCCGTAAGACGCGATTGGCGGTCCAATCTATTGTATACTTCTATGAATGTGGCTCATGCTGCAGACACAGCGGAAACCACAAATTACCCCTCCACACAATAGGGCAATCAAAGGCTATGAAGGAAGACCGACCAAGTGGACCAACGAGTACGCCCTGGTTCTTGCTTGGCTGTTTTAGAGCTCAAGTTGTTCCTGTTCAAATTCTTCCTGTTAGATGGAGTGTGTTCGGATGATAGCCAGCCCTCGCTACAGTGAAAAGCGTGTAGGATACCTCGGAGCCATGATGCTGCTGGATGAGAAGCAGGATGCCAGTTTGCTCATCACCAATTCCATAAAAAAGTAAGATTGCCCATTGCAATCACATAGCCCTTTGAGGAATTAAAAAACGCAGTTGAAATTCAATGGCTGCAATTATGATGGCTATTTTTCCCATTCAATTGTGCATATGACTGGTGACATAAACCTTTTGTAGCAAATGTACTCAAGCGTTATTCCAGGAGACAAAGTTTGGTGCAACATATAAGGAGGAAGTAATAATAAGAAATGACCAAATTTTTATTCATCATATAAAACAGCAGCTATGTGCTTCTTGCTTTTCAGTGACCTGTCTCATAGTAGCCAGTATGTGCAGTCTCTGGCTCTATGCACTCTCGCCTGTATTGGCTCGGCTGAGATGTGCAAAGATCTTGCCCCGGAGATTGAGAGGCTGCTTCGAGCCTCCAATTCTTACATTAAAAAGAAGGTAAAGATACTCTTGTTATTTCCATACCGCAGTTCAAAGAAACGTTGGTGATGCTGAGCTTGTTTCCGCTCTCCCGTAATATGTTTCGGATGCTCTTCCCCTGTTTACCCAGGCTGCACTGTGTGCCATCCACATTGTTCGAAAGGTTCCAGATCTCGGGGAGCTCTTTGCCCGAACAGCTCGCTCTCTCCTGGCCGAGAAGCACCACGGTCAGTTTACCTTTGACATTTGTTTGAGACAAACATTTACTCAATTGTTTTGTGTTCAAGGTTTTGGCTCTGTTTGTCTGAAGGTGTGCTCCATGGTGCTGTAGTGCTCATCACAGTGCTGTGTGAGTGTAGTCCAGATACACTGGAGCGCTTCAGAAAGGTGCGTAGATGACACACACGCACACTCAAACATATTCACATGCACATTTTGGGCTGATATGACAAAGTAAGTTCATTGAAGGCATTAACAAAAACCTGTTAAGCATTAAGAGCATCAAACGACAGTATTTGTCCACTGGCCTGCAGCACTCTGCATTTCCATTGACATTGTAAAACATCTTCAGGCAGTGTACCTACTCTAAATTCTGCCTGACTTTAACATGTCTATTTAGACGGACGGTGTCTGTGTGTATTGCAGACAGTCCCAGATCTGGTTCGCATTATGAAAAGCTTGGTAACTTCCGGTTACTCTCCAGAGCATGACGTGGCAGGGATCAGTGATCCTTTCCTACAGGTTTGTCTTCACTCTAATACTGCTGAAAATCGTGATTTCAATTTTTACCCAAATAATCGTGATTTTTTTTTTTTTCATTATCAAGCAACCTGTTATGATGCAAATTGGGAGCTCTATGTATGTTGAAAGATATTTTCTGTGAAGATTTCAGCTCCTGATCATCTATACACACACAAAAAAAAAACTAAAATATTAAATGCAAGAAGAAGAATAAAACGAATGCCTTCCATTCACAGGTCCGCATCTTGAGACTGCTGAGAATCCTCGGGCGCAACAATGAAGCAGCAAGCGACACCATGAATGATCTCCTAGCTCAGGTTCTACTTCTGCTGACCACAATGCATTCATGCTAGCTGTTTGATTTGTTTACAACGGGTCAGCTAATGGATGATTTTTGTGTGTCACTGTACAGGTAGCTACCAATACAGATAGCACTAAGACCGTGGGCAATGCTGTGCTGTATGAGACTGTTCTCACGGTGCTGGACATCAAGTCCGAAAGTGGCCTCAGGGTGAGAAGACACTTTTTAAATGGGGGCATGCCTCATTCACAATAATTATAGTAGTTACTGTTATATTGAGTAAGATGAATTCCCTCAGATCCTGGCTGTGAACATCCTGGGCCGCTTCCTCCTGAATAACGACAGGAACATTCGGTCAGTGCATCTTAACGGCATTGGAGCCCCAATTTGTATTCCTTCGTTTCATCTCTTCCCCCATCCTCGGCTTCTTTCCCTGTACATTTTCGTTCCTCAAGGCCACTGGCAACTTCTTGACAGGTTGTCATCAGTCTGAGCTATCTCAGCGCCTTGCTGTGGTACGTTATCTCTGGAGCCACACTAGAAGGTCACTTTCTATCTGCTAGGCAGGGTGAAGGCTCATCAATTGTTCCTCTGGGCTTTGTTATAGTAATATTTTTCCCCAGCGCTTATCTTTAAGGGACATGAGGGCACTTTACAGGGTCGTCTGGTTTTTACCTGCAGGAGGCTTAATCGCTTTGTGACCATGACGGGACAGGTTTTTTTCGTGACAGCTGTGGTGATAGTACGTCAACATTGTTTTATCAGAATGACAGATAAATCATTCACTAGATTAATGTTATTTTATTTATTCTTTAATTGTTGTTCATTGTTATATTTTTCATGATTATATTATGATTTCATTTTGATTATATTATTCATTAGTATATATTTATTATATTTTGGCTGAAAATATCTTTTATTCAATAAGATTCTCAACCTGTTTAACCCATTATGCATTTGGCTACACAATATTAAGTTGATCCAACATGACCTTTTTCGGGGTATCAAACTAAAATGCAACAGTGGAATAGGTTAACAAAGAATCCTGCAAAGTCATTAATTGCAATTTTTCAGCTTGCCCTTCCTATTTTGCAGATTTTCTTGTTATTGTTTTTGTCCAGATACATTGCCATGACCTCCCTGCAAAAGATAGTTGGGACAGACAACATTGCCGTACAGCGTCACAGAGGAACCATTGTGGACTGCTTGAAAGACCCGGATGCTTCTGTCAAACGGTAACACACATTTTTCCACACATTTCTTTTCAGTTTTCAAACATGAGCTAATATCCAGTACTGTCCATTTGTTCAGCCGTGCATTAGACCTCTCCTTAGCATTGGCATCCGCCAGCAACATCCGCTCCATGATGAAAGAGCTGCTCATGTTCCTCTCCTCCTGCCCACCTGAACTCAGAGCTGAAACTACCAGCGGGATATTCTATGCTGCAGAGAGGTGAGCAAATCATGCACATGCTCTTTGGTATAGTCGTAGGCGTGCAAATATTCACAATGGCATGATACATTGGCACTCTCTTTGCCCAAAACAGGGATTGGTTTACTCCCATTGTGTGGCACACATCTTCACGATGTGATTGTTGACAACTCTCAAAGGCATTACTGTACTCGTATGACACTATCGCCACACTTCTGTGTGTGTGTGTGTCTGTGTTCACGACCATGCAGACACGAATGGATTTCTCTGTGTGTTTCTGATCTGCTCTAAAGCACCATTGTGTGTGTCTGTCAGGTACGCACCTTCCCAGCGCTGGCACATTGACACCATCCTGCATGTCCTCACCACGGTAAACACAAGGTCACACATTGTATGAAACAATTTTCATTTGTGCTGGGTGGCGTAAATGAAGCGTTTGAAGGGGGGAAAAAAATGGAGTTAGTTCCTCCAAAAGTTCTTGAACAGCAAGGTTAACTGTTGGTGGTGTATGCCATGGAAAGGGATGTTGAGATTGATTGCATCAGCGGCCGTGTGTGTTAATACGCTCCTGTTTGTTATCTATTCCTACACTGCTAGGCTGGAGGTGATGTGAGAGATGAAACCGTTCCCAACTTGATCCTGCTCATCACCAACGCTTCTGAGCTTCACTGTTACACCGTCCACAAACTTTACCGAGCGCTGCTAAGTGACATCTCTCAGGTGCGTGAATGCAGGTTGTCCTCGTTTTATTATGTTGTTGACGTTTTATTATTAGGAATTTATTTTTGATGCTTAATTTTTTTTATCTATGCAAACATTACTTAAAGTTACTTTTTATTACTCTGTAGCAACCACTGGTTCAGGTGGCCTGCTGGTGCATTGGAGAGTATGGAGATCTGCTACTCAGAGGAGAATGTCAGGAGATGGAACCTGTTGAGGTCAATAAACCACACTGGTTCATCATTTGCTTTTTTATGGGAAACCTTTTTTTAATTCACCATTGTCAATTATTGTAATTAGGTCACTGCGGACAGTGTGCTGGAAGCCTTAGAAACGGTTCTCCAGTCTCACATGTCCACCCCGACGACAAGGGGCTTTGCTCTCACTGCCACCATGAAACTGAGCACCCGCATCATTGACAATGTCGAGTAAGACACACTTTTGTTGTCCCAACAACATAAACACAACTCACTGTTTATATTTTCTACTTGGTAGTATTCTAGAGTTACATTGCTGATTTCTATTTAAACTGGGGGAAAAGCTGATAAACCCTGTAACTCCATTTCCATATGTCCATGTCTCCCTGTTTTTTTTTCATTGTAGTCGAATAAAAAGCATTGTAAGCATTTACGGCAGCTGCATAGATGTGGAGCTCCAGCAGAGGGCAGTGGAATATAACGCGCTCTTCAAAAAATATGACCACATGAGGTTTGTGTGGATTTTCATCTTGGAGGGGTAGAAGAAGAAGTCTATTCTCTTAAAAATGTTGAGCTGTTCACTGTGTGTCCACAGAGCAGCAGTGCTGGAGAGAATGCCTGTGATTGACAGGAACTCACCGGGTCATACCAATGGGGACTCGATGGGGGGCGTCATCAAAGCGTTGGAGGTGGACAAGGTGAAGCAGAGAGAGACCCTACTGCCACAACTACCTGCTAACCAGGTGATATTCCCATGGCCAATTTCAATGCACTTCTCCTTCTGAAAAAATGCAATATAAGTGCATCTGAAAAGCGTTGATTTAGCTCTACTGTACAATGTGGATCGTGTTTATTTACATAAACCATCTCTCCTGACCAATTATTTCATTGTTGTTTGTTATGCTAAAGCAATGGAAATGAAACTCAACTAACCAGTTTATACGTAATGTTCTGTCTGGCATGAGATCACTTAGTGAGTCAGCACTTGTGAATTTCGTCCGGCAACATGAGTGACATTCTTTTGTATGGTGCTGTGTTTTTATTTGCATATCCGTTAAGGAACTGAGTTGGGTGGTTCTCAGGAAGTGTGGACTTGAAGTATGACATCAGAGCCTAAAAATAACCCAGGTCAAAATGATACATGCTTTAAGTCAAGCCTTCCTGCACTTAGTAGGCGATTTAAAAGATGTTGACTTGACGTGTTTTGCCGCAAACTAATTGAACTTGCCATTCTGCCAGAAGCATAGTCATTTACCGTAGTAGATCATGAGTGCCACCTTGTGGAAATAATGGGCTAACCAACCTCACTTATTATTTATCTTAATTCCATGGGAGTGTTGTCAAAATAGGAAGTGGTTGTGACGGCTCTTTTTCAAATACATTCACACACAAGCAACAGCACAAATTGCCGTCAAGTGGTTTATTTTATCTCTGCGAGATCTCTGCAATATCGTAAGCAGCGAAATCCGGTGATTGATAGCAAAGGAAAGAAAGTACCGTATTTTCCGCCCTAAAAGGCGCACCGGGTTATAAGGCGCACATGAAATAGCCTGGTACGTATAGCAGCTATCGCAATAGCATTAGCCATCCGCAAAGTCTCACGAGACTCAGCTCGCAATCTCCCATGAGCCTCAGCAAAGTGTAAACAATCGCGTTTCTCAAACGATCTCCTATAAAATGATCGGAACTGACTAAAGTTCGATCTAACGCATTGGTACTACTTACCTATGTTTCCCTTCCATATCGATCCGTAGATTTACTCGAAACATTAACAGAGCAGCCTATTTTGACATGAAATAGCCTCGCGGGTACAACAGCTATTCGGTGACGCCCCCTGACTACAGTTGCCGTAATGCTGGGAAGCGATGCGACCTTGTAATTTACTAGTCGTACTAAAACGTACTGAAACATTTTGGCAGAGCACTGTGTACAACCAGTATGGATCAACAAATTCATCAGTTGATCCATATATAAGGCGCACTGGCCTATAAGGCGCACTGTCGGCTTTTGAGAAAATTTTAGGTTTTTAGGTGCGCCTTTTAGGGCGGAAAATACGGTAATAGCTCTCAGTGAGTCAGCATTTGAGCACGCTTTGTGAGAACCACCCAGTTCAAATAGTCCGTAAACTCTCACTACTTTATATTCTGATGAACTTTGGAATGAATAATGGATGCATGGACTTCTTCATTCCTCCTGTGTTTGTGTTTTCTTGAGGTATGTGATCTTTTGAACCTGCTTGGGGACTCCGAGGAATCCGTTCCGGCGGGCCCAGCTCAGGGTGACACGGTACCCGTCCAGTCCATAACCACAGCCAAGCCTATTGGAGGAGAGCTTTTGGATCTGTTGGGCGGATTTGAGCCCACCCCCTTGGCATCAGGTTTGAGTGCTAGACCCACACGGCAAATTCAAAGGCATCCATCTCAAGATGTGCAAAGGGAGTCGTGTTTTGTTTGCGTCATTTGTATGACGTTATCAGCTTGCTTATATTTCATAGCCCCTGCAGTGACAGTGTACGAG
Source organism: Syngnathus acus (assembly GCF_901709675.1). NCBI lineage: Eukaryota > Metazoa > Chordata > Actinopteri > Syngnathiformes > Syngnathidae > Syngnathus > Syngnathus acus. The sequence continues at coordinate 10,566,887 of NC_051102.1, read as the reverse complement.
AAGAACGGTGTGACTCTGACACTCAGCTGTGAGAAACAGTCCGACTCGGCCGTGACGGTAACCCTGAAAGGCTGCAACTCGTCTGACTCGGACGTCACAAGCTTCGCTCTGCAGGCTGCTGTGCCAAAGGTTTGTGGACAGGAACTGAGCACTTTGAGACACACAGTTGGGAACTACTAGTAGGACAACTATGTTGAGGCAAAGCTGGGTACTATTCGTTGGCATTTGCAAAAACCAGAAAGTACTAATTTCAGGTTGTAGAATGACATGAACAAAGTGTTAGGTGTCCACGTCTGTGTATTTGATGGTTTCAGAGTGTCCACTTAAACATGAAGGCCCCCAGCGGAGACACACTTCCTGCAAGAGGCTTGGCTCATGTGACCCAGTTGGTACTTCTCAACAATCCAAACAAGGTGACTACCCATTTCCATTGTAGCAATCATTTCTTGAGCTCAACCGCCGAGGAAAAAGTGTCATCTGACCCATTTCCTCCAGGTCAACCTTAAAATGAGGATACGGATATCTTACTCAAGCCAAGGATCCTCCGTTCAGGACACAGTTCAAATTGATTCCTTTCCTGGACTTTCTTGATTGGCTCCAATCACCAGACATTCTTCAGATTCACCATTTGGTTGTTTACTCTGATGCTGAACTTGGATAAAGAAGTCATCTATTTGATATTGCATTCAAGACAAAAGTAATCAAGTATTGTTTTTCAAGGTCAGCCAGGCTATTAAGCATCATCAGCCTAGATATCATATTCAGGGTTTTGTAGTTGATTTGACCTATCATATGATTGTCTTTTATTTCTTTGAGATACTGAATGTCTTGTAGCACTCCGTTTGTACTCCCTCCAAATCAATTGGCCAACTAATGTACTGTCACCATATCGTTAGACACTCATAGCTCCCCTCTTCTCCTGTGCCTTTTATTCTTTGTGCTCAAAGGTTTATTATTGTTAGTAATCATTCAATTACATTGGAATCAGCATTACTTGATAAATCGTGCAGAACCTCTTGAACAATAGTCCTGTTTATTTACAGTCACTCTTAAGTTTTAAGGTCTGTATCGCACTAATTGTTCTCAGTATTTTTATTTTAAAGACCAATCCACGTACGCTTACATTCAGAAGTCCTCCCAAAAACTGGAAAGTGTCTGCAGTGGTGTACTGTGGATGGTTAAACTGTTCTAGATCCAAGAACACTATTTCATGTTTGAATTCACACTCATTTTCTAATAAATGACCGGATGATTTCAGCACCATGCAGCAATGTGTATTCGATGCCAATTTGAGCAATGTGCATTGGAAAAAAGTGCAAAACCCAATTTGAGCATTTATTCACAATTTCCACAGCATTGGTTAAGTGTCAATTTTTGCACATGTCGTCCTGAAAGTTGTTAGACTCAAGAGTTTTGATTGGCCATATTTGAGCGTGCCAAACAAGGAATTTGACTTGGGTACATCACAGCCTCTGTTCAACATTTAGGTGACTAACAACACTCAGGACATGTGAAAAATGACAAACTGATCTTAAACTCCCAAGAGGGCAAGGAAAAACTCAAAACCCCAGCTAGGGGAAATGAGAAACCTTGAGAAGAGACCACAGATGGGAGGATGACCAGGCTGCAATGGATGGATTTAGCTACCGAAATGTTGGCTGAGAGTCAAATTCCATGCTCAAACTTGGCAAATAAAAGATTGCGATATATTGAGAGTGGCCTGTACAAACAGGGCAAATGCAGAAAGCACAAAAACATTCACAACAGGTTTGCTTTTGCATGTGGGAGGGGGGATTTGCTTGTTATGGTAACATAGTTTAATGATGTTGGGACACCTCGAGCATTGGCACACAGCTGGCATTGCGTTAAGCGCCATTCATGTTGAGGTGGGTAGTACATCGGGCGTGTGAAAGGCTTCCCCCCCTCTTAGCGCCAACACCAGATGGAGCACCGAACCTCCCTGGATTTTGTAGTCTGCTGCCGTCTTTTCATCGTTCCTGAAAATCATAGGACAAAATATGCAGGACTATTACACTTGAGGGAAAACGATTGTCACTGTGAAAGAGCTCACATCTGTTTCCCACTGTAGATGAGTCTTTGTTGTTGAGGGGGTATGCCTTCTTTTTCTTCCACCCTTTCTTTAATTCGCTCCACCTAGAAAGCCAAACAGGATATCTGATGAGTGTTATTCAAGAGGACAAGATTTTAAATGTCTTTACCTTGTCTGTGGGCTCAATGTCGATTTCGATTTCTTTTCCAGTCAGAGTCTGAAACAAATAAAAGTCCACATCATGGAGCCAGCATTTTGGAGTTTGCGTGCTAGATATTCTGTTATCTATTGCTATCTAGATCCGCATTCCTTCTTTAACCCCCATGTCAGCAGAACTGGTGGGGGGGCTCCACATAATTGAAAGTTTTACTTTTCAGGTGTAAACTCTACAACGTAGAGCATAAAGATGACGACGTAACAGCAACATACGAGGTGTCGATTGCAAGTGACTTCACGCATATAAAATGACGCCTCACAAACGTATTGTTCAGAAGAAATACACCGGCAAAAGGGCAAGCTACACAATATAGCTACAAAATGAAACGGTCGTTTCGTTTGGAAAGATCCCTCCAAAGAGCAGACTTTCTTGTTTGACTTCCAATGACAAACGCCTTACCTTCACTTTGATCAGCATTTTGAACGAGGAATATGACAATTTGAAATGATCTTAACATGTAATGAATAAAGCGATTTTGTAGTCTGAGTAGATCTAAACTGGTCGCCGGGATGATTCAGGATTACTTCCTGTGTAACATGCTAAAGGTTCCGGAAGTGACGTTTGCGTTGACTGTTTGTCCTTTGTTCCGCTTTGCAGGCTTGTATTTAGATTACGTTCCCGAGTGTTACTCGAATATAGCAAAAGTGAATGGAAATCAGCTTGGCCCAAGATTAAAAAGCTGCACTGTAGACAGTTTTTTTGCAGGATTTAAAAAAAAAAAAAATTGAGGGGGGGGGGGGGGTGATAGTTAATTTTGGGGAAAACATAAATAAATAGTAACAATAACAGATTAACAATGTGAATAAGTCTTTATATTGTCAAGAGTCCTCTAATGTTTGTTGCATTAACTTTGACTGTTTTCCCCCCCAAATTGTTATTTAATATTTCATGTTTTATATATTTGTGTATATTTTATTCACAAATAAAAGATATATGAGAAGACGAAGAAATGGAATATTTTTAGTGCTAATAAAATTTTATAGTAATAATAATAATCTATTTACATGTTTTCACCCACAACCTCTTACTACAAATAAGAAAATAAGATGTGGGCCATTGAGCAAACAGCTTTCGGTGTGGACGGTCAAAAAAAATCCTTCCTGTTCCTGCACAGATGTCTGGCATTGGTATAATGAGACAGGAAGTGTGTATATAATAGCACTTGCCAAGTGCCTTGGCATACTCAGCCATGCTTCTCCATCTCTTAGGTGTGACACTATTGGCTGTTTTTGCAACAGCTGAAAATGAAGGTATTGCACATGCGTGCTTTGTTAATACTGTACAGGTTTTTCACATGAGACTCCTTTCTTTACAGATATCAAAATAGAATGTAAGCCAGACTCTGTAAACATCACATGGATCATCAGTGAGGAGCTGGTGCCATACTCGACGTATCTTTTCCTTGGAAACTGCATACGGTCCGATGCGACGACTTTGCCAACGGGAGACTGGGCACTACATTTTCACTACAAATTCCGAGACTGTAAATTTAAGAAAAAGGTCAGAGTAGCAAATACAGCCATCTGAATCCTCAGAAGCTTCTTGATGACCAGTCTGTCTTCCACAGATAAAGGGGAAACATCTGATCTATCAAAATGTGATGACCTACAAGCCTGGAGCAAAGTCACAGCCACCACTATATGAGTATTTCTTTGAATGTGTCCAGAAAAGGTGCGGTGTTTTCTGATATCCGTTCTTTACCTGACCCCATTTAAAACAGCCCCAAATATTTGTAGGCCAAAAGGGTGGTTTCCTCCATTCCTGAACCCAGGTGCCAGTGTTTCTGTAGGGCGTGGTGGCCTCGTCTTCCGTATGGCACTCCTCAATGGTGATTTTCCTCGCTGCCATTTGATAAAGCATGCATAGACTCAGTACTGGCGTTTTTCATCCAGAACAAATGACAGGCATAGCAAAATCGAATGTAATCCCGCTGGGCTCGCTCATGCCCATCTGGGCGGCTGTGGAGCAGAAAGCCCATCAGCCGTTGCGGCTCTTCATGGAGGAATGTGTCGCAGCCCCCACTGCGGAGCTGAAGCCACATCAGCAGGTTCATCCCATCGTTGTCAACAAAGGGTAGGTCTCATTTGCCTTTTCAGTTTAAAAACTGGATTTGTGACCGTTTACTTTCTACAGATGTCTTATCGAGAGCAACTCGGCGTTTGTCCCTCGATACCATTCATCTGCACTTGTTCTTTCCCTGCAGTCATCCATGTTGGGTACTGGAAAGGTGAGAAAGAAAATGACCAATTTGTAAAGTGACTTTATTTATTTTTTTTCCCCCTACAGCTGTACATTCACTGTAAACTTGTTGCGTGGGATCCTGAAGTCCTTGATGAAAGCAAGAAAGCCTGTCAATATTCCCAACAGAATGGAGGGCAAGTGTTGCACGGAGCTTCCTTTTCTTTTTAATCTGCCTTTGCAATCATTTGTACTTTTATTCTTAGATGGGAATTACTAGACGACCCATCCCAGAACATTCTGTGTAGCTGCTGTGATCAGATCTGCAAAACCCGGCCCAGACGAAGAGCTGAACAAAGTATTCTTTTTTTGGGGGGGGGAACAACTTTGAGTTGAGCTGCCACATGACTTGACTATTTGAACCTCTCTCCTTAGAATTCCATGGGCTGAGTCAACTTTCAGTGTTGGGACCGTTGGTCATTGTGGATAGGTTGGAGAGACGTCTGACCACATAAAAAGATGGAGGTGTTTGTTTCTGATATGATGCAGAGAATAAAATATTTTTGGACACAATGTGACTGCTTCAATGAATTGCTAACTTTTTTTTTGGTGGAGGGGTGTCTAGAGTTGGAAGTGAATGAGCCCCCCCCAGCCAAAGTTTATTGTAGTACAGATTGACTTAATTAAAAAGTACAAATAATTGTAGCAGAATAAAGGTTATGTAAACAAATAGCCTAGTTCTGTTAACAGACTTGGAAAATGTTCAAATGCCATCGTGATGGTTTTAAGAAGGTAAACTGATTTAAAATGCATTGAGATTAAAGTGTGGACTTCACATATTTATGGTGTATTTTTTTTTTTATTGAAAGTTTGCCCCATGGGAAAAAATCTATTCCATTTGATATCAGACTTAATTACTATTCTTGGGTGAAGATATCAGTTCTTACGCAGTCTTTCTGTGCATGTGAGTGTAAATGGATTTTTGTTGCATGAAATATCAATTTATTCCTAACAGTCTATTCTCATCATTTCATAGTGTATGTGCAGATTTTAGAGCGGTCCAATCGGATTTGATCCACTATGTGCTCACGTGTCATCTGTATTGTTGGCCAGCAGACTCAGTAGTGCTAGCAGATATATTATAAATCCTATTCAAACTTGAACTGTTACTTTAACCAATCCGATTTCAAATTCACCGCCACACAATAATGGCAGCATTTTCCATTCCCTGATTGGTAGGTCCAAACACGCAAAATCTGACTCATAAAAGAAGCTTGCAGCAATCCGCACACACTCATTTAATAATCAGCATGATCAATTTCAATTGTTTTCGTCATGTTACAAAATAAATTGAATTTGAAAGGCATGGCACAGCTGAGCTGTTCGATGGCTTCTTCTATTTGTGACGTGACTGTGGTGCTATCAGGAGGCCCCACCCACCCATCCATCCCAGATATGACTTTGGAAAAATACAAAATGATGAGTAATCAGGTGCACCTGCGCAGGTTGGCAGGTGAAACAGCTGATTGAGTGCTCAGAGGGAATAAAACCACAATTCCATGCAGCAAGCCCATTGTTCAGTCATGATGGCTTCCATTTGGCATAGTGCATTGCTTTTCAGCTTAGCTGCTGGCGTTGCAGTATTTGCAGGTAATGTTGCATAGCTGGAATTTTTTTTAACCCACTTTGTTTGCTGTATGTTGTCTTTGTTCCTCCCAAGATGTCAAGCTGGACTGCAGGCCTGATTTTGTGACGCTGGTGTCGAGGGAAAGCAGACACCATGCTGATGCGTCGCTTTTTCGTTTGGGAACGTGCGCTCCCATCAGTGCATCTGCTCGGGAGGCAACTTTCAGAGTGGAGTATTCGGATTGTAATTTCAGGACAATGGTGAGTACCTGTCTGTGCCGTTACCTTGTTCTTTTGACGTCTTAACACTTTTTTTTTTTTCTCCTAGGTGACTGGGGACAAGGTAGTGCACACCAACGACCTGATTTATTTGGCGCCTGACTCTGGAGTGCAAACTCTCACCCATCCTGTTATTTGCGTATTTGACAGGTGGGTTACGCGCTACTCTTGTCATCACCTCACCGAGAGCTATTTTTGAAGTCGGCATTTAACCTGTACCACGTTGCAGGCCGAAAGAATGGGCCCCGACCAGTTACGATCCAGTCTTCTCGACCTATGGCCAGTCGGGTCTAGTGTTCCATATGGCCCTTATGAACGGTGGGGGTTCATTGCTGAAATGACTTCATTTTGTGTTCAAACTAACTATTTTTTTGTTTTAAGAGGACTTCACCGGCCCGGCTACATCAACTCGTTTTGCGCTCGGCTCGTTCATCCCAATCGTGGCTCGTGTGGAGGAGAAAATGCATCAGCCGTTGCTCCTGCTGATTGAAGAGTGTATAGCGACAACTACGCCAGAGCGGCAGTCCGACTATTATTACAACATTATCGGCAATAAGGGGTACTGTCCTAAAGCGGGCCTAATGGCTTCAACGATTGTGAAATAATCTTGTCATTCTCCTTTCTTCAATCATAGCTGTCTTTTGGATAGTAAGATGTCACAGTCCAGATTTGAACAAAGGCTGATTTCATCAGAAGTCAGACTTTCTCTTCAAGCGTTTAGATTTGCTGTTGAAGAGGAGGTAACTCATCAAAATGATGGAGCTGCTTTTTTATTCCCCCCCAACTTCATATTGATTTTACATGTGCTTCTCAACAGGTGTTTCTTCACTGTAAACTTGTAGCTTGGGATCCATCTGGTATTGATCACACAAAGAAGGCGTGCAACTTTGTCAAAGGGCATGGGTAAATGTTTTGAAAGTTCTGCTTGATTTCCAAAGAAATAATATCATCTTTAGTAGTTTTAATAGAAATGTATTAACTCCTAAATGCTTCACCACTTCAGGTGGGAGTTGGTGGACAACCTTGCACATAGCAAGTTGTGTGACTGCTGTGAAACTAGTTGCAAGTCCAGGTGGTCAAGGAGTGTAGCTTCAGGTATCCCACACCTCCCCTCTCCTGGCATCATCGTGCTGGTCTGACAAGATCTTGTTTTTGCAGGGAAACATGGAATTGTCCAGAATGCAGTCCTTGGACCCATGACGATTCCTGAAGTCTGACCCTGAAGTGACAATTTCTACTTTGTGTCGAATGATCTTGCGTAACATTTATTAGCAGGAATGGACCTCAGTGCAAAAATGTTTTATTTTCACAAGCGGTTTAGTCAACCGATTTTTCAAGCCCCATTGCATGTCCAATAAACAATCTGGAACACATGTCTGACTTTTGTGCATGTTTAAGACAATAGCCTTTAACATTTGATTCAAATGATCAGGATTGCTATCTGCCTCCTGCAGGGGCTTGCTGATGTGCTGCTCATTTGAATTAAATTTGTTATCTTCAAGAACTGCAAGAGTGTTTGACAAAAGCAACACTGCAGGCCTAAACATTGAATGGAATTTATTCATTCACATTTCCATGGCAAAAAGTGTGAATGTTGTGTTGGCTTTATGGCAGAACATGTCTGCATATGCAGGTGGCTCTCCTTTTGATCGTAAACAATCGAGGCCATTTGCCCTTTGTGGCTTTGCCTTTGATGAATTTCACACCATAGCACACTTGCAGGCAACCAAAATTCAACTTCACATTCACACCACTGTTTAAAGAACAGCTTTATGACAGAAATTCAGCCTGTTAACCTTTAAATTCGATGGACTATGGAAGCAAAAAATGGACCAATTTTTGCCTGAGGGGTTATGGTCAAAGTTGCTAGTTTAGTTAGAATAAAATTAAAACAAAATATTTCAGCAGAGAGAACGTCTAACAAATTTAATCCTAAACCTAGTATGAGAATATCTGTCTTGATAGTATGAAATGGCCACTGTTGATTCAGCATTTTTTTTTTTTTTTTTTACAAGCTCAAATGTCTTTGTTGGAGTAGTTGATGGAATGTACAGCATGTCTGAGTTCCATTAAATTCTGACTTATGTTAAATTTCTAATCATTTATTTGTGATACATTCACTTTAAAAGTACAGTTCGGTTTTTACTTTACTAGAGGATGTGGTTTTCTTTTTGCTATTTCAAAATGGCGGAAAGACCTCGTCACTAATTGTTTGTCTGGTCCTTAATCAAAGTTGCTGGGGTTTTTTTTTAATTGAAAATTGTTTCCAGTATAGAAATAGTTGTTTCATTTATATGTATATAAAGCATTCGATTTTTTCCGAAGTTCAGTGAATGTCTCAACAGTCAAGTGGCTCACAAGCTAATGCTAGCAAGCTAACGGCCGCAGTAACTCGTCCGTTTTTTTGTCAACCACTTCTCACATTTGCGCCAGGTAAGATTACGAAAATGTCACGGCATGTTTTATATTCGACAGCATGTTAAGTATTTTAAGTTTGCAGTCACACGGGAAATTTTATTTGAAAATGTTAAGTAGCAACAACTCATAGCTAACACATGCAGGCATCAATCGCATGCTACAAGAGGTAAGGATAATTGTTGGTGTGATAAATGTATTTTACATATACTTAAATATAACGTGATAACACACTTAAAAGTAATTTGTTTAAAAAAAAAAAGTCGTTTTCAAAGTGAATAGTTTTGCTCTTAGCGTCTGTTTGTTTGTTTGTTTGTGTGTGTGCAACCATACTAGATCTAAGGAGAGCAAATGGAGTGGTTCCACTGTAACAAGTGCTTCATAAGACGTGGATCAACGTTTGCAGTTTCTACCTGTGGACACATCTGCTGTGAAGCTTGCATTCAATCTGCCAAAGCTGGTCTGTTCTCATCATATTCAAATCCCATGTAAAAAGTAGTTCACAAAGTCACTGTTGGGATTGTGCATTTGTCCTCAGCGAAATGCGTCATATGTGGAAGCAGCTGCAAATATATTCCCATCACAGACAAGGTTGGTTCTGTTTTATATCTTATGTTGCGGTGATCCAAACATGTCTAGTCCAGTTGTAGGTCAGGCAGAGGTTCCAGAACCAGATCCTCCTTCCTTACTACAGTAAAACTACAGTTTGAAGTGGCCTTTTATTGCGGGGTGCTGAAGTCACACCTGTGCAGTGCAATAAATGTGATACGCTGTGTGACGCAGATGGTGGTCACACTTGATGATGACTACTTTTGAGGGTTCACTTGTATTCTCATAATCTTCAATTGTGCTGTAGTAGAAAATGACACGGTTATATGGAAATATAACATTGAGGAATGAAATTATGCAGTGTACATTTACACACACCATTCAGATTTTGCCCTTATGAAACAACAAATCAGAAATGATTTCTTTGGAAATGTTGCTGTATGTGGTGTTTGTAATATTCAAAAAGGCTTTGTTTTTTTTTTAGATGAAACCGCAGGACAAGATGTTTTTCATGGACCCCGTAGAGCTCCTCGTTTCACGGCTAGAACGCATTTTACAGGTTTGTTCATACCTGACTGCTGTCTTTTTTAATCGCTCTCACATTCTGACAGGTATTCAACCTTGATTGGTGACTGAAAAAAGCCCTGAAATCAAATCTGAACATCTAAAGATGAGAACTCATCCCTCAGATTACCAGTTTTCAACAGACGCAAATGGAGCGAACCATGGCGTATTTCAAACACAAGTCTGTCGAACTAGAAAAGTGCCTGAAAGAAGTCACTCAGCAGAGTTACAGGTGAATTCAGGATACATTTATTGTTCCCCCCCCAAAATGCCATTTACCCAAATTGTCACTGTTGATTCTTTTGTCATAAGGCAAATAGCTGAATTGAAAAGAGAGAATGCTGATTTAAAAAGCCAAAATATGGAGTTGCAAAGAGAGATGGCAGAGTTGAAAAAGCCTCTCTCACTGAGGGTACGTGTTGTGTTTTGAATTTCAAAAGTGTTTTGGGAAAAGGTGTTAATAGCGCTAGTCTGCTCTCCATAGGGTTCTCCTTCACCATTTCAAACAAATGGGTAAAAGCACATTTATTTTTCACAATAATGACTTGTGTTGAGGCTGTAAGTGAAACGTTTCTGTCTCGTGCACTGTGCAGCGTTCGAAGGATCTCACTTCCTGTGGCTGTCACTCCTCCTGGTAATTCCAGTTACCTCTTTTTCATTTTTGGTTTGTTTCTATTGTATATTTGTAATTAAGCAGAATCATACAAATCCTTTGCAATACAGTTGAAGAATGATTTATTATATATTATAAATCCTAATGAAGAATTTAATCTTCAAACCTTGCAGTTTTGTTTGCTACGAGAACGGCATTCTTTAAAAATACTGATGTGTTGTCGACTAATTTCATTGTTCTTCCATCTCCAGTTACTGCTCACTCAAGAACGATGAGGTACGTTTGACAGCCGTTTTGTTATACAGCCTCTAATTTACAATAATGACATTTCAGCATCCATATGTGTTCTGTGGTTTCAGTCCCCTAGGTCCAATGTGGCCCAGAAACAGAGGTCTTGGTCTTGCATCTCGTAGAGTTAAGTACCGTGATCGTTCTATACATTTTTTGAAATTTTCCAACATTTGAAATGAACAAAAAGACTGTACTGTTGTGGAGCTGGTTATTTGTGGAGTTACTCATTATTTTGAAAAAGATGTGTCTGAATTTGAAGAAAATGTGAAAATCATTTCTCCCATGTTTGGAATTTTACTCAGAGTCCTGGATCCATCACTTCTTTGTCTAGCCACAGCCCTTTTCTTTAACATGGACACAGTAAGTTGCAATTTCTTTCGTTTCCTGTCATTCATTAGTGCATATGAAGTTTGTCAGAATATTAAATGTCTTGGTGCTGCTTATTGTTTTTAAAGGGACCACAATTCCCAACACCCCATCTACAAGGTAAGAAATACAATTCATCTTTTTGTCGCATTTGCGTCTTCCCCTCTTCAATTTGTGTCGTCCACAGAAGCCCAAGCAGCTTCCAGTTCCATCAAATGGCTGCTTTATCAGTACACTCACCTAGGCATTAATCAAACCCGTTGAAGCAGACTTTTTTTTTTTTGGTCCAGTTCAGTTGTTGCACTGTGTTGTTTTCCATGGAGTAATTTATCAGTCATACGATCTCACACGTATGCTATTGAAGATGAAAAGAAATTGAATGTTGTGCTGTTCTTAAGTACGGTTACTTTAAAGTAAAAGTATTTCAACAGATTAGCCAAGTGAATTGTGTTTGGGATACATACGGCAGAGGTGAATGGCAATGTTTGTCACTTTTCTTTTTAATCTAAACTTGTATAAGTTAACAAACAACAGCAGGTTGAAGGAGGACAGTGTTTAGTACATGAAATAATTGGACAAAACGGCAGCAGGCTCCAAATCCAAAGTGCAAGATGTCAAATTAAAGGGGAAAATAAATGTCCAGTGTGCATTCCTTACAAGGAATAATGGGTTAGAAAGGAATGATTACTCAAAATGTCAGTGGCCAAGTTGTCTCGTCCACTGTATTCGGGTACCAAAAGAGCCACCAGTTTAAATTACTGCTACAATGAGCTATTCTGCAGTTCATATCTAAACAAACAAATAAGAAAAAAATATAGCAAACCAGTGTACAATTTTCTTTCCTATTTACAGCGACACGGGCAGCAAAGTTATTCCGTTTCAAATATATTAGGATAAACAGAAAGTATACAAGCCTCAAACCTTGATCTGGGCTTGTACTTGGAAGACTAAACGTTACAATGCAATGCTTCAGATAAAGCAAAAATGTAATCACCCCAAGTGACGACTAAGCTTGCTGGTAGAGACGATATTCGAGTACTGAGTCAACACGAGCCCTTTTGTGGGCTTCAACCGCTTTAATCTGCAACAAGAGGTTTTTGGTGAACCTCGCCCACAACCTGAGCTGAAAACCAGTCTCGCACTTGCTGGTAACTCATTTTGGATTTCTTGCATAATGTGTCAAGGTCTTTTTCGTTGAGCGAGCCCGTTGAGAGAAAATATCGTACTAACGGTTGGACATTCGGGCAACCTGCGCCGGTTCCATTCACTTGAGCTTTTCGTTTGCGGCTACCTCCGACCCGTGGAGACAATCCCGAGCCATTAGGTAAAGCGGCGTTACTCTGCTGGGCGGCCAGCTCTGCCAAGAATTTGTCACGGACCCCCTTAACCCATCGCAGTTGGCCGTTTTTAACAGCATAACGCGTGTCCCCAAACCACTGGATAACATCAGCTCGAGGTAAACCGGTAATCCTAACAAGTTCTGTGTAATCATCACTCTTGGGCCACTGACAGCGTAGGAAGTGCTGCTTCAATAAAGCCAACTGCTCCTTGGTCTTCCTGGGTCTGCCGCCAGATGACCGGGATGTCGACGCTGTTGAGAGGTGTAGATTATTGCCCCTGGCCGAGTGCTCGGACTTCTTTGACGTGCTGCTGATGTTGTCTGAGGGCAGTTTGTATGGTGACGCCTCAGGTGGTGGAGTTCCAGAGGGGGAGGAGCTGGGAGAGGATTTGCACGCGTCAGGCGGTTCCTGCGGAGGAGCCTGTTGGTCCAGCTTGCAGGGCTTGACCAACGGTAAAGGTTCTTCTTCGCTTTGCTCCCCGTCTTTTAGACTGTCTCCATCACCAGACAGATCTTCCATGGCTTCATATCCCTCCGCCTCGAGGTCCCGTTCCCCGAAAGCCTCAAGGCTGTGAGACAAGAAAGTCTGGAAGAAATGTGAATTTCTTATCACATTGCTTCGGGCTACCTCCTGGCCCTTCCCCGCCGGATTAAAAAGACGACTCTTTTGAGTCGTGAGTGAAAGAGGTTCGCTTTGTTGTTCGTGTTTGCCTCCTACAGCTGGGAGGCTAGAAAAGCCCTGGGCCGCTGCCAGACTCCCTCGTCCGACTCTAAGCTGGTAACGGCTGTCGCTGAACCATTTTCGGATGTCGTTGCGGCTCAAACCGGTCTCCTCCTGCAAGCGCCTAAGCTCCACCTCTGCAGGCCAGTTCTCTCTCAAAAAACTCTTGCGAAGGGCAGCAAGCTGAGCTTTAGACTTTTTGTAGCGTCCGTGGCGGTGTTGTTGTGGAGAGGAGCCCGAAAGGTCTAAGGACACGTCAGCAGGAGCAGCAGCAGCAGTAGCAGCATCGGCGACGGCGGCGGCCACCGCATTAGCACTTGATGGTATGTCACTTGGTGGGCGGTAGAAGTAGGAATCCTGAGGCGGCGGTAATGTGGAACTGAAACACGGGGAAGTGGATTTGGTTGCTTTGTAAGAATCTGGTGATTCACATTTTGGTTTCTTCTTCTGAGGAGACACAATAGGCAAAACAGGTTGGGCGACAGAATCTTTCTCCTCAATGACTTTGGCTTCCTCACTCGGTTCAGTGGAGTCATCAAAAGAATATGGCACTGATAGTTTCCGCCGTGTCTCCTCTATCTCCTCTGATGACCAACTGATCCCGTATTTGATTCTCTGTACCATAAACCAAACCTTAACTTTGTCCAAGGGCAAAGAGCAAAGCCGGGCTAGGGTGTTGACCTCGAGTGACGACGGGTATGGAAACAAGTTAAAGGCTTGGACGAGCTCTGGAATGGAGTCCAGTTCGCGGGTTTGATCCGAATGTGTCCACACCAATTTCAGTTCTTCGGAGACAAGAGGCAAGCACACAACAGCGTTGTGGTTGGTAGTGAAACTGGATGCGGAGCCCGGGTTGCTTTCGGGTGACCTGGCAGGAAGATGCAAATCTTTAACAGCGTGTTTATCTTCTTGCTTTACTTTACAAACAGTCTTTGTGGTTTTGCTATCCAAGAACTTCTTGGCCACGTGCGCTCCCACTCTGCCGTTTTGTTCATCGAAGGTCGCCATCTGGGCCTTGCAAGTAGGGTGTTTCACCTGGAAGAAAAAGGCTATTATTTCATATGGTGAGAGTTTCCCAAAAATGTCAGACCACTAGAGTTTATATGCTAATGTTTTCACAACTTTTGTTTTGCCCTCATTGTCGAAGTCAGTTATCGGACAGCTGTTCCCCCTCCCCCCCTCTACTTTGAACTCCTTATTCTGAACTCCCCCTGAAACGAGTCGTATACCCGGTCCAGACTGGGTTCCCCTCCCCCAAAGTGTGGTGGGTGACTTTTGTTTTGTGTGAGCGGGGGGGGGGGGGGGGGGGGGACTGGTCGCAAAGGGTGGGAGTGTGGAGAACGGACATCCATGAGAAAACCCTTCACGGTTACGTTCTCACCCTTTTCTTATTAGGCTTTGTTCCACTTCAAGTTTCCAAAGACAAGTAGAGCCCCTTCGTGAAGGCAAACAGCAGAGCAGAAGCCTGTGAATTTATAAACGGAGAAAATGATCAGCATTAGTCAGACTTTTTTTTTTTTCCAAGTTAAAAAGTATTCAACTTAAAAACACCTTTAGAGAGTTTGGTAGTTTGTTTTAATGTTAAGCAACAGGTATCTATCAAACAAATTGATAATGAAACTTTTTTGTGAAACTATTTTGAATTAAACAGTTCATAATTAGGATTAAGTACTAATCATTTACTTTTCTTTTATTCTTTGGGTTTTTGTGAATAGCCCAAAACAAGCATAGCCTGGGCACTGTCGTCCATCATATATAAACAAAAACAACAAAAAAAGCCACTCATTTCTCAATAACGGGTAACATTTTAAATGGGAAAGAAGGAAAAATACGCATCTTGTTTTGAGACTGCGCCATGGCCGAAGATTGAGGTGGCTTTTTTTGCCTACGCCAAAAGAAAATGTGTAACCAAACCACGAGCCAACTCGAACGCCACAACGTTCGTCATTCGTGACCTATTGGAACAAATAGGGGCGCTAATTCAAGTAGCTGTCCCGTGTTTTGTTTTTTTCATCCGAGACGTAATGCATTGAAATGGAACATGTTTTTCCAAATAAGGTTTGAATCGGGTAAAAAGTTGCTGGTTGTACCCCTAACAATGGTAGTCGTGCCTGTGCCCCTTTATGGCGTACTAAGTAAAACGCTTGACTGAGCTGGCGCACTTCGCCGCCAGACACACTTGGATTTAACGCTGAAAATAAACTTACCCCAAAAGAATCCGTTGTCCCGGAGCTCCGTGCGAGCGAAAGGACAACGAGTTGAAAAGGGTCCAGTTTCCGTTGAATGAGAGGCGGCTCTAAATGGCCGAAGTTTGGAAGAAGACTGGACACAATGCCCGTCCGTCTGGCGGCTTGACCCTTGGCTTATTTCACCGAGCGCCTCGTCGGATTAACGGCCAAGGAAGGCAAGATGCGACGGCGACGAAGTTTGTCACCCTTTCCTTGGACTTAGTCTCGCTTGCCCCCGTCTTAGGCGTCTTTTTCTCCCGACTGAGAGCTGGTGTTCGGTCGCGATCGCTGCTTGGTCCGCGGCCGCTTTTGTTCTGTTGAGAAGTGTTTCCACTGTCCGGCCAGATCGAGGCGAGGCGGAGCTGCGGACCAGGAAGCCCAACCAGGCCCAACTGACTGTCACGGCCTCGGCGTAGTGGGTGTGCCAGTCTGCCGGGGAAGGCTTCACATTGGTGGGAGAAAGCGTCTGTACAACAAATCCCGGCCAGTGGGCTCACCACTTTTTTTTCTTTTTTTCTTTCCCCTCTACGTTAACCACGTTGCGCCCCCCATCAAATCTGGGCCACATTACGATGAGATTTATTTGCGTAGAGAATCATGGATGTCGAATCATGCATGGAGTAACCAGCAGCAGTTGACGTGATGTGTTTTTCCGTCTTTATTTGTTCAAATGATATGAAACATGTCCATGTATTCACCAGTAGCTATCGAGCTAATGATGGTGCTTATGCAAATTTGAAGAGACAGGCTCCAAAAAAAAAAAAGAAAAAAAGAAATGACGCGCACAACACTGGAGTCAGCACAAAGGTGGAAGGGGAAAACACTTCCCAAAAAGGATGAGATTCATTTTGAGGGTAGGCTACAAATGAGTTACCAACAGTTTCTTTTCCTGAGAGGAAATAAGGGAAATGTACCGTCAGATAGCTTCCTTTAAATAGATATAAAAATGCAGCATAATGCTCAGTTAAAAATTCAATACAGGACCAGTTTAGTACAGTGTATCAAATGGACCTGGAGTTTCAAATGAAAGGACTATTATAGAGAAAAATTCTTTTCAGGGTGTATATCTAGATGGATTGCACAAAAGCAAGCACAGTGAAAACATTAAAAGCTGAGATTGGAGTCTTCAATTGATGTAAACAGTTTCGTGGGTGTGAAATGGTAGTATTAAATGTTCAGAATAAGACAAAACAGCAGTTTAACCCTTTAGTCATCTTTATTAATAGCATACTGTACTGTAAAGTAGTAACACTTTTTGTAAAAATATGCATATGTACGTATGTGCTTTAATATTTGATCCAAAATATTGTTATACATTCTGGCTGCATCCATATCCAATACAGCTTCAGGAGTAATCACAAATACAATTTTACATTTTTAAACAAAAAAAGGTAATAAGCATGAGTAGAAGCTCTCTCTATATGTATATGACTAACCAATAACAAAGCGCACGCAATTTTGTGGTCATGCTACCATGGTAGATAACAAATAATGGAAAAGAGTACAAATACAAAATGTTTTTTTTATTTCCATCAGTTTACTTTCATTATTTTATGGCATTTCTCTCGGCTGTAAGCCATTAGACTTCAGCCTCTTTGTGCTACAATGTCAATGTTATCTGCCCAGAGCCAATATTATTGAACCTATATTATCAATGGGACTGTCTCTTTAACAAATCACATTTTCCAAGGTCTTCTAGCTCACTCACAATATTACCATCCTCAGATTCTTTATTATTATTTTTTTTCTTAATTTCAATAGGCACTTGTGGCAGTTGCATCACAAAGAGGTTTTCCACGCCACATCATGTGGCTAGACATTGGTGCTACCCATGGAAAGCATAGAGCGTGGAATTCTTATAAAAGAAGGGACCACATATGAGAGCCAGGAGAGACGCGGAACTTGGGTCAGCAGGAACTTCACGGAGGTGAAGTCTTCAACACTGCGCCCTGGAAAAGCAAACAAAAATAAATACCATACAAACACTTTGATTTTCAGTCTTCCCCCAAAAGTGGCTCACCGTTAAAGTCTCGGAGCCCATAACGCCTCGCCAGTTCACAGGTCATGAGAATTTTTCCACTCAGCGACATCAGGTTTTTATCTTTGAAATGGAGACAGAGTTCATTAGTTGATGCCATATAACAAAATAAAAATATCTCCTTAGCTGTCTAAACACAAGTGGATTATTAATGTGTATTCCACAAAGACAACAATAATAATAATATAATAATGGGGCAGAACATTGCAAAGAAGTCGATTAAAAAGCAAATGGAGAATAGGCTTACCTTGAGCAAGGTTGACAATGCACAGGCCACTAAATTCAGTGGTTTCTCCATTGACAAACACATCCTTAGTCTGAGGGTGAAACAATTGAGATACTTGGCGTAAATGGCATACTTTACACATGGAGTTCATCTGGCTTGGGATCTACTTTCTGTTGTGAATCATCTGAAAGCACCATCTCTTCTATTATCTCTGTCTTCACTGGTCCGGGCCACAGACTGATGGATGCCACGCCGCTTTTGCGAAGCTCCAAAGCCATATCTGCTGCCATGCGGTCACACTGTAAACAAATTGTTGAATTACTCCAAAGATAAATCCCAGACCGAGGGAAACGCCAACTTACTGCCGCTTTCCCAACACCGTATGGAACATTGAAGAGATATCGCACTCCTCCCATGGATGAAATGGTGATGATCAAACCTTGACCTTGAGCGACCATCATACGGGCCGCATACACCGAACAGATATAGTGGCTTCTGCCAGATTGAGAATTAAAACAAACAAAAAAAAAAGGTTAAATGAATTCATGTTGTCCATTCAAAGTGCTTACTACCTTAGGCCCGTGTTGTTTATGGTATCCCACATAGACGGCTCCGTCTCCCAGAACTTTTTCCCCTGGTTCTCAAAGATGGTCTGCAATGACAGCGAATATTTTGTGAGATGATAAACAATTAAAGGTTTCTTGCACAGTTAATGTTATCATGACAAATCTTAGAGGCGGGGGCACATTCGCTCACTTGACATTGTTTTTATTTGGCAGAAATTTAGACGCCAACCACTATTACAAAAGAGAATGTTTTCCACTTTGGAGGATCTGCAGTATGAGAATTAGTGCTTGAATGCCACTAACCTGTACTCCAGCGTATGCATTGTTTACTAGGAGATCCAGTCTGCCACTTTGTTCCAGTTTTATGCGTTCAAAGAGTTTCTCAATGTCTGAATCATTAGTTGAATCACAGATGACCGGCACACACTTTCCACCCCTCTGGTTTACCTGAGCAGAGAGAGAGCACACACCAATCAGTTTTTCCCATAAAGTCATTTTTAGCATTTAATTGCGTTTTAAAATGAACAGACAGACAATATAAATTGTAGATGTGAATTTGAAAGAAAATAAAATCACGCACTAGTCATCTAATTATCATGAAGTCAACAATTATTTCATTAAAAAAAAAAACACAAATCATGCACTAGTCATCTAATTAACACAAAGTGAACAATTATTTCATATCAAAACAAGCAGATATTTAAAGAGGAATTAACCAATTGGTAAACAATGATCTACAGAAAGAGGAAGTAAAAAGAAAATGCCTTAGCTCAAGACTAACGTCTTGGTATGTGCTTGTTGCCACACCCAGCTGAAAATGTCACCTGTGTTGCTGTTTCATTAAGAGGCGCTTCCTTCCGTCCTGTGATGTAGACGGTAGCGCCTGCCTCACAAAGCTGCAGGGCGATTCCTTTACCAATGCCTCTGGAGGCACCTGTGACCACGCAGATCCAACCGGACAGGGACATGTTCTCTGTGGACCGCAGATACATCATAGGTCAATGTGGCCAATTTTTGCCCATCAAAATGCACAGAAGCTTTTGAACAGTGAAGAGACATTGTGATTTTCTAAGAATGTTGAAGAAGTCATCTTTTGAAAACATAAACACGAGCAGAGATTTATAGAAATAAAACATTGAGAGAAATGATCAGTAATAATACGATCTACATTATTAAAGGTATCTGATAGTCCTTTGCATTATAGGACCAACAAAGTAGCTCTTATCTTCAGAAAAGATTAGTGACCCCTGACCTCAAACTAACAAAGTATATCGAAAAAAATGCTTTTCATTCACCCTTGCATGACGATCCAGCATTTGCGTAAGAGTGATGATGACGTTTTTAGAAATACAAACAGCAATATATTTCAAAAGTGAAGACTTTCCGTTACCGTTTTCAGCTCGGATTTTCTTGGACAGACGCTGTTCGGTAGTGAGTGGCAACAATGAGAGGCACGACACAACTTAAAGCAAAAAAAAGTGCAGCGTCACTTAGGTTCTTCTTGTGGCCATGGTCAACAAGAAAAAAAAAGAAGAAAAAAAATAACGGGGCGTGTACAGCAATTGGTCACCATTCACGTGATGACGCCAGTGCATTCACGATTACTTCATAGTCATGGAATGGGGGAAAGAGTGAGCGGCACAAAGGTCAACAGGTAGTAGTTGCACTTATTGCAGTAACTCGAGTTATCTAAATAACCATCCGAAAAGACAAATGACCACATACTAAGAAAAACAAGACTTTGCATCCAGTGTAAAAGGAGACATATGTAAATTCGAAATATTATGCAAATGTAGAAAATGAGCAGCTGTTAATTGCCATTTAAATTGACCAGAAATATTATTTCACATTCAGTGCAAAAAAATAAATTAATCTATAACTGATTGAAATCGGATAAATGCGGCAACTTACAGCGATTGGAGTCCGATATTTCTTTCTTCCAGCGACGTCTCCGGACTTATCTGGCAAATTGCGAAGGCTTTGCTGCTGATAGGAGATGAATGCAACTCCTCCTTTCTTCTTTTCGAGACATTCTACCGCAGCTGCTATACGATATTGTTGCTTTACTGCCCTCCTACGGTGAAATGTATATTTTACAATAGAGTAAGTTAGTATATTTTGCAACTAATAAACTTGAAGAACTCTATAAATATACAACGCGGCTAAGATGAAGTCTGGTTTTTGTTGACATCATTTAGAGGTAGTAAAAGTACTTTGTGTGACACTGTGAGGAAAAAACAGGTTATCATTCAATTCTTGAGTGTGGTGAGAAAGTGAGAGAAAATGTATTAACTACACCTGAAGGCTTTATCATTGAAAATTGACAAAATACTTTTTGAAAACCACTGAAGAACCCCAATATGCGTTTTCCTGCATTTTGAACCTATGCGTCATATCAGAAACAAAACAAGGGTACAATAATGTATACTGTTTATTTGTACAGGTTTACAAAAAATGTCCACACCATATCCAGTATATAAACCAGGGTAGTCACCGTGAAAAATGATCATACAGCTCTTAAAGCTAGAGGTTCAATCAAGATTTGTCCATGAAGTACAGTACGCATTAAACACTGTTAGTTTGGTGATTAAAAAACAAACTAACTAACAAACCAAAAAGAAAGGCGGTGTATGACAAATCATTTTTTTTTGCATGTGATGTTTCCCTAAAGAATCCGACTTTTTAAAAGTTGGTCACAATGCTCCAAAGTCGATTCAACGTAAAGGTAACATCTCAGCGTGCTAACACCTCCATATTTACTGTGACTATCACATTCATTTTGCTTCTTGACCCTCCCTGCGTGAGTTGGACATCATGATTTAGTCTCTGCCCGCTGTACCTGCTACACAGGTGTAAAAGTGGGAAACAAATGTGGGATCCCTCTCTTCCAGTATGTATAAGAAATGATTGCGCTCTTCTTCTCCCCAGGACTCAAACCACTGTGTCCACAGGCGAAGCTGGCATTCAAATATGTTTGGTAGTCTGTCCTTAACCTTGACAAAGTGCAAAAAGGAAAGGTTTCATCAATTTGGACATTTAACACCACTGGGTGGGTACATTGTGCCATTACCTGAAGAGTACTGAGAGAGTCCAGAAGCGTGCACACCTTCCCAGGCACGGCTTTGCCCACCAGGTCCTGCAGAAATCTCTCCCGCTGAGAGGAATTCCAGCTTTGGAACCAGCTCAGGACGCACCTCTGCTCCTGGAGGCTCACATAAGAGATGGGCACGGGCTCTCTGACCTGACCTCCGCATGTCAAATTCTCCAGGGTGGGGGGTCCGGCGACACCCTGGGGTGCCGAGGGAAAGCCCTCCGACCCCCGAGATGAGAGGCCGAGCCGGTCTTGTGTTGCCATGGTCGGTGACGCCGCAGTCGTCGGCGCACCCCCGAGCCTGGAGCGGTAAGGACCGCACAAGCCGTCTGTGGCCGACATTTTGCGGCTGTCCGTCGACAATTGCTGCTGGTGCTCCGAGTTTTGAGTGACGGAATTGAACCATGACATCTTTGGACAGGCTCTTTGGTTTCAACATGAGAAGAGCAAGCAGCGACTTATGTGGTTTGGATCAATCGGCAATACCAAACGAATGAGGAAATCCTTGGATTGCTATAAGATCAAATCAAATGTACGTTTAACGGGCAACCATGAACATGAAGTACCTTTGTGCACGAAGGCGTCAGCCCACCTTTAGTAGCCTAATTGTCATATCTAAAGAGGAGCCGTCATGACCACTTCTTCGTTTGCTGTTCTTCATCGTATTTATCGGCCGTTTGCAATCTGTAATGGCGCATTACCGCCACCCATTGATCTCCAACATTACTGCTTTGTCTTGCAATCTCAATGAGTCATTTGAAAATACGGATATAAATGGGGGGAGAAAAGATTGGTAAAATATTTGATGAAATATTGAATTAAAACACATCATCTCATACACCGGGGCTTGCAAAAGTAGATCTACAGTTATATAAAAAAAAAAAGAGAAAACACGGACAATACTTGTTAAAAAAGTAAATAGTGGGGGGAAAAAAGACATTAATTAAGCCAGTATCATGATCACCCATTTTCTCTCGCTCCCTCCCTCCCTCCATTCATCCATGCATGCATGCATCACCCATCCATCCAATGATGCAGGCCTACAGTAACTGTATTTCCCCCATTTAGGAGGTAGTAACAAACACCAAACTTTTGACATTATATTTCATGCGTTCTGCAGTGTTTCCATAAGTGAGGGCAATTCAAACGGACGTGAACGTTGCAAACAGACTGCGTTGTAGAGTTCGGCGCAAAGCGCACCAGTCGATGATCAGAAGTATCAAAACTGCGCATCAATCACGCAAATAAAGTCATTCACTTAATATCAAACTGTACTACCAACCAAATGTAAAACCAAAATAGACTTAGGTTTTAAAAATAGGTTGTGAAGAAAATGGTGAAAAAAAACCCTAAAAGTATTCAGTTTCTTTTTTTGAATATGGATGGAGGAAGTCGTCAGCGATGACGTCGTCTGTAGGAGGGCGTTGCTCGACGCTCTCGCTGGAATCGGTCCAGAGGAACGGAAAATGGCGGACCTCGAAGACGTAACCCTGGACGGGAGACCGCTCCACTCTCTTCGTGTAGCAGACTTAAAAGCTGCTCTTGAGGAAAGGGGATTGCCAAAAAGCGGACAAAAGAATGCTCTTGTCAAAAGACTCAAAGGGGTGAGTTCCTCTAGCGGTTGTGCGGCCACCATTGCAGCGAGTTGGGGATAACGATGAGACGGGCTGATGCTTTCTCGAGGGCCGACATCCGAGTAGCGTTACTGTTGAACAGCGGAGTCGCTAGAGTTGGATAATTTCCACTCGATTACATTTTTACTCCTTTTTTCATCTGTGTTTATTTTAACTGCGTTCCGTGTTGGTGAACATACCGATCACACAAAGAGTTAAGTAAACTTGAGTGCACATCTCGAAATGTGATGTTTGCCTGTTAGCTCATTGGCAATTGTGGCTAGCGCCGTGAGTTTAGCAGTGGCCTCGGTGGATTTCTACTGTTTACACTCTCTGTCTGAAACACCCGAGAGTCTGGTTAATTGTTAACAACTACCTCATTTTGCTAGATTCACATATTTTCAACGCGTAAATAAAGACTGTTAAGTTATGATCGAAGTAATCTGGTTTTTTTTTATTACTTCTCGCTATGTGCTGACGACTTAGGGTCTGTGAATTCTGCAAATGTGTTTGAGGCCTTTGAGCTGCCGTAGGTCATTGACGAGCTGGATTGTTTACTTTTCTACCGGCCATCAACCAAATGTTATCATTGACACAATCGTGGTTTTTCTTCTTTTTTTTTTTGACATCGTAATTGCTCCTAAAAATCATCAGTTGTGTTTCTATTTTGCTTTTACATTCCTCTCCTCTGTAGATTATTTTTTTCATTCTCATAAGTATATTTCGAGAGTTTAACAATGCAATAACATCAAGTGTGCCGTTGATGGTAAAACCAACAGAGTATACATTATCTGATTTTCATTCTATCATCTCTTAGTGGTGCCAGATGTTGATTTTCTGTGGCAAATGTTGCAAGTATATATATGTAGCTATTTATGTATTTTAGACTTTTCGCTTAGTTCCTTTTGGTCGGGAGTTGTCACAGCGAGTTACTCGCATGATGCGGTGCCCTTCCCACGACAGTGGCTGGGAAAGAGCAAC
Source organism: Syngnathus acus (assembly GCF_901709675.1). Taxonomy (NCBI): domain Eukaryota; kingdom Metazoa; phylum Chordata; class Actinopteri; order Syngnathiformes; family Syngnathidae; genus Syngnathus; species Syngnathus acus. The sequence goes on along the minus strand of NC_051102.1, from coordinate 10,542,936 downwards.
TATCATGAAAGGTATTGCTTAGGGACCCAATTGGATGCGACCATTCACCCTGACCCAGATTTGACCCCCAGTTGCTCCTTTCAATGTTAATTATCGTTCCCAAAAATGCCTGCAATTAGTTAAATCGGCCAAGTAGAGGTTGACTCTTTTTATTGGTATTATTTTCAAAATTGAAAATATTTATTATTTTGTTTTGGGAAGGATTTACACCTTCAGTGTTATACCATTATGAGCCCCCTTAGACCGCCAAACAGTTCCCTTGCTTCTAAATACTTTTAACACATAGTACATTTAACTTTTAAAATGCAAAATGAAGAATAAATAGCGAGCTGTAGGCTGAGGGGAGCTCGCTCTGCCCTCCAGCTGCAGACGAAAGTTTTTTTCATTTTTTAGACCCAAAATTCCTAACATCCTTTTATTTTGTATTCAAATTTGAATATTGGTTTTGAATGAACTTTATTTTGTTTTTCACCCGACCACACCTTCAGTCGGCGCCGCGATCTACGTGAAGCACGCAACCGAGATTATAATGGCAATGGGGAAGAGTAGACAAGAGGACACAATGCGTCTGCTTGTGTGTGAGCATTTTGGATTCTGCAAAAAAGAAAGGAGCTCTTGACAAGACAGTTGCCGTGTATAGCCTTTTTAAATGGCCAGTGAAATATAACGGCAACCCAACAATTTGTCGACCCATCTCAACACTTGTGGTCTGATCTGCGGGAGGGCCCACACATTGAGTGGCAGTAGTTAGATATTACTTGCTACATTGTCGCAACAGTTTTTGCTCTGACAGAATATCCAGGTAGTTCCTGTTAGGCGATAATATTGGTTGGGAGCTTTGCTTTGTCTTTGTTGCCCTTACCGTGCAATAAGCAACCATACTATCTTTTCCTTCAATGACAGGCTCTTATGGTGGAAAATCTGCAGAAGACCTTCACTCCTTATGATGGACTGCAGCCAAACTCTCAGGCAAGTGTTGCAGTTTTGAAACTGCGAGCATAGCATTATTTGAATGGTGCCTCTTTTCAGTCCCGCTCTCTATCTCTGAGCGTAAGAATGTGAATTTAAACAAACCGCTATTAACCATGGCTGTTACATTGCTAGTTGAGCCAGACAAGTAAACGAATGTAATTGTAATTAGGGCTGCCGCTAACAAATCTTTTTAGAATCGATTATTCCATCGGTATGCCATTGATTACTTCATATCATTACTGTTGCAACACATTCTCCTATGGAAAAGGTCACTGACTGCAGTGTCAACTTTTCACTAAAGAGGGTGCTAATAGACTATGAAAAGGGGGGGGGGGGGAAATGTTACATTCTTTAAATCATAATCTTCTGTCAGGTCATACAGTTTTAACATATACTTCATAACAGTGCATTCTTGTCAGTATCTTCAAAAGGTCTCCAGGTATGATTGCCCAATGACTTGCAACTTACTTTCATGAACCTTTCTGCATTTAGATTAGCGAGGAAATGAGCCAGAATAGCCTCATTCAGCAGTATCTGGCTAAACAACAAGAGCTCTTGCGCCAACTTCGGGAGAGAGAGGCCCTTCAAGCCAATGATACTAACGGTAAGTGGAAGAACAATTTGTTCGGGCAGATATGTTCATGGTGATGCCACTTTTAATTCATTTACCTTTTGCAAACAGAACAAGAGGAACGCAGAGACGTTAATAACAGCATTGCATGTCCTTCGCAAGCCCAGGTCAGACCTTTTCCCCATCATATGGACTGTATCCACGCAGCACGTCCAAGTTCAATGTCTTAAGGCCTCTTGACACTCGTGCGGGCACGTTGTTTTGAAAATGTGTTGCGGTTTCATTCGAAGTCGGCGGATGTCGCAACAGCCAATAACCCAAGGTGGAATTTCCTCCCCACGCATTGGCCAATTTCGGAAGCCATTTTACTTGAGTTTTGGAGCAAGTGAAGTGACAATAATTGAGATTGTTTCTGCTAGAACAATGAGATAACTCAATGATGCTTTTATTTTTGGATTGTGATATCAATCAAGAAGTCATAGTAGGCAGGCCTCTTAAAGCTCGCACATACCATGCCATCCCTTTCACATCAAAAAGACAATATTTTACTATAAGCTACGTTGAACTGTGTTGCCGTATGGCTGCTCTTCACTGGGGAGGGGAGGGGCTGCTCAGTCATCCCTATATTTCTCATCATCTCCAGATGTAATGCTTCCTCTACTGTTATAACCGTTTTGTTTTTTTATCGACCATGATGACTTTTCCCGAAAATCAATCCCGCTGCTCAAAAGTGGATTCCTATGGAAACCTGGCCATGAATTATGACTCATAAATATTTGCATGTTTTCAAATACAATAAAACGGCAGCATGGGAATAATATACTTACAGGCATCGGAAATACAACATATTATTGTCAAGACTTTTGGGCCGATTGACTTCTCCTTTAAAAAACAACAACTTACTCCGGGTCAAATACTGCTACAAAATTCGAGCGATGCCACTGCAAACCTTTTTGGTCCTCCAATTTCTCCTCAGGATGTGACCCCAGCCTCGGCTGACCAGCACAAGCCACCCGAGCCATCTGATGGAGGGATCCGCTTTTCTGCAGTAACTGAGGGAGAGGCTAATAACAACCAGGAAGCTCACATGTCTGCTCCTCCCGCTTCTGTGTCCATTACCATGCATGTTCCCGGCAATGAGCATCAACCGGAGAAAAGTTCTGCGGCCAGCGACTTCCCAGCCGACAGTGACGATGATGATAGTGAGGACGGCGAGGAGGATGGGGATGACGATGATGACTGGGGCAGTAACGTTCGCAGGAAAACACAGAAACAACCAGCCAGAGGGCCCTCAACTCGGGAGAGGTGCGGAGCGTCTCGCCAACCCCAGCAGCCGCAGCACATCCCTTCCCTTTTATCTCCTCAACTCCGCCAGCCAACGCCTCCTCCGTCCCCACCTCCAGAATTATCTTTCTCTTTGCCTGACACCCCAAAACAGAGCCCCCCTGGTCTGGATGTAGCCCCAGCAAGGCACTCACCCAGTAACTCCAGCTCCGGTTCCTCGAGCAGTGGTAGTCGCAGTAGCAGCCCGGAGCCACAAAGGAGCGGACACGTGGAGCGTAAACCCGGCCCGTTAAGTCTCCTGGCACGTAAAATGGAGTCCGAAGGCGCTTTCTCCGGGGCTTTTTGGCCCGGTGGCAATGGAGAAGGGAGTCGGAAAGACAACAATCCAACAATAGCCACATCTTTTTGTGGCACAGAACACGTTGAGGGTCTCTCATTGGCTACCGCCGCAGGTCACGTGCCAGTTTCTATGAGAACGGGCATCAACCAGGGCATCATCGGAACACATTCGGCTCAAAGTCATATTCCTGTGAGTGTGCTTAAGACTTCCACCGTGGAAGGGAGGGAATCTGAGCTGGAGTCAGAAAAGGTCCTTGAGCTGCACAGACCAGAAAGGCTAAGAAGCCTCGAGCAAGAGCGAGCTTTGGAGGAAGAGCGCAAACGAGCGCTTCAGTGGGAACAGAAGGAAATGGAGAGATTTGAGAGGCAGCAGGTCTTAGAAAGACAAGAGCGAGAAGCTCTGCAGTCAGAGAAGAAACTTGCTTCAGAAAGAGAGAGGCTGGAGAGGGAACAATCTTTGGCTTGGAAGCAGGAAGAGCGAGAGCAAACCTTGGCGAGAGAGCAAGCGATGGCGCTGGAGAGGCAAAGGGAGATGGAAAAGCAAAGGGCCTTAGAGCAAGAACGTCTCCAGCGAGAACGAGAGGAGATGGAAAAGCAAGCCAGAGAAATGGAGTTAGAAAGAATCCAGGCTTTGGAACGGGAACGAGAGCAAAGAGAAAAGGCTCTTGAGAAAGAAATGTTAGAAAGGGCGAAAGCTTTGGAGGCAGAGAGAAAAGACAAAGAAAGGGCATTGGAGCAGGAACGGTTAGAAAGGGAAAAATTAGAGCAGCAGCGACTCGAGAGGGAGCGAGAAGCATTGGAAAAACAACGGCGTGAACAAGAAGCATTGGAGAAGGAGCGAAGGGAGAGAGAGGAAGCCTTGAGGAAGCAGAAAGAACGCGCTTTAGAGCAGGAACGTCTTCACAGAATGCAAGTGGAGAAAGAACGACTGGAGCGAGAGCGCCTGGAGCGAGAGCGTCTAGAAAGAGAGCGCCTTGAACGAGAGCGCCTGGAACGAGAACATCTGGAGCGAGAGCGCCTGCAAAGAGAGCGCCTGGAGCGAGAGCGTCTAGAAAGAGAGCGTCTAGAAAGAGAGCGAGAACGACTGGAGCAAGAGCGCCTGGAAAGGGAGCGGCTGGAGCATCTGGAGAAAACACGTGTCGAGCAAGAACGACTAGAAAAAGAGCGTCTGGCGAGAGCATGCGCAAAGCAAGAGCAACTGGCGCCGGGCGATAGAACAGAGACGCAAGGGCCAGTCAATCTTGATAGGAAGGATCAAGAGAGGGGGGAGGCTCTTGAAAACAGGCTTGAGGACAAAATAGCAGTGGCAAGGGCGAGTGGACAGGAAATGTTAGAGAAGAAAACAGCCAAGGAGTTGGACATTGAACTCCCGCTCTCTCTTACCTCTCCCGCTCCTCCCCTTTTCACAGGACTAGATAGAAAAACAGTGGCAGAAGTCCAGGAAGATGCCAAAGCTCCGAGTGAATCCCAAGCAGCGGAATCGAGGTCACCATTGGCATCTCCGCCGTCATCGCTGAAGAAATTCCGCTTCTTAAGAGACCCGCCCGTTCAGGCCCAGTCCACCACCTCCATGGTCATCAAACGGCATCGCACCTTCTCCGATACGCCCCAGACTCAGGTGTCACTTTTCTCCTCCTCCTCCCCTGCCGGTTTCGGAGAGCAGCGGGAGAGCCAAACCTCTGCTCAACAGGAAGTTAGCACTAAAACACAGGGTCTGCTGGGGTGCCGTTCTGAGGAAGAGTCTGCTTTTCACAACAAAACAAGTTCCAAAGAAGGTTTAGCAGCCGAAGCATCGCAGGAGAATGCAAAAGATGGTTCCGTGAGGCAGGATGAGCTGGCCAAGGGAAGCAGCAAGACGTTGAAAGATGTGACTCAAGACCAAGTTGCTGCAAGCCCAGCAAACGCTGTACAAAGAAGAGAAAAACGTTCATCCTCCAACGATTCGGCTTCCTCTGAATCCGATTCCGGGTCCTCCTCATCCCGCTCGTCCTCTTCCTCATCCTCCTCTTCTCATGATAAAATCTCCACTTCAAAGAATAGAAGGGTAGGAAATTGAAATGGAATCGTATTTACAGCCAGTTTGCAGCATGTGCTACCTTGGGCTAATCAATGAATTCCAGTTCTATAAACTACAGACATTACACAGAATGTACATGAACGGGTAGGAAATCATTTCTCTGCTACTTGCTTTTAGGAAGGAAACCGTGACAGTACTTCAGCCCAGTGTCAAGTGACTGCTGTGGCTCAAGCTGACAGCATAAAAGAAACCCAAAAGTCTGTTGAGAAGACAAGCACAGCAGATGATGAGGCTAGTCAGGCCAAGGTTAGTGGCTCCATTTCTAAAATGTATCAATATTATCTTTGAATGACATTTTTTCTCCTCCAATCAATGGTTTCTAACGGCTGGTTATTTCCTTTCATTCATATATTAAATAAACATTGTGGTGCCACGTCATATCCTAGAAACCATTCCTTGAAACAACAGCCGGAGATGAGATGAAAAGCAAAGACGGTGAAGGATTGGAGCCAAAGGATGAATCAAGGTGTGGTTTTATGTCTTGGTATAGTGGGCTCATCTGTCTATCCGTCAAATCTCATCAAGGTGGGATGTTGTGTAAAACAAAACGAATACAGTGAAGCTTAACAAGGTGGCATCCAGGTATGTTGTGGAGTACATGCTGCAGTTATTGACACTTAAGTTGAACTCGCCATAATAGTATTGTTATCTTTATTGATGCACTTTATAAGCATAATTAAATATCTGCAGATTTTGGGGTTAGCTTTCAATTTCATTCAATAGATTTCTCCGAAATTACCTAAATTTGCACGAAAAAAAAGGTTTGTTTCCCTAGCGACCAGTCACTTGTTATTGTTTAATTTTTTCTTTATTTATTTTTTATTTTATTTTTTTACAAAGTCACTTTTGTAACACTGGCTTTGTGTGAAGACAGATTGCGTTTTCAAGAAATGTTGAGTTCCCTGCAGAAGTATTTCCTATCAGGCAATAGTCGTGGCTGCCTTGGAGCCAACACGTGGGTCCTGATTCCTGATCTTTGCGACATAACTATGGCACCTTCGATGCTTTTTTTTGCAAGCGCTCGAAGATTTGGAAAAGACTGAAGATCAAATTCGATAAGACAAATGGCGGGCGAGGCCGCCGCCGATGTGCTACCGCTGGCTGCCGAGGTAGCCATAAACGCTTTCGGACAAGAGTAACCTGTGGTGGGAGGAAGGTATGACGGAGAGAGGGAGCTCAGTTCGCTGCGGCACTCCGCCGCCGCTCTTCTATTTTTTGACGACGCACTTGCTCGTGCGTGCGTGCGTTCGTTGCCAAGTTGGATTAATCGTTACTACTGTGCTCCCTTGAGGTGACACCAGCAGAGGGGGGCATTTTGCTCACTGCGTCACCGTTCCGGAACGTTTCGCTTGGGCCGGAGGCGGACTGCGGATGTATTACTATGCTTCTCATTTTCACGATTGCACGTCGTATTTTCAGCGCTTTTAGGGAGCGTTTCGTCGCCTGCTTTTAGTTTACGCGTCTCACTTGTAGCACCTGGAGGAATTCTGTATTATTTGCCGTAGTGTTAAATCAGGGTAAAGCACTAGGTTGAAAGATCATACCCCTTGTTTGCATGGTGAACCTGTTGATTACAATAAAAAATGTACAGTAATCAAATTATATGTAAGTAACTATTTTTTTGTATCAAGATTTGTTATAACCCCTCTTAAGTTTAAAATAATAATTTGTTATTTTAATTCATTATTAACATGCAAAAATGTGTTTTCTCCTTTTCTTCTAATGCGAATGAAATGGAACAAAGCCACGGGATTGAGTCTGCTATGGCAGAGTCAGAGAAACTTGTGGAGGCCAGTGAGGAGGTAAGAATTGTTCAGCCTTTTTTTTTTTTTTTAATATTGTCTAATGCTGCCCAGATTTTATTTAGTGTTTGAGATACAGCACTATGGGATCTATCAAACATACCATTGTGTATCACGTTCATCTTTCCTCCATTACGTTGGGTTACATTTTTCCCCCCTTGTCTTTCAGGCATACAAGGCCTTCTCACCTCGGAAGATCTCTCTTAGCAGTACGTATATTGTCTGTTTATCTCTGTTCAATGCGTTCATTTATTTTGTTAGACAGATTTCAAGGATTCAATCTTCTTACGCTGTTTATTGCTGCAATGAATGACAGGCAATAAGTCCTCTCCAGGCACCGGCAGTACAGATGGCGATCAGGAATCTGGGACTGCAGGTGGTCGCAAGAGGAGGTGGGGTTCCTGCACTGCGGTCACTGGCAAGAAACCTTCCATCAGCATCACCACAGATTCACTCAAGGTATGAACAACACACTGTGACTGACAGTCTTCTTCCGTGGCTGAAAAATGCTTAAAAGGTCTTTTGTTCCCAGTCTCTGATCCCTGACGTCCGTCCGGGTTCGGTCCAAGATGCTGTTGTGGACCTGCATCCTGAGGAAGTTGTGCTGTCTGACACTGAGGAAGAAAGTCAAGAGACTTCGGAGCAGGACCTTCAGATCCGACGCACTGTCACCCAAGTACGGTATACAGCTAGTTGAATGTGTGCCTTTTGCCGCCGAGCTGACCTCATTTCTGGATCGAAGGAGGTGCCTTCCGAGAGTCAAGAGAATGGACAGAAACAAACCAAGAGGAGGAGATGTGAGCATGTGGAGGAAAATGACATTCAGGGAGACCACAATAGGACCCAATCTCATGAAGACAAACCTGAGGAAGACATGGAAACCCAGTCACCAGTCCAACCCACCCACGATGGAGAAATCAGCACTGGTAATATATATTTGTCTTGTTCTTTCATTGATTCCAGATATGTCAAGATCCACCTGAACCAAAACAAACACACACCTATTGATACACCTCCTGCATATGTCCTTTTTAACATGCATGAAAAGGGATACGAAGAAGTATGATTACTTTTTGTATATTTTCTCTGTAAATGAAGGGTAGTGCTCCAGTGAGGCAGATGTATTTAGGGGTGGTAGATGAGTAAATAACTACAATTGGATTGTTGAGGAAGAAATATTGTGCCACATGCACAAGAGTGCCTGTGTCTGCTGATTTAGCAAATTGTATGATGGTGATAGATTTCAGCCACTCGCCTGACTCTTTTCCCATCTCTCTACCAGCGGTCGAAAGCAGCACCCTCATTCGTCGCTCCATCAGTCAGCAAAAATCGGGCGTTTCCATCACCATTGATGACCCCGTACGCACCACACAACAACCATCTCCTCCACGTGGCAAAGTTTCCAGCATTGTTCACGTCAGCAACCTGGTGAGAAAACAAATAGGTTGGATCACTCACCAATTGTGTGTGTCTTGTTTCACCATTTCAGGACTCTTTTTTTTTTTTTTTTTTTTTTTTTTTTTTTTTTATATTCTTAATGGAGACAATAGATTCTCTTTTTGGACCTGGTGTACTGTGCACTTGCTGAGTTTGAACAAATGAGCTCTGAATGTTTCAGTCTTGGTTGAATAGCAATGCATGAGTGAGTGTGTTATGCATTGATGCTGTTTAGGTGAGGCCATTCACTCTTGGGCAACTGAAGGAACTGCTGGGCCGAACTGGCACCTTGGTGGAGGACGGCTTCTGGATTGACAAAATCAAATCTCACTGCTACGTCACTGTGAGTTCATTTTAATTGTGCGGTTTTCATTGAACAACTGCAGTCTGGGTAAACTAGCCACCTCGCTTCCTCTAGTATTCAAGTTCAGAGGAGGCAATTGCAACACGAGAAGCTCTCCATGGAGTCAAGTGGCCTCAGAGTAACCCAAAAGTTCTTAACGTAGACTTCAGCCAGCAGGATGAGGTAATCCATCACGAGTTCCATTTGTTCAGTTAAAAAAAAAAAAAAAGGTGTTCGCTTGACCATGCCTGCGCTTTTTAGCTGGACTTCCACAAAGGCTTGGGCGCAGCGGAGAAACCAGGAACGGAGGAGCAGTGGCCGGCTTCCAACCGTTTTCAAGCAGCCAGCCTGCCTCCCCTCCTTCCCAAGCGAGACCAGTGGGCCGAACGCGAGCGGGAAATGGAGCGCAGGGAGAAGGCGCGCTCGGAGCGCGAGTGGGACCGCGACAAGGTCCGGGAGTTTGGAAAAGCTGCAAATGATGGAGTGGGAGATCACCGGAGGTCACGCTCAAGGGAGAGACGGCGCAAGGAGAGGGGGAAGAGCAAGGAGAAGAAGACTGAAAAGAAAGGTACGGACGGCACAAGACACCACCAGCACGCTGTGCACACGCCAGCCAGATGCAAGCCAGACCGGTCGGTGTTCGTTTTTGCAGAGAAAGCTGCCGAGGAACCCCCAGCAAAGCTTCTTGATGATCTTTTTCGGAAAACTAAAGCAACTCCTTGCATCTATTGGCTTCCACTTACAGATGAACAGGTACAAGCGCTTTGTCTCTGCTCGCGCACGCCCTTTTTATCTCAGAGCAGCGCTTCATTCGTTCGTCTCCGTTTCAGTTTGTCGAGAGGGAAGCCGCCAGAGCGGAGCGGATGAAGGAACGTGAACAACGACTGAAGCAGCAGCAACAGCAGGAGGAGGAGGAGGAGGAGAAAAAAAGCAAAGAAGAGCGAAAGGAGAAAAGCAAAGGTGGTGCTCTTGCAACAGGAGAGCGGAGCGAGGGGGCGAAAGACAAAGACCGAGAGAGAGAACGAGACAGGGATAGAGGTAGAGAAAGGGAGAAGGACAGGGAGACTGACAAATACAGGGATGGCTACCGAAGGCCGGGGGCCAGCGGAGATGGGGGCAGCAGACGCTCTCGTAGCCGCAGCGACCCGCGAGACAGGCGGCGTTAATCAGCTGATGGAACTGTCTTAAGAACCCCGGGGGCCCTCTTCCATTTGCCTTCCACCACATGTACTTTGTTTCCAACTGAGACCCAGCAAAGGACCAACCCACGTCGTCACCCTCCTTCCCTCCCTCCCTCCCTCCCTCCTAGTTCTCACCTCAAAGCACACGTGCACACACGCAGACGTGTCGATAGGGGACCAGAAAAGTTGCAGTGTTGTTGTATGAGTCACTCCTTGTCGAGGTTTGATGTAAATGACCTTCATTTCATGCATTTGCCAGCACTGTTTCTTTGATTTTCCTCCAGGCAGCATAGCAGTACGACTGCTGGGTCCTTTCGTTCCTCCCTTCTCCCTCATCTTCCCCTTCTGACCAAAAGTATTGGTGCCATCATTTGCTCTTTGACTCCACATTTAACAGGCTTGCACTTTGGATGGGGAGGACTTGTTGCTGCATGGAAACCAACAATCTTCTCAGCCGTCCTGCCTCCCGAGACAGAGGAAGAGCAAACTCGTCTCTGTGCAGAGATGCGCTGAAATGTGGCCAACGTGCGGCATTCTGTACAGACATCTTTAATCATACCTTTTTAACTGAGGCAGCTTTGGAGTATTTTGTTCTTAGGCGATGCAGTGTTCCTCTCTCCGGCTGTCTGGAAAAGAAAAAAAATATACATGGAGACTGGAGGCGGCGCATTTTCGGTCGCACCAGATTGCTTTATTATTATCTCATCTATGTTCGTTCCCTTCTCTTGGCGTCCTCCGACGTGCTCACCAAGTTGGGCTTATACAGGCTGTCAAGGGGAGGTTGTACTATTTTCAGTTTTCTCACCAATGATTTTAATATTGTTTTTATTCTAGCATTCTAGTACAAATGCTTTGTTTTATTTTAATTTCTTCTTTGATTACGCCTATCAGTGGTGAATGTACAAATAAAAAAAATTGGTAAAAAGTTTGAAAATAATGGCCTGCCTGTTTTTTCCCCCCCCCCTCCTCTCAATCTGAGCTTGTGGCACAGTGATCCCAAGAGTGACTAAAAGCTTTTTTTAACCTCTACCCAGGTACTACTTACTACCTAAACGAGGTTCCACAGGTTACAATGCAACAAACTGAATTGCACAGTGCTTATTTATGAACACGCTTAACTGTTCTGAGCACATATATTTACTATATATTTATAACTCAACTAGTGGTTGCCAGATGATGACGTTTACAAATAATTTCACGTACTGTAAACATTAAACCTTGAACTCAAATCCTAATAGTAGTACAACAACTGTCCACAAGATGGCGTTAACCACATGTTCAATTGACTCAATATCGTGTGAGTGATGGTGAACAAATCTGCAGTCTACTGCCTCGTCAAAGATGATATTCTTTTAAATCCTTATATTTCATCTGATTGTTTCCTCCCTACCGTTTCGTTGTGTGTAAATGACGAGTTTGCCCCCTATCCCCTTTCTTACTTCTTTGCTCAATTTCTCGCTCTTGACGTTCATCCGGCAGACCACAGCTGCTCGAGCTCCTGTGTAATTACAGCCCATTGGTCGCTGAGCAGGACATTTTTCTACCCTGATGCAAGTCCACGCGTCTGGACTGGTGAATCCTTTGCCATCTTATCTGGCAGACAAACAACTGGGACAGTTCAGATGTCGAAGCAAATATGAAAGAAAGAAAGAAAGTAAGTAAGAGCGGCGATCAAGAGGCAAAACGAGATCAAGACGGAAATTTCCTAGAGAAAGGAAGCTTTTATACACAAACCCTCATGATGGGGGACAAAAGAAAAGTTTGAAGTTAAAGGCAGTCGATTTGGGCGCTTAACGAAGAAAATAGAGCTGCTGTAGCTACTGCAGAGGTTTCCTCCGGCCACTAGAGGGCATTGTTGATGACTTCTTGGTGGGTATTTTGTTTCCGGGTCTTGTCTTCTCCAGAGCTTCACGCGGAGCTCATATGGCATTGCAAACTGACTGTAAGTGGTCCCATTTCATTTATTATTATTTGTGGGTTGCTAGTGCATATTAAGTTTACTATGTTTTTCTTCTTCTCAGAATCCATAGTAGCAGCTGGAGGACCACCTGCGTCTTGTCCACAGCTGGGGTCAACGGTACCCACCAGTCAGCTGAGCAAGACCGCTCCTGGTAAGAAATACCCTGTCAAAGCAATATTCTTTTGCCCTGTAAGCGGTCCTCTCCCACCAGCATCCCACGCATGCTTCCCCTCCACAGTGAAACCGCATAGGACTTTGTGTCCGGCACTCAACACACAGACATACCGTAATTTTCGGACTATAAGTCGCGGTTTTTTTTCATAGTTTGGGTGGGGGGGCGACTTATACTCAGGAGCGATTTATATACATATATATGGGTTTTTTTCACTTTTTTGGGCATTTTATGGCTGGTGCGACTTATACTCCGGTGCGACTTATAGTCCGAAAATTACGGTACTAAGCTCCTCTTTCATAGACCACCTCTCATATGGCCTCTCTGATCTCGGCACGTCTGGTTGACTTTTGTCTGGATTCAATATGTTCCTCTGTTGTCACGTGGCCGCACCTTCTATAGATTTCCTCTCATTGCAAAGCAAAGCTGGAAGGAAACCTAAGCTGGAGACACGATCAAAGCAATCTTGCCACTCGCTCTGATTTTGGCCTCGCATGGACCCCCCTCCCGTCTTTGTGATGACATCTTTGCGCTTATGGAAACCAGATGCAGCAGTAAAAGAAGAGCTCTGCAGAGAGAGAGAGAGAAAGAAAAAAACACATGTATTAGGTTGTATGATAGATACCTCACGATCAGCGTGCAGAGGAAAGGGCTCAGGCATAGAATGAGTCCACTATCCTGACAAGTTCCCATCGGGAGGGGGTTTCCTTGTGGATACGACAACTAGGTCAGCATGAGGCCAGGTGGCCTTAGCACACAACCAGGAAGGAGAGCTTGAATCAGCATTTTACGTCAGCGGTGTTTTCCTGCCAGGCTCGAGGGGCATAACGAGCCGCATGAGGCACATGGTTTGGGGGAAAAGGCAAATGTTGATGCTTCAACTTCCTTGCACCTGCATTTTTGTTCCACCCACACAATAGTGCACCACGCCCGGCACAAAACCTCATTTTGACACTTAAGAGTCATGTGGGAGAGGCCAATGGTGAATGAAAGTGTATTGCTGAGAAAGTCGATTCTACTATGGTAAACCATGAAATAAATTTGAAGCATACACCAATAATTGACCTTTTTCCCAAACTCAGCTGGGATGCACATTATATGCGTTTGACTGAACAATAAAAAAAAAAATCGAAAGAACAATGATAGCAAACCCTTGTGTTCCCTGTTTGCGGTCCCGCTGCACGTAGCAGGATGTGGCAGACCCTTAATAGATGCAAATGAAATCCATGTGTAGGCCACTTGACAGGATTCTTATGAACGACCTCACCCGACATCCTTGTTGCCAGGCAGAGGTCAACAGTCATTCTCATTTTAATAGGGAAGTTACCCAGGCTTCTCTCTCGCTGAGCTTTGTCCTGCCATTCCCCTTTTCTATACCCGTCGGCCATTTTAGGAGGCACAATGGACCGGAGCAGAACCTCCTCCAATAGGAAATTTCCACTCATCAGCCAGCAGGCCAAATACATTCAACTGAAACAGGAAGTGTCCCGCAACGAGAAAAAGTCTTAAATCACTTATTAATAAGGCTTGTGACATTAGACACGAGGCCACCTTGTGACTTTCCAGTCAACAACGTGTAATCTTGCAACATCTTTTTTTGTTTGTTTTTATGCTGGTTGGAAAAGTGGCTCGTTTTGTCGAGAGAAAAACGTCTCCAGTTACACAAAGGAGGGGGGGGGGAAGGAAACTATGCAGAGTCGTGCTGATTCTTGCCTTCACTTTGCAGAATCAGCAGGGAAAGACAGAAAACACATTTGAGAAGCACTGTTTGTGTGCCATGACACAATCTATATAAGCAATATATAGTTTGACTGCTTTGACCTATTAATGACATGTCCTGCTGTGCTCCTGGGGATGCAGTTGCATTTCCAGATGTAGCTCATGGAATTCTGCATCATTCTGGTCTCCAAATGTGATTTAAATCCCCCCTCCAACACACACTCCTCCTCCATCCTGCAAACAGCCTCGTGACTTCACCCCCCCCCCCCCCAGCCCTGATTCTTCAAAACAATTCAGCAAACCAGAGACAACGGGGCGCCTTTTTTTTTTTTTTTTTTTATTAAAAAAAATAACAGATGATTATTATTGCATTAAAGTGGTACAGCTGCCATAACACGTCATAGACGACGGTTATGTGACAGTTTAGGTCATTTTGAACTCGGTTGACGCCTGCGATTGTTTTGTTTTTTTACTTTTATTTTTTTAACTTTTATTATCTCATAATGGAAGACAGTCCCCACTGTATGGTCGGTCTAATAACACATGCAAATGCTGAGTGCATATTCGACATGCACGCATGACCCATTTACTTAATCAAATGCTTACCAACTGTAACAATTGCTAAAAAAAAAAGACCGAAATCCCACATGCCGCTCCAACCATACAACTTTTTGTGCTATGCAACGGGTCGATCCTTTTTATCCCTGTTTCTACTTAGGATTTGGACGCATTCCTCATTTTCCAACCCAATTCCTGGGCCTGACATTTTCCAAGCCACGTTAATGGAGAGTGGAGTGGCTGGGGAGCAAGAAAGCTGGAGGTCCAGGAGGACAGTGAAGACCAGAAGGAGGGCAAAAAAAGGTAAGATAATTGATTTTAAATCTTGCATTATGTTATATTACACACAGGTCAAAGCAGTAGTGCCAAGTGAAAGTCACACCACATGAATACTTTTGATATGTCTTTATTTTGTAGGAAATGTCCAAAATGTAAAGAACACAGACACAATCTCATTGCGAAAAAGGAGATGGTTCCCATTATTATCATCATCACTAGTATCATCATCATTGCTGTGCGAGTCCTCTTAAACCCGTGACGAGTAAAATTAGCACCATACTGTAAAATGGTAAACAATGAAAAATGGAAGCCATTTTTTCCAGATTTTGGATTTATTTCATTTGAAGATCAAATAAAAACAATCAAGTTTCATTAACAAATAATCACCCGCGTCCCCACTTCACTATTCCCACATATAAAATTAAGGCCACTTTCAAAACGGTATGTCACTGTCCAGCAGGACCTTTTAATGACAATGTACAAAAACGCATTCATTACACAGACAACAACAATAATAGTAATAGTCATAATAATAATGACGACATCAGCATTTATAGAAAAAGGGAAAACACAGAGTTTCATGCTGATGGTTTCGTTCCCTTTTATGGTTCACACTGGCTCGGTTCTGTTTTACTGGAAGCTTAAAAAACACAATGACTTTGTGGTTGAAAGAAAATGTGCTTTTTGCATGAGTGTGTGTGTGTGTGTGTGTCTGTGTGTGTGTGTGTGTGTGTGCAAAAGGAACCGTGTGTGTGTGTTGTACAGTATATTGCTGGTGCGTGGGGGGGGGGGGGGGGTCAAGCACACAATTTGCTTACACGAGGAACATGCTCCAATCGAGGCCACAAACGCTGACCGATGACGTCAACTTGACAAGTAGACATTGAAAAAGGCTAAAACAAACAAACAGCCGTGAGCGAGCTGGCGTCAGTCCCCACAAGGACAGAGAACCAAATGGAAGGGCCGAGTGGTTGCGTGCGTGACAGAGCAAAAAAAGAACCTCGCAGTGGTTTCAACAATGAAGCGCGCTGCTCTTCTTCACATTTGATCTTATTTTGTCCAACATCACCTTCCATTTGTTTCTCTTTCTTTGGATCCTCCTCTCCTGTTCCAACTACACCTTGTCCAGTAAGGAACGTTGGCAGTAGAGGAGTCGGCGAGGAGTGCCATAGCGACGGAGAAACACTAAAGCGGCCAGCGTTGCGATCACACACACCAACAGGAACAAAGGAATGACCACGGCTGCCGCCCCCACTCCGCTTCCCGCCCTTCCTTCCTCGTCCACCTCGATAATGATCACTTCCGTATCCTCCACGTCCTCTTCCCGATCCACCTTTGTCTCGGTTTCCTCCCTCTCCCTCTCCCTCTCTCTCTCTCTCTCCCTCTCCTTGTCTGTCTCCCTGTCTCGGCTTCTGTCCTTGTCGTCGTCGTTGTTGTGGTCCTGTTCCTTGTCTTTGTCGTGGCCGCCTCTTCCTCCGTCCGTCTTGGGGTCTTCGTTGGGACAACCCATCCAATCCCGCAGAGCGGATTTTGGGTAGCCGGGCTCCACTCGCATCATCTGATTGTTGAACTTCCAATACTTGTTGGCTTTATAAAAGTAGGTGTACGCTGAGGAGGAAAGGTACACATTATTTGTTGTGCATTATTATTGTCAGTTAATTTCCAGTTATGTTCAACCTTAGAGGTTCCACTGCACATTCTCGTTTGTCTTTGTTTGCTGATATTGCATTCAAGTGATCAACTTTTAAAGCGTCTGAGCTGACTTGCAGGAACACCACTTACCTTGATCTTTGCTCATGAAGGCTGACTTGATATTGTCGGGCACTCCTTGCCAGACATTGATGGGCCTTGGATAACCATCGTCAACACTCCGCGACGCTTCGTTATAACGGTAATACCTACGCAAAGGAAAGCCATGTCACCTCATAAAGTATGTTGCAATTCCAAAGTAGGGAAAAAGTTTCAGACTGACTTGTCTCCTCTGAAGAAGTATGTCTGTCCAGTGGGAGTGTAATAAAGTGCGGCGTCTATCCGATCTTTCGGGAGCCCGGTCCCCATTTCTCTTAGCTTCTTGGGGTAGCCAGTATCGAGAACGGATTCACTAAACACCCAGTATCTGTCACCTAATCGGAGAGGGGAGATGCAAATAATAACGATTATTTCTATTGTTTTCAACAAACCACTGGATATTTTTGGTCAAATAGGAACCTTTAAAGAAAGCAAATGTCCCATCCTCTCTTTCAAAAGCAGCGTTGACGAGAGTAGGAAGTCCCCTCCAGAAGTGACCAATAGGCATGGGGTAGCCATCCATCACTTGGTTGTTTCGCACTCGCCAGAACCACTTATCCTGAAAACAAAACGTCATTTTCGTAACAACCCCCAAACGTGTCCAAACAAGATCGATTTGGTTTACCTTGAACACAAACATTTCTCCTCTGAGGATGGCGATGGTGTCAAAGTGTCCGTCGCAAATATTTGGGCCGAAATGAGGTTTGTCTGGTGTATAGCTGGGAGTTGTGTCAGTTGGGATTCGAGGTGTCACAAATGGGGGCTGAGGGCCTGATCCCGTACCTGAAAGAGGAAATTGTGGGCAAAGTAGAAATGAGTTATAGTCCTCTCCCGCCTGCTTGGGAAAATCGAGATGTTCCAAATTGATTACCCCACCGTAAAGCTGTTGTATGCCTCTGAGGTCATCTTCGGGAAGTTGGAAGTTGTCAGTGTCCATCCATTGGTAAAAGGGAGCCATAATGGCTGAGGGGTCACTGGAATGCTCCATACCGAGAGCATGGCCCAACTCGTGCACGGCAACCAGGAATATATCATTGCCTGGAGGCGGCAAAACATGATGTCGCCCATCGGTAAAGCATTGACAACGCGTGAAAAGTGAGGAGAGCTAAGTAGCCACCGTTCAGAGGAAAAGGGCCAATACTAGTTTGACAATATGGAAAACCATTTGAACATGTATTATGAAGTAGTAGCCTCTGGTAGCACCCAATTGCCCACTAGTCGTTTTGAGTAACGAGTAGTTATCCAATTGTTACGAAGCATTTCATTGATGTCGTTGAATGCAATTTTCCAATCTCCAAAGCAGCAATTAGACGGATACGCAATTCATGGCCTTGCCAAATTTTGTGGGCGACTTGGAGGTGACTCACAAGCACATAAATAACTTGAGCTGTCTGTAAATGACAAACAGTACAAGATGTGCTAACACTTGCACGTCATGTGAAGAGTGACTCAAGGCAATTCATGAATAAACATTTCCCCATCTCTATAGCGTACATAACTCCCTCATACCGATACAAAGTAGGACATGTCGGCGCTTGTAGCACCTAAACACGTTTCCCTGGACTTAGTGTTGGCTTGTGAATGAATGTGGTGGTCCCTTACCCATCAGATCCCGGTTTCCAATGGTCCAAGGCTCAGCTGCATCAAAATGGGTGTCCCCCCCAATGCCGGGACTGGGAAAGTAAGCGTGTGCCAGGAAGCCTCCCTCGCCGTCAAAAGGGCTACTGTCGCCGTGGAAACCCTCAGCGAAGAATAACATGATATCCGCAAACTCCTCCACCTTGTCCCGGATGTAATGGTAGGGAATCTCAGTGAATCGCAGCGGGGTGACGCTCTCCCACACCTTGAAGGCTCTCCTGATGGCCTCGTGGGTCTCGTACTCGCCCACCTTTGGTGTGTAGTTCTGTATTCTGAGGACGGTCAGATATTGTCTTTTAAAAAGTTGCAAAATGATGGCGCAATACTGCTATTGTTCTATGAGGGAAAGTGTAGGCGCTGTTTTATGATTGTAATGGCGAAGCATTATTTTATGATATTATGGCTGTCAATAGTTCTCGCTGTGTTGCCAAGGAGACAACGTACAGTAAATAAGTGTCGCCCCTGCAAATTCCGCCTCGAAACAACAGGCTGTGACCCGCAAAAGCCGAATCACTTACGAAAATGTGATTTGGTTCTTAGTCCACTTCAGGCCCTGGATGGCATAACGCTTTCTCCTCAAGCTGGTCTTCAACTCAGCACCGAACTTGTCTGGCACACCGCAGCGAGGTCGTTGCATTGCCCTGTCGTCAAACATCACATTTGATCACAAGTGTTCTCATCGGCGTATAACGGAAGTGAATTTGATCAAGAGTGAAACGGGCTTCTCACTCGATGGTGTTGGTGTCAAAAGAGCCGGTGACCGTGAGGCCGTAGAACCTCTGCATGGCGGCGATGGCTGAGGAGACGGACTGAGGGGAACGCTGAGTGTGGGTCCGCATGTCCCCTGGGGGAAGGTAACCATATTGTTGCAGCCAAGACTGCAAAAAAAAAAAAAGAGAGAGAAATACGTTATGGCACTAAGAAGAAAGTGACTCCAAATGACTTCAAACAGGCAGACATAAAAATCCTCAACAACAGAGACACAAGACATCTTGAACTTTGACCTGGATAATAAAACAGAATGTGTTTGGATGCCGCCAATCACGCGAACCTCATGTTGAAATATTAAGTGCAGCTGTTGTGAAAAGAAATGATTCCACACTGATGCAAAAAAGAAGTTTGTTTTTGTGTGTTGGTGCCAGCAGCAACAGCAGCAGCATCATTTGAAGCCTCTCTGGCATTTCTCCATTCAGTGACTAAGTCGACCATCAATTGTCAGCCAGTGTCGAAATCGAAGTTTGAAAGTCAAAACAGGTCTAAAGCGCTGAAAACACAGCTCAAGTTTCAACGAAACCCCTGCGAGCCAGGAACCGCCTGAGGAAATTCCCTCTTGAAAGTCAAACATTAACAAGACTTTTTCTTGCAAGTTACTCTTTGAAATTTGGTGTCAGCGCTGCCATGGTCATCAAGTTGTTCCGAGTTCTCATGCTGAACTTGACCTTACTTTTGCTGGAAAAAGCATTTGACCGCAGCACTAGCTTGACATCTGGAGAGACGCCAGCGGCTTTGCTCAGCAAATCTCCCACGCAGCTTTTTTCCCCTCTGTGACCCAAAGTAAAAAAAAAATAACATTGAGGCTATTGTGAAGGCAAAACTAAACCCACTGTGATATTCAGTTTTTTTTTTATTTGATATAACGTGATCATTTCTTAATTCCAACGCAGTGGGCTGAGATCAGAGGTGGGCGTGGTGGCCATCAGGAATTTCAGGAGTGTTTCAAACGGCTGATCCATTTCAAGATGTCGATTACGTTTCTGCGCATTCCACTGCTTGCTATTTATTTTGACAACATATTTTAACTGAGGAAGAGATTTTGACAGTATGATTCCCTTGACCTCATTTGTACAAGTTGAAACCTGTTCCATTCACCGTTCACACCGCAGGCAAATGAAACCCAGATCGGATTTTGTCGGCCCATATGGGACCTTCAGTAGACTTCTCCAGAGATCGAAAAGCCTCCCAAAAATATTTCGACCTCCTCTTGCATTGCTCTCCTGTCAATATAAAAAGATGTTCCCCTACACACTGGACCACGTTTAATCACTACGTACTTCTTATGCATATGCAGGTCACACCAAAAAGTCCGAGATCTGAACTCAGAACTGCGAGGCACACGAGGCCACCGCAGCCAAATGAGAGAGGGAGGGAGGGAGAGTCCCAGGCTGAGACCGGGGCCTCGGGCAAACCTCAGCAGATGGTTGGAGTGGCGCTTGAACGTCAGGGACCTCTGCATCCAGCGTTGCATCCAAACCTCAAAGTCTGTCTTTGCCTCATCACTCCACCCACCCGTTCATTCTCCGTGGAAAACCCAGCGGCCTCAGACCACACCCAGAGAAAGCCTATCAATCATTGCGCTAAAGCCCATCTGCTGTTGCTCCTCGGGTTGACATGCTAGTCGTAGCTTCTCCTCTGAAGAACCATTTGTGCACCTGGGTGAGCTAACCTTCTTAAATATAGGCTTGGGCCTTGTAGGTTTACAGTACACTAGTACAGAAAGAACTGATTCTGATCCAACTTGACCGACTTTGGCATGAAGTGGCTTTAATTTCGTACTCTTGGTGTGTGTCAGGGAGACATGGAGGTTTGAGTGTTTACACTAGTTTACCTTTGAATGAGCCCTTTCTGGTTGTGACTCAAACATCGGGCAGAAGTGGACACACATAAAGACTCAGTGTCTCATTGCACACCATTTGGGGAAAAAGACGACGGATTATGGCATTGAAACGGAATGGCCAACGGTGGATAATGAATCATCCAATTGATGGATGATTCGATTCAACTTCAGTCGAAACTACAATTGATCATTCATTTTAAACTGACAGTTGGTTTCACTTTAACATGAAGTTATAATAATAATTGTCATTTAAATTTCAAAGGAAATTAGGATTAAGAGGAATTTTTGGGTGAGATTATAAAGAAAATTGTTTTGGAGCTGAACAGGAAAAGTGGATCAACTGTCACATGGCTGTGACAGAAATGCAGCTGTACCACAGATGGTCCAACGGTGACTTTTGGTTTTAAGTTTTTCCAGCGAGCTTTAACTAAGTCCGCCTTACACGTCCAAAAATTAAATGAACACAGACAGCAAAGTACATCTCGAAAAATTAAAGGCTGGCTATTTGTTATGATGAGTATAATATAAATAAAAAAAGGGGTATTCAAATCAATTAAAATGGCTGCAAAATAAATTGCGTGAGGTTCACACAAATCAACTTTCCATTCGACCTTGGACCTTTTTAACTTAAGCCAGCGTAGACCAACCGCAGTTTAGTTGGGGAACACTTCAATTTGGAATTTTTCGATGGGAAAAACTAGTCATGTTCGACCTCACAGGTTCCTCTGTACAAGGAAACCGCTGTTCCAGGTCCAGTTTGACTGATATTTGAGACTTTGTCACACACATACTCGCTTTTTTTTTTTACTCAAAAGACTGCTGCTGTATGACACAGAGTACTTGTTTGAGCATTAGTGCTCCCATCCATCCTTATAAAGGCCTTTGCATGTGACGTAAAAAAAAAAAATCACTTTTGAACGATGCTATTTTTACACCGCTAATAAGCTGAGTAACTTAAGCGGTGGTACGAAGCGGAAACGGTCACTACGCAGACGATGACTGTCAACACTAATAAAAGGCTTTTGAAGTGGAATATGTGAAATTGCCGCTTGGAAACAGTTTTTAACGTCCATGTCGACAGATTTATTTCATTTTAATTCCTCAGATCAAACATGCATAGTCAGCGCTTTGAAATTTACAGTTACAACCACCCACATGGAAGACTAGGTATGGTCAGCAATCAAAGGGGAGGGAGGGAGGGAGGATGTCCCTTTTGCATAGGAAGGGAGTTAGCATGAGAACCAGAGAGTCACTTGTTCCATCCAGGCCGAGCCAATGGAAAAAAAGGGTGATCTACAGTGATGCATGGTAGTCATCCAGATGGACTGGATGCCCCTCACGCTGCTATCCTGAAAATGACTCCCATCAGTTGTCACACTTTGTTATAGGCTACTTGCAAGCTAGTGCACACACACATTTGAGGGTCGAATCTGGCAAGTGACGTTAACAAATTTCTCTCTGGCCAAGGTCAATAAGGTCTCCCAAAAAGAGTGGACGTCACTTGTAATGTCATTTTTCAGAGCTACAATTCCTTTGAGTGAGGTCACCACTTTGGGTATGACCTCATTTCCTGTAACATCAATCACTCCTTCGGGCCACCCAGCCTTTATGACCGACCGGGGTGTGTCTTTGTCTATAACATAACACAATGAAAAAATAGCCTAACATCCTTCCTTCTTTCCTGTCTTACTTCTTTGTCCGTGCAAAAAAATAATCAACTATATGTCCCACACAGAGGCTTATGTATGCATGGATACTATGACTTGTTCATCCAGATAATAATTCCTTTTCTAGCTTTCAGTCACATGGCCACAATGTCTTCTTTTGTGTTCTGCAACAGCCCCCTCCCTCACTGTCCTCAGTGGATATTCCCCCATTTCACTTCAAATGATCTCATAAGACAGCCATTCCTTTAAATATTTGTTGGATGTCTATAGGAACAGATCTCTACTTGTAGCAGTGAAAGCTTGTGAACGCGACAAGGTGTTTTATTGGCCGAGCAAAAAACCAAAATGCCCACATCCTTTCTTCGAGTCAATTAGTCAAACGAAAGGAAATGACTTCATCCGCCGTGAGTGTTTATTACAATGACACAAAGCTGCTGACCACGTCAAATGAACATCCTCACTGGGACTAAACAGTGTAACACTGTAATTAGTTCAATATATCCCTTGTTGCATTCAATAATTGTTACATTTTATAATTTCTCAAATGATCCTGTAACTCGGCAGCCCTTTGCAATTCAATGAAAACGGCATCGAGAAGAGATTCTGCTCAAATTTGACAGTTGGTGAGGTTTATTCTTAACATTGGTTAAGTCAATATATCACATTTTGGTGCAAATCCCCCAAAAAAAGATGAGAAGATTTTGCCATTTGTCTCTCAATGGAAGGATTCATTTCTCCCCAGAATTCAAGTGTTTAGGTTAGCCTCGTTAATGTTGCCTTCCAATGTGTTAGGTTTTAATTAAAATTTATGACTTAACTGGCTTTTTTTTTTTTGTGAGACCTCCACATAAAAAACATTCTACTGCAGACCTCTCCGCAAATGATGGCCTGGGGGCCACATCTGGTCGGCACTCAGGCTCTGAGTGGCCCTCACAGAAACCATGAAGTCATGAAAAAAATACAATATGCAGTGATTTCATTTTGAAAGTTGCGCTCACATGCAGGTTTTTATCATCCGACGACGACTGTCCTGCACATATTACAAACATATGCAAACCCTAAACTGGGAAATAATCTCTGGTTTCTGAGTTTGCTCCTGTGTTTACTTTGAATCATAAATCGTCCCTTTCCTTTGGCGTTTGAATGGAGGTCAGCAGAGCTAATGTAACGTTCTTCCACTAGGGCAGCTGGAATAATCATGAAGATATTTGGCACCAGTGGCTGATCAAAACAATCATGCTGTCCGTTGTTGTAATTATTCTAAAAAGACAGAAAAATATGAAAAGCTGCTGCTCCTTATCAGTGAGCCGTGTTTTTCCACAGCTGACTCTTTCTCAGAAACGCTGAAGTACGTCTCCTAGACTGCTGAGCCGTAACTTAAGACAGATGTCAACAATTACATTTCCCCATCCCCCTAAATATTAACGGAGCCACAGTCCTCAAATCCCCCTCCCGTGCCCACAAAAATTGTCTCTGACTCTGCCCTGACCACAATACAAACTCAGATTTCTGCCCATTTACGTTCTCATGCTTCCTTGCTTTTGCATCCTCAGCACTCCTCAGCGTTTTTCAGGAGCGCTAATGGTGCTCATGGGCTGTTTCCGCTAACCCCGGTCATAGCCCTTCCCATCTTGCACAATGCCAACAACAAGTGACTTTTGCTGACGTTATTGTCCATGTTGTATTAACATGGACCGCAAAAACTATCTGATAAACTCTCATGCAACTTACTGTCTGTAACCCACTATCATTCTCCCCCCCCTTCATTTCATCATCTTTTTATCCTCATAAGGGTGACTTTGCTGAAATAGTCAAGCATTAAAACTTTTGCTTTTTGTGTGTAATAGTTGTGACCCTTTGCAGTGAATTGAGGAAAAAAACATTAGTAAACAAATGAAAGCATAACATTTTGGGGGGTTAAGCTAGTATTTCATGTTCTAAATAGTATTTAGTAGTTCCTATAGTATTAAACGTTTTACACAGCAACAATAATAACAAAAATATTTCTTTCCATTTTTTTGGACAACTATCATAAATGATGTCACACAATACCTGAGCATACTTTATGGTCACAGCATTAGCATCAAAGAATTAGGTATGCTTGTTGTTGTTTTTTCTTGGCCATTAAACTCAATAAGTAATGTACAAAGTTGTAATTGGACTTCAGCATCATTTTTCAGATTTTTTTTTTTACTTCTTATCACACTTGAATGAAATGTGGAAAAACAATTAGAGGATGTCTAAGACTTCATGTTAAAAGTGGTTCGCTTATTTTTTTATATCTGAAAGTCTTTTTTCCCCCTTTGTCCAAACTCACCTCCGGATTGACTTTTTTCTCCGTCCCCCCCGCCGCGGCCTGTGTGCTGGCGTTGAAGAGCAGCACCGCCAGCAGCAGCAGCAGTCGCAGCAGCACTTTCAGCCTCCACCGTGCCATCTCGTTGCTCGAGTTAAAGTATCAGCAAGAGGTCGTTTTGTCTTGAAATTTCACGCAGTCTGCACGTCGTCAAAACATGCTTCCAAAAGAAACTCAGTACGTAACACAAATTGAAAAGAAAGAAAGAAAGAAAGAAAACTTGCGGATTCCTGACGGCTACCAGCGCCTGCAACTTCTACAATGACTTCAAATTAGTTCGCAACAACATGCATTCTTCTCGTGTTTTACTTATGAAGACTAGAGGAGGGGGAAAAAGTCCGTTATTTTGGTCGAAATGCTGAACTTGTGTCCCTTTTTTTTTTTTAGCCGCAACCCCTTTTCCTATCTCCTCCAAGTATACGTGGTGGTAGTTTGCAACGCCCCCCCCCTCCCCTCCCCTCCGCAGCCTGTCAGGAAAATGCCCGCCCTCGAGCTTGCGCGCAACAACGATGTCTTTATTATTATTATTTTCTTTTTTTTTGCTAGGTGACCCTAAATACGCCATCGCCCTACCTGAGTTTGCAGAGTGACAAAACACTATTTAAAAACGGAGCAAGTTAATTGTCATTATTTTATACTGGAAGGGAGGACTTATTAAGTAAAACGGATGTCCACGGGGGAGTCTTTTTTTTTTTTTCCAGTTTTGTACTCTGGGTTTATTTCAAATCTGCATTATACCACATGCATGCCCCTTTAGGTTCCCTTGATTCTTAGACTGACCATAAATGTGAATGTACTGAGATGCATCTTACGGTGACTTACAGGAGACATTGCGCCATCTATCGCTCACATTCTACTAAACTAATAATTATAAAGTGAAGAATGTAAAGAACATTTTTGTGTTGACTTCACCCTTTAAAAAAAAAAATAGGATTGTTCTTTTCGGTTGTCCTTTTTTTCCTCCATTTTTTTTTAATACAGAGATAATTAATGTACAGTTCACAACAAACATAAACTTGCTATCATTTGTTGTAGCTTGTGCCACCGGTTACTTTTGCACCAAACAACATTCATATTGTTTATGTCCTCAGTAGCTTCACAAAGACTGCAGCTGTGCTTCTGGTTAGTCCACAATGCATTATTGTCCTGTAAATACTATCAATCAAAACATAGGAGACAAACAAGATAATATTCCACACAGAAATGCATTGGTCTGGTTTGTTATTGCAAAGTGAACTTTTTTCTGAAGGAAGTCTCTTTTGCTTGAGCCTCTTGGTAATAGGTCAGATTTGAAAACCGTACCTGAGGTAGACGTTATACCTTTCAGTGTCGAACAGAAAACCAAACCAGATCTGACATACAACATTGATACGCTTAATTAGTCAACACCAGTCTTGTCACAGCAATTACTGACAACAGATTTACTTGAATAATTGCATTTGTGTGATATACAATATGTCTGTTTTTTGCAATAAGACCAAACCCATTGACTCACAACTTTCACAAACAAACATCACTGTGACTATCAAAATGACAAAGCTACATGAAGGTAAAGAAGCACTATTCAGGCATTCAAGTTCATTCATCTCCCGCTTCATCGGGCGCTCCCTTTTCCAGCTCGGACTGCAAAGGGGATTTTGCAGGCTCGTTTATTTCCTGGCTGGTCGGAGGAGTATCATCGGTTGACCCAGGACTGTTGTTGAGGAAGGCTTGGTACTGGTTCCAGAAACCCGCTGCACTTGTGGAGGCCGGAATGGTCAGGGAACCTCCTATCGATGACTGAGCTTGGTCAGCACATGAACGACTACTGCGGGCTAAAGAGCGGGTTGCTTTGGTGACGACACCATGGTGCTTCATATGTCCCTGCGCATGACAACATCAAACAATAGCATTAGCTTCACGTCGCAAAAGAGCAAGCATGCAGCACCGATGTCAAAATGATGACAAAACTGTTTATTTGCATTTTTTGATGCTCTGTATTATTGTGTTCCCTTCTGTGATGGATTCCATTTCTTTTCTTACCTTCAGTCCGCTGCGACTAGCATATGCTTTTCCGCATTCAGCACAGCAATAGGTCTTCTTCTCGGGGCGAGCTATTGGAGATGGGAGAGTCGGGGCTAGGCTGAGAGGAACAGAAACCTCCGGTGCTTCACTTGGAGTAGATGCATTCATCTTATTCACACCGTCTATTTGGTTGTTTCTGTCATATGAGGCAAAATTAAAGTTCTGACCTGGGTCCCTTGTGAAAGCGGAAGCCCTAAGTGCATCACTTCCTTGACTACTTTCTGCACTTTCTGAGGCTGACATCATTTGGGGGTATTCCTCAGGCACTTCTGCTCGCGTTGGTGTTGTCGGAGTACAAAACTCATCTCCGTCGTCTTCCCTAGGTCCAGGTGATTGGACCCCACAGGAGACTAGGCCTGGATCGGGGGCTGGAATGCCTACAGGTGGAGTCACATCTTGATTCTGTGTTGAAGAAGAAGCAATTGTACTCGGACAGTTGTAAGCAAAGGTAGGAGGTGTGCTTTGTTGTTCCT
Source organism: Syngnathus acus (assembly GCF_901709675.1). Lineage (NCBI taxonomy): Eukaryota > Metazoa > Chordata > Actinopteri > Syngnathiformes > Syngnathidae > Syngnathus > Syngnathus acus. The sequence goes on along the minus strand of NC_051102.1, from coordinate 10,515,645 downwards.
GCGGATTTGATCTGGCGGGGGGGATAGTGACTGTTTCATCACAGTCCACGGCCATAACGTCATGCAGTCCAGTGGTTTGGGAAACAGGTGAAGATGATTTGGAGAGCAGATCCCCGGAGGGTTGCTCACTTCTGTCGTCTTTGTCGATACGGGAAAATTCGTCCGTTTGCTGGGTGAGTGGCAGGGGGGCACTTGCACAAAGGAAAGGAGGCTCATCCGTGGGTTCTGGTGGAGTTCGGGTTGCACTATTCATGAAGGGGTCGGGGCTAAGGTCACTGGGGGGGTTGAGGTCTGCGCTACAAAAGCCAGATTTGGTCGTCGTCGCGGCGTATTGAGCATCGGAAGTAGGACATAAGTCCGTTTCGACGTTTTGAAATTGTGGACTTGGGGATAGGCTTGTCAGGTTACCAGGTTGAGGTGTTTTACTCTTGGCATTGCTTTGTTCGCCCATGTTGGACTCGGGTTGTTTAGCATTCGATTGGGCTGTCATCTCACAGGCAGAATCATCAGTGCCTACCGGGGGCAGTTGACCTCCAAGGTGCATACGAATATGGTGTTGGAGTACCAGAGCATTGGTGAATTTACGTTGGCAAAGCGGGCACGAATTGTGGACGCGAGCGTTGGGGGGCCGAGCATGATGGGTTGCCAGATGCGAGCGGAGGCTGCCTTTGGTTGAGAAGGATCTTCCACACAACTTGCATGGGAAAGGGCGCTCTCCAAGGTGCGTGGCTTGGTGCAAGCGCAGCGCTCTGGGGCAGCTCAGAACCCGAAGACACACGCCGCATTGATTGCTTGCCAAGCTGTTGGCTGCACCTGTGATGCTCAGCGCTGGTAGCAAGCCCCCTGCAATGGCACTTGCATTATTGACGCCCATGCCGAGGGCAGCGACCATCTGTCGAGTGAAGTTTGAAACGGACGTGGAGACCACCGGGGTAGAGGAGGGTGGAGCTGCCATGATATATGTGGTAGAAGTGCTGCTATCGCTTGATTGCGCCTCCATGGCGGAGGTGGAGATAGCGGAAGAAGTCCATGGGGAAGTTGACTGAGAGGCTGTCTTTTCCAGCTTCTCCACCAGCCTCTGCAACTTGGAAGTTTCCGATGTAGGTGTAGAGATAGCTAGAGAGGACGCGGCAGTGCTGACGGGTTTATGAAATGGAGAGAAAGGGAAAGTCATGTTTGAGAAGCTGGAAGAGGCTCCTTGGTGGGAACCTGGATTTGAGGGTAACGGGTTGCAGAGCAAGCCCAAAGCCGGGTGCAGTGTTGAGTGTGGCACGCTTGAGGTAGAGCTGGAGGAACCTGATGGGAAGAGAAGCTTAGGCAGGTGGGCTAGCTGGGAGTAAGCGGCAGGAGAAAGCATGGGAGCTTGAGGGGGGGTGTTTTCATCAGAGTTATTGGAGTGCTTGGAACCCTTCAGCAACCCCGCGATGGTAGACGGCGACGATAACGTCGCATTTGAAAGTAAGGAGGTGGCTAGCGAAGAAGACGAGGCGGCCGAGGAGGTGGAGGGGGACGAGTAAGATGAGCCAGAGGCAATTGAGACTGCAGCTGCTACAGCTGCTGCCCTATTAAGCTGAAGCAAGGAATGTGAAATCAAAGCCAGATCCACACTTGGAGCCAAGGGTAACGTGCAAGGGGTGGACCCCCCAGATGCCCCTAGAGGGAACCCACTGTTGCTACCACGGACCTCCATGTCATTTCCATAAACGTCGTCCTCAGGCCGGCCTTTTGGCTTCTTGTCCGACATCTTCAAAGCACTATTGTTGCTACTAGTCGGACTCATATCTGTGGACGCAGTGGGCCGCAAAGCCACGCCAAACAAAGATGGTGGAAGGAGCGAAAGGGAGAGCTCTGGGTTTTGCTCACGGTGGCGTAAGAAATGCACTTTGAGGTTGCCTCTGGTGGTGAAGCGACTCAGGCACACGGGACACTGGTAGGGCCGCTCCCCGGTATGTGATCGGAGATGTATCTGCAGGGCCGAGTCCCCGCTAAAAACCTTGCCGCAAAAGCGGCAAGCGTGCTGGAGACGGCTAGTACTGCCGGAGGAAGAGGTAGATGAGAGGTTGGCCCCTGCAGAGAGGGATTGCAAAGCAGATTGTGCGTTTGGGGATACCGACGAGAGGGCCGTGTTTAGGTAGCTCTTGCCGCCGTGCTCAGTCATGGAGATATCATTTGGAGGTTTCTCATTGAAATAATGGCTCGGTAGAGCCAAGGATAAAGCCAGTGGATAGGCGGAGGAAGTCATGGCAGCGGTTGAAGATGCGGAATGGTCGGAAGATTGCGTGTTGACTCTCAGGTAACTATTTAGCCCCGCGTCTGCACCTGTGGCTTCCATTTGCGGCTTGCACGTTTGCAGGATTTGAGACAAGGCATTGTTTGATTTGGAAGGTTTGCTGGCCACTTGGGAGGGAAGTAAGGTTGAAAAACAGGCCAGGAGAGGAGCCACACTTGCGGAAGGCTCGGTGGCAGGAGTTTGACTCGTTGGGCTGCTGGCCCGTTTGTCTTCCAGACAGAGTTGAGGTAGGGGTGGAAGAAGATGCTGAGAAGGCGTGTCGAGAGAATAAGTTGCCCCACCCAGACGAAGTACCTGTCTGCAGATCTCCTCTGTTATTTGCATCTGGTTAATCTGCCTTTGCTGAAGCACCCGGAGCTCTTCTAAAATAAGAGCCAGACTCAACTGGGCCCGAGTGGGAGCGGCTGAGGCCGACGCCACGCCTGGACTAGTTGTCGGAGTGACGGGGCTCGGGGGACCCTCGGGTACTCGGCTGGGGCTTCCTGGGTGTGGAGGACACATGGATGCAGAAGATGATGACGATGAGGAGGTTGTGGTGGCTGATAGGCCCAGTTTGGGAGAGGCCATGGGGGCTCCCCTGATAGAGTCTAGGAGGCCACTCGCAGAAGACGGACGGGCGGGTCGAAGAGTGAGGTGGGGGTTGCCGGGATTTGAGCGGCTGGTAGAGGGATTGCTTTGAATATTTTGGATCCTTTTCACATAGAGAGTCTGTGGGAGGTGAGCGGGCGGGCAGCTGGATACTTTGAGGAAAGAAACGATGACGAGAACGAGGGGGAATCTGGATATGACCTCACTGCTAAAGAGACACCTGGGAAAAGTAAAAAAAAAAGGTTGGAATGTCATTAACACCTCCAGAGGGTTCAAAGGAGTCATATCTTGGTCTGTGTTACGCACCATATTTTTTGGCCGCATTTTTTTTGCCCAATGTTTTGTTGCACTCCGTCCGCTAAGACCGCAGTCACAGTCAAGATATAATTTAAGGACGAGCAGAAAGGCCAAGAAAAGGAGGTGGCATGCAAAGAAAAGAACAACATCCTGGCAGGCAAATGACTCACAGACCAACAGGAATCTTATTTTGGCCAAAAAGGATCAAGAGACAGATGTGAAGACTCATGGCCACATAAACAGTCTTACGTCGACTGTATATGGAAAAAGCACTTTGCAAGAAGTGGCACAATCTAATGTGGGACCTGGGTTACTCCTGAACTTACAATATTAGGCCGCATTCAGTAACAATGGCAAATATCTCCCTCGTGTTTGTCTTTGGATGAGGCTATTGTGTGGCCTGTGTCTTTTGAGCAAAAAGTGAAGCTGCTTCACTTTTACAGGCCGTCAAAGCAACTAATCACTGCGGCAAGACGACAACATAAACTATCCACGACAACTGCAGCACGCCCTTTTCCCTCTTTTAGCCAGACAATGGTTTGAAATGCAAAATTAACTTCACACGCCCTGTTTGTGACTTGAGTTTTGTTGTCAGTATTTCTGTATATTATGTGGAATTGTTTGTATTGATTAATTGCATTTTTATGCAATTGATTTATCCAGTCTTGAGGGGGAAATAGAGTATAGTAGTATGCATTGGTGTTGCATTTGTGGCATATGGGTTAAGTAGCCAAATTTGATCCATCTCAGGGGCGGCCATTTTGACCCTTGCTGTCGACTGAAAATAACATCAAGTCTCAGGTCGCAACCAATCACGACTCGGCTTCAGAAAACTGCGACGCCTGTGATTTTTCCTGTTTAATTAATATTCCACAAACAACAATTATCATAACATTGCGTTTCGATGAGTTTAGCACCCTTAAAAATGCTGCGTTAAAAATAGGACTAACCCAGGAAGTTGGGTCCGTTTACTGGGTTGTTGATAAAACTGGTATTACAGATATTTTTTTTTCCACCTTTGTACCCAAGTGCAGTTTCTATACTTTTTCCTTTTTAAGTACAGTAATTGAATCTTCTACATTTACCAGAGTATTGTTTCACACATGTACTTAAGAGTACTTTAATGCAGCATGACCCCCCTCGCCCCCCTACACGCACACACACAGCTTACTTGTTCATTTACTACTTGGCATTCAAATGGTGAGCTGGGACTCATCACCCTCTGGAGTGAATTCTAATCCTGGATGATCCAGACAGCAAACAAATCAAATTGTGTTTTTAAAATCGATGTACTTAAGCCGAGTCTGGAATTCCTGCGCTACTTGCTCCGATGGGTGCAAATAAAATGCTCGTTCATGGCGTGCAATTGTAACAGAAGGTCTCTGACACGCCAAAGTGCGTCGATTGTCACGATTCAATGCTATCATTCTCCAAGCCGGTAAACAAGGCGCTTGAGACGAGCTGGAATTTACAACAATGGCGTTGGGAGAGCACAGCTGAATGAGCATCGCCTCCTCCAACACACAATGCTCCCCTTTTCACCCTCACGCCGACATGTTTAACACGTGGAGAGAGAGAGAGAGGTGCACTGGTTGGAGAAAGGAAAGACGCATGACGAGCGAGGAGTGAAATGATCCACAAATAAGGTCATCGTAAAAATGGCGTTTTATTCATTGGAAACCTGACGTGGTCTTTGTATTCTAACCGAGCCAAACCCGTTGGACTCATCTCTTCGAGCCAGGCGATAGGATCGTTCTGAGCTACATAAAAATTATTTAAGCATGACATAAACGTTTGCGCAATTTGTAAAAGAAAAAAGAATAAATGACTCGGTCCATTATGTCAGCAAGATCCGGTGGTGCCATCTCACCAACACTACGACGACGGGGCAGGCAGGCGGGCAGGCAGGCGTGCCATGTCCGTTGTAAACACGCACACAAATATGTATGGCAGCGAAATGCGCGCCCCCGCTACTGTACGAGCACCTGTTGCACGCCGCGCGCGCCCCCACATCATAACAAGTTATGATTCATAAAATATTATGACCGGAGAAAAAAAAATGTCCCGGATGTGCAGCCCAACCCCCCTATAGGCCACCATAGGCGACACAGCTTCATGACCGTAATACAAAAAGAACTTACCATGTTTCAAAGGATGATTTTGGTTGCGGAATACTAAAAAGGAGGAGAGGCTCCGGAGCTTGTATGATCGACGCCTCCTCTCAGACGGGACACTGACGCACTATTTCCCTATTCACCACCAGGGATGCGCAGTAGGATAGCTGCATTTTCACCCTCAATTATTTATCTCCCTTGTCAATCTCTTTTCTTTATTTACTGACAAATAAACAACTATTCGCGAGTGTGCTGCGGTGACATCCGGGTGGGCATGACGGTGCGGATCGAGAGAGGTGGAGGCTTGTTTTTTTGTTTGTCTTTGAACGTCTCAGGGCCTGTCTGCGCTCTCTACGGGACCGTCTGTCCGTCCGTCCGTCTGTCTGTCTGTCTGTCCGTCTGTTCTAATTAATGACCCTCACAGCTAGGCGATCCTCTGGGCAAGTGACTACGATTACCTCCTTCCTTCTTAGCTCTCCAAGTGCGTCTCTCACAAAACACGCACACACACACACTTCAATGGCTGGCTCAGGCCTGTCAGTAATAAAAGATTCAAATTCCAAATCATTATTACGTAAATTTAGGCTGACTTGAAAGTATAATACGGTATAAATAGGAAGTGCAATAAAGCATTTCTATTTAGAACATCTTTATTCATATATATTATTGTTTAGATACATCAAAGTAAATCAAGTGTGCTGTTTAAAATCAGCAAGTAAAAGAACGTGTCTTACACCTACAAAGCCGCTAGATGTCGCTCAAAAACAAGCATTGACAGTACTGTAAAACGAGTTCATATTTTGCATGGGTGTGGCCGTTTTGGCAAATATCACAAGATTATTTTGCATTTTTAATGTTGATTGCGTTCCTGTTCTTTATTGCAGTCCTCGTGGTATGAATGTGTGACATACATGAAAGTCTGGCCTCCACAAAATACACACTGACCATTGCTTGACATTTCAAACTATTCAGCTTTTTTTTTTTTTCTTCAACTTTCTATGGTTATCTTGACATGAGCTAACTTTTGGTGAAGGGCAGACTCAACTAGGGATGAATCTAAAAGGCATTTATTCCAATTTATAGAGGCAATCTTAATTTGATATCTCTAAATTTTTGAATGCACATTTCCAACTGTTCAGTGTTTCAGTGCCTTATTGCATAAAGCCTTACATTTTGTGAGCAGTGTACTATACAAGACAATATTGCCCCCTCCCATCTCACTATCACGTGACTGCACTGAAGCCTGTGCAGACACTAAAGGAGCTACAGTAGTTGAATCCTTCGGGATTAACCACGGGTCAGCATAGTTAGCACCTCTACCTCATCGATGGCCACTGACTGCAAATACCTCGACACCTTCAGGTAGCAACCTTTTTCTACGTAATATTTTCTCAAAATATTTCCCCATGTAACACGCTACTATTCATTTAATATGTCAATATATTGAGATTGGGTATGCAACAGATGACAGTAAACAGGTCAGCAAGCTGTCAAGGATGATCTCCTGATCCTTCCACTTAAGACGTGTCCGTGTTTCAACCTTGTTTTATGGAATGTATGCCAATGATGCCATTTCTTCCTAAACTGTACTGTGACTGTTTTTAACTAAAGATTGTCCAAATCTGTTGATTTCAGCCTCTCAAATATGATCATTTTATCAATAACCGATCTCAAGGAATCTTTCATGTGTGATATTGCTTAACTGTTATTTATTTGTTTTAACTAAATAATACCAGCTAAACGAAAATAATGATTTGACAAACAGTATTGGGGGAATTGTTTTGAATACTATTTACTGCAAATAAACTGGTGTCTGGTTATTCAATTAATCGTTGCGATAATTGATCGAATAATCAATTCTAAAAGTTTTCGATCGTGACAGCCCTCGTCTGTACCACTTTACTATTACGTAGAGGAGTGGAATTAGTACTTCTGTTTCTCACACAAGACTGGTACAAATATGTTTTCCACCTGTGGTTCTATATGTAACAAGAATAACTTTGTCCTGTTTTATTTCCTAATATTAAAATGATTGTCTCACTGTGTTGTTAGTACAACTTGGTAAACCTCGCCTCATAATGGGCTCCACGACAGAAGAGTTGACCTGCTCCGTTTGCAGAGATCACTTCAGCCAGTCCCTCCCACTTCCCTGCGGCCACAGCTTCTGTCCTGCCTGCATCCGTGAGGCCTGGACTGGTCACGGTGAGGGCAAAGGTCATTATTTTACCTGCCCTCAGTGCGTGGAGGAGCACGGTCAAGTGCTGTGCGACTGCTGCTCCCCGGAAGTGGATGAAGGTCTGGTGCACATGGCGGTCAAAACGTGTCTACGGTGCGAAGTGTCGCTGTGTGCGGAACACCTTAGGCACCACCTGGAAAGACCTGCATTTAGCACCCATTTGTTGGTGAACCCGCTCGGCGACCTTTCTCAGAGAAAGTGCCCCGTACACACGGAGATTCTACGCTACTATTGCGCTGATGAGAAGATCTATGTGTGCTGTGACTGTCTACTGGAGGGAACCCACGTTCAGCACAACGTCAAAGGTCTAAGACAGGTGGAAGAGGATCTGAAGGTTCGTTGTTGGGCGTTTTTTTTACCGTTCGCTTCGGAACTAACGTTGCTCCAAATGGTGTTTTCTCAGGTGATTCTCCAGACGCTGCTAGGAAAGTCAGAGGAGAAAGTCAAGAATGGAGAGGAAATCCTCAAAGAGTATGCCAACATCGATTCTACCGTTGCAGTGAGTAATGATGACACATTTGCTCAAATCAAATGATCTTATGAAGGTAATCCACATCTTCTTAACTAGGACTGTCTGATGGAGGAAAATACACAAGTGGAGCACCTGGGCTCAGAACTGCAGGTCCAAGTGGAGAAACTGGTTGCGGGTCTAAAGGAGCTCACGGAGAAGGACAGACAGCAAATGATTGAGCGCGTGCATGAAGACTGTACTAAAGTGAAGGAGGACGTGAGCCAGACGATGAGCATCCAACACTACTTGACCTCGCTGCTAGCTGAAAGTGACCCCTTCCTACTCATCTGGGTAAGCTAGGCCACTGGGATCACGATTGGATAATACAAGTATGTGTGGATCTCACTTGTAGTAAATGTATGGAAATGTAGTTTGGCCACAGAACTAATTACTGTGGTGATTTGACTTTCCGCAGGCTTTTCAGTCTGATGACACAAAGTAAGTCAATGGTAGCAGATTTTTTTTTTTTGTATGTACTAGCAGTGCACCAATCACAATAGTCACGTCTATACTTTTCTCCAAATTAGATCCAAACAACAACAAAATCTGATCTAACATTCAGCAAACATTGAAGTAGCTCATTTTCTGCTCATCCATTGAGATGTGTGTGTTTTTTTTTTTTTGCTTTGTAGGTTACTAGCTGATCTTAGCAGTCCCCTTTTCACACCAGAACCTGTTAGTTTGGACAGGAAGCACATTTTGGAGGACATAGAGGGCAAGTATCGAGAGTTCATCACCGCCACCCTCCGCTGCCTCAGCGAACTCAAGAGGGAGCTCTGTGAGTAACGTATATACTAAATCAAAGGTCTTTAGAACTTTGACTGGAGATGTCTTTTTTGTCTTTCCTCCTGACCATAGTGACCAGTCCTCTGACTCTGGATACCAATACATCTCATCCTCTTCTGAGCATCTCTGATGACCTGCGATTGGTCACGAGGGTTAAGACACGTCTGCCCTATGCGGCTCACTCAGAACGTTTCGACCACTGGCCGCAGGTCCTCACACTTCAGAATTTCTCGGCCGGGACTCACTACTGGGAACTAGAAGCCGAAGGATTCTGGGATATTGCCGTCTGCTATATGAGTATTGGACGGAAAGGGAAAGAGGGAAATTCTTTTGGGAACAACGCGGTATGTGTGTATTTGTAATCACTGCAAAAAATGAATCCATCCGATAGATTTTTTGATGGGTGTTGATTTTATTTTGCCACTTAACGAAATGTTTTGTTTTTTTCCTAGTTTTCATGGAGTTTGACCCAACAACATGACGGGAAACTGGCTGCTTGGCACGACCGCAAGAAAACACGTCTCGCATACAAAATGACGGGCAACCGTGTTGCTGTCGCTGTGGACTACAGTGCTGGCACCATCACCTTCTCTGAAGTTGGAGCGGCCAATAACCTAACTCATGTCCACACTTTCTGGACCACCTTCACTGAACCAGTGTCCTTGGGCTTTGGACTTTATAAATCAGAGCTCAACAGCTATATTTCAATTGTGAAAGTATGACGTGACCAAGGGAAGAGTGTAGGCAATAGTTGAACTGTTATGGTAAGCTGGAGTGAAACGTGCTGGAGCCTCCTCACCTTATCAGCTTGTTTGTCAGAAGTGGCTTATAGAAACTGGAACATTTGCATTCAGTGTCATATTATATATAAGCAAACATTGAAATGTGTTCAACTAAGTGAAATACAATGGAACAGCTCAATTAATTGTTGTCATTCTATACAAAAATTGGAATTTATGTACAGTAAGTGAATTAAGTCGTTACCTGCTCAAACTGTTGCCCTCATAAAATACTCTTTTCATTTATATTTAGCAATTCCTGGTGTAAATGTTTAAACAGATGTTAATGACTGCATGATAAATGAAATGAAATTAAAAAAAAGCATTATTGAACCTTGATGAGAGCATATTTTAGGCATCGTGTATGATGATGTTTTGACTTTTGAGACATGACAGTACTAAATTGACAAAAGGTCACATTAAGAATTATTGTTGTTTTCTCCAGGTGAGAGAGCTTTATCCACACTCAAGTTGTTCCATTGAAATGGCCTTGGTGTTCAATTACTTTGATATTTTTGAAATTCCACTGTGGTGGTGGTGGTGGGCGGATGTAGCATGGAGAATGAGAGAGGCGGAGGTAAAGTGGGGGTGGCACAGCGAGATAGAGATGAACAAAAAGAGAGATGATCACATATCTGTCTTGGCTCAGATCTGACTGCTGTGTGGAATTATGTGAAGAACGACGAGGAAGAACAAATCTATTTGTCCACGATATCCCGCAGCTTGGAGTATACAAGATTTCTCAGAGGGATACAGGTGACGCTCTTTTTTTTAATTTATTTATAATGTGTTGAATAATAACGTTTCTACTATTTTGTTTCTCATCGTTTTCAATGATGAAAACAAGCACAGCATGTGTTTGAACTTGAGAGCATCTTGAGGTCTTTAGAAATACTTCTAACAGTCAAAGCTTGGAGAGAAATGAAAAATGCATGGCCCATATTTAGCTTTGCGCTGTGAAACAAGTGCACAAGTGAGAATGTGTTTTGCGCCATGTGAGGAAATGCATGTTGAGCGAACGGCGTTAGGTGGGAAGGAGCAACGTGTAGAAGACAGATGGTCACTCAGTGGAATTGTTCCTCCACCCCCTCTTTTTTCTGCACCCCCCCAACCTTTGGTCTTGCATCCTTCTGCTTGTGTTCCATCTTTCGCAACCGTCTTCTTTGCCATCAAGACTTTGCTCATCTTGTCAAACTCTCCTCATCCCCAGATACTTTTCAACTGCCTTGACAGTTTTTTTTTTTTTTTTTGCTGAGGAAGTCAACTTGAAGGGAGCAGAGGTCTCGTTGTCACTGTTCTGCTGAGGCCTTCTGACACGGCGATTTGGGACTTTGGACTGGCACGCAAGAAACTCAAAGAGGAATGAACAACTGTGAAGTGTGACGGGTCGCTCGGTGTTGTTTTAACTATCAACAAGAATTGGCTAAGCAGACAAGAATCAGTCATGCATCCCATAATGTTGGTTCTGATGCTATTGTGGGAGCCACCATGGGCCAACGGGCAGAATGACACCGAACCCATCATTCTTGAGGGGAAATGTTTAGTGGTATGTGACTCCACACCCTCATCGGAACCTGCCGGGAACGCCCTGGGCATGTCGGTTCGCTCGGGCAGCGGCCGAGTGGCTTTCTCCGCCAGCCGCCAGACCAACCACGAGCCTACGGATATGAGCAATCGCACAATGATCATCTATTTTGATAATGTAAGTGTGCATGCTAAATTTAGCGACATGAAAGTAATGAGGGTGGGCTTTTTTTTTTACCCTATTAAAAGATCCCAGCCAATCTTAACACACTCTTGAACATTGAATGAAATACAAATAATTTTGAGACATGTTCAATTCAGTTTAATAATGACTCTTTTACCACTTTCTTGTGTCATTAGTGTCAAACGATCCCAACCCCAAAATTGTCTCTTAATTTGACCACATAATAATTCATACATATATATAGTAAATAATAAAAACAAGTAATAATTTTATTTACAAGGTTTATTTCCTAAAAATGTTACAGGCCGAGTTGTTGACTAACTGTGATATTTTATGATGTCATTTCTCACTGAATATGTGTAATATTTTGTAACCTGTTAAGACAAGTCAGGCAGTGTTTTTTGACCCTTCCTTTCAGATCTTGGTGAATGTGGGCAGTCATTTTGATCAAGAGAGCAGCATCTTCCTTGCACCGAGGAGAGGAGTTTACAGCTTTAACTTTCATGTTGTGAAAGCTTACAACAGACAGACAATTCAGGTAACTCACTCTCAGCTGTCATGTAGCTGCTGAGGTTCAGCATGGAATGGTTTCTTCCAGGTCAGCTTGATGGTGAACGGCTGGCCGATGATTTCCGCTTTCGCCGGGGACCAGGATGTGACCAGGGAAGCAGCCACAAATGCTGGTCTGGTGATCATGGAGAAAGGGGACAAGGCTTACCTTCGACTTGAGAGGGGGAACCTCATGGGAGGCTGGAAATACTCCACCTTCTCTGGGTTCTTGGTCTTCCCCTTGTGAGCAAGCTGGAAGCCAAATGATTGTAATGGTGAGAGAAGGAATTTTGCAATGTTCCAGAAAGCAAAACTCTTCCGTCCTGACGACAAAATAGAACAGGTGTTGTTTTGCTATTTATTGAGTTTGTATGACTGATATTGCAGTTGTGAGCAAAAAGTTGAAAGTAACCCCGTGCATTGTGGGCTTCTTTGCGATTGATCATTTTTTCTCTCTCTGGTAATTATTAAATGTTTAAATAAGTGCTGTTATGGCTATCTTGCATTGCTAAGCCTATTTATGCCTGCATCAGATGTTTACTTACACAGAAATCTTTATGACAAACTTATATTAAAATATGCTAGTTGGTCTAGTGGGTCCTTTTAATCTAGCGTATATGTCGTTATTAAATGTTATCTGTGTGTCAATAAACAAATCACAGATCAGGCTAAATATTATGATGCCTCTTTCTTGTGGTACTGTAGCCATTGCCACAGCAGCTGTTTGTAAATATAGCTCCCACCAGCAGAGCTGGCGTTGGCGTGCACCTCGCAGTGCAGCATGGGTCATGCAGAGAGTCAGTACGGTGAAACGGCAATATCCTTCTTGCAGGGCCGCAGACAGATGGAGCCATTGGCGAGCAGCAAGGTTCGTCTCTGCAGGGCTGCCACTGAAAAAGAGCGGACTGTCACGTGTAGTCAGTCACTTACGCTCGCCTGCTTTGTCATCACAATCGCTGTCTCCCTCTCATTCATCCGCACATGAGCCCACGTTTAATGGTAAACATTTAAGGAGAAGCCTTTTTTAGTATTTTCAAAGTATTGTAATATGGTGTGCCACATAAATGTAGTTGAATCACTAATAGAATAATGGTTTGGTGGACTTGCTATCAATTTCAAAGAATCTCTTTGTAATCAAATATACTCACAGGTGCAATACAGTGGAGTTAGTGGTTAGCATGTCTGCCTCGCAGTTCTGAAGCTCTGAGGTTCGGGGTTTGAATCTCAGCTGTAACCATATTGATGTTATTTGTGGTTAATAGCAAAGTTTCTGACCAATCGGATCATTTCCTGTTTTGCACAACTGTCAGTTTTCACAGATTTCCTGACTGACTATAAATAGGAATGAACATTAAGTGGTATGACATAAAGCTTTGTTTGGGCTCATTGTTTCTCGTGGCTGAATTTGACTTCACTTGTTTTTAATGAATAATTAATTCGTTTGTGATATTGTTATGCACTACCTACTTAGTATTTGAGTCGTTTTTTCACAGAGTACTTACCCTTGGTCTAGAAATTATTTGAAGGACTATCATATTTGTCATATTATTCTACAGCAACTATTACTAGATGATAACGTGACTCATCGGTCCCACCATAATGGCAGTGTTCCGTCACTAGGGGGAGCCAATCGACCAATCACGGAACGTTGAAACAGTAATATCGTTTCACTGCTTGGTACCCCGAAAAACGAAAGGTAATTTTCAGAATTTCGTCGGGAAGGATCCATCAAAGTCAGAGTCTATATACTGACGTTAAATAATTGCTCGATATCACACGGGCTCTTTATTTGCTCTTTATAACGATCAACGCAAGCATCTTATTAAAAATGCTACAAAAGAGACGATGTCTTATAAAAGTGGACCGCTGGTATAATTAGCTGTTATAACTTTGATATTTTTAAAAGACGGAATATTTCAATGGATTTTGCCTCTGCCAGCGGCTTCTCACATAAGCACTGAGGACAGTAAAACGCAGTACCACGGTCACTCACTCAGTCAAATGAGCTCAGCTAGGCCGCATTTATTGTTCCTCAACCGAACGTCGCTCTTATCCCGCCTAACGGCGACCACCTTTTGAATGACGAGTACCACAGCCAATGAGAATGTTGCGTGCTTCCGGCTCAGAAGGAAATGAACCAATCGTAGCTTGGGAGAGTCCGCGAGGCAGGCTTTGTACGGGCTCTCGGGCAAGAATGTTAGTTCCTGCTCTTCCCTAGCCGTTTCCTGTAATCGTACTGTGTTGTGAGACGGAGAAAGCCATGTGTGTCGATGCAAAGGTAAATTTAGCGCCCCGAATTATTACTGCGAGCCTTTGGGCAGCGGACCCGATGGTTATTTTCGGCTATTTCACCGAGAAATGGACGCAGATCAACTGAAAGAGTATTGCGGCCTAACCCGTGTCAGAACGTTGACGGGTAATGGTTATTGTGGCACGTTGCTTTGGTTTGGTCGGGTTTGTTGATGAGATTGAAGGAGTCCGGTCGACTTGATGGTCGCTTGTAATTGAGCCAGAAGCCAGTTAACTGTCCCAAACATATAACACGGCGTGGTTTGGAGTGAATATATCAAGTGCTTGCACACACGCTTTGGCAATAGGCACATCTTGACGGTAGATGCTAATGCTAACCGACGGTTTTGTGAGGCAGACTGCAATGGGAGCAGAGGAAAGCATCCGACATCTCCATCACTGTCTCCTCTCGCCCTATTTCAATGCCAACTCTTCCGAATCACTAAATATTTGACGCTCTAGTTTCATTTGGGAATAAGTCGTAGCTACTTGTTACTTAACGTAGTTGTGCTCGTAGTAGTAGATAAGTATCGCCTTTGTGGGGGGGGGGGGAGTCTACTTAAACCTCAATATTGAACATGACATGATTTACTTTGTTGCGATAGTGTGTTTAATGTTTGCGCTATTCTGAAATGGTTTCATTTGAAAATAAGGGTTTTTATAAAGAGGGCTGCACATTTGTAAAATCCTCCAGGATATGTAAACTTTTGAGCACAGCTGTATGTATCATTACAACACATTGGCGGTATTTTCAACATTAGAAATAGAATGTACTGATCCTTTCAGGGGGGTTTGTTAACTGAGAATGTATTGACCTTTTGATTTTGTGTTGGCCACTTTAAGGTGAATTACTGTTGTAATTCACTTGGAGCTATGATGGTAGTGTGCGATGGTTATTTGTTCTCATGAATTGTGTGCATCTGATAGAAAGCATGTATATTTGTTGTATTGAAAAATCCAACAGTCTTATACCAAAAACAGGAGGAACCAATGGATGGCTTGATTCGTGCTCATTTATTATGCATGTATTATTTGTTATCACTAAACACTCTCTACATCATAGAGCGAATGTTGAAATCAAGCTGAATTGGTCTAATTAATGTCTGTTTTCTTTGTCTTCTCCAGGTGTTTTCTTTGACAATTTGAAGAACTGGATGAGTACAATTTAGCTTTCATCTCGGAGCGGCTCTAACATTGTGCCCATCTCCCTGTGCGGAGGGGGCAAGATGGCAGACCCTATCATGGACCTCTTTGAGGACACACCCCTGTTTAACCTGGACGCTATCCCTGATGACTCCTTTTCTCATGGTTCATCAGACCCAGTGGAAGAGGCTCTTAAGCTGGCGTTAGGTCAGGTGGATGCACCGGTTGAATCAGAGCCCACGCCTGACCTTCCAGTCAACGCTGACCTTTGTGTTCCTGCCACAACCGCCACCGTACCTGCACAGGAATCCATTCCAGTTCCCGCACAGCAGACGGCAGCAGTGGTGACTGCTCAGACTGTTTCCTTAGCCACGCTTCCCACTGTAGCCCAGGCTCCTGCTGTTGTTGATACTGTACCTCAAGTTCAAGCCCATGCCACAGTATCCATAGCTAGCAACACCAATGTGGTCAGCAGTAGCACTGTCCTGCTTAACTCACCGCTAACTCTTTCCAGCCCCTCAGCCGCCGCCACCACTGCTGCTCAGCAGCTCGCACAGATCGCCCAGCAGCTCACTCCCCAGCAGCTATCTGCTCTCACGCAGCAAGCGGGAGGGAAGATTGTCATTCTCAAAGGTCCCCAGGGGCAAGCCCAGGTCCTCCAAACTGTACCAGGAGCCACAAGTTCTACAGGTGGCAAAGTCATCCGTTTGGTGTCTGGCTCACCGCTCAAACCGGCCGTACTACAAGGAGGAGCGGTCTTGAACCAAACGACCACAGGGCAAACTCAATTAAAGGTTGGCGCTGCGGGTGTACAGAGGCTGCTGCAGTCCCCCAATGGTCCAGTGAAACAGTTGCTGCTCACCTCCATGCCCCAGCAAGGCCAGCAAGTCCAAGTGCAGATGCAAACACAAGTGCAAGTCCAGCCCCAGAGCCAGCCTGCTCAAATCCAAATCCAAGCTCAGAACCAGGTCCAACTCCAGCCAGCCATGCAGGCCCAAACCCCAGTAAGTGCTCCTTTCAGTCGGACTGTCAAATGAGGCTGAACCGGTTTGCGTTCACACTTGGCTATATGGCCTGTTTGCTCATGATTGCAATGTTACTAATGAACTGTGTTTGTGACTTTAGGGGAGTGAAGCAAAACGAATCACCCTGGTTCTCCAGCAGCCTTCACAAGCTGGAGCCGCTTCCTCAATGGGTCACACTGTTGTAGCCCAACCTCAGGTCACACAGGTTCAAGGAGGCCAACCACAGGTCCAAGCTCCAACAAGACTAGTACTGGGACAGCTCCCGGGAGGTAAAC
Source organism: Syngnathus acus (assembly GCF_901709675.1). NCBI lineage: Eukaryota > Metazoa > Chordata > Actinopteri > Syngnathiformes > Syngnathidae > Syngnathus > Syngnathus acus. The sequence goes on along the minus strand of NC_051102.1, from coordinate 10,499,055 downwards.
TGGTCCTCCAGGGAAGCCAGCTGGCAGCCTTGACCCAGGCCCGGGCTGCAGGAGGGCAGCCCAAAGTCCTTACAATCCAGTTGCAGGTGCAACAGCAGCCAAACCAGCAAGGAGGAGTTAAGGTAAAAGCCTTCAATTAGTCATTGCAAAATGAAAAGCATTCAATATGTTCAGTTATACATTTGAAAGCCAGTCCAAGTGATTGTTAGTGGGACGGTTGACCAGCAGTTTGTGACTTACGTTTGTAACTTTTCAGTACCAGTTGGTTTCAGGAGCAAGCGGTACTGGTAGCCCGCAGGTACTGCAGATTTCCCAAGGCCAAGGAGGGCAGAGAGTTGCAGTGCCTCTCAAAATGCTTCTGCAGCCACAGGTAATCATTTTATTTTTTATTTTTTTTTATTTTTTTTTACGACTTGTAGATAGGTGTTTTCCATGTGAGCGGAACAGCAACATCGTGTCATTTGCCGATACAGACTAGCGCGGCGGCTACAGCCGGTGGGGCTGTCTCAGTGGTGAAGGTCGTCAACGCTTCAACAGCGGGCCCCTCTAGTACCACCACCACGGCAACGCAGGCTATCCGCATCACCAAGGCCCCTGGCGATTCATCCTCTGTGCGACGCGTGGAGATCCTCTGCAAGCAGGAGAAGGCAAATCGAATTGTGGCCGAAGCTATAGCGAGGGCAAAAGCGCGCGGGGAGAAGAACTTGCCTCGAGTACTCAACCAGGACGAACTTCCTTCCACGCAGACCTCGCCAGAAATTGGAGGCACTGTGACCGTTGTCACGTCGGCAAAGAAAAAGACAAGCGGGGGAGGGAGCAAGAAGAAAAGTCCTGTAATTGCCGGAACGCTATCTAAAAGTGCGGGAGGAGCTGACAAAAAAGGCAAAGCAAAGCCAGCCGGAGGGACGCTTGTCGATTGCGGCGGCACCACCATACCTGCTGGTGGCATTAAGAGCAAAAGCAAAGCCAAGATAAAGTAAGTGGAAAATGTTAACTTGATCCTTGGATGACCAGTCACTGATGTGTTCTCCTTCCTCTTGTAGCACTATTACACTTGTGGGGGCAAAGAAAAGAAAAAGGAATCCATCCTCCGATCATTCAGATGGGGAGTTGAGTCCTCCCTCACCTGCTGCACTTGAAGAAGATCTGATCATGGTAAGAACACGCATTTGAAAACGGTCCCCAGGGGCAAAGATAATGTGTGTCGTATTAAATTGACTCATCATGAAAATGGAAAAATTCCTCTGTCCAGAAGAGGCGCTCCAATCGCGTGGTGAACAGAAAGAAGTACACCGAGGACCTGGACATTAAGATAACGGACGACGAGGACGAGCAGGAGGACGTTGACGTTACGACGACCACGGCGGCTGTGGCCTCCATCAGTGCAGCACCGGCAGCGGCCCACATCCACCAGGGCATTGATTTACATGGTGACGGACTGCCTGGCATGCAGTTCTTTGTGGTGTGTTGAGTCATTCGCTTTTGAGACGAGACTGAAAATGCTGAATTTCCCTTCATTCAAATGTCATGTTTTTTTTATCTGTGCAGGAAAACCCAAGTGAGGAGGATGCTGCCATTGTAGATAAAATTCTTTCCATGCGAGTAACAAAGAAAGAGGTATGCTTTTGTGCATGTACTTCTCGTTCGCTGTTGCGTTTCCAATTGACTTAAAAAAAATGGTGTTTTCTTGTTAGGTCTCCTTAGGCCAGTACACCAATCTGGAGGAATTCTTTGTCAAATACAAGAACTAGTAAGTCTCACATCCTTGACAAGCAAAATGCGGCCTTAGAGTATGTGACTAGAATACAACTTCGCATTCTTGTTTCCAGTTCATACTTACACTGCGAATGGGCCACCATGGGGCAACTGGAGAAAGACAAGAGGATCCATCAAAAGATCAAAAGGTTCAAGACCAAGCATGCGCAGATGAGGCATTTTTTCCATGAGGTGAGAGTACAAATGTACCTTTTGGGTTACAGCTTCTCTACCACACACATTGGGCGGAAAAATGATGTGAACCCTTTGAACTTAAATATCTGCATAAATATTCATGTGTCCACAATGGTGAGTTGTGGTCAATAAGCACACAATCACTGTCAAAATAAGAGGGATTAATGCGCGACGTGGTTTATCATTATCAAGGATAAATGGAGTGGCTAAACCTTCCTCAGATGCTCCATGTTGTCTATCTGATCATAGAACTTGAAGCCATCTGTCCAAACAATTGCGGCTGATAGGAGAATGGGTGTTGCAAGGGTTCACGTACTTTTTTCCTCCTACTGTTTACTGCCGCTGTCGTATGTATTTTGACTTGAATGTATTTGGCTCTGTGGTTCTCTTCAGGAGGAGGAGGTCTTTAATCCCGACTATGTGGAAGTGGACAGGATTCTGGATGTATCCCACAGTATAGACAAAGACAATGGCGAGGTCGAAGAAACGACACAATTATCATCTGAATGAAGTCAATGTCTTGCATCGTTACTAACTACGACTCTTTGCTCCACGCCTTTAGCCAGTGATTTACTACCTGGTTAAGTGGTGCTCCCTGCCTTACGAAGATGCAACCTGGGAGTTGAATGAGGATGTGGATGAGGGCAAGGTTGAAGAGTTTAACAAAATCCAAACCCGACAACCTCGCCTCAAGAAAATGGTAAGGACTGAAGTTCTAGATATTGAGTTTATTGTCCTCCAGTCTTAGGTTCTAGGAAAGAAATGACATGGATTGGCTCCAGTCATTCGTCAACATTCAAAAGACTAAACACAGATGGCCAGTGTGTATGTTTTTTTTTTTTTTTGACGCTGTCCTCTACTGTAGACGCGGCCACAGGCTGGCTCGTGGAAGAAGTTGGAGGAGACGAGAGAGTACAAGAATGGCAACACTCTTCGAGAATATCAACTGGAGGGTGTCAACTGGCTGCTCTTCAACTGGTACAACAGGTACGTATCACGCCATGACATGTCTGCAAAATATAACAAAATGCCAGTCAATCATTGAGCAGTCGTATTTGGCAACTCTACACGGGTGACCTGGTTCAGGGCAGTTGTCAACGGATTTTATGCTGGTACCTACATCACGTCATTATGTCACGACCTCCTTTTACAGGAGACGAAACCGTGCATGTTCTTTTTAGGCTTGAAAAACACATGAATGTCGTTCATTCAAGCCTGAATACATGTAACTACTGCAAAGTGACTGTCAGTGCGCATTAGTAAGAAACTCGTGTTAACATTTATTTGTTTAAAAAAAACAAGCAACACCTCAGTGTTGGATATTTCACTGACCAACAAACAGTTGACTGTAAATAAGTGGCAATAAAATAATTTCAAAAATCAAGAATGCGCAAAATAATGGCACATATTTAGCTTGAAAGAATATTCTTAAGGGAAATTGTACTGAATGACTGAGAGGGAAGAAAATGTTGAAATCTTTCTTTCAACGATTCTCCCTTGCTTTGCTCACATCTTATGTTTCAGGCAAAACTGTATCCTAGCAGATGAAATGGGTCTAGGCAAAACAATCCAGTCCATCACTCTGCTGTCTGAGATTTATGCGACTGGGATCCAGGGTCCCTTCCTGGTGATTGCCCCCCTTTCCACCATCACCAACTGGGAGAGGGAATTCTCCACATGGACCAACGTGAATGCCATCGTCTACCACGGCAGCTTGGCCAGCAGGCAGATGATCCAACAGTACGAGATGTACTGTAAAGACGACAAGGTAGGCTCGATAGGAACTGACTGCATTGAAATTGTCGCTTTCTAATTGATGTCGTCATTTTGTGCACAGGAACATTTAATCCCGGGCGCGTACAAATTTGATGCGCTGATCACAACTTTTGAAATGGTGTTGTCCGACTGCCCCGAGCTGAGGGAGATATCCTGGCGTTGCGTGATCATCGATGAAGCGCATCGCCTCAAGAATCGTAACTGCAAGCTGTTGGACAGCTTGAAAATGTTGGAACTGGTGAGTTGACTCGCGTAGAATCGTGAAACCCTACGATGCTGACCGAGCAGGGAGTAGTCTCGGATTTGGAAGTCACCTTATTGTTTTTGCCCCTAGGAGCACAAGGTGCTGTTGACTGGAACTCCTCTGCAGAATACTGTGGAGGAACTCTTCAGTTTGCTTCATTTCCTGGAGCCGGCACAGTTTCCCTCTGAAATTGAATTCCTTCGGGAATTTGGAGACCTCAAAACCGAGGAGCAGGTGCAAAATACTTGATATATGATCGATCGTTCAATACTATTCTTGTGACGATAAAAGTAGAAGCCGTAGTTGTCATAATAACTTCATATTAGATCTTTTAAATTTGGCGGTGACTGAGCATGTTCTATTTATTTATTTTTTTAACCCCTCAGGTTCAGAAGCTGCAGGCTATATTGAAGCCGATGATGTTGCGAAGGCTCAAAGAGGACGTCGAGAAGAATTTGGCACCCAAACAGGAGACAATCATTGAGGTTAATCAATGTTCTTAATGCATGATGATCATTTTTCATGATAAAACAGTCTCAGCATACCTTTTGCATTCCTCTAAGGTTGAGTTGACGGATATTCAGAAAAAGTACTACCGGGCCATCTTGGAGAGGAACTTCAGTTTTCTCAGTTTAGGAGCAAACAGTAACAGCAATGTCCCCAATCTGCTCAACACTATGATGGAACTGCGCAAGTGCTGCAACCACCCTTACCTCATCAACGGTATTATCACATGCTCTTAGTTCTCGCTTTTATACAAATGTAAAAATGAAAAAGACTTTTTATTATGTATAAACTTGAAATCATACGGTTAGGTGTTTTTTTTTCTTTCTCTTAGACACAAGTCCTAATGTCGTTAACTTGAAATCCCTTTCATCCAATGATGTCGTGTCTTTTTGAACAAGGTGCGGAGGAGAAGATTGTAGCAGAGTTACGGCAAGCATATGACCCTCTGGCTCCAGACTTCCATTTGCAGGCCTTAATTCGGTCGGCCGGAAAACTCGTCTTGCTGGACAAGCTTCTGCCACGGCTCAAGGCCGGTGGTCACAAAGTCCTTATCTTCTCCCAAATGGTGCGCTGCTTAGACATTCTGGAGGACTACCTCATCAACAAGAGGTGGGAGGCTTTGCCTTATTTTCCTCCGCTTGTCATACGTCTCTTTTCAAGTTCTTGTTTCCAAATCTTTCTAGATACCTGTATGAGCGGATTGATGGCAGAGTACGTGGCAATTTACGACAGGCTGCCATCGACCGCTTTAGCAAGCCGGACTCGGACCGCTTTGTCTTTCTGCTGTGTACCCGAGCTGGCGGCTTGGGTATCAACCTCACCGCGGCTGACACCTGCGTCATATTTGACTCGGACTGGAACCCTCAAAATGACCTGCAGGTACATATTCAACTGCTGTTCAGCCCAACATTACCGTTTTTTTTTTTGTTTTCCTTTTACGGATCGACACCATAATAAAGGAGTCATTTTTTGTTAAAAACTTCCTCAGGCACAAGCACGATGTCATCGTATTGGCCAGTCAAAGGCAGTCAAAGTCTACCGTCTAATCACGAGGAATTCCTACGAGAGAGAAATGTTGGACAAAGCCAGTCTAAAGCTGGGTCTCGACCGTGCCGTCCTGCAAAGCATGAGTGGCAATAAAGACAGTAATGTAAACGGGGTAAGAAGAAAATCACCTACAATTGATATATTATGGATGACTTTTTTCCCCAAATGTTTTTTGTTACTTCCACCAGATCCAGCAGTTTTCGAAGAAGGAGATTGAAGACTTGCTGAGGAAAGGCGCTTACGCCGCCATTATGGACGAGAACGACGAGGGTAGCCGCTTCTGTGAGGAAGACATTGACCAGATCCTCCAGCGCAGAGCCACCACCATCACCATAGAGAGTGAGGGCAAGGGCTCCACCTTCTCAAAGGCCAGCTTTGTGGCCTCCGAGAACCGGAATGACATTGCCCTCGACGACCCGGAATTCTGGGAAAAGTGGGCCAACAAAGCTGACATCGACATGGACACCATCAACAGAAAGGTAAAGTGATTGTCACTTGGGAAAATGGTTTTGCATTTCTTGTGTACCTGCATATTCTCTAAATTTGCTGGGAGTAACGCGTCATTGTTTCTTTCACCCCTTAGAACACACTCGTTATTGACACTCCCAGAGTGCGCAAGCAGACCCGGCAATATTCCACTCTGCGAGGAGAAGGTGCAGAACTAACCGATGCTGACAGTGACGAAGAGTACCCACCTGTCAATTCCAGACACTCTCGCTCTTCCCGACGTGCTGATCGCCACACTGGAGTTGGCTACGGTCGCACTGACTGTTTCCGCGTGGAAAAACATCTGCTTGTCTATGGGTATGCACAATTGGCTTCCTTATATTCTATTGGTCTTTATTATGACATGAATTATCATTGTGACCCGCTTGTTGACACAATTATTCTTTCCCCCAGTTGGGGCCGCTGGAGGGACATTCTCTCTCATGCCCGATGTAAGCGGCGTCTGAGTGAGCGCGATGTGGAGACAATCTGCCGTGTCATCCTGGTATTTTGTCTTCTTCACTATCGTGGCGATGAGAACATTAAGAGTTTCATCTGGGAGCTCATCACTCCACCGGAGAACGGACGTGAACCCCAAACACTGCTCAACCACTCTGGTAGGAAAATGATCGTGGCTTAAAAGTTTCAACTTGCATGTCGTATCAAAACAGGTAGCTCAAGTGGCTTTATGTTTTTGTTTTTATTGGAGTCACAGAAATTCTCTCCTTGGTTGAGTTGACTTTTGTTTGTCTCAGGCCTTTCCATCCCAGTCCCCAGAGGTAGAAAAGGGAAGAGGGTAAAAGCTCAGAGCACATTTGATGTGCAGAAGGTGGAATGGATCCGCAAGTACAACCCAGACACGCTGCTGCTGGATGACAGTTACCGCAAACATCTCAAACACCAGTGCAACAAGTTGGTGGCCCATCAGAGTTGTTTAGCTGCAAATGTGTACTTTTGGGCTATGTTTCTATTCCACGTCTCTTCTCTCATAGGGTGTTGCTCAGGGTGCGCATGCTGTACTATCTCAAACAGGAAGTGATTGGTGAACATGCTGAGTCTGTCCTAAAAGGGGCTGACATTAGGTAAAATAAATCATTCGTAAAGGGCGCAATATGATTACTGCTTACAGAGATAGGCGAACAAGCCAAGTTAATGAGTCCAGTCGCTTGAAAAAAAGAAGCACGGTACCAGCAGGTACTCGTTGGCCCCAAGGACAACATGAATAGTCCACGGGTGTGTTCCTACAAAAGAAATAGCTCACCAGTGATGCGATACAACTTAGTAAGAATTAAAACGGTAGAAGATTGCTACCATTTACTTATTGACTTGCACATTTATTGATTGAAATCCCCTATATTTTGTTAAAAAATAAGGCCATTGCGTTCAATGGCGAAACCTTTTTATTTCCCCAAATATTTTTAAGAGAGTATGTTTTGGCACTCTAATTTTGATGTGTGATATTAATATTTTTGCTCACAGCAGGATCTAATCTTATAAACTCTCTTGAAGCTACCGTGAGACACACGAGGAACTAATGTGTTTCTTTTCAGAGATGTGGATATCTGGATGCCAGAGATGGAGCAGCAAGAGGTACCTACAACATGGTGGGACGGTGAGGCGGATCGCTCTCTGCTGGCTGGTGTCTTTAAACATGGTAAGAATGTTCTGGAGAATTTTTGGTGGCCAAACTTACGACTGCTGCTAGCATGAGATGAAAGCGGTCACTCTGTTTCTAGGCTATGAGATGTACACAACCATGCGTGCCGATCCACGTCTCTGTTTCCTGGAGAGAGTGGGCCGCCCGGACGACAAGGCTATCGATGCCGAGCAGCACACTGCTGATGGCGAGCTGGGAGATGAGTGAGTCGTGACATATGCTTACGACTTATGACACATGCTGATGACTTGTTGATTAACTTGTTTGTTTGACTCAGAGCTGACTATGATAAATACTCAGAGGACCCAGAGTTTAAGCCTGCATCAAGACTCCCCAAAGACTCTTATGATGAGGTATACCTCTGAGATTGCTGTGAAATGCTTTGACAATTAAGTGTCTTACATTGTCATTGAATGATTCCTTCTGACAGTCTGACGGTATGAAGATGGAGGAGGACATCTCTGTTGAAGACAAGGCGGTTGCAGTGATCACGGAAAGTGTTTCGAACCAGAACCAGAGCGGTTGCGATTGGCCCTCGAGTTCCTCGCTTACCGCGCGCTTACGGCGGTTGGTCACAGCTTACCAGCGCAGCTACAGGCAGGAGCAGCTGAAAATTGAAGCGGAGGCCAAGGGCGATCGCAGACGCAGGAGATGTGAGCAGGCCAGCAAGCTGAAAGAGATAGCACGCCAGGAGCGACAACAAAGGTAGACAGATTTCTTTCGTCATTTGAAATGTCTCTTCTTCAAAAATGCATGTTGGTTTACGCAACGACACAACAGAATTTCACTTGGATGGAAGTCACGATTCGATTTGCCCCTCTGCAGGTGGACACGCAGAGAAGAATGTGACTTCTACCGAGTTGTCTCCACCTTTGGTGTAGAAAGAATGAAAAAGGAGCCCGGCATTGTTGAAGGCGAAGAACCAGACTACGAATGGGCGCGATTCCGCACCTTTGCACGCCTGGATAAAAAAACGGATGAAAGCCTTAGCCGCTACTTCCGCTCTTTTGTAGCCATGTGCCGGAGAGTGTGCCATCTGCGTCTTGGCCGGGAGGAGGGTAACTACAGCCGCCCCGATCCTCAAATCTGAACATTTATTGCAGAGGCACTGCCAAAATGTAACAACAGTATGTACGTTCCCTAGATTTGTCACCGCTTCCCCAGACTGTGGCCCCCATCACAGAGGAGCGCGCTTCCCGCACACTGTATCGCATCAGCCTCCTCCGTCGCCTCCGTGAACGGGTCCTTCCGCACCCCTCCCTGGAAGAGCGTCTGCTGCTGGCACCCCGCACCTCCGAGCTGCCCACCTGGTGGAGTATTCCGGAGCACGACCGTCAGCTGATGCTCGGCACAGCGCTGCACGGCGTCAGCCGCACCGAACAGTCGGTCTTCCCAGACCCGCAGTTCACATTCACTGCGGCCCGAGATGAATTCATTCAGAACCAGCAAGCCCCGCCTCCACCCCAACCGCAACCCGTTATGCACCTCAACCAGCCAAAGTCCATTGCAGAGGTGCCGGATGTGAAGGAGGACAGACAAGAAATGGACATTAGTTTGCTAGGTGGTGCAATCAATGCTCACCTGCAAAGTACTCCTTTGACTCACCATGACGGCAAGGCACGAGGACAAAGCTGGAGCTTCAAGAAGAACAAAAACAAGGGAGCGAGCAAAGGAGGTGAAGAGGGTGGGTCCGATTCGGATTCGGACTCGGATTCAGGTTCGTCGTCATCTGATCGATCGGGCAGCAGTGATGACAGCGGAGATAGTGAAGAAGAAGCGGGTGGAGGTCAGTTGGGATTGGACAAGAACAATGCACAGTTGGACACATTAAGACGTTGCTATTTGTTTTCTTCTAGGTGCGAAGACGTGTGATGTAGATGAAGAAAACAGTTTACTCTCAATGGCCTTGTCTCAGGATGGCATTCCGCCTGCGGATCCTATCAGAGTAGAGTGGCCCAAGGTAAATATGGACCTTTTCGAAAATAATCCAACCGTGGAATTTGAATTGTTTGGCAGGAAAACATCTTGGAATTTGCGTTCAAATGACTCGGAAAGTTACAGCTATATCTATGTACACACATGATTTGCCGGCGGCTGATGTTTAATGACTGTCTTTCATTCAAACTCAGGACCGTGTGTTGATCAACCGTCTGGATAGTTTGTGCACACTGGTGCTCACCGGACAGTGGCCGTCAGGGCGGCGCTACGTGTCGGAAACTCACGTTAACCAAAGCTCCGAGCTGCAGGGAGACGAAATGGCTTATGCTCGGGCGGGCCGCAAACCCATCGGCGTGCCTGGAGGAGAAGGAGAGGATGGAGAATTCACTGTCAAACTCCTCAAGGTCATTGTGCACTTAACCTTTAGGGTCTCGCTTTGTGTATCACCCTGATCATCATCAGGCCGTTGTTTTGTTTTTTCCCACAGAACATGTTCAACTTTGTAAGTTGACATTATCCAACTAGCCCAAAAACTCAAATCTCTTTTGGTTTTTCATTTCCGATCAGTATTTATTTATTTGTGAGTTGTTCGTCGACAGCAGCGGTGGTGTTTATTACGGCTCAATACATCTCTGTCACTTTACCAGGAGGAGGGTCTGAAGCTGACCTTCTCCAAGCAGGCACTGATGCCCAACGGGTCAGGGGGCGAAAGCAGCCGGAAGAGGCGCAAAGAACTGGAGGTACGATGATCATCTTAATGAAAAAGCATTTAGGTGCGACAAGCACACCACCTTTTGACTGCTGACTTGTTGCCTGCCATTCTTCTATGTTGTAGTTATCAGACCCAGATGGCTTCCTTGACCCACTGGAGCGTATTCCTCGCCGCCGGGACCCTCCCACCTGGCTGAAAGAGAATCCAGAATATGAAGTGGAGGGGGACATGCTAGAGGTACAACAAATTATCAATGCATTGGACGTTTTGCTGTTCTCTGGTCTCCAAAGAGCAACGCGAGGAGCAAAATGGCGTTTGGGGTCACGTACTTTCCTCTTCAGCTTCTTGTGAACAGGAGCAAGAGAAAGAGGAGGAGGAAGGCAGATAAAGCGCTGACAGGCAATGAGAAGGTCAAGCTTATTAACATGCGGACAGGAAAGAAGGTCAGACACACAGAACACTTGGGTTGAACACACTTATTTCACACCTGTTGACATTTTCTGCGAACAAATGTTTTGTTTCTCCACTTAAGATCGGCGCCACATTCTGTCCGATGCTGCAAGATCTGCGAGAATACCTAGAAGAAAATGCAGATTTAGTCGTCGCACCCGATTGGTCAGAAACAGTTCGGAACTCTGTACGTTTGCCATTCTTGATTCTTAATCAACAGTACATGCATATGAAACCAACATTTTGCAAATTTTGTTTGACATCAAATACCATGAAGCTACCTACAAGATTCATGTTCCACATTTCTTTCTCGCAGGGCTTTTTGCCTGAAACGCTCTTCCATAGACTGCTGACTGAACACTCGGACATCCCTAAGAAAACTCGTCACCGGCACCACCATCATCATCATCACCACCACCACCATCACCAACACCACCACACTCCAGAGCCACCACCTGAAAATCCTTACCTGGAAGGAGTGGAAGAGGAGACTTTGGTCTCGGATGGAGCTTACATGATGGACGAGGAGGACCTGGAGACCTCCCAACACTTCCTCACCAGTCCGGACTTTGATGTTAAAATTGAGGCTGGTGACAGCCTTTCCCAAGGAGACTATGACAGCTCAGATCAAGAGGCCCTATTAGATGACGTCATCCTCACACAGAAGGACTCTGACTCATCATCTAGCTCAGAGGATTGACCCCCCCCCCCCCCATTCTCAAATGAATTAGACCCCGTCTGAAAGTGCGTCGTTATCCCCCATTTATTTTTACCTTCTACATGAAATTGTGTTGCTGCTTTTATGCGTTACAAATTTATTTTATATGTGGATTTTGTTTTGAGAGAGCAGGTTTGCACCCACCCACCTTTCCGTCAATCCGTCTCTTCTCGGTCGGTCCTCCACTGTAGCCGCAGCAAACGGCAAATTTCATTTTTACTCTGTGGCCCATCATCAACCTGCTCCGATCACTCCCAAATTGAGGAGTTCACATCACATTCCCAGCTGTGACCAAAAGGGGGCCTCCTGCTGTAGATAACCTTTTCTTATGGAGGAACTGCAATTTGGGTCCTCGACAAACATCAGTGAAATAAATAGACGCAATCAAGTGGCATCCAACACGTTCTTAGCCTTGTGGGTTCACATCACCCGAGTCCAAGCAAGTCTGTATATGAAATACAAGGGGTTCCAATTTTTGGGTGTACTGTTAATGTTTTAACTGTGTGAAGGAGAGGGTGTGTGGTGCATTAGTTACTGAGGCATTGGAAAAAAAGGATGCTTGTATTGTATTATGTAGATCAGGTAACTTGTGTCTTATGGTGCAAAGGTGACAAATGAATTGCTGTTCTTGTTTTATGATCTCTCTGTGACCTGAATTACAGCAAACTACAGTGATGGCAAGTCTGTGCGTATTATTGTCCTTTTCGCCGAGCGGTTGCTGGTTTACTTTCCCTGGAAGCAACATTCATGTGGGTCGTGACATGAGACCCCCCCCCCCCTCCATTAAAGATAACTAGTGTATGTTATAAGATATGGAGGCTTTGCTCCTGTGTATTTGATGCCTATTTAAAATAGCATTGTAAAATGAAATTGATATTCTTGGATACTATTCCACTGTGTACACTTGCAAAAAATGTAGGGATGTTTGGGGCTTGTGGGTAAAATTTACACATAAACGTGAAACACTAACTTTCATGTGGAATTAATTTGCATGTGCATTCAAATATTAAGAGATCAATCCAAGTTCCCCTGCGGACTGGGCCGTGAATATCAGTTTATTAACACCGATTATAAACATTGGGAAAGTTTGTAAATACCATTGCCCATCAATGTTTTATAGCGTGTTTTTTTTTTTCCATATGTACCCACTTTTGTACTAGGAAACTGACTTTAAAAAAATGCTTTACGTCGACAAGACATCTCTATTTTGGAGACACAAAATACAACAGTAAACGCATGATCCATATTGTACATCCTCTCCGACCAAAGGGCTTAAATGACGTGAAATAAATGTCAGAAAAGTTACAGTCCTGTGCTTTGGATCGTTCAGGAAGCAAAATGGGAACTCATTACCTACCTAAACAATCTAAAACATGACTATTTGACTCTTAATGTGGTGCATATGACACTTGAAAATATATTTGTTATTGATAAATGGCATTTTATTTTGTTGCTGGCGCACGTAATGTTGGCTTGTCTCCAAATGGGTGTGAGTGCAGAATGGTATCCCCCCCCCCCCCCCCCCCCCCCTTTGAGAATTGTGTTTTTAAATGCCAAGAGAAACCCAAAAAAAGGTTGTTTTTAAAGTCTTTCTTTCGTTTGCTGCAAAACACTCACTATACGAGACCGGACTAAAGTCCAAAAAGTACGCTCACTCAGAAGGCTTAGGGACCGGCGTTGTGGGGCGGAACGTTACCGTTGTGCGTTCTGCAATCAGACCCCGCGCATTTACCCGGAAGTGATCCAAGCAGCTAGGCGGCGCACGCACCCGGCTAGCAGAGCACGGCGGCACCGGCTTCCTCGGCAGGCACGCAACGTCTCGCACTATGGCGTCGCTCTGAGTTCACTCACACGCCAGTTGTGTACATACCTCACCGGCAATCCGTCACCATCGACGCCTTGATAATGGACCTCCGGTCCAGGGGCTATTTTCGGGGCCATCGGAATCACCAATAGTACTCGTCAAGGACGAAATTGCTTGATTTTTGCCAGCACTGTCCCTGTTGCACGCCCCGGGATCTCATCAAGTGACAGACAGGAGTAGAGCCGGTTAGCCGCAGCTAGCTCGCTAAATCAGTTGCCGAAGAAGGGCATCTTGGTTTGTGTTGGACCGACCTAAAAAAGTCAAGACACCGGGCAGTGACAATACCGCGAATCCCGGAGAGGACCCGACGAGAGGCCAACTCCCGGGTTGCAATTCAGCCGCGCCTTCACACGTTATCTTGGTAAGAATTCCGTTCGAGGTGAAACAGTCGGCCGGCCGGCCGGGCGGGCTTCATTTTGTGTGTAGCCGCGTTCCACCAAGGCCCCATGCCGGCTGTCAACCCGCCGTGGATTTTCGAGCTCAGCCGACAAAGCTACGAAATAAACTGCTCGTTGGAAAAGGTCCAATTGCGTGTTGTTTGTACGTGGTTGTCTTGCAGCTCTCGATGGATGTGCGGGCGGATTGCGGGGCGCTTTTGAGCTAATCGCGACCACCATTAGCCGCATTACAGCCACGGGCTTGGCTTCTCTTTGCTAATCTTCAGCTGGTTGCCACCCTTTGGGATCTACGCCATCTACTTTCGCTCTTTCCCCACGCCCAAACAACGACGTATCGCCACTTTTGATGTCAACCCGCTTGTTGGGATTGAGGTTCTCCCTCGAAATTGTCTTGTTGAATGAAGATGATTTGTTTGACTCGAAAAAGAAACTAAATCGAATCGCCTCGGATTCAGAGTGCCCATAGAGTCGGCGGCCGGGGCCTGCACTGAAATCCACTTGACACAGTTGCGGCGCTAACGTTGACCCACCATCGTTGCAGTCAATGTCGACGGTTGAAGCACTATTTTTGCGGCTCGTTTCGGTGTTGCCAAAGAACAATGCTAGGTCAACGTCGGCGTCGTCCGGGGAGCACTTTTTGGCCAAATAACGCGGGACACCACGACTGGCCACGTAGCATAAGCCAAGTAAAAATGTCTCTTGACAGTGGGACACGTATCATTAGCCCGGCTGCTACTTTCTCCTCCTGGTTTCATCGGCCCATTCTCCCCGGGAGCTCTACGAATTTCAGTCTTAACTCCTCCGTGGGCTTCCTTCAACTCTGGGTTTGCTCGAGATACCGAGCAACCGAGTGAGGATTAACCGCGAGTTTCCTTGAAAAGAGCATGGCGCTGGCTAATGCTAACGTCAGTCGCCGTGTTAGCAAGACGGTTCCAGAAGTAACATTGCAAACTACGTTCGTGTTCAAGTATCACATTTCTTTTTTAAAAATTACACTAACGGGTCGTTGTGATGATTGATTTAGGATGTTTTTAAGCTCAGGCCATCGACGCTAAAACTGAGCTTTGACCTCAGGTGTCCATTTTCTCCCATTTCTCCCTCACCGCTCGTGACATAACAATTTCAACTACAGAGAGTCCACAAAGTCACTTTGCAAATAATACGGCAATTATTGTCAAGTAGTGTGTGTCGACATCAGTTGTTGCTTTTAATTCAGTTCAAGTTGCGTCCGCTTGAACAAAGTATTGACTTCGTGGTTTCCACACTTGATTTGCAATTGCTGATTGTCCAAGTTTTTAATCAACTTCAACTATGCTGTGTTCACAGTCTCTTGACATTTAATGAATGTATTACAAAAGTAAATCGATAAAACCTTGGATTTTCTTTCTATGTACTCAGTGGGGTGGTTTTGTGTCTGTGGCTTCCGAAAGCAAATATTTCCAGGATGTTTGGCGGATTGAACAAAATGTGCCAATTGTCAAGCCATCTTGTTCACCAGATTTAAAGACATAGTTTATCTTTTAGACAAATATGCGGGAGGCTGATCGGCATGAAAAGCTCAAGGATGCCATTGCTGAACAATTTAGAGGAATATTGTAACGGATTTTTTTAATCCTCTATATTACAATTGTGGAATAATATGAGGGGTTTTTTTCTCGGTCCTTTTCCCATTTGTTTTTGTTTTTTTAGGTCATGCTTGCGCTCAAATAAATGCAAGGCAGGAGAGAGTTTATCTCCTTAAATTAGCCTTGTTAATTTACTAAGCACTCTGACTTGCGGTTTTAAGAGTTCACTGTGAGTATGGCCCAAAATCCTACCAAGCAAATGGGGCGACTCCTAACTCGGATTACAATTACGTCTATATATATATTAAAAAAAGCCTACCTGTCGACAAAAATGAAGCCTGCTGTTTGAAAATTGCGTTCTGCTACACCGCAATTTTCTTTTGAATTGTTTAGCCTTATATAGAGGTGCATTCATGAAATGAGGCAAAACAACTTGTGTTTTCTATTTCTGTAATAATTTTCTGCTGCCAACTTTGTCCATTTTGCTTTTACAGTGCTTAAAATGACTTTGCATCTTTTTACAATTTACTAGGGAACGTCCAGAAGTGCGCATTCGGCTGAGGGTTTCCAAACAGTGATGAACAAAGTACCTTGCGATAGCCTCAAGTGAAAACTCAACGACTGAATAATTCTCAAATGTGACTCAAGTACTCATCTTATGGCCCACAAAAGCCATGCAAATGAAAGTGAGACAAAAGGAGGAGATGGTGGCAACGTTATCATGGGCGAAACCACTGACCACACCCTCATTTGCTGTCAAACTAGATGGTGCTGTTTGCTTTTTCTGATGATTTATGAAGGTTAACAACCTGACAGTAATGCTGCAAATCGCTACCAATAATTGTGTGTGCGTGCGTGTTTTTCACTCATTTAATTTTGACCCCTCCTCTGTCTCTTTCTCTATAGGTTGGCAACACATCGCCACCCTAATGCAGAACCATAAAAGAACGTGAAATGAATAAACCACCGCAGCCTATACCGGGACCCACCTCTGTCCCAAACCCCGCCCCCTCCCCCGGATTGACGCAGGTAAGTGACCCCAGCGCGAGTCGGTGTTGTGCGGTCACGTATTTGCATGACAAAGCTTCCCTTTATTTTTGTTATCTTCTCTCTCCCCCAAGGCCGCCTACGGACCCGGGCAGCCCCCGTCTCTTGTTTTCGCCACACCTTCACCCCCTCAGATGAACTCTGCTCCCCAGCCAAGACAGGTATGGTCCATTGCGTGCCATTATTAGAAAGCATTCCAGTCTTTTTCCAATTTGGAAAGTTGGGAATTTAAGGGAACATAATTAACAGAAATTCTATTTGGCTCTTAGAAATCGTTTTGGATAATAACCT
The DNA here is from genome assembly GCF_901709675.1 of Syngnathus acus. Taxonomy (NCBI): domain Eukaryota; kingdom Metazoa; phylum Chordata; class Actinopteri; order Syngnathiformes; family Syngnathidae; genus Syngnathus; species Syngnathus acus. Next base: position 10,482,405 of record NC_051102.1, on the reverse strand, counting down.
CAACTGTTCTTTGGGCATTTTGATTTGCCTTGTGTTGAGACGAAAATAAATGAATGGAATTACTTACTCTCTTGCGCGTGTGCAAGACGAGATATATTCTGCATGGATGTCTGCTTATGACAAAATGTACCTAAGGTCCATTTTCGTTGAATGACCCCAACTTCCCGCAGAAAGTTTCCAACCCTTCCCAAATTGCCCATCTTAACTTTCCATGGGAATTGAATGGCAAATTTCCATCCCTTTCTTTGCAAGTGGACTTGAGCCAAACTAGTTTGCGTGTCGTTGCGCGCGTGTCATTGCTTATTTTTCTGGCCGTGATCTTGACTTCTTTCCTGTGTTCTGCTGTTCTCCCAGTTTGCCGCAGGGCCCCGTACGTTACACCAACAGGTACTAACACCGCCCGCCCGCACAGTCCCATCCTGCCTCCCCGGTGTCGCCGTAGCGCCGCGCATGTTATTGGCCACTGAGACGAGAATGCTTTTCGTTCAAACATTAGACAGGAGAGACGAGAAAAGCCTTCCGTTTGGGTCTTGTGTCGATTCCGGTAATTGATTTAATTCTCCAGTTCTTTGAGACTGTAAGCGTGGGACGTTGAGCATTCATGTCAAACATTTTTTTTCCCCAAGTGACAGCAGTCCCGTCTTATGTCACAATTTTACCCGCTAACAAGCCCGGTGCTCTTGATATTTAAAAATTCAAATAGACTTTGCACGACGCCTATGCTGGAACACCTTGATAAGCACGACTTTTCATTTTCTACACAATTAACAGCCACGGGACAAAGACTTGGACTGCTGGTGGCTTTGTTTGTGGAATGCGAATGCGCGGCATGAATGATATTGTGGCGGCACGAGCCCGTTTCCAGCATCCCAAAGACGACCGCGTGTTTTGGAATGGCGCGCTGAAAGCAGCACAACGCTTGATTTCCATTCTGTGGACAAGTCAAGAGCAATTTTTGGAGTGACATTTTGCCCCCGCTCAAATAAGTTTGCGTTGCGAATGTTCTCGTACTTTCCACGATACCACCAGACAGTGTGCGAATTTTGTCCTTGTTCAATGTTGCCGCCCTCCTCAGCATGATTCAAAAGTTTGCATGAGTCATTAACATCCTTAAGTCGTGTTAGCCCCGCCTCCTTCCGCCTGCATGCGCCTCCTCACTTCAAAATGGATCCCGCTCAACCTGCCGGGATCTCGCACGACTTGAGATCTCTTGGGACTTGCATGCGTAGACGCCGTTGCCAGGCTTTCTAGTACTTGGCCCCAGAGATCCGCACCTCTGCCTGACCCCCGCTCCCCCTCGTCAACGTCTCGCACCCTCGCTGGTCTCCATTTTCACGTTTATCTCACTCACTCACTCCCTCTCTCTTGCTTTCTGCTTGTGTGTTGTGCGGCTGAAGGGTGGATACAGAGCGCTACAGGTAACGCCATTTCTCTCCCTGCAGCCAGTGCTGAAAGTTCAAGTGCAGTGAACCCCCGTTTATCATATCTCAATAACATAAATGTTATCCAAAATGAGGTCCAGTCATTGTTTAGTAGCCGACCGAGTTGCCGCCAGCCATGTTGTGTCGTCCTACGTAGAAGCCGCATGAGTTGAGCAGACTTGCAAAGTCTATCTCGGCATGGAGTTTCCCCTTTTAAAACCGTTGTCCAAGCGTCCGTCATACAACAGGGGAGCACTGTACTCTCTAAATGAGCATTTGTTGTGATGTTTTCCATCCATCTCAGACCTGACGTTTGTGTGCGTAAGAGGAGCCATGCTGTCATGGCTGGACGCGCGCTTTTGCTCACCCATTTTTTTGCCCCCCGCCTTTCGACGTCTTCAGGGTTATTATTCGAACCGTCCTGCGATGGCCACCAGCACGCCGAGGGTCCAAACGAGCAGCGGCCCTCGACCCGTCGGACCCCCCCACGTCTACCCGCCGACCTCACAGATGATGATCATCCCCCAACAGCAGCTCTCGTTCGCTGGCTCCCCTCAGGGTTACTTCCTGCCCCCTGGACAGGTGGGCTTTGCTCCTTCAAGTACTGGAAGCTCTGTGAAATGCCTCTCATTGTCTCTGTGCCCTTTGTCCACGTGTGCAGTACCGAGCCCCATACATGCCACCTACTCAGCAGTATCCCGTGACCAGCGGGACTGCCGGCTTCTACGCGGGAACCAGCCCTGCTGAATACTCCGGCTACGGTAAGAGACGCGAGCCCGCGGAAAAGGATCCTCTCGCTCATCCTCACTGATTCATCATCATCTGTCACGTTGAAGGAAAGCGTTTAGTTTTCGTCCGCGCCCATGTTAGCCTCACCTCATCGCTCACCGGGTTGGCTGCATTGTTTTTGTTTTTTTGTTGTCCGGCTGGTCCGTGTTGAATCTCTTTGGGAGGGCAGAACACTGGTTGGTGCATGCGTTGTGGCTTTTTTGTTCAGCTTTGGCCTGTGTTCTATCTATCTGTAGTTTCAGCTCACAGGTTCCATGAAATGCCATGAAAGACCACCACCCGAAAAAAAATAGCATGTTCAGTTTTTTGGAATGAAATTTCACAACTTTCAAGTTCGCTTCTGAAAGTTTCTAGCGCATTTTTGGTTTGTAGTGAAACATGAGGCAAAACAACTCTGTTAATCATGACAGCTCTATTTTTATTTTATGTTGAGTATTTTTTGTTTTTAATCCAGATAAGGCAATTGAGAACAGATCTCACTTGCAATGCCAACCTGGCTACAGACAGCAGAGCAAACAAAACAAATAAAAGCAATTCTCCAAAAACTGCAGCATGCTAAATAGTTACTGTGCATCATGCACGAGATGACATTAAAAACCTCCAAGATCTGAACACACACTCACTCCAAAGAGACAGCCAATCCTCGTTTCATGGGACCTTTTTAACACCCGGCTTCCTCTGAATCCTCTCGATAACTCATTCTGCATCTGTCTCTTCCTGTCCTCTTTCCTTCCTTCCTTCCTTCCCTCCTTCCTTCCTCCCTCCCTCTCCCATTCCTCGCTCCTCCTCCTTTTGCCGCGTTGGTTCAGAGCCCTCTCTTGCTGCGAGGGAGAGGCGGGGTGGCGGGGGGAGAGGCGGCGGCCGAGAGAACGGCCGTCTCTCTCTCCACGGTGCTCCTCTCACCTCCCAGCGCTACCCCGGTGAGTAGTGTGCGTGCGTGCGTGCGCGCGCGCGCGTGTCGGCCAGCCAGCTAGCTTCAGTGGCGCCTCTCGTCTCCACTCTTGTTGTGTTTCACTTTTGAGTGGACCTGCATGCGCGCTGCTGCTCTTCACAAGAAGCCTGTTGTGTTGTTGAAATACACACTTCGAGTTAGGCGTATTCGACTTTGCGGAGGAATTCCAGGATGCGCCTGACTACTTGTCATACTTTTTTTTGCTCTTGTCCAACAAGGAGCTGAGAAGCAAAGTTCACAGCAGGTGTTTGACCCTCAAATTGACCACCCACGTCCATTTGATGTCTTTGTTTAACTTGCTGATACAACCTGACGACGCTCAGTGGCCGCCGTCCCCCAAGAGCATCCTGTTAGATGGCGAGGGAAGCTCGAGCATGTCGAAATGTCCACAGCACCTTGAAGCAAGTTCTTAAATAGCAAACCTGAACCAGGACCTCAATTAGTCACTTCATGGTTAAAACACCTCTTGTCACTTTGCTTGCTCAGCTTCTTGTTTAATTCTTGGGGGGGGGGGGGGGGGGGGGGGGTGATAGAAATACAAATACCGCAAGATAAAGGCAATCAGTGCAATCGTTCAGAGACATCAATGTATTTATTCGTATCGGTTGTCAGGTTCAGCAACAGCGAGAATTTTATTTTCTGAAAACGACAATGCAAATCTGTACTGCGCAAGCTTTTATGGGCCCAATTTAAAACCCCCAAATATATTTCCATAAAACCCGATGGGCTTGTTTTGACGGGCTTCACTTGAGTGAGCAATTGACACCTGCAATGACTTTTTGTTCCCCAAGTTCGGGTTTGGTCTTGTCTTCTAAAAAGCAAACAGTTGAAAAGAAGCATGTCTTGTGCTCATTGTTGACCTTTTTTCTTGTTGTTGTCAAATTCCAATTTGCAGCAGCAGCATACTACCCGGCTCAGCCGCCGTACTCTGCGTCTGTCCAGCCCGCACAGGTCATTATCAACCCTGCCCAGCAACAGCAACCAGCCCCCCCTCCTCAGCAGCCTCCGGCACCGACACAAGGCCCACCAAAGAGGGAACGTAAACCGGTAGTGTGTCCCAACAAAAGGGCAGCGGACCTCTTGTCTGAGGTCACTAACTGAATGGAGAGCAAATCTATTGTTTGTTCAATGTGGAACTTTCCCCTTTTCATTCAAAATAACAAAAGTTGAGGGGGAAAAAAGAAAAAACAAACTCTGGTTGTCGGTCGATGTTTACGTACCATGAGTGGAGGCTTATAGAAACCTAACCCACACTTTGGCCTTTCCTCACAACAGATCAGAATACGCGACCCCAACCGGGGCGGACAAGATATCACGGAGGAGATCATGTCTGGCGGAAGGTCCGCCACGACACCGACTCCACCGCAAGTAAGAAAGCTAAACCACACAAATGAGGAACTTGAACTGCTTTTGAAGCCAGAAGGACCAAAAAAAAAAACAATTTTCGATGGTCTGCTGAGTTTTACCAGCCAGCTTACCTCTTGATTGTACCTTGTGTGATTGCAGGCCAACACCACAGAAGCCGGACCCGCACAGACTAACGGTGAAGTCATTCCGCCTGTTACAGCAGCCACAAGATCAGGTGTGTGCCTTTCCTCACTTCTACATTGTTCACTACCGTGACATGGTTGTATTTATTTATTGATCTTTATTTGGACCCCCAGATGACAACCTCGAGCTGGTTGGCAATGTTGAAACCCCACCACCACCACCACCACCTCCTCCCACCACAAACCCCGAACCCGCGTTTGAGGCCTCACAGGAAGCAGACAACCAGAACGCGCCGGCCGCAGAATTGGAACCTGACGCCTCTGACCTGGCTCCCGAGGTGGCGTCCCAACTGGCGGAGGAGCGGCCAGTTCCCTCTCTCCTCCCACCCGTTACAGCGGCCTCCTCCTGCGCGGAGGAAGTTGAAGTCGACGCTAACGTCGCTGACACGGTAGACGCTCCCGTCTGCCCCGCTCCTTCGACGGCGCAAGAGGAGGAACCACCGGCCGCCCCGGCCCCGTGCGAGAAAGCGCCAGAAAAGCAACAAGTGGAGGAAGTGCATGAGGAAGAGTCCGCCGAGGTCAAAGCAGTAGAGCCTGTTGGTGAACTTGCAGAAGTCGTAGCCCCCATTGATTCGGAAACACAGGAAATGCCTACAGAGATGGCGACGGAAGCGCCTCAGTCTTCCGTCTCGCCGCAGGAGCCTGCCGCTTCAACGACTCCAAATGCCGAGCCCCAACCCGAAGCGGCGCCGGCTGAACCGGCGGAGCCTCCTCTCTCCAACGGCCTTCCTCAGGATGTGGAGGAACTCGCTGAAGAAGACACTACGCCCTGCGACCAGCCAGACACTTGTCAATCTCAGGAATCTGAACCTGTGGCTAAAACTGCAGTGCCAGTTGTGGAGGAGATGGAGCTCGAGGAGAAGGAGGTGCTGCTGGTGGCCGAAGAGAAAAATAAGGAAGTTGTCAAGGTGGCAAAAAGTGAGGACGTCCCTCCTGTCGCTGTAAACTCTCCTACAGAGGAATTTACTATGCAAGGTAAGCTCGCCTATGATCGCATACAAAGAAGATATTCTGCAATAGAGACCGTTAAAAAAAACACACACACACACACTTGGGGGAAATTTTAGTTGTACTGAAGTGCTCTTGTGCTGTAAAAACACAGAAAGAAAGAAAAAGCGATACCGCCAGGGAAGGTTGGGTGCTGCATCAAACACTTGCTAATCTCGTTCTCCTCTTGAAGCTGCTACGTCTGTGCCAAAGAAGAGGAGGAACATGAAGGAAATCAACAAGAAGGAGGCCATTGGAGACCTCCTCGATGCCTTCACAGAGGTTTGTATCAGCAGACCGCAGAACAAAAGAAGATTGCAACAAGTCGGCGTCGATGTCATCATTACTTTAGGCCGGCTTTTCTTTTAAAACACCGCTCGAGACAAACTGCGGGTTCTTGTTTTGTCGACCCCAGGAGCCGGATGCCAAGCCCGCCTCTGAGCCCTCGTCCACTCAGGCCGACCCCGTCCCTGTTGCTCCAGCTGAACCTCCCGCCGAGGTGGTAGATGAGACCTGGGAGGAGAAAGAGGACAAGCAGAATGCAGAACCGCAATCCAAAACTGAGTCCAGTGACAAGAAAGACCAGTGCAAAGAAGGTGGGTGGGCAAAGTTGCATAGAGCAACAATTACCAAGCGCTGCCAGAAATGATCTGGCGTTTCTGCTCTACCAGGCTGTGACCAAATCGATCAAGATACTGCGCTCGTTTGGTTTTGAGCGTGTGAATTTCTCCCCGCTCCCATTACATTTGCCTTCATTCCTCACCCCAGAACACTGGAAGCCAATAAACCCCGATGACAAAAAGCGCTACGACCGAAAGTTCCTGCTGGGCTTCCAGTACAGCAGCGCCAGCATGAACAAACCCGAAGGACTGCCCGTCATCAACGACGTGGTTCTGGACAAGGTGGGCACATTAATCACGTCGACGGAGAATAACTCTCAGCTGGGCAAAGTTGAGGCGAATCAACCAACTGACCCACAATCATTTCGTTGCCACAGAAGTGCTCTCAAAAAATCTGCAACTTTCAAGCCGTTTTTTTCGATAGAAAAAATTCCCACTGTTCTGATTCGTTTCATTCAGGAAGGCAATAATTGCGTCCTCCGTTTCAGGTGATCAAGCCTTCGCTGCGGCCCACGGAGCCAATTCGAACGATGAACGTTGGCATGGATTTCACCCCCTCGTATTTGGGCAACCTGGGCAGCAGATCAGTCGGAGGACTGCGCGGACCGGTACGTGTTGTTCCTATTTGCGCGTTCAAATGACTCCGGAGAACAAAGAAGGCGGATTCGCTCGTCAAAAGTCAATAAGTATATAATGCTGTCGCTCTCCCTCCCGCCTTAGCCCCCCGGGCCACGGCGTTCCCAGCAGGGTCAGCGGAAAGAGCCACGGAAAATCATCACCAGCATGTCGCTCAACGACGACGTGCAGCTCAACAAAGCGGAGAAAGCCTGGAAGCCCTCGACCAAGAAGAGCACCCGTGGCCGTGGCGAGGAGGAACCGGCGCCGACTACCGATGAAGAGCTCACCCCTGCGCAGGCCCAAACGCAAGAGCTCTTGAAGCGACTGCGCAGTATCCTCAACAAACTGACGCCGCAGAAGTTCCAGGAGCTGATGAATCAGGTGAAGGAGCTGAGCATCGACACGGAGGAAAGGCTGAAGGGCGCCATCGACCTCATCTTTGAGAAAGCCATCTCAGAGCCCAGCTTCTCCGTGGCCTATGCCAACATGTGCCGCTGCCTTTCGGGGGTAAGTGGCGCTGGTGCGCTGCCATTCGGGCGTTTGGTCACTCCACCGACTCTTAGGGTCGTAAGTTATCCAATAAGGTGGACTCAACCTCTGAAAATGACAATTGTCTTGTCTTCAGTTGAAAGTCCCCGCCACAGACAAACCAGGATATAGTGTCACCTTCCACAAACTGCTGGTCAACCGCTGCCAGAAAGAGTTTGAAAAGGACCAGGATGACGACGTGTTCTTTGAGAAAAAGCAAAAAGAGATGGAGGCCGCCAAAGAGGTAAGTCATCAACTCGCCGGCCGCCGCCGCCAGCCGCATGTTGACCCGCTTTGCGCCGTACCCCCAGGAGGATCGTGAGCGCTTGCGCCTGGAGCTCGAGGAGGGCCGAGACAAGGCCAGGCGGCGCTCGCTGGGCAACATCAAGTTTATCGGGGAACTTTTCAAGTTCAAGATGCTAACGGAAGCCATCATGCACGACTGTGTGGTCAAACTACTGAAGAATCACGACGAAGAGTCTCTGGAGTGTCTGTGCAGGCTGCTCTCCACCATTGGCAAAGACCTGGACTTCGAGAAAGCCAAGGTTTCAGATCTTAACCCTGAATTCCATGACTGTTGGGATGGCTCCGTGACGGAATTGTTTCTCTTTGTCCAACTCAGCCTCTTATGGATCAGTATTTCCATCAAATGGGAAAGATCATCAAAGAGAAGAAAACATCATCCCGAATCCGCTTCGTGATGCAAGATGTCTTGGACCTCAGACGGGTAAATGTTCCATGTTGTTTTCTGCAGAGGCATTCGTCTCAAGTGGACCAACCCCAGGCCTCGTCCGGGAATTCTAAACCATCCTTTGGCGAGAGAAAGGCATTAATGAAGCTTTCTTGTTTTCTAACCTTCCTCCGTCAGTGTAACTGGGTGCCCCGTAGAGGAGACCAGGGTCCTAAAACCATCGAGCAGATCCACAAGGACGCAGAGATGGAAGAGCACAGGGAGCAGATCAAAGTCCAGCAGCAGCTCATGTCCAAAAAGGACACGGGTGGAGGGGGAGGAGGAGGAGGAGGCGGTGGCGGCGGCAGGATGGGTGGAGGCATGGGCGGCCGGGGTCCTCACACGCAGGGAGGTGGTCGGGGCAGCCAACCCCAGGATGAGGGCTGGAACACGGTGCCCATCACCAAGAGGCCCTACGACACCGCCCGCCTCAAGATCACAAAGGTAAGGCTCCTCAAGTTCACTTTGCATGACATGGTTCCGTCCGAATGTTGAACTCTCGCTCATTTTTTCATTTTGTCTCGTGCTTCTCATGCAGCTCGACAATCCGGACCTCAACAATCAGCGGTTGGCTCCGTTAGGCAAAAGCTGGGGCAAAGGTAGCAGCGGAGGAATGGGAGTCAAAACCGTAACTGGAGACCAAGGTAGTTGTCCCTCTTCACGCAAAATGTCTTTTTGACTGTGGCCATTTTAAACGTGTCCTTTCCCTCCCGATTTAGACTCTGGTCGGCCGACGACCAGCACCGTGAACCGCTTCGGTGCCCTGCAGCAGTCCAGCTCCTTGTCCTCCGACTCGGATCGTAGAGCTCCACAGAGGTCTGCAGTGTTCTCAGTATCTTATCTTCATTTGTATGCACCTGGAAACTGCGCTTACATTGGCCAAAATCGGCAGGCCGAGCTCCAGCCGTGAGCGAGGCGGCGACAGAGAGCGGGCGGATCGGGACCGAGATCGATTCGACCGCTTTGACCGCGACGACAGAAGCAGTCGAAGCCAAATCACCAAGCGGAGCTTCAGCAGAGAAACGGAGGAGCGCGGCGGGAGGGACGGCGATAACAAGCCTACCAATGAGCCCGTGCGCCGCGTGGCCAGCATGACGGACAGCCGGGACCGGGGCAGCCGGGACCGGGGCAGCCGGGACCGGGGCAGCCGGGACCGAGGCAACAGAGATGGACGAAGCCCGGACATAGGCCCGAGCAAAGACCTTCCGGGTATGAGCAAGGCCAAATGTTTTCAAAGTAGAGCGTATGATTTTATTTATTTTTTCTTATCGCCTCATTTTTAGCAAAGCACGAGAGTGCACCCGCTCCTTCTCTTCCTAAGCCAGCATTGACAGAAGAGGAGCTTGAGAAGAAGTCCACCGCCATCATCGAAGAGTACCTCAACATCAATGATTTGAAGGTACGAGCGGCGCCATTGCGCCCGCCCAACCCACCGTGCGGCTCTAACACCTCTGCCTTTGTCTTCCTCCGGCGCTGTAGGAGGCGCTGCAATGCGTGACCGAGCTCAACAGCAGCGCCTTGCTCTACGTGTTTGTGCGGCAGGGTGTGGAGGCCACGCTAGAACGCAGCACCAGTGCTCGCGAGCACATGGGCACATTGCTCCACAAACTCACCAGTTCGGGGACCATGCCCGTTGCGCAGTATTTCAAAGGGTGAGCTCCACGTTCACCGGCATGTGCCGAACTCCGAGTTGCTCATGCTTTTGTCGTCGCAGACTTCTCGAGATCCTGGAGGTCGCCGAAGACATGGCCATAGACATACCTCACATCTGGCTCTACCTGGCTGAAATCATCACCCCCATGCTCCTTGAAGGCGGCATCCCGATGGGACAGCTCTTCAGGTGAGCTAAGGGGAAAAAATGGAGGCAGATCAAATATTGACATGGTTAACCGTTTCATTTCACACATTTGTAGACAAGCAATTGTAAAGAACATGACATCCACTTTGAAGATGTTGCCTTCACTTTCCACGCGTCACACGAAACAAACAAAAATGTAGCGCAAAGCTCGACAGTGTGTGTCTTAATTGCTCCTCCAGGGAGATCGCAAAGCCGCTCTTGCCTCTGGGGAAGGCCGACGTGCTGCTCGTGCAAATCCTCCACTCGCTCTGCAAAGGGATGGTACGTTCTTAAATCACCACGGCCTTCGTCATGTTGCAAGAGACCATGCTGATGTTTGAGTCTTTCCGTGTTTTGGACGCTAGACTTGCGGTAAGGTCGGCACCCTTTGGAAAGAGGCAGGACTGAACTGGAGCGACTTCCTGGCCAAGGAGGAAGACGTCAACAAGTTTGTCACAGAGCAGGTGCGTTACGAAAGCTCAGGGTGGGATTTGTTAACATGTTCCTTTTCAGATGGTGCTCAATGAAGACATAAAAGGCCCAATTTATTGAAGCCAATTTTTGGTTTTCTTTCTTTCTTTCAGAAAGTGGAATTCACAACAGGCAAGGAGCAGGAGTCCAAGGAGAGCACTAAGAAGTTGCTGAGTGGGGACGAGCTCAGGCAAGAGTTGGACCGCCTCCTTCGCGACAAGGCCAGCGACCAGCGGATCAAAGACTGGGTGGAGGTGCCTACTCGCTTCTTTTGAGCCCAAAGACAAATAAAAGAATGAACAGCATGCACAGGCTAAATAAACCTCCTCCTTTCAGGCCAACCTGGATAAGCAGCAGAGCTCCTCCAACCATTTTGTACGTGCACTCATGACCGCCGTGTGCCAGTTGGCCATCATAGGTAAGTCCGCTGCTGTTTTAGCTTCGCCTTTAACTTGAAAATTGCCTTCTTTCAATGGCGTGCGTGTGGCTTCCTCAGGAGACCCGTACAAGTTGGACTTGCCGCTGATCAACAACAGAGCCGCCCTGCTGCAGGGCTTCCTGAGCGACGAGCAGAAAGAGCTGCAGGCGCTCTACGCCCTGCAGGCACTCATGGTGCAAATGGAGCAACCTGCAAGTGAGTCTTGCGCTCAATCGCTTGATAATACGCCCTATTTGAAGGGGGTGTTCCACAAGTCTCCATTCTAGGCCCACTCTAGCCATCAAAGTTACTTGGCATTATTTGGTATTGAAGTGCAGTTATGTCTGTATCGTGTTTGGCTTGGGTCAAATTTGAACGATTCCAGATCTGATTTCTCATTTCAATTCCTGCTTCAACGGCGTCTCAATTCCCCCTTTTTTTTATTTTTTTTTTTAAATTCTTCAATTTTGATGTGGTACTTGACATAAATGTACTTGTGAATGCTACCTTTGCAGACCTCCTGCGTATGTTCTTTGACGCGCTGTACGACGCCGATGTCATCAAGGAGGATGCCTTCTACAAGTGGGAGTCCAGCAAAGACGCGGCGGAGCAAAACGGCAAAGGCGTGGCCCTCAAGTCCGCCACTGCCTTCTTCAGTTGGCTGCGTGAGCCCGATCCTGAGGAAGAGTCCGACAAGGACTCGGTTGGCCCGAACGACGAGTAGGTAGCGACTCGAGGGACGATCTTGCCGACGAGGCAGACTCCAAATCAAAATCCTCAATGAGGAAAAATATCTTTATTTTTTTGTTGTTGTTGTTGAGGGATGGACTCAGAAAACAATCAGTTCTCTCCTCCCTTCCGCCTCTCTTCTCTTCCTTCAATGTTCCCCACTCACTGACCTGCTCTCCTCATGAAATAAACTTGAAAAGTAATTCAGCAGGATGGCTCATGCAGGTTGTGACATATTCCCGCCACATCACTATGAAAATTCACCACACTGCAGACCTTTTTTTTTTTTTTTTTTTTTGACCGATCACTGAGATGATTGTCAGTAGTGGTTCTTCGCCCAGCATAACAGAAGTATGTTTCTAAAAAGCAACATCACCTTGTTGGCTGGCTTCCTCCCCTCCCTTTTTTTTTTTTTTTTTTTTTTTTTTCCCCTCGCCTCTTTTTTTTAAAATTTTTTTTTTTTATTCTTGCTGGGATTTTAAGAGGACGGGCAAATGCGGTGTGATCACAATACTTCCTCGCCATCACGCCAACTGACTCTTGGTCTCTGTTACCTCTGCTGCGGAGGGACACTTCACCACCCAATGGCCATTAAAACTTGAAATCTATAGAAATTGACTTGACGCGTTATAGAAAGTTAAAGCAGAAAATATCCGGAAGCCTTTTTCTACATCAAGTGGGAAACTCCTTTCTGGAGCATTCTGTAAATATATACTAATTGAAAACATCTTTTTTGTTTTGTGGTTATTTTTGAAATAATGCAGTTGTCCGGATGCAGAGAGGTGCTTTAGATAATCCTTTGATTATTAGTTTTATTGGAATTTTGTAAATATATATTTTTTTTGCTTTCTTTATTTAAGAAATTTTGGCTTCTTTTGCATCGGAAACTGGAAAGATGAGGAACATTGCAAATAAAGGACTTATTAAGTTGCAGTCAAGAATATTTTTTCATTCATGTACTCGACACTTCAAAGTCTGCTTTATTGTCAATTTCTTCACATGCCAAGACACACAAAGGTGTGGAAGGTAATTCAAGTGTCAAGGTTGCTTTGACGTCGTATATTAACAAGATTATCTTTGCAGTTTAAGTAGCAGTTGTATATTTTCAAGATTGAAAGTTGTATCATTCATATTTGAGAGAAAATTGAATATTTTGTAACCTCACAAGTTGTATATACTTAGAAAAAGTTGAACTTGTGTCAAATTGATCATATTGCCTTTATCACGTGACATCAAATTAATTTCTGTAAATGTCATGAAAACACAAACATAAAATGTGAAACCTTTCACTTGATGTGAAATGAAGCACGTTATGTGGATTTTATCTCGATAAAACGTCACATAACATCGACTTTTTCTTGTGAAATGTATCACCATCATGCATTTATAATTGAGCACATTTAGAAAATTACATTTCTATGATTCAATCACAAAAGTTATAGTATTGAAATGTGCATATACCACCGTAAAATGTAAAAAAAAAAAAAGAATTACGTCAAGTTTATTACATAACGTGGAGGAATCACACAGTTGATTGCACTTAGTCTGCAAAAATATATAAATGCCCTCATGTGGGGGGGTACCATAGGGGCGGGGTGTGCCACCGCCTTGATGACGCTCGTCATATCGGCAGACATTCAGCAGCCAGCCGAGCGATCCATGGTGCCTCCTCTTCATTCTCCTCTTCCTCCTTCCGTCGGACGCCGGAGTGGTTGAGGATGCTCGGCTCGGCGGCGGTGGCGGCGGCGTGACAGCACGCGAGGACCGACGTGCTTTCTCCTCCCTTGGAATCTGTTGATTGTCTCTGGGTCGGACGCCGCTCCACGCTTTTAGGATGAGCGATGTGATTTACAGGTAGATGGCCAAAACGGCGTGTGTGGGTCGGGATGCGGGCTGCAGGTTGGAGGTCGTGTGGGCGGGGGGTCAGGCGCGCCATCCCCGCGGCCCCCTGCCTTGTTTTTGCTAGGTAACTGCATCGTTTGCAGGCCCTGACGTCACGCGCGTGTGCAGTGCTGCGGTACTTGAACGCACCGTTTGTTAACATCCGGGCCGCCCCCGCGAAGAGGGCTGCTCAGAGCGGCTTTAGCTCGAGCCCACTTGTTGGTCAGCAGCGTGCGTCACTTTATTAGGTCCACCGTGACACCACCCATTGTCTGACAGTAATGCTCTCTCTTTTATTTGAAAGATATTTGTTCCGAATTGTAATAGTGTGGTTGCGCTGCATAATGAGAGCTTTTACTGTCTCGTGTATAGTTGATTGGTCGCTATCCAGTTGAAGTGCATTTTACTAGAGCACCTTAGTATGGAGAACTCCACCACTATGCATGATGTGCTCTTGGTGGCACTAATGGGGATTTGCAGCTGCACGCTGGGCCTGAGCTGCTTACAACACGCCATATGCTTGAACCCCACCTCCCTGCACTCTGACCTTTGGGCAACCATTTGGCTAGCTTAACAATGTAGGCCAGGGCCAAAGCTTTGAAAGCACACCAGCCCGCCTGTTGCGGTTGTTAGTTTTACCGAGGCATGCATGCCATGAGCCAGAGCTCCAGAGGTAGCAAAAGGAGGTGGCAGGAGGACCAAGAGGTGAGAAAGTCTCTGTTTTTCTTTCTTTTAATTTCCTGTGACAACGATCCACTGTTGTGACTTGCAGGTGAAATTCGAGAAGAGTGACATGATTCCAAAGTCAGGCAAATCTTCGGCGGACTCGCGGAAAAGTGTGGGCATCCATGAGTTTGCAGCGCTAGCTAGATCCTCCTTGAATGGTAGATCGCCTCAAATACGTTTTGTGATCATTTTGATTTGGATGTAACTCAAAATCTATACAATGGTGCTCTTTAAAGTTGAGAGTTTGACAGTCAACATGAGTTGAGTGGGATTGTCGGCGTTGGATTTGTAAGCCAGCTGTCGCCACATAGGCATCTCTCAGGCGGTGAGGGACCACGTGACCAAGCCCACCTCGCTGGCCCAGGGCCGGGTGGCCCACCTCATCGAGTGGAAAGGTTGGCCCAAACCCGCCAACCCCCCCCAGGCCGCACACTTCAGCTCCTACTGCCACCTGAGCGAAGGCGAGAAGGAGGCTCGCTTCGCTGCAGGTACGACGCACACACACACAAACTGCAAACAGCCTTTCATTCAGGTGGCTTTGTATTTTGCATAATTTTCATGTGAATGTCGAGATGAGCTCTTCTACTATGATGTGTAGGAAAAATCTGTTTTTCTTTTCCCATCTCTATTCAAATGTCCTTAAATGAATTGCAATGTTCTTGCAATTTTTTTTAGGTCTCCCAAATTAATGCACCGTATCATTTATTTGAAAAAAAAAAAAAGGATTGTAAATACAAGCCTTTACATATGTTGTAAAAAATAGAAGAGCCTAAATCTAATATTGTTAATATTTGTAATGCATCTCATGCACTATTTTATTCATTCATCATTCACAGCATTCTCGTTAATTGTGTTCAAATTAGAATACGTCATTTGGAATTTTATTTGAAAGTTTAACATATTTTCATTTGTAATTATGGATATTGCATCAAAGTATGTCACCAAATATTTGACGCAAAAATATATTGTTTTTAAGATGCTGCAAGTAGCTTCCTCCTGCATCTTTTGACTTGGTCGGGTTTAGCGGCAGCATCATGTGGCACCTCCGACCTTTTGTCAGGCACCTAATCCCCTAATCGTCTCCTGGGAGCGGAGCGGCAGGTCTCGGTGGCGAGCAGATGGCGGCGGCTGGCCCTGCCAGAACCACTTGTTGTTTGACTGTGACTCATCCTCGTCGCCATCCTCGGCCGTGACGTGACGTTAGCTGCTTAGAGCAAAGTGGCGACGCTTATCTGCAATCAAAACACTTGACAGTCTTTCCCCCAACGGTGACTGAGCCAAGGCACTGCTTTTATGCCAGTCAAAAGGCATCCCGCTTGATATCGGGGTCCGCCTAATGCGGTTCTCACTTCATTAAATTTCATACAAAAATATTTGCATGTTTTAAAATACAATATTCTGAGAGTTTTAAATTTGAAAGTGGGTCAGTAGGTCCGTTCGACTGCGCTTGGAACGAAAATAGGGCACAAAGACTCGACCGTTGTTCTTTCAATAGATTTGGAATTATTAACACGAACCTGTGTCCAAGTGAATTTTTAACCAAAATGTGTCCTGCTTCAAATGGGTCAATTTCGAAGTGGGTCACTTTGAGCCGCAGTGGGTCGAAACTCCACCCACTTGATTGCTCCCCCCTCCAAGGCGTGGCCGAGCAGTTTGCCATCGCCGAGGCCAAGCTGCGAGCGTGGGCGTCGATAGACGAGGACGACGCGGACGAGGAAGACTCCAACGACGAAGACGCCAAAGCGGGCTCTCACGCCGACTTCCCTCCTCGGAGCACAGCAGGTACCCCACCAACCCCGACCCCAAAGCACTTCCACATCATCTGCCGTCCTCCATCACTGACCAAAGACCCCCTTCCCCATCTCTTCCATCCACCCACGTAGGTTTTCTGACTATCTCCTCCTCCCTTAGACTCCGTAACGTGCGATCCTACCTGCCCAGCTCGGATCCGGCGTGAAGGCATTTTCCAGGAGGAAGGCAACGGCGGCGAGGTGTGCGTCCACCACAAACCCGAGTGGAGGCCAGGCCGTTTCGATTCCTGCTACTCGACCTCGCACTCGGAATCTCCCGGAGAGGAGGACGAGGAGGAAGAAGATGAGGTGTTCCAGGAAGCCCGGGCGTGGAGCTCCGACCGCTTCCCGTTGGACCGGGCCTCCTCCTCCGGGGTGGCGTCCCTGGATGAGGAGGACCAAGAGAACCAGGAGCAAGGAGGAGACAAGCTGGAGGATAAAGAGTATTTGATGTGATGTGTCGTCCATGGTGGATATGACGTCATGTGTTCTGCTTTGCCTTGTGTCCTCCTTCTTCTTCACCCCCCCCCCCCTCCTCTCCAAGTCTATTTTCAGTCCAAAAGCTCCACTGGAGAAATGCGAGCGGAATGTAACGCTGTCCGTTTTGTACAAAGTTTTGGTGTCAGGTGTTGCTATGGTGTCATTTTTCTATGGAATATTTTGTAGTGTTGTCTTTTATCGGGGTTCATGCTGTGTCACGTGGATGTTGATACTGAATGTCAAAATACAAGGTGACTTTTTCTGGGGGAGCGCACGAGTCTTTTTTTGCGGGCAGCTTCACACCAGCGTGTCAGACTGTCATTGTTTCTAACTTTCCATGGATGCTATTGTATGATCATATTTGGTACTGCAGTAGTATTGAAAATCTGTTGAGGGCCTGAAAAGGAAAACAATCCTCCAGCCCGATGATGAAATAACACCAAAAAAGCCAAGACGACTCATTTTTTATTCCCAAGGTGCTTTTTGTTGCAATCAAATTCAGTGGCTCATGTACAAAAACATATTTGGTGTTCTCTGAAAACTAACAATGGCTGTTTGACTCTGACTGCATTGTGGCTCTATTTACATTTGCATGTATGTGGCATGTCCGCCGGGCCATGTAAAGGGAGATGGTGCTGAACTAGATAGGCTGCAAATGTCGCTTGTGTCCGTATTTGACAGACACAAGACTCGTACTAATTTGCAATTCCCCCCTGAAAAAACAACTCCGAAGTGATTTAACGGTATTTTGGGACAGAGTGGCAGTGGAGTTACTTCCGCCCATTTTTTGGGTGAAGTCTGCTTGATCGATCGACACATCTGCGTGACTACGTCAGAGAAGGCACGTTCCTCTTGTTTCCTGGCGTGCCAACCATGCTTCTTACTCAATGTCCTATTATTTTGGAATACAGTCTTTTTTGAACGTTTAAGGCAGAAAAGATACCCAGTAGATGCGTTGCGGTCGGGTAAAGGAACACTCCGAAAGAAAAGACCAACGTATGATTATTCCCGAAGGACGTGGGCTCCAATTCAATTTGAAATAAATGATTAGGAGCACCGGAGCCTCCCTCCAGCTGAATGTTGCCCTTTCAAGCACCTCCTTTTTGGATAGGCGGCGGAGGAAATACCCCTTACGTGGATTTCAGCGGAAATGTAAGTCAAAAGAACCCTTGCAGATTTCAATTGAATATACATATCATGACTTCGGCCAGGGGTGTCAAACTGCGGCCCGCGGGCCAAATTTGACCCGCAGTGTCATTATATTTGGCCCGTGAAGACAAATTGTGCATCGACTTTGTGTCGATACAAAAATTGCAAAGTGTGTTCACTTTTGAAAATAAAGATGTTGCGAGCAATTTTTATTACCATTCATCTACCATTCAGTTTGAACCGTTTTTACTAGTCTCTGATTTCAAAACTAGTTATTTATCAGTTTGTTGTGTAGCCTATACTGTATATAATATGAGTCGTTTGTACATTTATTTGGGTTGACAATGGCCCTCAGAAGACAACTATGACTACGATGCGGCCTGCGACCAAAATGAGTTTGATGACCTGATCTAGGCAAATCGTTTTGTAAGGATGTCCACATGCATTTTGAGGCTGATCGATCCCCGTTATTTTGACATTTGAAGCGATGTCTGTACAGTGATTACTTTAGTGTCTCTTTATATTCTTGGTGGCGATGATTATTTCTACGTTGCCCTGACAAAAGCCACCAGAGGCTGTCCATCTTCACGAGCCCTGCACTTGTTGTCAGTCTGGTGGAAAGCTGCCATAAATTGTTGTCACACAATCAAAGATAGTAGGGCCAATATCAACGTTGTGCTTTTGAGGTTCCATGCTTTCAAGGAAGAAAAAATAGTCATCTTATGAGACTCATGGTCCACACTGTGTACGTTCATGATTGAAAAGTTGTAATCTTCAAGATTTAAGTCACAATATCAAGAGTATAAGGTTGCAAATTTAATTGCACATTTTTAGATTAAATTGGTAATAATAGGCAAAAGGACAAAATATTATGAGAATAAATTGTAATATTGTGAGAATGCATATATTGAAAAAGACTAACATATATTTTAGAAATGTTAAAATATGACTTTTGATGTTGAAAATATACATTATGACAACAATATTATGACTCAAATCTTCAAAGTGTGACTTGGTTCTTGAAAATGTTTTCTCCTTTTTTCTAGAAAAATGTCATTTTTTTCCCACTTTACTCTCATAACATCCATTTCTTAAATCTGGAGAGTAGACAACTTTTTATCTCCCAAATTATTTTAATGAAAAGATATATAACTGCATTCTCATAGTATTCCAACATGAAAAAATATATGATGTTTGTCTCTTAATGTATTTATCTTTCCTTTTCATCGCGGCCCTGATGCGCCTTCAGAGAGGACGTTTAAAAAAATCGTAACATTGTCACACAAGACGTCAGACGTGGCAGAACGTCGCCTGGGTGAATTATTTAGCATTAGCTACCATCGTTTGTTTATTGCATATCCGTTGATGTCATCTATACGAACTGGCGACAATCGAATAGAAGCTGTCCTATGTGAGCCCGTTATGGGAATTAGGTAGTTAACAGCCTTGACCTTTGCTCGTCATTTGATCGCACGTGATTCATTTTTGTCTGTACGCAAGGAATGAAGGCACGCCAAGACTTGGTGGTCATAATCCAACATGCGCCATCTGCAGCGTCCATAAACATGATGATGATGGTGATCCATCACCAAGAAATATGACAACCAAGTCATATTGTGACCTACTGGAATCTATTCTATTCAGACATTCATGTCAGTAATTTGAGGCAGGCGTGCAGAACAAATTTTTAAATGAAGGGGCCTTAATCAAGTCAGACTATCTATATAAAATATGATGCGACTAACATATTTCATACAGTTGTTATATTGTTCAGAGTTGCTATTATTAAGCATTTTGCATATGGTGTGAATGTGAATAATTTTACGTCAACAACATTTGTACCAAAAAAGGATCTATAGCTGCATCCTAATAAATTGGATTATAGATCAATTTAAAATGTGAAACTTACAGATTCACTACCCAGAGTGCAATATTTCATGATTCAATCAAATAATCTTGACTCTCATATCTTACAGGTGACGCAAATGAGCCAAAGTTCCACTTTTTGAAGTGAGCTACTGCAACAAAGGAACTTTTATATACTTGTATATTTGTGGGCTAAGTATTGCACCATATGGGCTCCCCATACCGACACAAATGGAAAAAAAAGCCCAATCAAATGTGTCACCCTACAAAAATATTACACTGCCCCCTATTGGTCTGGAAGGCAGGTAAGGCGTAGTTTTGCGAGTGTTTTGTATGTCAGCGTTGGTTCAAGCTCGCCAACGGTCGCAAAGACATTCGCAAAAAAACGTTGGACTTTGTGCCTCTGGATTAATCGCTAGTTCTCGCCAGACTGTGTCTTAAGCAAGGCAGTGTCAAATGGAGGAGCTACTCTAATGGAAGAAAAGTCAACATTCATCACTTGTCAGCGATTGGTCTTGCCTCTGGTTCTGATTGGTCCCCACTCAGAGGGGCGCTCCAGCTTTCTGGCGTCACTTGTTCTGGCTCAGGAATTTGGCCCGGCGGTGGTTCAAAGTCACAAACCAGCTCGGACTCCTCCGTGTGGGCGGGGCTGCAGTCAAAGGTAAAGTCCGACTGGTCCTCGGTGAACGAGGGGCTCTCCCGGAGCGTTGGCTCGCCCGGCTCGGTCTGGTCCGACACGTCGATGGGCATATCGTGGTACGCCACGTCTGGCCGGACATCCGCCTGGTCCGGCGGTCTGGGTTCCCGCGGCAACGAGAGTCCCCGGTGGCGCATGCACAGTTTGTGGAGCTCTGTGACCTCGGAGATGCTGCTGGTGTTGCCGCTGTCACGAAAACTGGCCAGCGGGGGGCGCACTTTCACCCCTGCCACCGTCACTGAGCCCTCGATGGCCTTACGTAACTTGACAGGGGGTTAAGTCACAAAGTCAGCAAAGACCCGATCACCCAGCCAAAGACAAAAACAAACCTCTTTGAGCGAGACGACGCCGACCAGACGGCCCATGCTGGTCACGTAGGCGTGATCCAGACCCAGAAGGGAGAAAATGGTGTGGGTCTGCAGGGGTGGGGTAGGGGACAAGACACAAGAACCATGTTGACGAGGTCACAAGCTGAGTCCAGCACAGGGTCGGCCGCTCACACCTTATGAAGCGAGGTGTGCTCCACTAGCTGGAATGGAGCCGGATCAATCTTGGAGTTCTTAAAATCCAGCGGCTGGTCCAGTTGCTGTTCTTCCCACTCGGTGATCTAAAAGCAGACGAGACGAGATACTCCCGCTCCTACGACTAGAACTGCTATCCTTCTTACCTCAGTTGGGCTCATACAATCGTCTACTTCAGTCGAGTCCTGATGAGACAAAATAAACATGAAATATTCACACCTTCAAGTCAAGAACAGAAGAAACACAAACACACAGTCTGCTCATATGCCGCTCGTGCTTTGGCCCAAGCAAGGCAAGGGTTGCTAGGGAACACACGAGACAATCTTACCGTCATAGAGATCCTCACGCGTTTGGGCTTCCTCCTTTCGCACGGGGACGCCCCACACGGACTCTTCCCACCAAGAGTGACGCGCCGAGAAACGTGAGTGACAAGATAAAAAGTGGCCTTTCAGATTCCAGTTGAGGTTTAAAAGTATCGAGCCCAAAAACAGTACTTTCCACCAACCTCTCGCCTCTCTTCGCCTTGCTCGGCATAGGACAGCATCTGAAAACCTTCCAAGGAAAAAGACACAACCCGACTTTCAGACTTGATGTGAATCGGCGACGGCACGGCGACAAAGTACCGTCGGGCGGGTCGGCGTCGCTGACGGCCGCCGTGCTCTTGAGGGCCGACTTGAGAGGACGGCGAAGGTTGGAGACGGCCGAGCCGAAGGAGGACGACTCCTCTGTGGAGATCTGCATGCGAGAGACGTTGACAAAAGGGAGGCGCGCACGCGCACCGCATGCAAGGTCCACACCAAACAATGGAAGACGTGCACGGGTGAGGGCACAGAGCGACCACGAGACACACAAGACAAGCGTGTGAAAAGCCACCCAGAGGACATTTCAACACTGCTGATGCTCGTCACTGATTGGTGTCAAAAAAGACACAAGCTCCATCTGTGCCTTTACCTCCTGCTTCATGCAGCTCACATGCCGTGCCTTAAGTGGAGTTCCCCAGCTAGCCCCGCCCCCGGAGCCACCCTCACACTCGAACCCCGGACGCCTCCACACCTCTTGGGCGCTCACCAAGAAGTGAACCCCTCGATGAGCGTTGTTGCTGTTACGCGGGGATGTGGGGGCGCTGTCGCTAGTCAGGCTGGTGAGGCTGGTCAGGTTGTCGTTGGGGTCGCTGTCCCGGGACAGCAGCTGGCTCAGGTGGGTCAGCCGACGCTGGCGACTCAGCTGCAGCGAGAGCAGAGACTGCAGCTGAAGCTTCTCGATGGAGCCCAGGAGGATCATAGAGTCTGTAGCGGGAAGCGGATGTCACATAGCATAGCATGGCATGGCATAGCGTATTCTCCTTGAGAAGATGTTACCCCGCCTCACCTCGAGATTCAACCAAGGCCAGCGTCTTGAGCTGACCGGTCAGCAGCATCCCCTGCAGCTCCCGATAAGACGAGGTGAGCGTGATGAAGCGCACGTCCCGCACCATGATGTCTTCCACGCGGATATTATACTTCCTGCAACATGGAGGGGACGACAATAACCGCATCCGAACAGCAAAAGAAAATATCAAGCGGATGGAGAGTTTGAAAGACCCACTCGTGATGGCCCATGCCCAACTCGGGAAGATAGGGCAACTTCTTGATGCGGATGATGGAGTCGTACAGCGACGGCTGGAGCGCCTGGGCCACGGCGTTGGCCAAGATCACGGCGATCATCACGGGCAGGATGTGCGAGATCTGGCCGGTCAGCTCGAAGACGATGACGGCGGTGGACACGGTGTGGGTGACGGCCCCGGAAAGCGCCGCAGCACCTGGCGCAAGGAGGGCGGAAAGATGTCAGGAACGATTTGGTCATCCTTACCCCCCAACAAATATTTAGAAATGCCAAAAAAGGAAATGGTTGACGGATGACTGGAGATGCTTACCCACGACAGCGTAACCGCCGGGAACGATGGGATAGACGCTGCCGTCGGCATGGATACCATCGGGAAACATGGCGGCCATGATCTCTCCAACCAGTCTGCCAAATGCCGCGCCTAACCATCACGCGTTGACAACATGATGCATTTTGCGCCATTATATCATCATGAAAAAGAATTGAGGCTAGATTGGACTCACCGATGAGGAAAACCGGCATGAAGGCCCCGCACGGAACGGGCATGGTGGTTGCCACGGCGGACATCCAAAACTGAGAGCGGCGGGCATTCAAGTCAATGGAAAATGGAGTTTTTCGTAGCTTGCAGAGTGAGATTTTCAAGAGGACATTTTTAGAGGATGTGATTGGCCAGATTAACGTGGGATTGTGTTCCTCCTCATTTCTTTTAGATGGTCAAATGGTACTTGCTCAAAGTAGACCCGTTTCCAAGCTCCTCAAGGTGCCCCTGCTATTTTCCCCGTATTTGTACCTTCATGACGATGAAGAGGACGAGCGTGATGAAGACGTTGACCTGCGGGTGCTTCCAGGCGTGGTGGTGGTGGCTGATGTAGTCAAACTCCTCGGCCACACCCTGGCGGCACCACGTGCGGTTGTCAAACAACGCCACCAACGACTCGTGCTGCGTCAGCTGAGCCAAGTCACAAACGCATTCGTACACATTTATGTCAGCCTCGTTACTGAATGGAATTCATTCATTTTTTCCAACAGCCAATAATGACAGCATTGTGAGTTCTTACATTTATTGATTGATTGATTTATTATCAAATAATAATTGTCAATTGTGGCCATGGGAAGCCCTTTGGGATGTTTTTGTGATTAAGGGCTTTATAAATAAATTTGAATCATTACAAAAAAATGTAATCATTACATTACAATTTGTCATCCATGTGTAAATTAACAGCAATGATTAAGAAATGGAATAAATTGCTATTTGATCAAAACCAACACATACAGGTAAGATTGTGTTTCATTCGGTTAAGTCATTTGTTAGTTGACATTGATAAACACTCATGTTGAAAAAAAACAAAGAGTCCTCACCTGGCCCGCCATGAACTGCCCGAGGCCCGGAGGGAACGTGAGCGTGGACACCAGCAGGGTGACGAGCGCCGGATACGCCAAACGCCTGACAGGAAGAGACGGACTGCGGGGTCATTAATAAGAGCGTCCGTCATCAAGATGGGGGCAGAATTTGATTTTTCAAGCGCAGGTGCTGAGGGAGCACCAATCCGAAAATAGCTTGTGTGTGATGTGTGAGACTAAGCGACCCAATTAAGACGCCGCCAGGGCAATTTTAAGCACAAATTCGGGACCACTGCATGCAATTTTTAGCCTTTGGCAGCATATTTAAATCAATTTAAATGTGGCTTCTCTTCATGCCACTCCAATTTGGACTCCCAACCTCAGAAAATCAGATCAAGAGTTGGACAAAAGTATTTGGACATGTGACACAAGTGGGTACATACATAGTGACTGACACACTGGCCTCTTTTTTCTTGCTCACGTTAAAAATCTTTTGAGATGTTCAAAATCGGTGTGAAGGTGTGTGTGTACCCCATATCTTGTTATGTGAATTGATTATCTTGTAAAAAAAAAAAAGCAATTAGGTTCTCTGTCTGCTAAAGAGCTCCGTCATCCCTGGGGACATCGTGCTGCTTTGTGGCGGTGTAACAATTAGAGGGCTGCTGTGAGGGTGACA
Source organism: Syngnathus acus (assembly GCF_901709675.1). Taxonomy (NCBI): domain Eukaryota; kingdom Metazoa; phylum Chordata; class Actinopteri; order Syngnathiformes; family Syngnathidae; genus Syngnathus; species Syngnathus acus. The sequence goes on along the minus strand of NC_051102.1, from coordinate 10,458,026 downwards.
CTCAATTGCTTACTTCCTCAGCAAGAGCTTGTTTATGGTCTTCTGCTTCCTCATGCACTCCACGATGAGCCGATTCAGGTAGACAAACAGGGCGCCGCCGAAACCGCAGGCGATCCTGAAACATAACGTCAGTCACGCCAGTCACTCCGCAAAGCCTTGGACTTGTAATCTTGGAAATAAATGTTTTGAAAGACACTTCAATGCAAAGAAAATTGGATCCGATTAATCATTGGATTCATCGATAATTGATTGTGAAAATATTCAATAGTATATTTAAGCACAAAAGACAAACTGTATTTTTTCATCCAACAAAAGTCCACTAGCTTCATGCTAACATACAATGCAAAATACCCTTGACAGACGAAAGGAAATTAGCATTGACGATATGGTAATATGTTGCATTTCTGGCATCACATTCAACTGCACTGTACTGTAACTCTGAATTCAGCATTCTGTAAAAACCAATCCAAAAATGTGAGTTAAAAATTTGCACTATATAAAGAGCATAAACGATGAACCCTGATAGTAGCAGGACTGCTGGATTGAAAAAGACAACCACGTAAAATAGAGTAAACCAGCGGGGGGGAAAAAAAAAGCTCATTTCATGGCCGACTGTTCAAACACAAATTAAGTCAAGTCGACAGGAATAAAATAAGGAATAGAAGGGAACGCCCTTGGCGAGCTCAAGCGGCTCGGTTGAAACCGCCAGCACGGCGCTCACCCGAGAACGGCGAAGGCCGGCAGCTCCTGAAGGTCAAAGGGGAAATCCAGACGGAAGCGAGTCTTAAAGAGAGCTGTGATGGTCTCTGAGGCAAAAGAAAACCAAATCCAGTCAATCAGAAAATACAACAACAAAAATTGTGCCAAACGTGAGGAAACGGATTGGATTTTTTGTGCTGGTCTACCTTCCTCCTGGTTCCATACCGCCAGCACTCGGAAGATGAAGGCGCTAAAGGTAGCAGCGAAGAAGCCCCTCCAGTAGTTCCTCACAGCAAAAAACGTCGACGTGACCTCGATGCTGAACAACACCCCTTTGGTGCACACGCACAGGTGGTTGTGTCTTTGTGGTCCATATTGAGAACACGGACAATATGCTCAGAACACTTCCCGTCAATGTCATTTTACCTCCGATAGGTGCGGCAAAGCAGCAACCAACGCCCACCGCGCAAGCAGCCGACAGCATTTCGGTGTTCCTCAACTCATTCTGCCCAATCGGCGTCAGACGTGAGAAAAAAAAATTTGAAATGCATATACACAGTAGCAGGGGCTCGATTTATGACATAGTTTGACTCTTATGGTAGCGACTTCTAGAACGTTCGTCTAGTAGTCCATCAATAAAGCCGGGGTAAAAATCATAATTACAGTGAATATTTGTATGAAAAACAAATACAAGAATGTCCCTAATGTCTCGACATGCAGAAAAATATATCAAACATTAGCCACATAGCATCATTGTCTAAGTAAAAGTGCTCTCCTCATTTTTCTTCTCATTTGTTGAATGTCTTGGCTTTTTTTTCCCCCCCAAAACCTTATGCAATCATGCTATTCAGCTAATGATATTTTCAAGAAATGACATTTCCGACCACATTTTATTCATTCGACTTTTGCGATGCAAAGATTAATTGCCGTTGCAGTGGCGGGGGGAGCTTGATTCAATTTAAAGTAAGATTGAAAATGTGATGGATACATTTATATTGCAAATATAAACTGTGAAATAAGTGTTTGTAAATAATTAAGATGGAAAAAAGCCCAACAGCAATGTTCATAGCTGCAAGTTGAAAATAACATTTCTTGAAAATAGGCCTGGCCTGTGGGTCAATTCAAGACGTCAAATGTGGCTACAGCGCCATTGCAGCAAATACGTACGGGGGTTCGCGCCGCAAGCAAAACGCAGAGGATCCGCATGAGACATGTTGAAATCGCGGAAGGCACAGAACGATGGGCGTGGCGGATGGATGACACACTGCAGACACATGGAAAGACATCCAGCTAGCGTGGACGCAAATGGACGTGGTGGCGTATGGAAAAGCCCTTTTGGCATTTTGTCCATATCCTTCATCTCCAGCTTTGAAAAAAAAAAAAAAAAGAGTATCTCGTAAGACACTGTGTTCTACTAGGACTTGTCTTAGCACAAAGAGCAAAAAAAAATCATTATGCTGGACAGCAAAAATATGGAATAAATGCTCCGACTGCTTTTGATTACTCATGTGGATGGAAATGACCACAAGTCATACCTTACTTCCCTCGAAGGGCTCTTCCTTTAGCGGTAATAGGAAAAAAAAAAAAAAGAAAAGATGTTTGAGTAACAGAGTGCCCAAGTTACCTTTTCTCTCTTCGAACAAGCAGCAAATGAACTCCGGCAAGCAGTCTGCTCTGGACTGAATGAACATCTCCCCAGTCTGATTATCTTCTAATGGGAGCTCGACCTCCTTGGACTATTTCAGTCCAACTAAAAGCAATGTTTTGCCTCCTCCGCATCGCCGCCCTTCATCTTTGAGAGGGTGTCCTGTTGAGCGGTAAACATCTCAACTTACTTCCAAGCAATCGAGCAACACATGAAGTCCAGTCTCACCATGTAGATTCCGCCAAAAAGAGCGGCCATGAATTTGCTGAGAAGGGCAGCGCACAGGCTGGCCACGTGTACGAAAGGTCCCTGGAAGAGCAGGATGGAGAAGAGTAACACCTTAGTGGAACATCTTCAGTGGTGGACAATCGGGCTGTTTGGAACACCGCCCACCACAAATTTGCTTTGAATATGGTTTTGTATGTGTCAGATCCTCTACCTCCTTCCCCAGAGGCATCCCGCTGCCCAGGGCGCAGGTGAGCCCGATGACCTTGGCCACAAACGTCTTAAAAGTCAAGTACTCCTTGAGGACCACCCCCCTCAGGATGGTCTTCATCTCCGGAATGCCCGAGCCTGAGCCACCGCAACATGCCAGGTGTTGCCATGATGGAATGGAGGCAAAAGAGGAGTTGAAAGAAAGCAATTACAGAGGAGCAGAAAAAAAGGTTGGAGGGGAGGGAGGGAGGGAGGGGCGCTGATTGATATTCATATAAGCTTCTATATGCACATCTCATTTTATGGATAAAAGGGAGGTTCGTTCGCGGCCTTCTAGCGCATTACGGAGGCAATTAGGTTCTTCAAACATGCAGCGGCCGCTGCCGATAGCAAACTAATGAATTCCTTCAAGGTGCGCCTGCCTCACCCACGGCCTGCGGGGCCAGGATCTGCGTGAATCCTGCCGAGAACGTGATGAGCACCACGGGGTAGCTGACCCAGGCGATGTACTGCAGCAGCAGATGATTGTCCAGGCCGCCGTGCATCCACTTCTGTGCTGCACACACACACACGCACACACAGCCCAGATTGTCAGTGTAAAACCTGGCGAAGGTTATTTCGTCTGCTCTGAGACTCTTTTCTACCTTCTTGGCAGAAGGCGATGGCGTAGTCCATGACCCAACTGACCAGCGCCATGAGCAGCCCCAGTAGGATGAGGAAGATCCAGTCCTCTCCCAGCCGCGAGATCAGAAACTTCTGACAGCTGGAGGCGCATGCTGGAATGTGGACAGAGAAAGAAAATCTTTTTTTTTTTAATTGGTTTGAAATCAGCAGAAATGATGCATCATCAATGATTTATTCCAATTTGTGCCCCCAGAACAACTGTGTACTTTTTTTTTCCATCTGGGAATGGATTTTCTCTTTATGCGACAATTCCATTCGAATGGCGAGTATAATCATTTGTAGAAGCAAGAAAAAAACCTTCCAGATCCAAATAGCAATCAGTGGCGAGGCTTAGTAAATAACCTCATTATGCGGAATGTTTGTCGAGAGGCTTTTGTACATCCGCCGTTAATGAGAAGGCGTTTGCTTCTCGGCGAAATAACAAAACAGGCAAAAGTGCTTGTCATATTCATGTCAACTTGACGGAATAAAAAAAAAAAAAAAAAAAAGCTGATTTGTGCTGAAAGTGAGCAAATAACAAAATGCAACAATTCCTCCACAAGCGCTTTGATCATTTTGGTTTATTTCACACTCGACTGGTCACTGCCAGGAAGATGCAGTAACAAGTCTCCGAACGCATTCCTGCTTCAGCATCGAAAAGACAAAAAACACAATCCGAGGCTGTTTTTAACTCTGGGCCAAAAAAAAAAAAAAAAAGCTTTTTGTTGTGTGCGTGGGCTACCCTTGTCCAAAAAGCTTCAGTGCTAGTTACTCATCATCAAAACCACACAAATGTCGTCCGGCCTCCACATACACACACACACACACACACACACACACACACACACGCACGAGGGAATCGCTAAAACTCCCACAGTGGAATTTGTGAAACTCTTATCTAACAAGGCAAAAGCGAGAAGAGCTGTCCAGCCAGCCACAATGGCTAAAAACAGTTTCCTAGCCTTTTTGGAACCACGGCAGAGTGTGATTCTATATTGGGCAAAAAAAGAATGTTCCATTTTTGCAATTGTAACCACCTAGTAGAGGAGTTGGAAATTGTTCCGCCTGTCACGACATCATCGGCATATATCAATGCATTATTTGTGGTAAATAAACATTTTTATGAATAATTTCTACAGCACACCTTGTTTGGCTTGGTCTGTATATTTGGATCTCCAAGCAAGCAGGTGCCAGAACACATATCAGTGTTTTAGCGAGGCTTTTAAACAGCTCCCATAAAAATTGAGCGAGGCGGAATTTAAAGGCACTTTCTGTCGCGCTCGATCCATCTCAGCTTTAATCAGATCACTGCTCGCAAGGGCAAACAGACAACACATTGTTAATTGCCATTGTTGAATTGGCCACTTCACATAAGTTTAGTGACACAAATTGGAGGGATGGATGGATAGACTGGCTGAAATGGAGCTTTCCTTCTCAGGCACTACCTCCTCTCCTTTGTTTACTCACAAGGCGAGACGCAAGATAATCTGACTGACGTCGAGACTGAACCAGCAAGTAAACAAGACCAGCGCAGATCCCTCACACACGCACGCACCCAGCACTTGTGCTTGACATTGAGAGAGGCAGCTCGGCCCGAGGTCATTGCTCAGATGGGTCGCGTGCAATCACGCTCACATCTCGTCACCTCATCCCTCTGCTCTACTTTGAAGATGGAACGTATTGTTGGAAACATTTTTATGCCCTTTGCAGCAACACCACCAAAGGCATTCTTAGATTTGGCCGATGAGATGCGATCATTTGAATCATGACGTCAATGGCAAATGTTGCCTTTGGCAAAGGTCAGAAGAAGAAGAAAAAGCACTCACACTGGCACTTGGCGCACGGTTCTTTCTGGTACTCGTGCAGATCCGCCGCACGACTTCGGACGCTGGCGTTCCGCCGCAGCCCTTCGCCGTTGCGCACGCCGCCATCGCGCAGGCGGGCCGCTTCCGCCTTAGCGTAGGCACCCAGCTCCTGCGTGTACCGCCCATACATCTGTAGGGGTCACAAAGGTCACACACTTGGGGGGGGGGACTTGCTCAACATAATGATCAACAATAATTTTATTGCAATGGTTATTTATTCACTCTCAACTCAAACATAATCCATAACACTGGAAAATGATTCTCCATGCACATTTGCAAATGTAAATATTGAACACGCTCAACACTGGTCAATGCAGACAAGCCAAAATACAAACTTCTATCAGCTTGTTTAAAAAAAAAAAAATGGTTTTGCCAAAATGGCTTCCTGCTAATGAGCTGCACCTGTCCACGTGGCTACTATTCAATTGCCTCCCAATGACAAAGGGGCGGAGCCACTGCTGGACCAGTATAAAGCCTGCGTCTGACTCTCCCTCTTTGTCCCTGTACTCTTGAGCATTGCCATGGAGCGTTCCAGGAGCCTGGTTGGTGTTTGGCTAGTGATTGTTGGACTTTTGGTCGGCGATGCAGTGGCCCAGCACTGGATGGAGGCCCTGAACACCGACAACAAGCGTCCTGCGCCGCTACTTCCGAAGCAGACAGGAGTTCCTGCGCCTGCGCCTGCGCCTCATGTTGACAAATGCCAAGTGGAGCACAATGAGATGATCCAGTGTGGCACCCGCGATATCACCAATGAGCAATGCGTAGCCATCAACTGCTGCTACGATGGACGCCGCTGCTATTACGGCAAAGCGGGTAAATGCAAGCTAAATTCTCATGTTTGAGCAGGAGTGGAAATGCAAATTCAGTAACAGTGTGGGTTTGTTCATTGAATTTTTGCTGACTCCACAACACGTTGGCATGTTCAAAATTGGCCAATTGTGCTACCGACCCTGTCAAACCTTTTTTTTTTTTTTTTACTCTTGTCAGTGACTGTGCAGTGTACAAGAGACGGCCAATTTGTGGTGGTGGTGGCTCGTGACTCCACGATGCCGCCGGTGGATGTGACTGCAGTCAGCCTGATGGAAATGAACGATCCTGCTTGCAACGCCGTCGACGCCACCGCCACATTCGCCATCTTTCAGTTTCCCATGTCCATGTGCGGCACAACGGTCAAGGTGGGTGCTTTTGCTTTAAAATGATCAACTTTGCCTATAAAACTACAGACTTGTCTCATAACCACAATTTTCTGCAGGAGGAAGACGGTTTTGTGGTATACGAGAACCACATGTCATCGTCGTATGAAGTGGGAATCGGACCTCGAGGTTCCATCACCCGGGACAGCCATTTTGAGTCAGTGCTTGAGAATTGAAAACTTGAAATGACAGTTGATTTAAACCGAAATCTGAAAATTAGGCTTTGGTTGACTTGAGTCCAAAGGATGAAAAACGCTAACACCTTTTATTTATTTTTTTAATAATTAAAGTAAAGTGCCATTCATTGTGCTTAATTCCTCGTCTTTCTGCGCAGCAGTCAAGTGGCCTCTTTAGTGTTTGGAACTTCCTGATGTTCTTTTTGCCCAGGCTTCTATTCCAGTGCAGATATTCAGGCACAGCTGTGGAAGCGCTGGTCGTGGAGGTCAACGCCCTCCCTCCGCCTGTGCCAGTGGCTGCCGGCGGACTTCTCAGGGTGGAGCTCAGACTGGGCAACGGGGAGTGTCTCTCAAAGGGTTGTGTCGAAGGTGCGTACGTTAGCGCCTCGGTCTTTCCACGTGCTCCTTTTCATGCCTCAAAGTGAAACTCTACTTGCAGAGGAGGTGGCGTACAACTCTTTCTACGCCGCGGTAGATTACCCCATCACTAAAGTGCTCCAGCAACCTGTGTACGTTGAGGTCCGCATCCTGGACAGGTCTGATCCCAGCATTGTTTTGAATCTGGAGCGCTGCTGGGCCACCACCACTCCTAATTCCAACAGCGTCCCTCAGTGGGATCTTCTAGTAGATGGGTAAACTAATCTCTCCACCAAATTCAGCAATGTGATATTGAAGGCTGGATCGTTGCAGGTGTCCCTACCACGATGACCGCTACCAGACCATTATGGTGCCTGTGCACGACTCTAGAATTCCTTTCCCGACACACTACAAGCGCTTTATCTTAAAGATGTTCTCCTTTGTGGCGCCAAACCACTACGCTCCTCAGAAGGACAGGGTACGCTGTCAAAACGTCGGTGGAAGACAGTCATGCTTGATTTGGGAACTAAATCAAGGATGTGTTTTTTTTTTTTTTTTTCGCAGGTTTTCATCCACTGCATGACATCGGTGTGCTACCCAAGCAACATGCACTCCTGTGACCAAATGTGCTATGGCAGACATCGTGAGTAACCCGCTTAAGTCATGACTGGGCTGCCATATTGATGCCTTATTTCTTTTTTTAATTCATTGTCAGAATCTGCGGGAAAACCTCAGACTACTGCCCGTAAGGTTCTAAACCAGGATGTGGTCTCTAGCAGACAGGTGAATCTGACCCCAATGAGGGGCTACCCTACTGGTCCTCTGAGAAAATGGAAGAGATGACCACTTACCCAAAGCCAGTCATGACTTTTAATAAAGGCTTGTTTAAAAGAATCTTTGTTGCAGCCGGGCTTTCTTTGTTCATGCGAAGGTCACTGCCTCGGCTCAATGTGCGAGGCACTAATGGAACTTGGCTCCGCCCACAAAATGTGATGCATTTCTGCTTGGCGTCAATAGAAAGCTAGAGATTGACACATTGCACTTGTCATCTGGGTACTGCATAGACTAGAATGAGCTTTATTTTGCCTGAGGACATAATGTGGATTGCATTAAGCCTGACCTTTTGAATCCCACGTAAACTTGAGGCAGGCTTTAAAAGGCTATGGGAGCATTTCTGCAAGGTATCAATTTTTCCAGTTTGACATCTAGCACTCATTAAAATGGCTGTTTGCATCAATGGTGACAATTGATTTAAGTGTGCATCTTCGGTCTAGCTGTGAGGCTTTCCACTTTTCTCCTTGCTGCATCTAGTGCATCATTCTCACTCACTGCTCTGCGCTTTTATTTTTTTTTTATTCCCAACTCCTCCCCCCCCCCCCCCCCCCCACTTTCATTGAAATGGGTATCACGACTCATCCAGGCTTGCTTGTTCTGCTCTTGTGAACACGGGGTGGAGGTTTGTGGAAAGAAAAGAAAAGCTGCTCGATAGGCAGCTTCCCTCCTGACAGATGGACAAAGAGCACAATGTTGGTTTCCCTTTTCGTCCACCCACAATCCAACCTGCCTGTGAATGTTGGAGCTACGGCACTTGGCATGAATTGGGACAGTCGGACGGCAAAGGCTAGATAATTAAACGTTGAGCATTGGTAGATAAGCTAGCATCAAGTTGTCCTTGAGCCAAGATTGATTTAATTGTCAGCCTGGTTAATGAAGGCTGTGTATTTTATGATCTGCTTTGTTTTATGGTCTCCCGCCTCCATTACAAGTTCTTGGCATTCTGCTCTTGTCTAGTGAAGTTATTTCCTATCGAGGTGACCTTCGGTAATTTTTGATTGTGTGCGATTGCAGATTCAAATTATCCATGGCTCAGTTTGCCATACAATTGAGAGCAGTGACTTGATGTGATGATGACTCAGTCACAGTAGACAGCCCGATCGCACACATTCAGGCCCGTTAAGTGTTTAATTGGGACATGTTAGTGGTTCTCTAACCGCCTTCCTGCTGGTAGAGACGGGGAGAGCAGTACCTGGGCCATCTGGACCTTGCGAGAGCAGCAGGTGGGTTACCAGAGCTGCTGTCTCACATTGGGCCAACTCCCACGAGAGCAACTTCAGAAGCAGAATTAGTCAGTTTTACTCCCACACTGAACCCTGGACACCAGTTCAGCTCTCGCGCCTCCCATCTGGTTGTCGTTGGATGACTGCACCGAAGGGAGAAACTTGTACTTTGTGTGTGTGTGTGCTGGGTAACTGGAAAAATCTGCATTTGATAGTTTACTTTTTATCGTGTCCGACCTACATTGTGACGAGTTTTATTATCTTGTAAAACCGTGTGAAGAGCTCCAATCAACGATTGATTTTCCACCCTTTCTCCCGATAGTGAGGCGCTGCAGTCAGCGCATGAGCGGGCATCACACAACAGATGAGATTCAAGTTCTTCATTATTCAGCAAATCCCAAGGCGCTGCCGCGTAATCAATTCGCCGTGAGGAGATGGAGGCGGTGCAAAGGACATATATTTGACATTCTAATGACCACAGACTTGTGCAAAACGGCTCAGGAAAATTTGGTTGCTACATGAAAGAAACATCATGACAAAGTTAATGGAGATTTCATGTCTCGAGGCAAGGCGGAGGGAGATACTGTCAGATGGGATTTTTCTTTTTCGATAGAAGCGTCGCAGATGTTACATATGATAGCGTGACTGTGATGGAGACAAACTCAATTAGGCCCCTAAACACTTCTGGGAGAAATTCAACCGCAGCAGAACACAAACTGGACTCATCTTGCTTGCCATCATTAGAGCCACGCTTACAAACAAAAATGTATTTTAAACACCAAAGGATAATCACTCAGAATGATCACATTTTGAGACATCAATCGAGAGTGTCAATTAAGCTCGAATAGTAAAGCTTCCATTGTAAACAATCTCATGGTCCTTTTCTAGTGGAACTTTGTGCAATCTATTTTAGGAGTCAAATGAATTGTGATTTTCTTCCTCCCTCTCCGCAAACACTGCAGACATTCCTTCTGCAGCGGTGTGCAGGTAAGAGTCCAATTTGGCAGTGACAGCACCTGGAATGGACCCGAGCCACCGGCAGTGTGGGAGAAAGGACAGGAGTGCTGACTGGGGGGGGGGGGATGCAAAGAGACAGCACTGTCACCTGAAGTGTCTTTGGATACGGAGGGGAAGGTCACGCTACGAGATGGACACACAATGGAAATGCGTCATGATTGGAGAAGGATGACCTTGACAAGGACAAGTGCTGCTGCTTCAGCCACGTAAAAAAAAAAACAACAGCTAATCTGTTGTCAAATTGTCAATATCAAAACACATTTTAAATGAGGCCTTTTTCTATACCGATTAGCTTCATTGTGTTATATGTGAGCTGGAATCTATCCAGCACCACTTTATAGCATAAAAAAAAATTGCTCAGCGTCCAGCCCCTGAAACTTTTCGAAATAAACAAAAGCTGACGTCACACTTGTAAGTGTGGATGGAGAGATTTCCGCGCACAGCTATAATCAGAAAGCCACTTGCAGTCAGATCATACGAAACATTCAATTTGCCTGGCAGATTGTGGAATATTAAGTGGGACTTGTGCGCGTGTGCCACTGCACCAGCGTAGCATGTTTTACATAAAGATGTTGCGGCACTGAGGCTTTAAATATTTATCAGCCCGGGCCAGACTGGAGAATCGGGAGGAGATCTTTATGCTCAAGTGTCGTGATAGAAATCTATGTGACAAGGACAAATAATAGAGTCCGACAAATTTGTTGTAATATGATGGAAATCTGATTGGACTAATTCTGTAATGCTGTGAAAAACAAGAGAAATACTAAATTCACGTGGAAGAACAACAATCACCTCAACAAATGGTCAAAGTTCTCTATTTCGGTATTATTTGAACATTTTCGTGTTTAATCATACCAGTGTTTATCTGGGATCTCACTCGCTAATGATCGAGTAATCTGAGATCGATTGTTAATGCCTCTTTGCACCTACTTGGCGATCTCTGAAGTCAAGTCTGTTGAGGAATCGATACGCACGATTTCTTTCGTGATTTTTTCTCCCTGTTTTCAGGTATGTTGTGGACTAAGAGTTTCTTTACTGTATGTCGTTGTTTGTTGTTATGTAGACGACATTGGCCCGATCGTGAAAGAGAATGTTGTGTAAATATTTTCTTTGTCAAGTGTCTACTGTGCGTGGGCCCCGCTCTTGGACTTTGCATACCGCCACGTTGGGACAAACTGTGTGCATGCACACAGGTCGCCGCTTGCTAAAATGTTTTTTATAGTTGCTCATATTTGGCCGAAATGGAAATCCGACTTTGCTTGCGCTCAGCAACCGATAAGAAGGCAGAAAAAGGCTGACGTCACTGAAGGCCAGCAATCTGGTGGCGAGAAGATGAATTTGAAATGTGATCGCTAAAATAAAAATTGCTCTGGACAAATTCGATTGCCATGGCTGAAATCTGATTGGACCAAAAAAACTGTCACATATCCTGAAAACAGAGGCATAAGAAACACTAAAAGAATAAGGTGATATATCAAATATTACAAGTGAGGATATAAATGTGTGTGCCTGCTTACTGGCTTGTGACTTTGATCCCTGCAGCTGCCAATTCCTGAGCTCCCCGGTGTTAGAAGGACATGAGCGTACCACCTCCAAACATCTGCTCTGACTGAGACACAGCACCTCTGGCATGTATATGAAGGTGAAAACATATGCTCGCTCCATCCCAACCACACACATCGACACTCGTCACGCCTTCTTTGCCGCACGTGCACAAACGAAATTAAACCAGGACGAATAATTGAGATCGTATAAGAATCAGAGCAGAGGGGAAAAAAATCAACTTGAAGGGAACTGTAATGTTCTGACACTAAGTCCTGTTCTCTACCCACTTGGAATCCTTTGAGGCAGACCGGCGCCGGCTGCCTATGCTCCCAGCATACATTGCGACCGACAGCAGGGAAGAAGCCGGCGACCCGTGAAGCCGTCCCCGGTGGCTCTCCTGCTGTCGTTCACAGACAAGGTCTCACCTGGACCGCTCCCTCAGAAGAACTCTAGAGCACTAAAAGCAAGCTCTGTTTTTGCACTTCATATCTCACAATTTGGTACTAAAATGCATTTTTCCTAGCGCAAACAAACACAGCTGTCCGACAGATGCCGCTTCTATTTGGAAGATTTCTGCAAACACGCTGCGGTGCACTGCCGCACGCTAGCTCGGTTTGAGATTTCCTCCAGGAGAACGCATCAAGATGGATCTTTCCAGCAACAGTGAGATGTTCCCTATTCCGAGTTGTACGAGCTTGACGGCTGTAAGACTCCGAGGACGCTTTGTCAACACAACGATCCAATTTTAGAGTGCGATGCGAGCAGCGCGAGACCGCCAGTGTGGGCTGACGCTTTATCTGATTGCATTTTGCTTAGATTCTCCAGAGCGAAAACACACATGCAGGGTTTCACCCCGACGAGGACATTCGATGCCGAGCGCGGTAGCCTCGAAAGTCGAAGGGCTCGGCCCTGCGGATCCATTGCATTGATTTTTGATTCATTAAGAATTTGGTGGGCCGTGTGGAACCGGATTGATCGAGTGTGCTTATCAGCAAGCATGTGTGATTGCTTTGTTTACTCGCTCTGTACTCCTAAAAATAGCCAATTGTGATCTACATGCTGTAGAAGTGTAGATTTATTGTTGCATGTTGATATTTATCCATTTCTGAATTCTTGTGAGCATCACAAACAGAAATGAATAAGTAGCATTGAATATGAATAGACTAAATACCAGTGACAGTACTCAACTCAACTGCGTTTGATCTTCCAGGGGCTACGCTATAAACAAACTGATATATGCTTGGGTCGTTTCAGCCATGTCAACTCATTCCAATTTATGTCTGTCCTAAAGTCAAAATGACATAAGACCGTTTTCATTGGCTGAGTCGCTACCAATGAATCATCGCGGGCTCATGACGAAAGCCAATGATCCATTTGTAAGCACTTGAAAATGGAGGGGAAAAAAGTCAACAGTAGCTGTGATGGATGGTAGGAATGTGTCGCAGCTACTTTATTTTGTTGCTCATCTGCATATTTGAAGAAGTCTTTCTGCCAACTGAAATGATTTATTTCACACATTATGTCAGTTCTCTCGCTGGACCTTGGCATCAACCCAGGAAATGCTCATGAATATTCAATCACTAGAGAGGAAAACGTGGGGAGGTTTACATACGTTACACTATATATTTATAGACACACGCACACACGCATCTTTTGAATGCATGTCCAACTATTCAGCGTTTCTATGATTCGACAAAAACGAGTCTTCACCAGCTTGCAGCAAAAATAGAGAATGGAAGAGCAAATGTTTTACCAAAGATATTGAAATGTGACTTTTGAACAATTATGCTCCACTGATGATGACGTACTTGTAAGTAAGGGATATCTTTTAGTCAATCATTTACATCGTGATCATTATCACATTTCTTGTTTGTTTTTCTATTGCTTGCTTTGTTTGATTGTCAATGTCTTTGACAATACGCATGCATTAGGGAGATTTACTCCAAATCCCGATGTTAGTGCCATGTCTGCGGTGTTTTCGTTTGTGTCGGTGATACGGAGCAATATCAGCCGTCCTTCGGGGACCCCATACTTTCCAACAGCGAGCAACAGCTAGAAAGGGGCCCCATGCGGGGGGTTTCCAGCAGGTTGTCCTTACAGTGTCTAAAACAGCGCCATTGTTTTGTCATCGTTCATTTTTGTCGTCTGCAAGTTTATCAAGAGTAAAATTGGCGAGCGCCCACAGGGATTGCAAGTAATCAGGGTAAAAAAAAATAAAAACACGTAGCACAATAAGCCCTTCTGGTAGCATTTGCCCTTGAGCGAAGACATGGACAAAGTTGAGCAGAAAGCACATTTTTGACCGTTTAGAAAGGTAGAAACGAATGGAACGTAACAAACTCGTACTCACTTTTCCCCTGGGCGACTCCGCTCCTCCCGACACTTCCAAATCGTCAGCTGCGACGTCGCTCCATTGCACCTCGCGGAAAGAAGACGCAAGTTGAAGCAAGGACGCGCGCTGCCACAGGTTGCTGCTAGCTGCCGCTCTCCTTAATCGATAACGTGACCGGGCTGCAAATGACACGCGTGAGAGCTCTCGCTGGATGCCACCCGCAGGCTCGTCGAAGATGCGCAAGCCATTCGGCGGCTCTGGAAAGTTACTCGCGCCGCGCGTAATTCACGGCTTTTGCGCACACGAGCAAGCCGTTTGGATCGATTTCATCATCGGCGAATATGCGTTTTTGTGCTGCACCGGCGAATAGAGAAAGTCGTCCTTTTAGGCCGGCTCGGGCTGATGTGGGAGGATGAAGACAGCGGGGGACCGGGAGTCGTGTCCGTGATGCAATGCGGGTAGCGCCGGTGTCGCGTCCTGCAGCTTTCCCCATGCGTGCAGAAATGCTGGCGCCCCGGTCGGAGCGGATGTGTGCATTTGTCTTAATTTCGGCATTGTCTGCAGAGACAAGGAAGGGGAGGAGGAGGAGGCAAACTATGTGTACATTCTCCCTTGCTGATTTCAACTCTCTCTCTCTCTCTCTCTCTCTCTCTCTCTCTCTCTCTCTTTCTCTCTCGCTCTCTCTCAATGTGATTGAGAAAGCGGTGGGTGCAGTAGGTATACCTATAGCGATGGGTCTTCTCTTCAGTGGGGCCTTACGGAATTGCGTCACAATTATATAAACTGCAAAAAAACACAATATAACAGCAAAGAACATCAGTCAAATAAGGATGAGTGTTTTCTCCAGGCTGCGAGCCGCTTGACAGCTGTTTTGGCTTCTCGAGCTGACAATCACGTTGCAGTTTAGCTGTCTTCCAACCGTGGCCCTCAAGACAAACCACCTGATGGATGCCGACTGATATTAGATGGCATAAATACACAGAAGTCACAACGTGACAGGAGCTGCGTGATTTGGTGCAGTCTTCATTCCGTTGGTGGGTGAGCTGGGCCTCCTTTGACTAAAAGTAAACAGCCTCCTTCCATTGATGATTTGATGTCACCTGTGCAAATGGAGTCTTACACAATCATAAATCATTAACCTTTCCGTGGGCCGGAAAGCCTCCGTCCCCTGAGCGCCAAAAGCTCAGTGGGCGGCGAAAATCAACACAATATCAATGAAATCCACTTTGGTTTCGTTACGATTCGAAGTATGTCGGAAAGTTGGAGTGCAGCCTGCTGTCAGGCCAGATAGCGCTGCCCCCCCATCGCCGCCGCCGCTGGATAACAAGACTGGAAATCAAGAAGGGGGAACACAAAAGGAAACGCAGTTCATCTGTATGAGACCTCGCCGCGTACACGGGATATTTTCCACCTGGCTCGTCTCCTGAATGGAACAAATGTGGACCTATCGAGCGTGGCGAAGCAGGGCATGGCTTTAAGCAGTGAGTAGCTAGTGTTGAAAAGAACTTGGAACTTTGCTGCGCCTCGGCTTCAGTGCGTCTTTGTGTGTTCATCAGAGCTGCTGCTGCCGCTTCTGCTTCTGCTAGCTTGTCAAGTGCCGCGCGCCCAAAGCAAGCCCGTCGACTTTGAGTGCAGCCGATCGGCAAGAAGAGCATTGAATATTGTGGAGGAGATGCAGGCTGCGCTGGTGAGGCCTTCAGTTGAATATGCTGACATTTTGGACACTCACTCAGTTGTATTCTGTCTTCACGATTGCACTTTCAAAACTTCATCCTGGCAGAACAACTGCAACGGTTCCAATAGCCTGCTCAGGCCAGTCCAGCTAACTTGTGCCGAGCTCCACGTCGCATCTTGGGAAAGAAAATCAGTATGTTAGTCCAGCCATCTGATTTTTTCATTTATTATCAACAATGAGCTGCTACAACCACATTTGCTTTGATTGTCTCTTCCCACAGCACCATGAGAGGAGACAAGACATCATCGTGTCCTTGAGGCATCTTTTGGAGAGCGTCAAGGTTGCCAGGCCCCTCGGCCAGGCAGAATGCGCTTCGCTACTTTTGCAGAGATTGGAACACAACATCAACAGCTACCTCCTCATCCTCACGCATCTTCAACTGAGTGTAAGACGGCGTCCAGGTGACACAAATACAGCAAAGACAAAGAGTAAGCGGTCATTCCGTGATTTGTTGCTATCATTCATGCTATCAAATCACGGAATTATTGCTTACTCCTCACTCACAGCGACGACAGATGACGATAAACGGAGTTGAGTATTGACTAAAACCATTTCCACACAGCCAGCAAGTGAAGTAAATGTCAAAGGGTTTTCCCTTGAAGCCCGCCATTATCAGTTTCATAAGAAGCGGAAATATCCGGGCTTCTCGTAAATCTCTGGCTGCTAGCAATGTTTTGCGACCCCAAAGGCTTCCTTCCTCAGGACAAAACGAAGATAGGAGCGCATACTTTCCACATGACACCTCCTGAAAGTCCGATATGAGCAGGCTCTGAATTTAAAGCTACGACACTGTCACCCAAGTTGAACCAATTACATTCCAGAAGCTGGCCGGCTGGATTGGCTTCTTAACTGTTTGTGTGTAAATTGGAATTTGAGAATTTGGTGTTCCGATTGTTGGATGTCTTGAAATGATAACCTGTTTGAAAATCTCTACCCAAATAAGCACGCTTCACTCCATTTTGTTTTCTCGCAGGACAAGCAAGTGGAAAGCACAGAATTGTCCTGCGTTCCTGGAAGCACCCTCAGTCTGAGCACGGTGCTGCTGAACTACAGGCGGCTCATCACGGGCAAACTGGAGCGCTTGATGATGAGCCTGGAAAGTAGATGCGCTCCCCAGTTACGAGAGGAGTATCTTCACTAAAAGTATGTTTCGTCCTCAAAGCCCCAATGACAAACTCAGCAAAAAAAACAAAACAATGGAGCATTTTCCAGAGTTGGAAGTCAGCGAGGATGACGCTCACCAGAAAGTTGATGTCATATTGTTCTGCTTTGGCCCACTAACTAATTGCAAAAGCAACAGCCCCCATATTGGTTGTACTCATGTAGTGCACTCCAACTTTTTTCTCAACTTTCCTTAAAGAAGCCGTTTTATGCATTTTTTCCCCCAAATTTAAAACAACAATTCTCGTCTTGCTGAAATTAGCTCATTTCCAGGAGGCGGAAAGTGAAGAACTGGATGCCTTAGCAATGATCACAAAGCAAGAAAGAAAATGTGGCCTGGCTGTGTTTTTATTCTTGTACTGATTACCCAATTGATATTGAGCAGAAGACTAAATTAACTTTGGAAACCTATAGACATGAGAACAAGATTTTTTGTTCTCGTATGTAGTATCCTGATACACTTCTTTTATTTATATTTACATGTCACTGTCATGTTTTTTCTTCTTCTTATGCTCGCTTGTGGATTAAAAGGAACAATCCCTTAATTTAATAAAATGTGATAATTTACAATCATTAAAGCATTTTTTTTAGCATGTAGATATTCTTTTTTGTCTGTTCTTTCATTTCGTTTTTATTTTAAGATGTCTTTCAACAGAAACTAGCCATTTGAAAAGACATTCTTTTCCTAAAATACTATAAAACATTAAAAATACTCACGTGGGTATTTTGGCTTGATTAGTGTTTTTGAAGGAGCTATATACAAATTATTATAACAATAAAAAAAATCTCCAAAAATCTTTATTTAGAAACGGAATTAAATATTTACAAACATACATTGTATGAACATCAATGTTATCCCAGAAAAAAAGCAACATCCAAAAAGACATTCATATATTAACAAACACACAATGATTGTACGTATATTACAATAAAGCGTATAATCAAAGAACATTTGCAAAACAGGCTCACACAAAGACAAAAGTATCACAAGGCACAAAAACGTAAGGTAACTCACTTAGAAAGAGCAATGTACAAATATTTTTCTTGTTATTTGTTAAGAGTTCAAAAGAGGAGATCGATATAAATCATTAATGGAAAAATCCATTAAAGGAAGTGACGTCGCAATTCCCGCCAGCCTCATTAGCATGAGCACACCTTGCTCACCTCACGTGACCTGCTACGGCTAAGGGAAGCTAGCTCGTCAAAAGCATGACCCGCTTTACAAGAGTTCACCATAGCGGATGAATTAAGACGTATTGTGTTGTTGGAGCCATTTAGGAAGTGACAATTAACTGTTGTCATGTCCGAGAAGGCTCCTCTTATCAACTATCGACTCACCACCAACAGCGGAGCGGAGTCGAAGGATGAGACCGCAAACAGGAGCCCCGAGCAAGGCCAAGACCGAGGCCGTCGAAAGCTCGGCGTGATTTTCGGAGTTGTTATTCCGACATTGCTTTCCATGTTTAGTGTCGTCGTGTTCCTGCGAATTGGTCAGTAAAAAGAAAACTAATTGTGTCAAAACTATACGAAATCGTCGATAATACATTTATGGAGTGGTCTTAAATGGTAACCACGTGGTCAGGTGACGAAGCAATTTGAGTCATCTTTTTTTTCATGATTAATTGTCGTCTGTCTTTCTATTTGTTTCTATATTTAACATCCAGTGGCGGTGTTTATGACATGTTGCCCAAGCCTTCTGTCATTCTCTGCGGACTAATTAAAGCCATGGGTGATAAATTACCCTGGCTTGACAAATGTGATTTAGAGTCCCAACAAAATGAATGATTGTTCCTGAAAAGCTAATGAATGATCCTACCAAAATGTGTTTGTAATTAAACAAAGATTTCGGTGGGATGGTGATTATTTTTCAAACAAAAACAATTATTAGTAGAAGTTAATAACTGTGGGAATAATGGACGTGCCCAAAATGTTTGTAACATCAAAAATGACACTTTAGCTTGGGCACTGATATGCACGTCGTCTTTCTCTATTATTTTGATAGGTTTACCATGCTGCATTCTCCATCGGCAACTTTCCT
This sequence comes from Syngnathus acus, assembly GCF_901709675.1. NCBI lineage: Eukaryota > Metazoa > Chordata > Actinopteri > Syngnathiformes > Syngnathidae > Syngnathus > Syngnathus acus. The sequence goes on along the minus strand of NC_051102.1, from coordinate 10,439,108 downwards.
GCACGCATTTGTTTGTTCTTTCTTATTTGCCCGCAGGATTTGTTGTAGGTCAAGCTGGGCTGTACCAAGCCATCGCCATGTTCTTGGTGGCTTACATCATCATCACAATGACCGTCTTTTCTGTCTGCGCCATTTCAACTAATGGAGCCTTGGATGCGGGAGGTGCCTACTGTATCCTTCAATCAATCTACATTATGAGGGCATATGCCCCAATCTGTACTAGCACAGCTGCTCTGAAACAATTGTGCCTCATTTTGCAACACACTCTGGAAACATTTGAGTGGTTTGCGAACATCTACATTTTTGGAAATAACCCGCCAGCAAACTATTTTGTATGTTGTGAAATTTCTCCCTTGAAGGATAGGCAGGCGCTCCAGAGGCACAGCTATTAATATGCTACCACGTAAAAAAATGAATCTTCCAAAGTATGACCCCTGCGTTTTTTTTAACGACGACCTTCAGACATGATCAGTCGAGCGCTGGGTCCAGAGTTTGGTGGCAGCATTGGAATCATGTTTTTCTTTGCCAACGTGTGCGGCAGCGCTCTCTACATTTTAGGTCTGGTTGAAGCAATCGTGTCTGCCTTCGGCGTCCCAGAAGGTTGGCTGGCACGAGTATATCACATTCAGAGGCACGACAACGTTTGGCTTGACTAATTCATTTTTTCCTACTCGTTCCAGCATCAGAGCTCGGGGCGGTTTTCGAAGCCTCCCATCGAGTGCTGCCTTCAGGATACTGGTGGTCTTTGCTTTATGGCACTGTGCTGCTTTCCATTTGTTTCTTTGTTTGCTTGGTGAGACACAGCAACACGCCGTGTCATTTCATTCCGTTGTTTCGGTAGCATCTTGGCGCTTGAATGCAATTTGTTGTAGGGCTGGCTGACTGGAATCATTCCCATTGCAAAATTATATGTGCCATTGTAAACAATGGATGCTGTCATTTGTTCAAACATTTATTGTTTTCCCATGGTAACAAACATAGCCATACATTTGTTCAATAAGTTGACCACTGTCTTAACAACCTGGAGAGCGGTTGACTTTGGAGATTCCGTTGTACGTTCAATTCGCCTCTCAGTTCAAACGGCTTGTGATTTCCAGGTAGGCGCTCAAATCTACGCCAAAGCCACTTTTGTCATCTTCCTCATCGTCACAACCGTTCTGGCAGCCATCTTTACAAGTTTCTTTACCGTGGAACCCAGAACAGTTACGCTCCCGCATTCCTCTTTCGTGAACGCTTCCACCCAGACCGCTGCTAACTATACTGGCCTCCGCCTACACACCTTGGAGGGCAACCTTTGGGGTATGTCCCAAGCAACATTGTCCTGATGTTGAACTTCGCTGTGATTTGCAAAAATGTTGGCTTCAAGAAACCGCCAGAAGTGATTTTTTTTTCTTCTTTCTAGTACCAACACAAGTGTGCTTTCTTTTAGCTAGTTACACCGTCGACTACACCACTGGAACCATGATGAGTTTTGCCACCGTTTTTGCGGTCATGTTCAACGGTTGCACCGGAATCATGGCTGGATCCAACATGTCGGGTAAGGCGTCTCACCTATCGAGCATCATGGTTTTACGTTACCTAAGTAAAGAGTAAACTATCTTTTTCTCCATTCAAATTTGGTTGTAAAAAAAATGGATTGATTTTACTGAAAGCGCCAGTTACTGACCAAAAAACGGAGGAAACAAAATTTTGTGAAAAGAAACGCATCAAGCAGAACAGAATTGGAGCGGCTAGTTGCTGTTTGGAAAACCGCCTCGCCCCTGGTGCCAGTAAAAAAAAGTGTTTCTGTTTTTTTGTTTCACCAGGTGACTTGAAGAACCCAAGTTATTCCATTCCCAGAGGAACATTGACGGCGGTTTTCACAACATTTGTCACGTACAACCTGCTCAGTCTGCTGGCTGCATCGTCTTGTCAACGGTTTGTCTCACCATCAGGTTTGGAGGGGCGAAAGTGTCTTAAGGTCAAACAGATTGAACGATACCGAGGGATGAAAGTCAATTCCTCCCCAGGAGTGTTGAAACGAGTCGCAAGTCCTTCTCCTTTTTTCTTTGAGGTCTCTGACGTTTTAACTCAGGAGACATGAAACGTATCACGTCCATAAATCCTTCACTTTGAAATCATCAACGCCAAGGTAGCTCAGACGTGTCAGTCTATGAAATTACCTGCCTCATTTGTATGCACAGACGCGGCGGCGCACTGATTGCAAACGGTGACTGCGATGAGCTGATGAGATGAAAATTGGATATTATGATAATGCTGACAAAAAGACAATGGAAACAAAAATATGCGTTCACCCAAAGCATTGCGACAAGCTTAAGTTTGAACAACCCTGTGCACTTTTTGCATGCTGGTAAATAGTCATTCCTGCAATTTACTTGAACTACATATCGAAATATGCAAATGTACATCAAACACAGTCAACTTTATGCTTCCTTGTCTTTTCTCTAGTCCCATCCTCCAGAGAGACTACAGTTTCCTTGGAGCCATCAATGTTTGGCCTCCTCTGGTCACAGTCGGCATCTACTCGTCGGCCATGTCCGCTGCCATGAGCAACCTCATCGGCGCCTCCCGTGTCCTCTATGCGCTTTCTAAAGACAACCTGTTTGGTGAGGTGGCCATTTTGCGTGTCTTAGGCTTGCGAAAGGATAAATTGACTCGTTGATAAGTTGACGCTCACTTCTAAGGTTCCACCTCAGCTGACTCCCGTGTAAAACCAAGTCATCTTTTTAATCGGCGGCCATCTGTGAGAAATGGACCACAGTTATCCATTGAATGTCTGGAGTTGCTGATCGCGCCAAGTTTATTTGGAATGCATCATCTGACAACAGATGGCTGGCGATGTTGACTTTCTCTGCAGAGACACAAATGCTGTAACTGTGTGTTTTGGTTAAGCACCAACGCGGGATGACTCGGTTGTTTGTCTCAGCAAGAAGCATATGAGCAGCAACAGACACTTTGCCTTTTTTGACTTCGCTTTTGTAAAACCGACAACAGGTGGCGTCCTGGCTCTGGCGAGGACCACATCCCGCAGCGGGAACCCTTGGGCCTCAGTGCTTGCCTCTTGGTTGCTTGTGCAGGTAAAATGTTGCCTTCTAAAAGTGTTTATCTAAATATATCTTTTTGTTGCTTTTCTAAAAATATCTGTTGCTATGTTTACTTTGAAAGTAATCTTCATCTGCAACGGACATTGAAAGCCTTTTTTTTTTTTTATTTAGGGACAATGCTGTATAAATATTTTGTATTTATGCAAAATACATTTTCAAAGTTTCTGTGGGCGTTGAAAAGTAACCACGATCAGGATGAGATCCAAGTAATAAGATGCAAATAAATGGTGAACGTGTCATCACTCACACATTTGACTCATCCGTGAATCACATGCTTTTCTTTTTATTTGCAGTGGAGCAGTGATTTTGCCTAAATTCATTATTAAAAAAACAAAACAAAAGAAAGGAAAAAGAAAACCTTTCCGAACTCAGTTGAAATGTTTTAACATGCACATCTGTACTCATCACAAAAAATCGAATTGCCTCGTGTTGGGCGAACGTGTGCTTTGTTCGCCACTAGATGGTGCTGTTTGCTGGGAAATTGAACACAATTGCTGGAATTGTGACCATCATCTTCTTGTTGGTGTATGCCAATGTCAACTTGGCTTGTTTGGCTCTCGAGTGGGCTTCTGCGCCAAACTTTAGGTAGGGGACAAGACCGGGTAACAACAAAAATAAAGTACTGGTAACTGTTATACTTTTCCCCCACCTGCGTTTAGGCCCTCCTTCCGTTGTTTCACGTGGCACACCTGCACGCTGGGCATTCTTGGCTGCCTGGTTATGATGTTCCTGATCAATGCCATCTATGCATTTGCCAGCATAGCATTCATGCTGCTGCTCCTCATGCTCATTCATTATCTCGGCCCCATCAGCAACTGGGGCTACATAAGCCAGGCTCTCATCTTCCACCAAGTACACACGCAAATCTTGAATAGAATTTTATTTTAGTTTCTTTTTTAATCACCCCTGTCATTATTGGGACACAGGTATACATATCAACGATTGCATGTACTTTCCAGCCTTTTTTAAGCAGATGTTCTTGCTCAGGTTCGCAAGTACCTGTTGATGCTGGATGTGCGCAAGGACCACATCAAGTTCTGGAGGCCTCAGGTGCTGCTAATGGTGGCCAACCCTCGTAGTTGTGTGGGCCTGATAACTTTCATGAATGACCTGAAGAAGAGTGGCCTCTATGTTCTGGGTCATGTCAAACTGGGATTGCTAGGTAATTGTTTCTAGCTTTGTTTTCTTCCCATTTCAATGATGCCATTTGATTTGTTGTGCGTTTCTATAGATGAGAGGCCGTCCAATCCTTTGCAGAGCTGTTACCACTCCTGGCTGGCTTTAGTGGACCATTTGAACATCAAAGCCTTTGTGAACCTCACTTTGGCTGACTCTGTTCGACGTGGAGTTCAGAACCTTCTTTTCATCACAGGCTTTGGTAGGTGTGCATGTGCTTTTGTTGTACAGTAGTCCTCTGCGGGTTTTGGCCCTGCTGTAAATAGCGCAAAGTTTCATTGACGCCCACCCTGGAAATGTTCATACACAAATGCCAATATTAATAGTTCAGCCGTAAATAGGCCACAGTGTTCCCCAAAACACTTACTATATCATACTCTTTTTACAAAATTTCCTAACAAGCCTCTTCCTTTCGTACGTCATATTTTTTTACATTTAACTTATGTTCCAATTAGCCCGGGGCTCTTGTGCCATTTTCTGGCTTTGTAGTGCATTAGAAAGAAAAAAAAGTACATAAATCAGTGAGGATAGGTTTAAAACAAAAATGGCCAATATATGATTTTGTGTGTGGGGGGTCTCATTTTATTTGCAGGAAATAAGTGAGTCCTGCTCTGACTAGAAAAAAATCCGGGGTAATTGAATTATCAGTTGCCCGTTGATGCCACAAGGTGGCAGCAAAGCACTGCTTTCTTTTTAATATATATATGTATATGTATATACATTAAATGGCACTTTCAGCCTAACCAATTAAGGCCGTCTCCTCACTTCAATATCTTTCTTAATCTTAAAGATAATCAATCTCTTAATGCCACAACATGGCCCCAAAGCCACAATTTTAAACCAGACAAGACTTTAGGTTAGTCCCCCCCCAAACCACGGTTATGCAGCGGTTTCACTGTCTTACTTTCTGTGTCTTAAAACGCGATTCTTGTGGATTAAAACCCATATCGTAACGTTTCCCAGGCGGGATGAGGCCAAACACTCTCGTCTTAGGTTTCTATGACGACTGCCCCCCACAAGACTTCCTCCAAAGCAAAGTTCATTTGCCTCCAGAGCACAGCTTGGATGCAGTGTATCCAAACAAAGAGTCGGGAGAACCACTCTTCCCTTTCTTCCCTAATGTACGTGATGCACATAAACCCAAAGTCATCAAAGAAGAGGAATATGTGTCAATTATTACCGACGCTATTAAAATGGGCAAAAACGTGACCCTGGCTCGATACTTCAGCCTGTTCAACAAGGAAGAAGTTTTAGGGGCGGGGAGGAAGACCAAGACAAAGACACACCACGGCACGGTGGGCCTGTTTGTCGACATTTGGCCATTGAATCTGCTGCGACCCAACAGCGGCGGCAACGTGGACGTCTGCTCGCTGTTTTTGCTTCAGCTGGCCTGTGTGCTTCACGAAACCCGTGCCTGGAGCCAAGCCAGGTTGCGCCTTTTCCTGTGCGTGGAAGCCGGGGGGAGTCTGCGGGACGAGGAGGAGGCCAAACTGCGACTGATGCTCAAAGAGCTCCGGATGTCGGCGCAAGTGCAGATGGTGGCTTGGGACCAGGTTGTGGCACTACACCGGGTTCGAGGAAGGGGGAGAGATGAGGAAGTGCAAGACGGATGCAAAGAAGCGTTTTCCAGCAACGTGACAGATGATTACATCCACGCAGTCAACGATCTCATCCAAAGTCACGGAGACCCCCCGCCGGCTGTGCGCTTCCTCTATTTGCCACAGCCGCCTGCAGACACAAGCTGCTACCGGGCCTACCTCCATCAGGTGGACTTGCTGAGTCAAGATTTGGGTCCCACGTTGCTCGTCCACGGAGTCACGCCGGTTATCACTACGGACCTCTAGAGCACTTTGGCGACCTCGATTGCAACAATGCATCGCCATCTGAAGTTGGGCCATCGCTCTCATTCAGTCAACATTTAGAACCGCCGCCAGAGAACGTCAATTCTTCAGCTCTGCCGTTTTACATTTGAATCACTTTTCTCATCACGACGCCTTTGAGGGTTTATGAAGAGTAAATCACAAATTTGCACATTTTAGTGGTGAAAGTAACGAAATGAATGTATTTAGGCTCACACTATGTCAGAAGTACACATTGATATTGAATGCTTGTTATATACTGATAAAAGAATAAAAGTGAATTATGATGACCTTATTCTTCTCTTGAGCATTGAATGGGCAAAGCTTACTGTAGATGTAGTCTATAATAATGTAGACCTGTAAGGGCGTGTATGACCCATTCTTGTCCAGAACGTTTTTGACGACTTCCACTTCACGCCACAGGTGAATCCCTCAGAGCAAAATATTTGAACTGTTCTTTGATGAAAAGGTTGACAACCACTTGTCAAGCTCCTTGATAGTTAAAAAGTCTCAGGGGCTTTTGTGATAACACCAAATAAGTCCATGTAAACTTGACTGAGCGCGAGTGACGCATTTGGTCATTTGGCGGTGGGCACCGTGGAAATGTCCCCCTTGTGACGTGGATCCAACGCCATCTGTGGCATATGTCGGCGTTTGCCTGCGTTGGCGAGGAGGCTTTGACACCTGCCCACACAAAAGTGACTTTCTGTGTCTTCACAGATGGAGGAATGGAGAGCTGGCTCCATGTAGGCCTACTATTAATCGATACAACGTTGAGAGCGAACGCACTCTGGCCTGCGAAGACGCAGGTAAGAAAACGTCCATTAGTTTGGGCTAATCCAAATTTATATATTTGATAAAAGGTGCTAATATTTTTGAAGCTATATAAATGGGTGCGTGGGTGGTTGACAACATGCTATGACTGAGCACCTCAGACTGTCTAAGGTGTGAGGCAGTGCCTCCCTCTGCTCTGCAACGTCAGCTTCCGGGAGCCATGATTAGAATGATTTTCTCAGTTTCCATTGCCATCCGTCCTCACCTCGTCACGAAAGGTTGAGCATCCTGTCGTCTGCTCGCTGTTCGTTCCAGCCAATTTCGGCTGAGTGTCATAGCACCAACATACTGAATGTGAACACTAGTACACAACTTGTGCAGGCTCTCAAAATCAGACGACCCTAATTGGGTGATCTGCATAGACACAGATGGCTAAAAAATACAATCCACCATGTAGTTATAATTTCAACATTTCAATCTCATTTGGAACTTCTGCATCAAAAAAAGCTTTGTTGAAAGCCTCACCTTGTCTAAAAGTGAGTGTGAATGCGTTTTCATCTAAAGATGCCCCATGATTGGCTTGCGACCAGTCCGGGGTGCCTCTCACCCAGTCGTCCTTATCGATGCCAAGTGTGACTAATATATGTAGCAATAGTTAAACACCTAATAAGGTAATCAGTCATGATTGATGAATATGAATTCAGTGGGAAGCTTGATTCATTATGACCAAATATTCATCAGTCTCTTTTCCTTTGTTGGGGAATCATCATATTACCAGATAAATGCAAATTGGGCCAAATTGAGCTTCGATTATGCCAATTAACGCTGACTTAATGTCGCCGTCTTTGCTTGTAGCAGATGGCGAGGTGATAACACGTGTTGTGAAAGATATAAATATAATTTCCCTCCGCTCCTGGATCAATACTCATACACGGTACCTTGAAAAAGGATTTTCTGCCAAATCGATTTGATTGAACATACAATCGTACATACAAATTTATTTCATTTTAAACATGTCACGAGTGTCTTTAATAAAAGCTCTCCAGCATGCATATATACATAATTTTATCATTTCATTTAATTGGTTCAATAATTATCTGTTTTTTTAAAACAAATCATGTCTACCTGGTAATTGATTTACGACATAGTAGTAGGCAGAACAATGAAATGCTTTTATTAATTTGCTCACCTGTGTTCCTTTCATACGAATAGATATCTCTGCTCAACTAAACAGGCCCAGTTTACATTGTGTTAGTAAATTTCAGAATAAATTAAACATCTTTATTTTTCAGTTCAGTATACTTTTTTGGGGTTCGATTTTTTTTGCAATGTAAAATATGTGCCTCTAAAAAGATTGGGAAACTGATTATTTTTTTAATGAAACTGCCATTCCTTCAGCCCATTCTATTACAGCAGAGAATTAATGATTAAATACATTGAAGAATGATCTAATAGGTACGACTGTGATTATTAGTCACCTTGTGTTATATCACAAGTTCCCAACGATGGTATCTGTTAACTTAATACTTGAACGCATGCGCAGTCTCCTTGTATAACAGTTTATACAACAGCCATCCCAGCCGCTTCATTCAGGAACTCTTGCTCTCCCCTGATTGGCCAACTTCCCTGACCCCGCCTTCCGCCCCTAGTTCTCCACGTGAAACTGGTGACGCGCTTATATAAATAGAGTGACAGCTGTACGGGCCAATCATAGAAGCGTGCGGTGTTGCGGTTGGACGTCCCCTTACCCGAAACAATGGCGCCGCTTGGCTGGAAGCGCAGTGAGGCTACGATTGACAGCCGAGGGAACCAATAAAAACAAAGAAGGCGGAGTCTCTATCAATGAGGTCAATGCCTCAGCCAGAGCTCCACTACGCAGTGCGAGTACAAATCTGACCGAGAGAGTGGCAGTGTCACGGGCAGAGAAGAACTGATATTTCGTGCCAGCTTTCCCACCCGGAGTCCAGTTTTTACTTCAGCGTGCACACGGGGACCAGTGTTGGTTGTTTACGGTACGTGGAGCTCGATACGCACTCTTAAAAGGCTGTCTAATGTCGAAGTTGCATAACTGTGTCAGTGGACTAATGGATCAGCAGACTCGGCCGGTGTGCTTTCACGTGAGAATATCAACTTTGTAGTTGTCGCCAATATCAACGGTGTATTTCTAAACTATGTTAAAGGGTTGAGGGAGCACCCAAAGAAAAAAAGGAGACCGCGTACGTGTTGGAGTTAGCGTCGCATGGAAAGTCCAACACAACACCTTACATAAAGAGCGCAACGCAGCACATGTCCGTGGAGTTAGCGAATGATGCCCGGAATGCAACCTCGGACGATGCTCATTCAGTTGTTAAATTTTGGAAGGGGAAAAAAAAAAAAAAGATCACGGACATGACACAAAACTGAAGTCCTTTCAAATTGCGTCTTTCTGGCTTTAAGAAATCAAGAAAAATAAGTGTGGCAGTCACTAACGGTTATTGTTTTAGAACAAGCAGAGGGGAGGGGGGAAAATATGGAATCACTCAACTGTGAGGAAAAAATGAGGGAATCACCCTATACATTTTTAGATCTGCTGGTTAGTCTGCGTCACACCTTGGAGAGCTGTTCCGTTTACTTGGCACTCGAATTCCAAGCAACTGCATCTTGGTCACACACAATTATTATCTATAGTTAAGCGTCCTGTATTTTTTGATACTGAAGAGAGACAAAGTAAAGGTTTTATTTTGTATCAAGAGACATCATCTATGTTTTATCAGCCCAAAAAATAAACCACAAAAGGAGTCTTGAATCTGTTCCAGGATGCAGGAAAATATGAGGAGCAAAATGTTCTGCTTCAATGCTTGAAAAGTAAGCTTTGTCTGGCGTACAGTCTTGATTCAGTACGCGCTACAATCAAATGGCAAGATATCCTCAAGCAAAGCTGAGGACTTCTGCTGAGATGTTTGTTCGCTATTTTGATGTCGTCTTTCTGGCTTGCACAGATGGAATGGATGGAAATGCAAGTAGGATTCTTGCTTTGCTTTAGCCAATGTGAGCATCAGGCCAACAAAAAAACAAAAAACCTGCAGTGATTCTCAGGTTGCTTGGATACGGCGATGAATGCAACTGGAAGCAAAGTGTATTTTCGGCTTGTCTCAATGAAGAGGGCAATCATATTTAGAATTCCTTACTCCTTTTTTTTTTTTTTTTGGGACACGGGTTGAAAGTTGGACCGGTAAATCGGTCTCGCCCTCTCCACCTGCACTCTGTTTTTGTCACTGGCCGAGACGTGACCCTCCCGTCTTGGTACCTGTCCTTTTTTTAGCTGCCGGGATAAAGGATGAAGCCTTGTGTTGTCATGGTGTGCATGCGTGTGTGTGGGGCAATCTGCATCGGATCCAAGAGGTCCATCTGGGATGTCATTGAGCGTGGATGTAGGTCACACAAACAATTTCAGTTCACACCCAAAGGAGAAATGAAAGCTTTTGAAATTTCCATTCAGGATTTCATACAGAATAGAATTCATAATTGTTTTGTCCTTTTTTTTTTTTTTCTCCATAGCGGCAGATTCTAGATCACAGGTGTCAAAGTCAAGGCCCGGGGGCCAGATACGGCCCGCCACATCATTTTACGTGGCCCGCGAAGACAAATTGTGCATCAAATTCGTGTGTCATTACTAGAATTGCAAATTGTCTTCACTTTTAATATTATTAGTTTTTTTAAATATTTGACCAGTTTTTACTCGTCTGATTTGAAAACGAGTTATTTGTCAGTTTGTTTTGTAGCTTTTACTGTATATAATATGAGGTGCTCATACATTTATTTGGGTTGACAGTCATAATGGCCCTCCGAAAGAAGCAATGACTACAATGCGGCCCGCCAAAAGAATGAGTTTGACACCCCTGTTCTAGATTGATGACACCCAATGAAGCCTCAGCAGTTTTCATTCACCGGAGACTTTATTTCTCCACCGATTGTTAACTAGCACACAAAGCCAAGCTGTGTGAAATGGGCCAAGATGAGTCTCTTATGTTCTTTTGATTTGCTTTGTGCTATCCGATTAGCCGTCAATGGTGGGATCTCGTTGTTCTTATGTTCTCAAAGGGAGAGGCCGTTTCTGTCTTCGCCCTTCTTGTCATCCATTGTGCGCTCCGCCGGAAATTGCATTAAACTCGGCTTTAGTTGTATCGCCCATTGTGTGGTTGATAAGAAAGCAAAAGCCACAATGGTGACTGAAATAATACGCTGCGGGCAAAAACGAAGTTCTTTTTTGCTAATCGTGCTGAATGAATATTGCTCGCGACGGAGATGGCCTGGCGGGTACATCGGACCGAGCTGATCTTTAGTCATGGGTGGAAACGGTCACGTCAGAATGTCACCGTACGGATCCAAGAAGTGACACATCAACCTTTGCAGAATACTGTGATCTGGAAAATACAGAAAAACATGGTTCAGGATTACAATGTTCTTTTCCTCAAATAAATGTCAGCGTGGTCATCTCACCCGCTTTTCCCCGGCGAATGCATTTTTGCTGCTCAAACGGTAAAACGTTCCTACGACCAGAGAATGTTCTTGGAGTGCGGTTAGTGAGCGGACCACAATGGTCCGACTATTTCGTCTTCTTTTAGCGATGTCATCTTTGCTAGCTGCGGCGTCTGAAGGCCAGGAAAGACCCAAAGGGTTCGCTGCAGCCTAACGTGGCATTGAAGTAAATGTTTTCTTTGTGCTTGGCACGACAGATGATCCTTTTGAAAGGGTCGGTCGGGGGCCTCAGATGGAGCAGAACCTCTCTTTTCAAAGGTTACGCCGCTTGAACCTGCTCACACTGTAGATCAGAGAAACACCTGCAGAGTGTTTGTCGAGGTCTCAAGGTGACTGGTTTTTAAATGTTATCCTTTACAACAAACGAATGCGATCGATGATTAAAAACCTTTGAATTCGCCGATTGTTGCAAAAGCAGTTTAAACAAGCTGATAGGAGTCAAGTGTTTGCTTTGCTGGATTTAACGCCATCAACACAGTGCAGCTCAGCTTCTGTCAAGCAGACATCACGACTAGCGACGCACTAAAGGATTTTCATTTTATTTTCATTCATGTCTCAGCAGAGCAGTCCCATTCCAGTCCTTCGACAACTTGCCCGGCCGGCGATGGGGTGATTGTGTCCACTTGACTCAACTTAACCCTTAAGCCCACGAGAAGTCAGCTCATTTTCCCGATGTCAGAAGATTCAGACGCCAAGCACTACTGCTTTTCAGTACTGGAGGACCAAGATGGCCGCCGGGCGTCGTGCTGCCCCGTGCCGAGAGGGGCCTCCGGCTGCGGCTCGGTGGCGCAGCGGCTGAGCGGCTACGGCCAAGGCGGGCCCGAGCTGGGCCTGCCGTCGGAGGGCAGCGACAGCAGCGGCCACGAGCCTGCCCGAGCCGGCCCGCGCAAACTTCGCAAGAGTTCTCGTTCCCTCTCGTTGCTGGAGGAGGACGTGGAGATGAAGAGCAGCGGCTCCAGCGGCAGCGGGACCGAATCGCACGGCAACAGGAGCCGCGGCCGCAGGAGCAACGGGGGCGAGTCGGTGGGCAGCTCCAACAGTAACAGCAAAGATTCCGCCCTGTTGGAGTCTTCTGTAAGCAACAAGAGGTAAGGTGGCCGAAAACATGTCGTGCACACTTCACTTCTTCCACCATCATCGTTTTCATACAAAGTGGGCTGAACGTGTGCTGAACATATCATTTGTGTAATGTACTTTGAAGTACAGCTGGAATATGTACGGGATCTTTCCAAAACGGCTTTGGCGCCTCTGCAGCGTGACGTCAAAAAACTTGAGTCAGTGCCAGCAAAAAGAGCGCCAAAGTTCATTTGGACTAGTGGGAACATTTGAAAAAAGCTCCCAGACAGATTTCCGCCCCGGTGATGTCATCCAGCAGACCGGCAGCTTGGCTCTACAATAACGCCAGAGGGGCCGTGTCATGTTGTCTGACGCTTCGTTTGTCGCCATGACAACGCCCTGTTTGTTTGTATGTCCCGGGGCGGAGTGATGTATGTTCTTACCGTTTCCGCTCATGTCCCAAATGGGAGTGGTTCAAAATAAGCACCATATCAGAGGAATGGCCGCCATTCTCAAACTTTTCACTTCAACTGTCAAACGGAGACGCTGCTGGCCCACTTGCCGCTGCCAAGTCAACTTGACACATGTTGACTTTTTTCTTCTCGGCTCCTCTCGAATGCTCTTCGCAAAGGCAGCTCTATTCTCAGTGGATTAAGTTGGCTATTTTTAGTGCGAGGCGACGCAACGGGCAGCTGTTAATAGTCTTGGGTAAGCGTTTTGTGCTGTAAGATGTTCTTAAAAAAAAAAGTCAAGTAATGTGCATCATTGGGATGTCGAAATGACAACAATTGCCCTCCATGCCAGATGACGGAACGATACAATAGAAGCTTTAAATTGAGTTAAAAAAATATAATCTTCTAATATGTCCAGCTCAGGTGGCGGCGCCGTACCATCAATGACAGCTCAATAGTTTGGTGTTGTTGCCCACCCCCCGCCCTCCCCCATCAATAATGCTGTCATTTTTAGCCCACTGAAGTGGAATTAGATAATGTCCTACGTCATACATGCGTGCTTCGGCGCAGTGGTCAGGAATCGGCAGTTTGCACAATACAATACAGCTGTCAATAGAACTTGTTAATCAAAAGAAAACTAAATGTGTTGCTTTTCCAAGCAGAGAAACCAAAGCTCCCAAGTCCGATGATGCAATGGAGCCCAATTAGCCCCTTGTAAAAAGCTTAGCAGTACATTTTGGGCCGGTCCACTCTAAAAGTGTCTGTCATATTTTTGGAGCGTTGTGTGTAACTGCATTAAATGGCCTCCTTTGCTCAAAGCTTGCTAATTGTGGTGTTGCCGCTCTATTGTTAGCCGGATTAGCTTGCTATTTAGGTACACCTGGATTGTGATGAGTCAGCGTCTCAGAGTCCATTTTGGGTTTAGCGAGTCTTCCGCCAGACACTCTGCCGGGCTTCTTCTGAGATTCAAACCTTGCTGTCTTTCTAGTAGTGCTGTTAAGTCGGACTTAAATTGACAAAATCAGGTTGTGCCTTTGGACTTACATTTTGACATGATTTTATTCAGCCCTTTTTTATTTTGTGGATAGCAATTATGCCACTATGTACGTATCAATTTATCCATCCATCCATCCATCCCCACCGAGCCACGTGTTCTCCGCAAGGAGCCGCTGACATTTTATGATAGCGGCGTCCTTTGTCAGCACCGGTTTTAACACCACATGGGATCCATTCACTTTCTTCCACAATAGGGCTCTGACATCGGTCCATCTTTTTCCAGGTCAAACTTAAGCGCACCGCAAACTGCGAGATCGTCCGCCTCCATTTTTGCTCAATGTTACGTAAGCGCACCTCAAGGGCTGCTCACCTGGCTGACAAGCGTGCACGCTATTATGAAGGATAGCAAATGTTAGAGAAATGATTAGATATGAGAACACATCTGTGTTTATTATTACACAACTTGATCATACCACTTTTTTTTTTCTTTCTCTGCCACCCTTCAGCTCAAACTCCCACAGTTCGTCTCCCCCCAGTAGTTCAAACGCCTTCAGTTTGCTCGGCTCCGAGCAGGACAACCCTTCCACCAGCGGTTGCAGGTACGTAAACCCGAGGACCCCAAAATTGGGCTTCTTTAGGTTTTTTGCCATGTCTGACCGGGCGGGAATGCGTTTGTGCCACTTACAGTAGTCAAGAATCAGCCAAAGCCAAGACTCAAAAGGAAGTGCTGAAGACCCTGAAAGAGCTGAAGCTGTACCTGCCCGCCGAGAAGAGGCACGGCAGCAAGTCGTCCACGTTGAACACGCTCAAGTATGCCCTGCGCTGCGTCAAGCAGGTGGAAGGTAAAGCTCACGCACTTCCGCGGCTCCCCTAGCAAGCAGTATTAGATAATAGTTCATTTCAAAGTCCTGTTTTTTTTTTTTTTTTTTCATGTATAAATAATTTCCTTGTTATTCAAGTCTGCCTGACTCCAAGGTTTAATTTTGTTTGCAGCCAATGAGGAGTATTACCAACAGCTGATGACCAATGACAGTCAACCTTCTGGCCTGGATGTGTCGTCGTACACCATCGATGAGATCGACAGCATTACATCGGAATATACACTCAAAAACAATGTAAGTCACTGAATTATTGTCCCTTTATGTGAAGATCATGTTTAATTTTTGGTAACACCCAGTATAGACCTTTAGCATCTGAATTGTTTTTTAAAGAAAATGATTCCAAAAATTAAAAGATAGAATATAATGCACTGGTACGGATTGGAAAATTTGATTTTTTTTAAATGTATTATTATTATTATCATCAAAAGTGAATTGATCATTAAAGTGTTGCTGTTTTCCCCCTGAACAGGACATTTTCGCAGTGGCCGTGTCTCTCATCACGGGAAAGATCGTGTACATTTCTGACCAAGCCGCCTCCATCCTCAACTGCAAAAGGGACGTGTTCAACAACAGCAAGTTTGTGGAGTTCCTGATCCCGCAGGATGTCAGCGTATTCTACAACTCCACCACGCCGTACCAGCTGCCCTCCTGGAGCATGTGCACTGGAGCAGGTAGGGAAAAGTTCAACCAAAAAAAAAGGACGGCCTCCCGTGCTCTTAAGAAATTACAATGAATAAGCATCTCGTTGACTTGAGTGGAAAAAGAAACGCTCGCTCCCACTTGCTTGTTTTTCCCGACGAGCGGCTACTAAACGCTCGCATGGCAAGCGAAGGCGGAGCTATGCATGAATGGAATTTGTGAAAATCCCAGTTTCTGCCCCCCCCCCCCACGGGAGTAAAAGCAGGCGAGCAAGTTTTGTGCCCTATGGTTTCACTGAAATAAAACATGCCTCGTTTCCCGTCGCAGAGTCTCTTCCGCCCGACTGCATGCAGGAGAAGTCCTTCTTCTGCCGTATCAGGTGGGTGGACCATCTGCTGTGTGTGATTTTTTTATTCATGCTTTGGTTCCACTCTGGATGTGTTTTTGAACTGACATCATATGCGCGTGCGTCACTGGTCATCAGATAAGAATGAATCATGTATCTTTTTCCATTTTCTACACGGTCGATTTGGAACAACCTCAGTGTTTTTAAATAAAGAATTGGAATTGAACCTTTTTTATTTTATTTTTTTTTTTTAAATCATCTAATTAATCAACTGTTTGTTTCACTTGTTGGTCCAGTGGCGGAAAGGAGTGTAAAGGCGACCTGCAGTACTATCCCTTCCGAATGACTCCTTACCTGATGAAGGTCCAAGTCACGGCGCACGCTGAGGACCAGTTCTGCTGTCTCCTCCTGGCCGAGAGGGTTCACTCGGGTTATGACGGTAAGGGCCTTGACAGAAATGAACACCTCTTTGCTTTTGAAGGCAGATTAGGTGGATGTTAAAATGTAGTGGCGCGTCACTGAATACAGTGTGTGTTTTGGATAGCACCCCGGATTCCGACAGATAAGCGCGTCTTCACTACGACGCACTCTCCAGGTTGCGTGTTCCAGGACGTGGATGAACGGTAAGGCAAACAAACATTCCTTGTCTGCATTCATGCCATCCCGTTTGAGAGCATTTAGTAGTTCTGCCTGTGTTTTTCTGTCGCCAATGAACTGTTTTTCCATTGCAGAGCGGTTCCTCTCCTGGGTTACCTCCCACAGGATCTGATTGGCACATCCATCCTCCTCCACTTGCATCCCAATGACCGACCCATCATGCTGGCCATCCACAGAAAAAGTGAGTCTTTTTACTTCCTCCTCTGCTTATATATTTCTTTGCACTTTGTTGGTTGTACACGGGAATAAACCTAATCAAGCTCTCACCTACTCTAGTCATTTTTAATCTGCCTAAAATGAATGTGATGATTTCCTCCCCATGCCCAGTCCTCCAGTACGCCGGACAGCCGTTCGACCACTCGTCAATCCGATTCTGCGCCCGCAATGGAGAATACGTCATCCTGGATACCAGCTGGTCCAGTTTTGTCAATCCCTGGAGTCGCAAGGTCTCCTTTGTGATCGGGAGACACAAAGTGCGAACGTGAGTTGTTACTTCAAGACACCTGGAAAGAAAAAAAATCTACTTTAGTGCAATGACAACATATTTATATTTTGGTACTTCCCACCACTGCTGAAGTATAATAGTCCGTTTAATAAACCTTTTCATTTGTTGAACTCCAGGGGCCCCGTCAACGAGGACGTGTTCATGGCCCCGCTCACTGCTGGATCCGAGTCAAAGGCCATGGACTCAGACATCCACGAGATCACTGAGCAGATCCACAGACTCCTCCTGCAGGTGAGAGACAACAAGAAGGTTCCACATGGCTGGCTACTCAGTCCACAGATTTTTTTTGTTTACAGTGAAAGCTGTCAAAGTTGTCTGGGTCCACTTTACGTCACTGTCCAAATGACTTAGCCTTCCTGTAGAGAAGCTAAATAAGATTGAGAGCTCGATAATAGGGCTCCTTTGTTGATGATGGTCCTGTCTGTCCTCCAGCCGGTTCATAATAGTGGGTCGAGTGGCTACAGGAGTCTGAACAGCAGCGACCACCTCCTGGGCATGACCTCCTCTACCGAGAGCCTCAACAACGGCAGCAAGTTCCATCAAGAAGACAACGAGGAGGAAGAAGTGAGCAGCAAAGCCCGGCCGGTGAGTTCATGTCCATTCTACACAGTAAGGTGCCACTTTAGTAGTTATTAATATTTATATTTGTGGTTTGCTACTCCTGAAGTCATTCTCTGTCCTTTGGCCAAAGGAGAGCTTTATAAAATATTGCGCCAGCGCCATCTTGTGGCAATTGTAGATAACAGTTTTGATCACTAGCCGAGACTCTCGGACCGCAAAATGATATGGAGGGTCGGATCAGTGCTGTAAAGTCAAATTAGAAATAGAAGAAGGCGGCTAACTTTTTTTCCTTCTTTTCTTTTGTTAGAGAACCTTCCAAGAAATCTGTAAAGGAGTCCATCTTCAGAAGCACCAGGAACAGTGCAGTAAAATGAACAGCAGTAAGTCCAGATTGCTACCTCTTCTACTTGGAAAGATGAACCCATCCTGCTCTTCATTTAATTTTCCCAAAGTCAAATCCAAAATAAAACAAAGTCCTTGTCTTTAGTGGAGTCTGACCAGAAGAGCCCGGCAGTGGTGCGGCCCAAGGACTTGTCAGGCCTCCTCAGCTGGAAGGAAAACGTCACGCCGATGGAGGAGAGCAAGTCCTCCTCTCAGGAGGAGATGCCGCTCAACGACCAGAAGGTCTACTCCTACCAGCAGATCAGCTGTCTGGACAGCATTGTCAGGTACAAACAACACATTGCAACTAACTTGCCATTTCAGTCATCCTTGTACTCGTGCTCTGTCGGGAAAAAAAATGCTATCGGTTCATCCTTAAATCTTATGATGGCCTGCAGGTACTTGGAGAATTGCAACGTTCCATATGCTCTGAAGAGGAAATGCCAATCATCCTCAAACACCACGTCCTCTGATGAAGACAAACACCAAATGCAGGCCTCTCAAGGTATGAACGTCCCACCGCCATTAACGTTACAATCAACAATGCCTTATTCCAAGGTCATCTTTCAAAAGCAAGGGTGTCCAAAGTCCAACCCAGGGCGCCACTTGCGCCCCCGGCTGGCTACACAGTTTTTGTCATTCAATTTGCCACATATTCCAATTACAAAAAAAGGTTAGGAGAAGAAAATAAACAGAAGAATATTGCTATCAATTTGAAGTTTTCTTGAAAGCTTTCCTTCCATTTGACCAACACGTGGTTCTCCGTGGCAAACGTTTGGACATACATGCTTCAAAGCTTCTTCTTTCTCAGACTCTCCAAAATGGCAGTCCGATGTCAGTATCTTTTTTTTTTTTGTCCTCTGTTCTCTTTGGCAGAACCGGCCTTGTTGAAGGATCACTCCGGTCTCTCCGCTTTGGACCACCCCGATAAAAAGTCCAGTGACGCTGCCAGAGCGGTAGTGGGCACTTCGCTGCCCCTGCCTTTACCTAACAAACCCGAAAGTGTGGTGTCCATCACCAGCCAGTGTAGCTACAGTAGCACCATAGTTCATGTTGGCGACAAGAAACCTCAGCAAGAATCAGGTACAGTGCCGTGAAAAGGATCAGCCTCCCATCGCTTTTCTTCTCTTCGTGCAGATTTCCTCTCTTGTAGCTTTCAAACGGTTATCGTTTCAGAATTACGTATTTTGAAATTGTATCACATTAGTGTTTTTAGGTATTAAGTAGATTACTACCAAAAAAAAAAAAAAACTTTATATAATTGCTAATTATGTATTTTTGACTCGAATTTTTATTTGATGACCAAACCGCGGCGCCTTGAGTTTAATTTGTTCCCTGGCCTGTTTGTAGCTCAAATTCTCTATCAAAATGCTTGCCCCCCAAAAAACACAACAAAAATCAAGGCACCACTGTCATGGTTCTTAAAAAAAAAAATTTTTCAAGTTGCCATTTTTTTTGATATGGAGGAAAATGCAGGAAAAAGGAGAAAAGCGAGGAGATGATCATTTTTTGCAGCACTGTAAATCCATCTGCCTTTTAACTGTTTACTATACATTTACACCTTGATGATGTGATCGAAACCAAGGAATAAGGGCAAGAAGGACCAAAAGAGATTTCTCCAGATATTCTGATCACAGGATCAACGTGATGCTTTTGTGCTTCCTCCAGATTTCTCTCATCTCTGTGAATGTGTGCATGTGTGCAAGTTAAGTCATGTATGTATAAGTTTGTGTCCAAAGTTCTTTCCACTGTCTTCTCGAGCAGATGAATTCTGATGTTCTTATGTGAACTCATTTGAGTTGTTGGTCCTCTGTCATTCATTCAGAGATCACAGAGGATGTGTCAGGGGCGGGTGAGGCAGCAGAATGCGGCCACAACCCGCTACAGACGGCGCCGCCGTCTTGGGCCTTTTCGCCTCGCGGCCAAGAGAGGGAGTCGTACAGGAAACTGGGTTTGACCAAGCAGGTTTTGGCGGCCCACACGCAGAAGGAGGAGCAAGCCTTCCTCGTTGGCTTCAAGGAACTGCGCAAGCTCACTGCCCTCAAAGCCAACTGTTCGCAGTACCTGGAGCGCCACAGGGAAAAGAACACCAACGACGGTAACAAAAAAAAATCAAATCACACTTAGACAGATTCATGAGTGTTTGTAGTCAGTCACCAAGTTCAAAATATATATATCCTGGGACGGAATGGGGAAAAAGGCTCACATTTGGCCCGATTGTTGGAATGTGTGTGTTCCACTTTGACAATCGTTTTATCTTCACAGTCTCTCCGGCTGCTCAGCGTGCAAAGCGAAGCGGCCCCGGGTGCAAGCTCAACGCGGGGCAGCGCGCTGCGCGCAACAGAAAGACCAAATCCAAGCGAGCCAAGCAGACCGAGTCCTCAGACAGCACCGCGTCTTATCCGAGGCAGCAGCAGCAGCCGCCGCGAGGTCCTCCCCTGAACCAAGGCCTCAACCCCACATCCTGGTCTGCTTCGGACACATCTCAGTCCATGTTCCCTGCAGCCTTCCCGGGCTTCCCCCTCCAGGTTTTCCCCAGCGATCCTTCGGTGGTGGCCCTGGTGAATACCCCCCTGCAAGGCTTCGCTGACAATCAAGGGGCTCCTCCTTGCCCCCCAGGGGTCACTCACTCCCCCTACGTAGCACCCATGGTCATGGCTCTTGTGCTACCCAACTACCTTTACCCGGCCTTGGGCCCCGGACCTCAGCAACCGGCGTACCACCCCGAGATGGGCCAAGCCACCTTCCCCGGGCAAGCCACCATCATGACTCCAGCCCCATTCAACCCCCAGAGACCCTATCCACCCCAAGTGGGCTACGTGACGCCATCCTTCTACTTCCCCCCGCCTGCTTCGGAAGCTCCCAAAGTCCCGGCGGAGGGCCAGTCTCGCGCCTCCACGCCGCAGTCTGCATCGCCGCCACTCTTCCAGTCTCGCTGCAGTTCTCCTCTGAACCTCCTGGAGTTGGAGCTCTCTGGAGACCGGCAGGATGGCACAACGTTGCCCCCCGGAGGTCAAGGCGCCAACGCCACCGAACGGGAGAAAGCGGCGGTCGGGAGCCAAACCAAAGAGCTGAATCAGGTAGGCTATGAAACGGCGAAACTTTCCCCCGGCCCCAAACGGAATACAGTGAACCCCGCTTTATTTTCCGAACCCAACCCGCTACAGGGGAAATTCTGCGATAAAAACAGAACCAAAATCTCACATGCTTTAACTATATTCAAGTGGTTTGGCCAATACAGCGGGGAGCACTGTATCCTCTCTCTGTGTGTGTGTGTATGTGCCGCACCTCCCTGCAAGTTGCCATTGTGGGTGGGGCCTGCTGAGCCCGAGCGCAACCGATCACCTCTCACTTGAGTGAAAGTTTCCTCCCCAAATTGAGAATGTATTTCTATATGCCCTGTATCAAAGCCAGATTTGGTCCCGAGCTTCGTCTGGGTGTTAACACGTGCTGTATTATGCCTTACACCCTTTAGCCATCTCTCAGTCTCCTTGGTCCGCCTGGACCGTTGTCTTGCGAGGGCACGATCCATGTCTGTGAGCGTTTGTCTTGGGATAAAGGCATGTTCTCTTCTAGGCTGAGGGCTTGCAGCAGTCAGGTAGGCTGACCGGCCGAAAGCTTTTCATCCTTGTCCAATCCCATCCCTACTCAATTCCATATGTCCGTTAACGCCCCTGTGATCAACTGCTGCTGTGCGTATTTATTTAAGAACCTCTTGATAGTTGGAGACCATTCATGCTATGAAGACCATTTGCGTCTCTGTCACTAAAATGCTCAGACAAATTCACCTTGGTGCTTCTACGGCTGGCTTTTCAAAATGGTGAAAAGCAACACGTCAACCACAATGTGGGGAGGGTCAAATTATGGCCACACTCATTTTGATTTGATTTAATCCTGTTAGGTTTGAGAAAGAGGAATGTTTGATACCACCTTTAGCACTTTTTAGACATACAATTTGATTGAATGCAATGATCAAATCTTGTGAACAAAGACGTTTCTTTCGGATGCAGCTGACGTGTCACACTGCCCTAGTATAGCGCCACCTACTGCTGAGGATGACTAATTGATGTCACATCGCTTGTGTGTCTCCCTCCCAGGCGAGCTCTCGCGGTGACTGCAACAACAGCGACAACACCTCGTTGTCCAGCGACATGCTGGACATCATCCTGCAGGAGGACTCGTGTTCGGGCACCGGCTCGGCCACCTCGGGGTCTGTGCGCTCGCGCTCCAACGGCTACGGCACCTCGGCCAGCGGGACCTCCAACGGCCGGACGTCCAACAGCGGAATTTCGGCCAGCGGGGCAGGTGAGGCGAAATCATCCAACGTCACTTTGTTGCTCCCAAAGTTAGCTTTTAGTCAATCTCGCTGTTGAATTATTGGCCATCAGATAGCAACAGCAGCAAATATTTTGGAAGCGTGGACTCGTCACAGAAGAGTCAGAAGGTGAAAGGTCACCCGGACGACAGCGACAACGTTCTCCGAGACCCCGTTTGGCTCCTCATGGCCAAGGCTGACGACAAAGTCATGATGACCTACCAGATGCCCTCGCGGTAAGCGCCTAATTTAAAAACATCCAAATCCTGTTTTGGCAAAAACTCGTCTTTCAATCTCTGCTCAACCAGACCTACCCAAACCGCTAGCACAGCACGTTTGCTGCTCTTCAAACATTCGTGACCCGATGATGAATGTGATTTTGGTTTTATTGACAGCGACATCCAGAAAGTTCTCAAGGAGGACCGCGAGAAGCTGAGCCTGATGCAGAAGAGCCAGCCCAGTTTCACCGAGGAGCAGAAGAAGGAGCTGATGCGGGTGCACCCCTGGATGAAGAAGGGGGGGCTGCCCAAAGTCTTGGATGTCAAGGTGCGCTGCAAAACAAGCTTGTTTCATTTTTAATGGCACAATTTCAGATACGACAGACGTACGTGATTTCCCTGCGTTGTACGCGTGTACCTAATGAAGCGGCCAATCGGGCGTCCTCATTCATCCAACATGTTATCCTCGTCCAGGTGTGCTCGTGTTGCGACGGCGCCATCCACGTCCCACCCACAGATGACCTCCTGGACTTAGAACTTGTTGAGCAGGACCCCCTAGTGGAGGGGCACTCCCAGAGTACCCCCCAAGAGGATCCCTCCTCCGTGGTCGACTCCTCCGTGACCTCTCAGACTCAAACAAGTACTTTTCATTAATCCTAAAAAGGATGTCTTCAACTCAACTTGAAAACATACAAAATGAATTCCTTGTACATATTGTATATATTTCACCGGAATATCTCTTTTTTTCTACTTTTTAAATGACTCAATTTGATGTGTGAACGCAAGAGGAGCGTTAAAACGACAAACACTGAGTGATGACTGCAATTTTGTTGTTTTATGTTTTGCCCTGCTTTATTTAAAAACAAAAAGTGCCCTTTTTTTTAATGTCTATTTTTTGTCAAGCACTGAAGAAGAGACACAAAAAGGGAGCTTCAGGAGGGTAGGAAAAAAAAAAAAAAAATGGAGCGAGCCACTACTTGGCTCAATTATTTCTCCCAAAACAACCCAGAAAGTGATAGATCAGTCCATTTTTGAGCCAGATTGGGTTTTGTTGGACCCAACTGGTTTTGGACTGCATTTGTGATGTGTAACAACACTGTCTCTGTGGAACGCACAAGCGCACTTTTGTGAGTGATGTTGGAGGACCATTGTTTCTGTGTATCTTTGTTGGTTTTGCACTCTGATAGTAAATAATGTGAGATGAAGACTACTTATTCAATGGAACTTTTACTTCAAAAGGAATATTTTAAGGAGCAAGAATGTGTGCTGTGCAAATCCTGAATGGTGGCTGCAGCAATTCATTCACATGTTAAGAGATAGATTCACTCATTGTTTAAGATTTTTAAGAAACATGGAAAAAAATGTTTTTTCTTTTTAAGCTGAGCCATCTGCACTTCAATGCGAGAAATCACAAAAGTCTTGCGGAGATTGACCTTCCGAATGCAAATTTCTTGGGGGTCAGATCCTGCAGACTCAGCATGTTGGGGTCAAAGGCGGCAGCCTCCTCCTCCTCATCATCTTCACACTTTGGGATGAGGTGTGAACGTGAGGCAGCCGCCCCCCTGTAGTTGGAAGCCTCATTGCAGACTTTGGGCGTCTGCAAAGCCAAGCAAGGTTATTTTCAGGCCTTGACATTTTTCAGGCTTGAAAAAGATAATACAGCTGATGCAAACACTTATTTAAAAAAAAAAAAAAAAACATATCCATAATATAAAATGTTAATTTTCTTTTTTTTTTTTTTTTATTTAAAAACAAAACAGGCGCTAGGCTACTGTTGGGTGTCAGACAGTGCACCAAAAATGATAAAAACTTTTCTTCTGATTTACTTAAAAAGAACCAAAATGATTTGAGATATTTGTTTGATTCAATTCATTGACTAATCATTGACCAATAATTGACAAAAAAAAACAACCTCAAATGAATACTCGACTAATTAGCCAGCCAGTCCTTCAATGGTCATCATTCAAACAATGTACTCCTCCTAGTACTATGTAAGCGTTTGTTCATGTGAATTTTCCTGTACGGCTCAAGACTCCTTTGAAGCAATTCCTAGAAAAGGCCCCGTAGCAAAACAAGGAATCTACATCAAAAGAGTGCCATCTTTACCGTTTCCTCACTCGCAAGTGTTACGGCGTCACCAACGACACCCTGCCCGCACATCACAGAAGCCGATGCCAGGTTTTCTAATGCGGGCCGCAGGAGTCAGGACGGGAGGGAGAAAGAAAAGCTGTGGCCCCCAGGAGGGACCCCCATGGAGCTATTAGCATGACTAAATAGCCTGTATTGTGGATTCGGTACATATTTTTGCAACCTCAATGATGCGAATGATATATCAGCATGTCGAGCTGTGATTCTCAGCCAGTGTACCACAACATAGTTCTAATTTTTATTGAACTGGTCTGAAAATTCTGATTTATTTGCTGCAAATGTCTTTGCTTGTCTATCCTAGAGGTCGTACACACTCACTCATCTTTAACACCTCTGCACTGCCTACGTCATGTACGCAAATGAACGGCCGTTGCTGAATGTTAACTAATATCGTAGAAGGAGGGTGTCGCGTGGGCTCGTTTGACAAACATCCAAGAAATGTCAACTGTCACAAAGCCGTGTTTTGAAAAGGTTCTAATGTTATTTCTTGCATATTATTAATACAATATAACCACCTTAAAAAAATAAGTAATAATTTATAAACAAATAAGAAATTAATCATTCAAACTTTTAATCAGATGGATTTATGCAAACACCAAAAATTCAAAAACGTATTAAACTTAGCTGCATAACTTGCATAACTTTTTTCCCCATTTTGTTGTTCAAAAAAAACACCCAACTGTATTAATGCCCAAGTCATTTTGAACTTACTGTAACAATAAATTAGAATATCTGTATCAGTGACGTTGGAGATGTTGATCTTTTTCTGATCGCTACCACAGTATGTATTCACCAGCACTCACTGATACCGATACTAAGTACTCATACCACTGACAACCATTTCAGTCTACCAGGGTCTCCAAACAGATTTGGATCCATTTAAGGACACACATCCTGGCACGTCCTGCGACTCAGATTCTTCCGATGAAGAAATTTGACTTTCTTCTGACTCCTCGGAAGACGATGCCTCTGAGTCAGTGTCCTCCATGTCCGAGCAAAGGTCGTCGCTGGAGGAAGAGGAAGGGGCCGAGGACACCTGCAAACCCGGAGTTTGCTCCGGCGCGACGGGGCCGCCAAAGGGGTCTGCGTCCCAAAACGAGGCCCTGAGGTGGTCCTGGCCATGCAGGGGCATGCTCTCGAGGAGGTGGTTGAGTAGCTCGGCCGCTACAGTGGGGTCCATTCCCGGGAGGTAAGACACAAAATTGTGCACATCGTGCATGCCATGGATGTAACCAGCCGCAAAACGCTCACATGCCTCTCGGTTGACGGCGTCCACCTCTGGAATCAACAGAAACAAACAAAAAGGTGTGGAGACATTTCAAAACATTGCTTGGAATGCAACAAGTCACCACAAGGCAGCGGTTCCTTTGGTTGTTGCTTCATTTTGTGTTGTGTGAGTCACAATTTGACTGAGCATGTGTTAGAAAGTCTCAACGTGATGTTTTTTCACAATGACAGGGAATGGATGTAAAAACAAAATGCATGAATGCAGTGTTTAGAATTTCCAGCTGCCCGTGAATAACAGGGGATAAAAACAATGTATGTAAAAACAAAATGTATGAATACAGTGTGTAGAATTTCCAGCTGTCCATGAATGCAGCATTGAGCCAGTTTTTTGTTTTTTTGGGGGGGGGGGGGGGGGCAGCGGTTTGGGTGCCAAGCGGAATTGATAGAATTCTGAATTTTCAGCCATAAAATGTAGATACCTCGACTAACAGTGTTAAGCGTTTGTAATAGTTTTTTTTCTCTTTACCTTGAGCCTGGTTTTGCAGGATGCTCACCACACGTTTGACCGTCATCTCCAGTACCTCAGCGTTCTCCATCTTTGAATTGAGTTGCTACGCGAGGCACACACACGAGCACATATTTGTCCAATTTAGCTCCATTTTAGCTTGTAAAAAATGCTTGTCCTATTAAAATGAGAATGTGTTTCTTACCTCTGTATCCGCAATGAGAGCCCTGAGTTCGTGTAAACTATCGTTGATACGAGCTCGTCGTTTCTTCTCCACCAGAGGTTTCCTCATCTATATTAGCGCCACCAAAACAATAATGACGGTACACTTTTAATAAAACGCTCTTTGCCCTTTGCTGTATGATTTATTCATTACCTTTCTGTCAGGTTTGAGTCCGTCTGCGGAGTGGTCGGTCGATGTGTGCTTACGGGTGGGGGCCATTGCTGCTAACCCGACCGCCCCCCTCCCTCCCTCCAAAAAACAAAACTGACGAAGACCTTGCAAGTGTCTTTCGAAGATCCCCAAAAAGACGTTGGAGCTCCTCAATGGCGAGACAGACGGCTCGGCCAGCAGACCTGGCTTCTTTTAGTGTTGGGTCATGAGTGAACGATACGTGCAAAAGAACGAATTCTTTTTTCAGTGAACGAGAGTGTTCGAATCTACGGAAGAGGATTAGGGCCAGTGAAGGAAAAAAACAAAAAAAACGAGGGGTGACAGGATTCTGACTTTAAAATCGGAATTCTGGCTTTATTCTCAAAATTCTGACTTTATTCTCAGAAGTCTGACCTTATTCTCAGAATTCTCGAATCACTTCCTAAAGTGATTCATTCTTTTCTCAGTTCATATGACTTCAACCAGTAGGTGTCGGTAATGCGCATTGAAGCTGGTGCCACCTCGCCGTAAAATAAAACGAAGAAGAAAATGACGTAACTTCCTGTTCACGAACGAGTCGTGAATTGTTTTATTTAGGATCCCCATTAGCTATGGCAATGCCAGCGCTACTCTTCCTGGGGCCCTTGCATTTCCCGTTCAACAACTGAACGGATCTGTGAGTGAACGAGTCAGTGAGTGAGTGATTTCCAGTTCATCGCGAGAACGGATCAGTGAGGGAATGAATCCTGACTTTCCCGTTCGCGAGCGAGTCAATGGGTCAACTGCCTTCTTTCCCATTCGTGCATCAACGAATCAGTCAGTGAACGTGTTGCGTCGTCTCCCTCCTGGCGTGAACTATGCAAGCCAGAATGTCGATTTAGGATTTGCCAAGGAAAGAAAGAACCGCTCACTGAAACACCACTTCTTTTATGCACGTTTTCTCCAAGCTAACGGCTAACTCTATTGCATGAAGGGATGCACCGTTATGCAACAACGGGGAGATTATGCTTCTCTTTGGGTAATCTTGATTTTATAACACTTAAAATAACGTGTATGCATATATACGCATAAATATTGTCATCCAATATATCTACTGCAATTTCACATTAGATTGCTGGTTTGAAATCTACTGTTATTATTTTAATAAACATTTAAAACTTGTCTGGTGTTTTATTCCTTGCTTTTATATTCGCCAATTAAAACATGAAAATCAGACATTTGGTTAACTGCTATATATGACAGTGTTTTACGCTTTTGAGTGAACCGATTCTAAAGATTCCCTTCACTTGAGCTGGAATGCACATCGCTAGTACAAAACAATGCAGACGGCCGGCAATTGCCAGGTTGAAATAGCCGACTGGTTAGTGACATGGGCTCTCGCTCGGTAGAATCTGGTTCGATCCCAGGCGTGAGCATATACTTATGCTTTTAGAATTGGAACCTCGCTTTGTATGCATATGCAAACAAATGCAAGTATTTATGTGTAAATACATAAGGTGGCCCCGCCCCCAAGTAGGCAGAGCAAACTTACTTGCTAACTTGGAAAACATTGAAACGCAGCCCCGAGGACTAGAGCGTGACACCTGTGACCTTTGACCATGATATGTCCCTAATAAAGTGGCCTGTTATTAGGTCCACTTGAAAATGGCGGTGTACCTAATGAAGTGTCCGTGTGATTCCCTCGTTAAGTGCACCTGCGTGAAAAGTTTTAGCTCCTGCAGAACGTGAAAGTGGCTAAAACTTTTCACGCAGGTGCGCTTAACGAGGGTCACTTGGAAAACATGTTGGAACGCGGCCCCGAGGACTAGAGCTTGACACCTATGACCTTTGACCATGATGTTTCCCTAATAAAGTGGCCTGTTATTAGGTACGCTTGAAAATGGCGGTGTACCTAATGGAGTGTCCATGTGATTCCCTCGTTAAGTGCACCTGCGTGAAAAGTTTTAGCTCCTGCGGAACGTGAAAGTGGCTAAAACTTTTCACGCAGGTGCGCTTAACGAGGGTCACTTGGAAAACATGTTGGAACGCGGCCCCGAGGACTTGAGCTTGACACCTATGACCTTTGACCATGATATTTCCCTAATAAAGTGGCCTGTTATTAGGTACGCTTGAAAATGGCGGTGTACCTAATGGAGTGTCCGTGTGATTCCCTCGTTAAGTGCACCTGCGTGAAAAGTTTTAGCTCCTGCGGAACGTGAAAGTGGCTAAAACTTTTCACGCAGGTGCGCTTAACGAGGGTCACTTGGAAAACATGTTGGAACGCGGCCCCGAGGACTAGAGCTTGACACCTATGACCTTTGACCATGATATTTCCCTAATAAAGTGGCCTGTTATTAGGTACGCTTGAAAATGGCGGTGTACCTAATGGAGTGTCCGTGTGATTCCCTCGTTAAGTGCACCTGCGTGAAAAGTTTTAGCTCCTGCGGAACGTGAAAGTGGCTAAAACTTTTCACGCAGGTGCGCTTAACGAGGGTCACTTGGAAAACATGTTGGAACGCGGCCCCGAGGACTAGAGCTTGACACCTATGACCTTTGACCATGATATTTCCCTAGTAAAGTGGCCTGTTATTAGGTACGCTTGAAAATGGCGGTGTACCTAATGGAGTGTCCGTGTGTTTCCCTCGTTAAGTGCACCTGCGTGAAAAGTTTTAGCTCCTGCAGAACGTGAAAGTGGCTAAAACTTTTCACGCAGGTGCGCTTAACGAGGGTCACTTGGAAAACATGTTGGAACGCGGCCCCGAGGACTAGCGTGACACCTGTGACCTTTGACCATGATATTTCCCTAATAAAGTGGCCTGTTATTAGGTACGCTTTAAAATGGCGGTGTACCTAATGGAGTGTCCGTGTGATTCCCTCGTTAAGTGCACCTGCGTGAAAAGTTTTAGCTCCTGCAGAACGTGAAAGTGGCTAAAACTTTTCACGCAGGTGCGCTTAACGAGGGTAACTTGGAAAACATATTGGAACGCGGCCTCCGAGGACTAGAGCTTGACACCTGTGACCTTTGACCATGATATTTCCCTAATAAAGTGGCCTGTTATTAGGTACGCTTGAAAATGGCGGTGTACCTAATGGAGTGTCCGTGTGATTCCCTCGTTAAGTGCACCTGCGTGAAAAGTTTTAGCTCCTGCGGAACGTGAAAGTGGCTAAAACTTTTCACGCAGGTGCGCTTAACGAGGGTAACTTGGGAAACATATTGGAACGCGGCCCCCGAGGACTAGAGCTTGACACCTGTGACCTTTGACCA
This sequence comes from Syngnathus acus, assembly GCF_901709675.1. Taxonomy (NCBI): domain Eukaryota; kingdom Metazoa; phylum Chordata; class Actinopteri; order Syngnathiformes; family Syngnathidae; genus Syngnathus; species Syngnathus acus. Next base: position 10,409,173 of record NC_051102.1, on the reverse strand, counting down.
TGATATTTCCCTAATAAAGTGGCCTGTTATTAGGTACGCTTGAAAATGGCGGTGTACCTAATGGAGTGTCCATGTGATTCCCTCGTTAAGTGCACCTGCGTGAAAAGTTTTAGCTCCTGCAGAACGTGAAAGTGGCTAAAACTTTTCACGCAGGTGCGCTTAACGAGGGTAACTTGGGAAACATATTGGAACGCGGCCCCTCGAGGACTGGAGGTCAACACCCCTGGTTTAAGTGAAAAGTGCCACACCCGCCCTCACCCCCACTTTCTGGTTGGCTGTTTGATCTGTGACGTCACTTGGACACTCCATTAGGTACACCACCATTTTCAAGTGTACCTAATAACAGGCCAGTTCATTAGGGAAAAATCATGGCCAAAGCTTAACTGAAAATGAAAAGTGCCACACCCGCCCTCACCCCCACTTTCTGATTGGCTGGTTGATCTGTGACGTCACACGGACACTCCATTAGGTACACCACCATTTTCAGATGTACCTAATAACTTTATGCATTTTTTGTACGAGTCAAGAATATGTATTTGACTACTTGGTCTTTATTTTGGGGGACACCAACACATATTACACAACGTAAAACACATATACAGATTGTCATATAAAGCTGTTAACCAAATGTCAGATTTTTGTTTTCATGCCCAAAGAAATAAAAAGGAATAAAACACCAGACAAGTTTTATCAGGTTTTAATGTTTATTAAAATAAATAATAATAGTAAATTTCAAACCAGCAATCTAATGTGAAATTGCAGTAGATATATTGGATAACAATATTTAGACGTATATATGCATACACTTTATTTAAAAACTACTATAAGTGTTATAAAATCAAGATTACCCAAAGAGAAACATAATCTCCCCGTTGTTGCATAACGGCGCATCTCCTCATGCAACAAAGTTAGCCGTTAGTCAAAGTCAAAGTTTGCTTTATTGTCAGTTTCTTCACGTCAAGACATACAAAGAGATCGAAATTGCGTTTCCTACTATTCCACGGTGACAAGCCATATTACACATTCAAGTAAACAATACAAAAAGTAAAAATAAGAAGGCACATACAATGAATATTGTATATTGAATATTGCTTGGAGAAAAGGCGCATAAAAGAAGTGGTGTTTCAGTGAGTGGTTTTTTCTTTCCTTGGCAAACGACATTCTGGCTTACGTAGGTCACGCCAGGAGGGAGACGACGCAACACGATCACTGACTGATCCGTTGATGCACGCATGGGAAGGAAGGCAGTTGAGCCATTGACTCGTTCGCGAACGGGAAAGTCAGGATTCGTTCCTTCACTCGCGATGAACTGGAAATGCAAACCACTCACTGACTAGTTCAGTTGGTGAACGGGAAATGCAAGGACCCCAGGAAGAGTAACGCTGGCATTGCCATAGCTAATGGGGATCCTAAAAACAAACAATTCACAACTCGTTCGTGAACGGGAAGTTACGTCATTTTCTTCTTCGTTTTGTTTCACGGCGAGGTGGCACCAGTTTCAATGCGCATTACCGACACCTACTGGTTGAACTGAAAAAAGAACGAATCACTTTAGGAAGTGATTCGAACACAATTTCATGCAAGTTTACCTTGAACAAAACTGCACTTCCGGATGCTGACGTTTGTGCGCGAAATACGGAACACTACCATATCTGGCTCGTGATTTCAAAACAAAAGCTCAGGGTGAAATAATCTACGTCAACAGCGCCCTGTAATTGAGTTCACCAATTACAATTCTTATTCTAATATATAGCTTATAAAGACCACGTAAAACCTTGCATTCCACGTCGTATCGAACCTGTCATCTAGACGTTTGCTCTTATTTTGAATGTTCTGGGACGGCTGTTCCTTGATACCCACACTCGGCTGTGGTCGTCACTGGAGACGTGCTAGTGACGTCACGGTGTCCCCGCAAGTGGGTATAAAAGTTGAACCGGACCAGAGATGCCAGCAAGCTGAGCAAGAGTACCCCGAGAGGAGACCCAATTCGACCAAAACAGAAGATCCAAAATGGTGAGGATATCCTTCCGCCAGGCTTCGGCTGACAAGGTAGATAAAGACGAAACCTACATAGATGTAAGTTGCCCCTTTTATTTTGGATGATGATGAAAATGATTTTGATTTGATGATCATGTTGCATTTTACTGCAAAGTCAATTCTTCCAATACTTAGAATACTGCTCCGACTAATAACTATGCCAATAATGAGGGTACCTGAGCCGGACTCGTGTTCATTTTCACAGGGCAATGAGTGAATTATTAATTTTGAGATGATCAAGGAAGTTTTTGGCGTTTGTGTGTGCCTTGTGAATTGTATGTTTTGTACGAGTTATCAATGAAAAAGTAAATATGCATTATTTTTAACTGTTTTTATTAAAAATGTGATGCAGTATTTATTTGAATAAATATACACTAGATGCGTTAAGTTTTGATGATCTGTGGTGACTACATGATGATTCCTATTATGAGCATTAATTACTCCTGTTGTTTGGTGCAATTAGTTTTATAATGATTTTTTGGTACACTTTGTGATGATGGTGATGGTTTTATCTAGTTAGTAATTTAGTTCAGTGGCCATTAAAAATATTTTGAATCCGGTCAGTGTGTGTGTATTCTCCAAAATGAATTTACTAAATATGTACAAGAATGTGTGCATTTTTTTCCAGATATTTCCTTAAATTCTGTCATGGAATCAATTATTAATAAATATATTAGCGGAAGATATGTTGTTTTTTGTATGAGTAGTTTTTATATGATATCAAAATGGTCATAATCTTGGAAGCAGAAAATGCTAATTATTACTTAAAAAATGTGTTTTTTATTCATAGAGTCTTTTGTTAGCTGAGTGGATTGTGCAAGTGTACGTCATGTTTAGTGGCGCTCAAAAGTGTAAAATGAGCCTTTCACTTGCCAGCCATATTAAAGTCCATTGAGTATTCCACACATTACACACGAGAATCGGTCTGTCAGTCCCGCGTGACGTCAAGGCGCAGCCGATCATCAGGTTCTGCACACGTCTAAAAATAAGCAAGCTCCGGGAATCCCACGTCGTCCCATATGGACGCGGGCGTCTCAGAATAGGCCTCGGCCAAAACCGTCAGAGCCTCCTGATGCTCCCACTTCCGCTCATCGCCATGGTGACGGTAGTATGGCATTGGCAGACGATTGTGAGATTGTGGGCGAGCGTCAGCCCGGTCTTCTGTCAGATCTCTCGGGCTGACTCACAACTCGGCGACACGATTTGCACGTCAGGACTTGAGTGCTGCTTCCTGACTAGATTAGTGACTACAATTCACAACAGATACTGATTGGGTGAACACAAGTTAACCTTTTCGGCAGGTTTTCGGGTAAGGGATAATGGCGGTAAAGGTTTCGGGGCGCCAACCCCAACGTTCCCAAAATGGCTGACTGTGTTGTGGTTGCCATCATACACGGCGTTCCATTTTGTTTTTCTCTTGTCATTGTCACAACACCAGACAAACTGGAGGTACAACCAAGTGACTACACGGCCATTACATAAGCACTCTTTAAAAACTGCAACTACTGTAACAGCTGTGTTTTTTTGTCTGTGTGCCAGGAAACGGACCAGGAGTCTAATCAAGCCCAGATCAAGAGGTATTTTCCTGTCCGCGTGTGTGTCATCATGTTTTCTGGACTGGTCATCTTCCTTGGAATGCTGCTGGGCTCCATTTACACCTACCGCCACTTCTTCCCTGCAGAGGTAGGAGGCCTATCTGTCCATGCGTGTGTGACCTTTGGTCTAACGTGGCTCCTTGTTGACTTGTTTTTACCGCCCATCCAGCTGTCTGCAAACAGCAATTCATCTTTCAATCGGCAGGTGCCCGGGCCAAAAGATCTCGAGCAAGACATCAATGTAATCTTATTTACCGTCTGTCTATTCCTTCCATCCATTCCGTCATCACCTCAAGAGAAAGTGCGCATATTGGCGGAAGGCGCCGTGTGCTAACTCAGGCGTGTTTGTGTGTGTTTTTCAGCAACCGACCGACGTGTTCAAATGCAACGTTGTGCTCAACTGGCATCAGAACCGAATGGCGCTGGTCATGGCCGTGGGCATCTACCTGGAAGGCGACAACCAGTACATCAGAATAGACTTGTTTAGAGCTGGACAGGAGGAGCCTGTCAGCATTATCCATGACTTTGCAAATGTGAGGGAGGCCCCAACATTTGTTTTGTGAGCACAAGCTCATTGGCCAAATATTCTTCTTGGCATGCGTCGTATTCAGTTCTGACCTCCATGAAAATGTATCGACAGCTCAAGACGGCATATTATGCCAAAAAACAGCATAAGTGCTATGTGACCTCGCTGAACACCAACCTGGTCAAAGCTCCACGGAACCTTTGGGATGTGCTGACCTTCACCAAGGTGAGATTACACCAGATCACGCGCAACTGGGTGAAGGGGGTCACTGTTCTGCAAAAAATAAAGCAGGACAGCTAAGGGTTAAAAAATGCTTGGAATGACTGATCTTGTTGCGTACATGACATCATTCACTTTTTCTTTTTATGGGGTGTGCACAGAGGGAGGTGTACCTGCCAGATAATTACAAAATCCAAGAGGTGATGCAGGTGACCCGCCAGCTGCACGACCACAAGGATCTGGGTGGACCCATTCAAGGGATGTGCCGCAACTTGACCACCTTCGAAATGGTTCCCAAGGACGACGTGGACAGTGAGTCGGGCAACTACGAAAGTGCCTCGGGCAACTACGAAAGTGCCTCAAAGCAAGAAAGTATGAGTAGTATTGTCATAAAGAACTTTTATTGGGCACCATTCCCATGTTCACATGTAATGACGGTGACCCTAGTGATCACATTTAAACATTTGCAAGTTCAAATACACATTGCAAAAATAGAGCAAAATGCATCAAAAGCAATTTTAGGTTGAGGCCTTTTTTTTTTTTTGAAGTCTTTAACATTGTGTTGTGTTTTTTCTAGCCACCAACGACTGCATACTGATTAGGCACTTGGAGAACCGCTACTTTGTGGAAACCAATATCTGCAACTAAAGAACACAACAGCCCGCCCACCGCCTCTTCAAGTTTGACTAAAATGCACTTTAACCTTTACACATTTCATTGACAACGGCAACATGGATGCCTGTTTTTTTCTTGATGGTGACTGGCTGGCGACCAGTCCAGGGTGCCTCTCGCTCAAATTCAGCTAAGATAAGAAGCTTGCATAGAGAACCACCAAATTTGATTTTGATTGATACATTTTCTGAATTAACATTGGTCAACGGCAAAGTTTAATCTGATGGTTTTGTTTGTCCTAAATGTTATTTAACTGCTACTTTTTTTCCTGGCGAATCAGGTTTTTGAAAGATTTTATATTTGTGTCAGTTTGCTTGAACTAATTTATAAATATGACGAAATAGTATATCTTCAATGTTATATGAAAACATGATAAAAACAAGGACAGATTTGCTATCGTTGTAAAAAGTTTACTTGCATGATTACAAACGAATCCAAATTTATGGACCAGTGTTAAGTATGTCACCAAAAAAAAACATACCTCAGACTTGGTGTTTAGTAAATGACCTTTGATTGTTACCGAGCAATATATGAAGAATGTTTTCCATGTTTAATAGTGTTCAGTTGTGTACATTTGGATCTTGTTTAGTGAAATGGCTTTGGACTGTAAGCAACAGAGCTTTAAAGCTGCAGAGGAACCAGTGTGAAGTTTGTACTATTCCTATTCTAAAATGTTTTCAAAGAGGATTTGACTGTAGATATCTGAAATGACTTGTCTATTGTTATTTACACCTCATTGTAACCACTTCTAAAGTTTCCGTTGATGACATATTTTTGTATTTTACTGTACTTAATATTTTGCTGCTTCAATAAACTATTGAACTTTTAGCTCTCTGGATTTTTTAATGGTTAGTTGGGACTTGAGGTGGTTTTGCAAGTGGCAACAAATTGAAAAGTATCGGTGAAATTGAAAGGTTTATAAGGTGACTCATGCGAGGGTAGGAGGACAGTTTTTTTTTTTTTTTTCTTCAAGCCTATTTTGGTGAAAATGTGTCTGACATGGAGTACTTTGAAAAATGGCGTGCTTGTTGAATTGAACGTAACGGGGGCGTTGGCACTAAAATGAAGTTATGCCTGTTTGCGCATGGGCGCCAGTCTTCCAAAACAAGGCCTGATATGTGTGCCCTAAAAAAAAAAAAAAAAAAATCTATTAACACACATATTGTACAGAACACACACGGACACGCGCACACAACACACACACATCCAAACACATTCTAAGAGGCTGTGAATTTTCTGAGCGTGATGACAATGAGCGCCAGAAGGACAGACGCTCCGAGGAAGACTGCGATGACAATGGCAGTGATGGCACCTGGTCCCAGGACGCCTACACACAAATTGATCATGTCACATGACCACACCCAGAAGCCACCGGGCCTTGAGGGCACACACAATTTATCCACAGTTTTTCTAAACGCCACTTTCTTACCTTCGCTTTCGTCCAGGCCGAGGCCTTGCGTTGCGTCCTCGTAGTCGAAGGTGAAGGCCGGCTCGGTCATGTGATGAAGGGGCTCCCTCGTGGTGGTGCCGACGGGTGATACATCTGCGGGGAGCTCTCCGGACACGATGTCTTGGTAGTCCCGAGGCGGGTCGGCGACAGTCTCTGCAAAGTGATTTCAAGGTGAGTAGATATAAAGTGCCATGATTGTCGGTTCGTTTCAGACGTCCGTGAAGAGCTTCTGTGTGCCCCCAACGGCTCCGGAGCGGCAGTATAAGCAAGTCTTTGTTAGGAGGCAACATTTTGTCCGTTTGGGCTTCAGGTGGCCTCCTGACATGTTGTTTTTTCCTTCCTGCAACGTTCCAAGGAACCTGCTGGACTGGCAGAAAAGCTCCTTCAGTCTGCGTGATTATCACAGAGGAGCCGATGAAGCGGCTCGCCAACATGAAAGCCATCTGTGTCCACTATTAGGCACACCTCCACATTGCTGTTCTGTTGTAGAAGGCAGAAGGCCCGTGGAAAATGGTCATATATAGTCAACTATATAAAACAGCTGAGTACACAAACAAGCCAATCCATGCCCGCGCACATTGAGTCAACAAAAGCATCCAAATATGCTGACGCTGGGCCTGTGACTTCTTCACTCAATTTTTTGCTTTAGTTCCTTCTGTACTGTTTTTTGATCCCTGTTGGGAACTCAACCAAGCACAAACACTTTGTGAAATGGTGTGAAAAAAATATTGGACCCACTTCTTTAGTTCCCGCAATTGCACCAGGGTGTGTCGACTTTTTATACCCTGCATACTTTGCCACCGGTGGTTGTCCAGCAGAAATGGAAGCCAAGCGGTGTCTTTTGAGTTTGGTGAGTATTTGTGTTGTGTTGACCCAGAAACTTCCTGTCCCCGCGGCTGGACGGGAGGCTTTTGGAGGCGCGGGCCCCGGGCCAGAAGCGCCATCAATGAAGCGTTCAAGGCCCACGTACAAAAGGCGGCTTGTGCTTGCCGGGTCCACCGCCGGTAACAACCGGCCCGAACCAGACAGCGCGGCCAGGTTCTGTTTGTCAAACAAACTTGTTGATGGCGCCGTTTGCTAAAGGCTGATCTGACCAGAGAGGGCAACAAACAAGAACATGGACATTTGGTTCCGTGAGTGTTCTCAAGGACTGATGTTACACAAGCACTACATGGTAGGTAGCGCAATGTAAATGTGGTTCCGTGGTATTTGTTCCGTAACCGTACTTGTAACAAAATGTGTGAAATCTTTCTCCCCTGAAGTGATTGGAAACGCAATTAATCTTGACGGTAACATTAGCCTTTTGTTTTTCTACAGAGGATAAACATGCTTGAGAGCATTGTTATATTATCTGTCTACATGTGTTGCTCCACCGTTTGTGCTCTAATACATAGCCTTTGGGGAAGTTATTTAAAAAAACAAAAAGAGAAAATGTCAAGTCAAACGTTTATGAATTTGCAGCATTTGGAGGTCGTATGTGCTTTAGAAATTGAGCTTGTGAGTTTTTGAACAGCATCTGCTTGAATTTGTTTCCAGGAAATCAGAGTAGACCTCGAAGCGGAGTAGCTGCTGAAAATTCATGCAAGACTCAAAGCCTGAACCTCTTGGGTGCAGAGCAAACATTCAAACCACGATAACACTATGTTGTCTCAATTAAACGAGATTTTATTCCATGCTGATTCATAACCGGATGAAATACCAAAGCATGCACGAGAGAGCTTTTTTTTTTACCTGAGTGCCCGAAGACCGCCAAGATGCCCAGGAGTACCAGAACTCTGCAGGTGCTGCTGCGGACCATGACGACTAAGTCCTCGATCTGTCGTGATCACAAGAAGTGCAGGAGAGGATCGGAGGTGCCAAGGTGGAGGCTTCTAAAGGGTAGGCCTATGGGTGAGAGAAGAACAGTTTAGGATTTTTTTTGGGGGGGGGGGGGCTAAGGGCGGGACTAGGTGCGTACCCAACTGTCAGCACAGTGGCGACTTTGTGAGTTCATCTCGGTAGCGCCCACCTACTCCAAGCTCCTCCGACCACACAAGCGGGTGCGAGGTAAACATGACGCTTAAGCAGATCACTTCCGATGACGACTATTTGGCTTTCTTTTTCCGCCACTTGTGGAATATCTGACCAGTCGTTTGGCCGGAGTTTTGTATTGTAACTGAAACATTGCATGTCCATATCAATATAAATTTGAATTTCCTATTCAAATTTGCTGTTGACCAGTGTAATGGAGCAATCTGAGCCGTTTTAAAACCACCTTTAACATACTTAGAAATCCTCCAGGAATAATTATCGTACTAGATAATGTCCTTTTGGAAGTCTTTCCACAGCTCAAGTCGAAGGACCAGCTTCCAAAAATTTCTATGAATATTGATTGCACCTCCTTTACCTCTATTTTAACTCGCACTGAGGACAGAAAAAAGGGAAGATAATAGGAAAAAGGGGTTAATACAACGACAACATTAAGAGAACATCAGATTTCACAACAACGCCAGAATAAAAAGTACCACTCCAGCAGATCATTTTCCATATATTATCATAGAGATGCAAGTTGAAAGTTTATTTTATTTTTTTTTTAAACAGCCTAGTATTTTACAAGAAATAGATAACTACTTGGGACTTGGAACATGTCCTTAAAACAGGACATAAAGTAGGCACCGATCCTTGGGCTCAACTCTGCCGTCTTAATCCACCAATAACTAGCATCATTGGGTGGGGCGGGGCAAAAAAAAAAGAGGGAGGGCAGAACGTGTTGAGTGGGGGGGGACAATTCATATTCAATAAATAGAAGAAATGGATATCATCTCTCACTTTCCCCACCAACACTTTAGAGAAGAAGGTCCAATTGGAAGATTCTGCCAACTGCGGCTGATTGAACAAAATCAGAGCCACAGCATCCGAGGAGCCTTTTGCTACGTTTTGGATTGATGTTGCCAGAAAAGGGCTGTGAAAGAAAACGGTGACATTAAGTTGGCAGCTGCGGTTGAGGGAGGGTTGGGGTTCGAGTCAGTCAGTGGGCGTTCGACTCGGCTGCATTCCCTTAAAAATCCTCCACGGTCTCAATCTCGCCCATGTTCAGTCTCTCGGACGATGCGTTAACAGAAAAACCTGATGGCAAAGAAAGCAAAACAGAGCTCAGATATTTCGGAGGCTGGGAAGAGCTGCCCAGGGCGGGGCGGGGCGGGGCTCACCTAGAAGGCTCGGATCCGCACGGACCATTTTCTGCTTCTTTTTCTTCTTCCCTGAGGTGACCGTCTCAAAGCGCTGCTGCGGCGGTGGCTGTTGATGATGTTGCTTGTGCTGACCACTTGTGTGGTTGCCCTGGTAGAGCGTTGATGATCCCGTTCCTCCCCACACGGAATCCTTCACGGGAACCGAGGTTAAGACATTTCCGGAGGAAAACAAACTCACATTTCTAAAACTCAATATTATAATGACATTCTAATACTGAGGTGTGTATCAATATGTGAACCTAAAACAGGTCTGCAATCTAGTGGTGCTTGGTGATACTGCAACTCAACTTGTCAAGCGCTGTATATTTGGATTTGATCCGATTTCTATCCCTACCTGCTGCTGTTTCAGGGCTTGCCCTTGCTTCTGCTGCGGCTGCGGCGACGTTTTTTGCTGATTAGCGTTCTGTTTGGCACGACGCTCCAGGAACTGCTTGGCAAAGTCCTTGGCCTCGGGAGTGTCCCCCAGGTAGGCCTTGACGTAGTCGTGCACCTCGTACGGTGAGTCCACTTCTTTGAGGAACGACGCAAACGTGGGAACTGTGGCGGGCGGGCGGCGCAAACGTTGCAAACGTGAATTCGAGCTGTGTCTGGGCGTTTTTGCGCGCCTATTTACCATCCAGATTGTTGGCTGTGTTGAGGCTGTGCAGAGTGCGCTCGCACCACTGCATGAAGCCGTCCTGCTGGCTCTTATTGACCCCTTGGAACAACCTGAGCAGCTTCTCTTCCTCCTCCACCTTCTTGTTGGCTCGCCCACTCGTGGAATTACTTCACAAATATGGAAGACACAAAATAAGATCAAAGTCCATTTGACTTTCCTTTCATTCCTCCGAAGGCAGCTTGGACCCCTACCTGAGGTTGGCATTGCCCTTGTTTTTCTGCGCATTTCCTTTCTTGGTGGGCGGGGGCTGCTGGACAGCCTCCTTCACAGCTTCGTCCCAGAAGCCCATGTTGGAGTTGTGGGTGTCCCCCCAGATGCTGCCGGAGTCCGCCGCCCAGTTTGAGCAAGGGGTGATGTTCACGGAACCCCATACGGAGTTGCTCAGAGATGTCTGACGAGAAGTCAATAAAATAAACGCCATTCAGACCCTGAATAAATTGGCTCATTTCGTTTACGAGCGAGCGGCCAGTAGGTGCGCTCCCGTCCGTCTACATACAGTTTTGTTCTGCGGACGGGTCGGCTGGGACAAGATGTGATTCTGTTGCTGCTGTTGGGGTGGTGGCTCCTTCTTCTGTTTCATCTGCTGCGCTTCCTCCCTCTGAATCTCCAGCAGAGACTTGGTCACGGGGGGCTGCTTGGCGGCGTGCCCCCAGCCCGACAGCTTGGCCTGGGCCTGCTGGGCCTGCTGCAGGGCCTGGTGCTGCTGCAGCTTCAGGAGCTCCTGCTGCTGACGCTGCTGCTACAAGTGTGGGAGGCACAAAAATATGATTCGAAAAAAGAAAATCAATAAAAGGCCTGGTGAGCAGCATCATTTGACCTCTTCTAGTGCCTGTCTTTCCCGCTCCTCTTCCAGTTTCTGGATCTCGGCCAGTGACAGGGTGTTCTGATTCTTGTTGCTAGCGTTGGAGGACTGATGACCCCACTTGGATGACAACGGAAGCTAGAAACGGGAAAGAGTGTTGGTGGAACTCAACACTTTTATCATTCAGCCTATTGAGCAACAAGAGTGGAATTGTGTTTTCAACGTTCCTGAGATAGCCGTTTCAAAAAGGACCTGGCATCTTTGCTACTTAATCAGGAAGTTGGGTTTGTCGTTTCACCTTCATTTGTGCAAGCTGCTGCTGCTGTTGCAGTCTTCTGAGAGCCTCCTGCTGCTGCTGCCTCTGTCTCTGCAGTTCCTGCTGTTTCTGCGCCTCCTGCTCCCGCCGCTTTTGCTCCTCCTGCTGTTGCTGAGCAAGGGCAGCCGCTTCTGCTGCTGCAGCCGCCGCAGCCGCCTCCTCTGCTCGCTTCTCCTCCTCGCGCCTCCTCAATGCCTCCAGCTCCTCTTGTTTTCGGCGCTCCTCCTCCTGTATGCGTGAGGAAAATTCCAGCTTGGAATAAAATCATAAAAGGCCTGTCTCTTGTTTTTACTTGGGAAACACTGAAAGCTTGGACCCGGCCTGTGGCTGGCTTGACCTGTTTGCGAAGGAAGTCCTCCCTTTTCTTCCTCTCCTCCTCCTCAAGTCTTCGCAGGGCTTCCTCCTGCGCCAATCTCTCTTCTTGCTCCTTTTTTCTCCGTTGCGCCTCCTCCTGTTCTCTCTGTCGTCTCAGAGCTTCCTCCTATAGGTGTTCATTATTGTTCGTCTTGTCAGCGTCCCCATCAAATGTTTTGCAGTTACTTTGATTGGAGAAAACCACTCAACCTGTTTTTGTCTCGCCAGCTCCTCCTCCTCCAGGCGCTTCCGCTCCTCCTCTTGACGAGCCCGCAGAGCCTCCTCCAGTCGCTTCCTCTCTTCTTCTTCTCTTTTGGCTCTCAGTTCAGCTTCGCGCCTCTCCAGTTCCACCTGACGGTTAAGAGAGAGGAGAGCAAGTGTGGTTTCAAAGTTCGAGCACAGTAATTGAACCCCGGTTGGGACTTTCACCAATTGAGGAAAAATAAAAACCCCACCAAAACATTTATCGAAAGTTTTCTTGCTGACTGTAGGAATGCAAATTACCTTTGCAGCCTTTGATTTCTCCAACTGCTGCATCTGCTCGATGGTGGGCGCCTTTGCCACGGAGTCTATGGGCAAGTCCCACACGCTGCTGCCATCCCATGCTGTTGAGAACAGAAAAAGAAAACACCACAATTAGATATGACAACCCACTTTCATACTTTGGTGAGGTTGACTTACTGCTTGACGTGGCTGTGGGGAGGTTTGGTGTGCAAGAAGCCTGCGAGGACGGGTTCTGCATTTCCCATACAGAACCGGAGTCGGGTACAGACAGGGACCGTGTAACAGGAGGTAGAAGGCTCTCCGATGTTCTGCAAAGGTAAACGATAGATAATTGTGGTACAGTCTAAGCTCCCGGGTGTGAAAAACCTGTGCGGACCTTGTCTTGAGAGCTTGGTATTGCTGCTGAAGCGTGTTGAGCTGCTGTTGGTGTTGCTGCTGCTGTTGAAGAGGGGCCGAGCTCAGCACCGCTGCCTTCTGCTGGGCCAGGGCCTGAGCATACTGCTGCCTAAAAGGACACAACAAAGACACTGCACCCTTTAATACATTGCTCCCCGGCGAGGTGTTCCGGCCGGGCATGTCCCACCGGGTGGAGATGACACGCTGGAGAGTGTACGTCTCTCGACTGGTGGGTTTTCTGCTCAATCAACTCACCTCAAGAGGTATTGATACTGAAGCTGCTGCAACTGGTAAAGGTTGAGCGCAGTGAGCTCCTGCTGCCGCTTCAACCTTTCTTGGTCAGCGTCACCCTGCATCGGCATCATTGGACACAAAGGTGTGATTGGATCGTTGAGTTGTCAACAAAAGCCCATTTCATTTTCCTCCCTTTGAACATGTTGCTCACAAATTCCGATTTCATTTGTGAAGAGGTACCTGCAGGGGTGGAGGCGCGGGGCCCGGCGTGAAAGGGACTCTCCCCCAAATCTTCATCATCTCCCCCAAGGCCTGAAAGATGTCATCGCAGCCTCTTTTCACCAGGAGAGACATGGTGAAGTAACCCGCCTGGAACCATTCGGCCATCTCCTGGTTGCTGAAAGGACCTGAAGACAAAACCGCAAGATCGGGTATGTTCCAAGCTGCCTCACGGAGGTTCCCCAAACATTTTTCTTGTAACTTCCTTCATCTGTCTTACCCTGTATCTCCCCTTGAGGGTCTTTGTAAAACCACTTGAGTGCGGTCTTGTGAGTGAGCGGCAGGCCTGCAGCTTTGGGCTTTTCAGGGGCTTTGGCAGCCAGTCTGTCATCGTCCGCTACGCCGTCCTGGAGGTAAGCCACCATTTTCTCTGCCTCCTGGGGGTCGACGCGTGGACAAAGCAGATGGTGTGCCGCGGTTTAGAGTGCAGTGAAGACGTACTACAAAAGTGACTTGCTGTGTCGGTTTCTACTCAAGCTGAGAGCCCACACATCAAAATAACGATAGAGACAACTAATTTAGGGTTAGATGGTGTTCTCCATTTCAATATTTACAATAATTATGACTCCATTACTGCTGATGAAGAACAGACTGTGGCGTATTGTGGCTTGTTACATAGGAAGTCATGGGGACAGGCTAAAACGAAGGAGTTACCTGCTCAAAGTGCTTCAAACCCTCGTCTTCATCGGTGTCATGTGACACGGCGGCAGGCCTGGAAATTGGGGCTAACGCACTTGAAGAAAAGGGCAGGGGATTGTTCATAGCCACGAGCACCTCCCCGGGCGTCTGCATGCTGGACGACTGCCTGCGAACGTCTGTGAGGAAGGAACAGACAAATATACTGTGTGGTTGCTACTCTCTTTTTCTTTTCCCACGGTTCTTTACGGGCCACCCAAAGAAGAAAAATGACCTGTGAGGGTGGCGGAAATCCGCGAGTTGGGTAGCGACATGCTGTTGGACAACGGGACGTGCTGAGCAACTTTGCAGGGTTCTGGCGGTCGCTCCAGGGGGGGTTGCCTTTCGGGTTCCTCCGTCGGGTTGAGGTGGCCGGGCGACGCAGACTTGCGGGTCGTCTGGGCCTCGGGGATCGTCCCAACGGCGGGCGGGGGAACAGGTGGGGTCTCCTCTGACATTCTGCTCACCCCCGTGAATACTAAGAGTCGAGATGACATTGTGTCAATTGGAGCGCTTGTTCTTGTTATGTTCCTCAGCGCTGCAATTGATCCCAAACAAAAAGAAGGTCGGTTCTCAAGCTGCGCCGGGCACAGTAATGGGCTTTCAAGGAGTTCTTGCTTGGCTGAATAAGTGGGCCAGGAGCGTTTCACTCAAATGCTTTCATTTTCCTTTCGCCGATGCTCATGGAACTAATTCTCTTGCGGCGGTTACCTGTGCAAATGTTCCTCTGCTGCTGCTCGGCACGTTGCAGTTGCATGCCGATTCAATTTAGCGTGACAATGACAGGGCCGGAATTTTAAAAGGCTCCAAACCTTTTCGGTCAGAATTTTGCTTGGCTTCTATTTCTGTTTCTTTGGTCTCCTTGGGCTGACTGTCTTCCTCCTCTAGGGCCTCCTCACACTCTTCCAAGGGTTTAAAATCCAACTCGGCCTCCTCCAGGATGGGCTCTTTGGAGGCTTTCTGAGAAGCCAAAAGAAGGTCACGCTCGTCGCACAAAACTCACGTAAAGAAGATCCGTTGACAGAAATGCCTCTTCGCTTGCCTTGAGTGAGAGAAAGGCCCCCGACGAGTCGAAGGTGCCCGCCTCCTCGTCCGCGTCCTCCAGACACCACTCGGGCAGAGCATCCCTGTCGTCGTCCAAGCTGCCGCTGCCCGAACGCTGCCTCCTGTAGGTGCGTTCGTCTTCTCGCGAGTCAAACGGAATGCGGCGCCGCTGCTCCGGATGCCACGCCGCGCTCCGAGGCACATCTAAGTATGAAGGCAAATGAAAACAAACACATTGAATGTCTTCCAAATGAAAGTGAACACACTGTAAAATTTTAAAAGTAGGTCAAATTGACTGCTGCAAGTCAGCGTGGTGCCTGCTCACCTTCCCAATCAAAAACCTCCCCCCCCCCCGATTATCCTCACCGTTCTGATCGTCACGAAAGGTACGCCAATTCTCGCTCTCTGAGCGCGTGAAGTCGTGTTTCCTCGACAGGCCCAGCCCGGCATCATCGTAGTTGTTTCGCACTGCGAAATTCGTCATTGGGGAAGCTGCTTAGAGGTGAAGCAAGTCGGCTTTTATCGTTTCCGTTCGACACGGAGTGACTGAACAGACTTACCGTGATTCAGCTGGAAATGTCCTGGCGACACATCTGTACGGGAATAAAGAAAAAGGGAGATAAGCCAGCGTTTGCCACCACTGACGAACAAATGGATTATTTGAACAAGCTATTTCGACACTAACCCGGGTCTTTCCGGCCTGGCTTTTCAAATCTTCTATCGCCCCTGATGGGGGAGGAAAAAAAAAAAAAAAAAACACACAACCCAAAAAGAGTAAATGAGTCCCCAAGGAAATACACAAATTTGTAT
The DNA here is from genome assembly GCF_901709675.1 of Syngnathus acus. NCBI lineage: Eukaryota > Metazoa > Chordata > Actinopteri > Syngnathiformes > Syngnathidae > Syngnathus > Syngnathus acus. The sequence goes on along the minus strand of NC_051102.1, from coordinate 10,393,372 downwards.
TTGCGTAACTGTCTGTAGGTCTTGTGGAAACTTGAACGCACAAATGGATGGTCAGTACCTTTCCTCCCAGCTCTGGGAGCGATGCATCTCCCTGCCCCCACGGCCAAAACCTTCCACATCATCAAAACTTCTTTGGTAAAACCCTCCGTCTCCTCTTCCTCGACCTGAAAACAACCAGAGACTCAGAACACAACCAATATTCTATGAGAAAGACAGAAAGAGAGAGCGACCGAATTGGAGCGCCTGAATTGGTGGGAGCCCTCAAAGGCATCCCAACGATTCGCAGTTGTTGCGGCTCTTTTGAAAAGGCATAGACATCACTTTGAAAGTCACGTCGAAGGAAACTCTTGCGCAGCCGTGAAAATTAGAAAGGAAATTATGAAGCCTTTACCTCTACCCCTTGAGGTACTTCGGCCTCGAGGCGCACTCACTACCGCACCGCTTCCTCGTCGGAATACGGCAGCACTGTTTACAGACAAGGCAAAATTTCTCTGCGAACACAAACAGAAGGGGGAGAGAACCATTTTTTTTTCTTCCCAATTGACTTGTAGGGAATGTCTGTGTCCAAATGAATGAAATACTGGCGACCTTGACAAACTCTCAGCTGGTAACTAATAGGGGCATGTGCTGTGTACATGCTCTAAAGGACCAATGCGGAGCTCAAAGAGGCGCTAATAAAGGATGCTTTGATATGCCTGGCAGCAAACAATACAGTAGTTGCTTATTCAGCATGGAACACACAACAAAACTGGAAATGGTTCGAGTGGCCAAATAGAACGACGTCAGCATGGAGTAAATTGTGAGCTTGACGATGAGATTGTGAGTGATGATGATGAATTTGTCTTTTTGGGTTGTTGAGAACAGACAGTTTAGGACAGGCAACAAGCAGCCCTACCTGTTCTTCCTCTGTAAAAGAAACAAGTGCCAGAGGAGGGAAAGGTTCCTCTTGCAATATGGGCAGGAACTCCTTATCATGCAAGTCTATAGGGATCTAGCAGAAAACAACACACACATCAACATAAAACACTCGAGGTTTCGCAAAGTGACCCCCGCGGCATCTTGTTGCATCGTTCGCGGCTCTCAATATTTTCACCTCTGGCAGCTGGGTCTGTCTGCATAGCGCACGACAAATGGGGGCATCTGCTGAGTCATGTTTACCTTGATGTCTTTGACATAAAGTGCTAACATTTCCTCTCTTCCGTAACGATAGTCTGCAAGCTTGTACTTTGGCAATACAGGCGAGAGAGGTGGCGAGCTAACGGCGTTGCTGCTGCTGCTTCCTCCACCACCGCCGCCGCCGCCGCCACTGCTGCTTGCACCTCCAGACAGGGCACGGAGCCTGTGCGGAGCCAAAAGGTTTAGTGAATTGCTGAATGAAAAGCTGGAGGTGGCACGTCTGAACATGCCTGGAGAGGTTGCTCTAGTAAAGGGGGGGTTCCACCATTGAAAATTACTTTCACAATAAACAAATGTACTACTATACCATTCTGGTCCAAAGTTAAGTGTCTGGGTCTCGGCCATTTTCCTTGAAGGTCTACAAATGTACAAAAGAGACAATGAATCAATCACACACTTGTCACTGTTCAGCAAGATTTTTGTCTTTTTTATGAAGAACGGGGACTGTTGAGCCTCACACAACCAAACTTTGTTTCATTTGGAAAGAGACTGTCAGCTGAATGTCCCAGGCCCTTGTGACAGCACCCCCCCCCACAAACACACACCCACACACGTGTACAATTTCAATGTGCAAGCTATTTTAGCTCTTGCGGTGTGGGTGACTGTCAAGCACCTGTAATTGACATGGGTCTTAACTTCAAGTAGAAGCCGGAAGGTGATCAATACGGGTTCGATCGTCAAGTCGTATTTTGGAATGTCTACTCCGGCTGTCACATTGAAGGCATGCTAAATGAGTCTCAAATGGAAAGGGGGGCCATCCCACTCACCATATGGGAAACCACGATAAGCCACGTGTAAGATGCTACATAACGTAAGGAGTTTTTTTTTTGGAGGGGGGGGGGGGGGGGGTGTTATGTGGACACACTCGCTGTCCAGTCATGGTTGCACACACTTAAAGAAATGCTACGCTAACACCATGAATGGCCGCCTGATAACAGCAAAGTTGCTCGGATCTTAAGTGCGACATGTTATACACCGACAACTTGGTCCCATTGAGTCATAAATAAAAGCCACTCGGTGCAGGGGTTCGGGTTAGGCTGGTTACGCTGACATTACTTCACGAATAGTTCATATAATTCCTCAAGCCTGTCAAGATAGTTAATTCGTGTGTAAATGAATGCTTAAAGCATGACTAGGGTATAGCCCCCCGATGCGTTACGGTGAATTATTTCGATGACAATGCGAGTAGTTGCATGTTTTTGGCAGACACTTTGATGCCTCACCACAGCTAACTCTTGCATTAGCCGCCGTGCTAAAAGCTAACTGCAGTTGACCAAGTGCACATAGCATTAAATCACAGCGAAGGAGATTCGAGCAGTTGCGGTGATCAAAACACACGTAGCCACACGCTCATCCGCCTGGACATGTTGTCATATACCGACGATCCGAACAATAATAATCGCGATATTGGCACCGCGGCACGAGTTAATCCTCGAAAAGCCCAAGCACTTGTGGCTAGCATGCTAACAGGTTAGCTCACTAGCTTTTTTTGGACGGAGGCCTCCCGGAGTAAACACGGAGGAGACTTCCTAACAGTACCGCTGAAAAGCAACCTGGATTGGCTCGATGTTGGCTTTACGACGTGGCACTTTACTTTCAGCAGCCTCGTGCTGGTAGGGCGTTTAATTTGGGCTGTCTTACCTCTGCTTGACGTGACAGCGTAAGGTTTGGAATTCGAGTGTAAGCGCTAGCTCTCTCTCACTCTCTCTCTGGCTCGCTCTCTGTCTTTTCCTTGGTCTCGCTCTCTCGCTCACCCCTCCCCTCCGCGTTATTCTGAGTCCCACTCGATTACGCGACACGACACGCCCCCCTTCAATGTGATTGGATGTAGAATCCGAGCAAAACACACCCTATAGGCTAGGCTCATGAAATATGACCCTCCAAAGATGGAGGGCGTGTCTTGTCTTGGTCCTATTGAGATGGCCAGTGAGATCCATTTATACGCGCCCCTCCCTCTCTGCCACAAGATGGCTGCGTAGGAGAGTCACATGACTTACGGATGAAACCCGTACATGGCGTGAAAAGAACCTGTGCTGGCTATAACCCGCGTGTGCACTGTGACGCCTCATTTAATACGATACAGCAACTTCTACCGCTTGTGATGAAACAAAAATGAATATTACTGGCGAAAAGGGCGTAGTTATTTAACCTACCAAAATGGGATATGACCAATTCTTCTAGTCTTGTACGCATGAATTCGCTCGGTGACCAGGCGGCTCGTTGGTCTAGGGGTATGATTCTCGCTTAGGGTGCGAGAGGTCCCGGGTTCAAATCCCGGACGAGCCCACGTTTTTGTTTTCCTCAAAAGACTGTTTGCAGTTTCTGACGCAATACAGCCGCTTCGGTTTTGCGCTAAATGGTGAACTTCAGCCGCGACGAGTGCAAAATACGTGATAAATTGAACATTGATAGTTAGCTAATTGTACTAGTTATCATAGAATTACTGTCTCATGTAAATCTACTGAGATGCACTGGTAATACTGTTCTGAATTAACAGTTGTCACGCGTCATTTGTTACATGCAGCAGTCGCTTTAGCAAGTAAATGGAGGGAAAAAATAATGGATAATAAAAGTTGCGTTGGCCGGGAATCGGACCAAGACGAGATTCCTCTCGCGAGACCACGATGGACTGCGCGTTTTGTACGCCGAGCACCACATTCTGATTCAATTTCGAAACCATAATTTTTGTAAATTCAAGCCACCTGGACAAAAAATCACAATCGTTTTATAAAAACTTTTGTATAATCATTTATTTGGACCAATAGAAACGAGCACACCCTTGCTCTATTCACACCAGAAAAGGGTCGAGAGGTCTGTTCACCAGACTGCTTTGATCACACTAGAATTAAAACGTAGACAGGTGATTTCACATCATTTGAAGGCATTGTATTCGGGCAATTCTTATTTGCGCTATAAGATAAGTGGTATGTAAACAGTACAATTGCATCCTTGATTATTGTAGGCGATTTGAATGGTACACATTTAATTGTTTTCCACAGCAAAAGACATGTTACCACTTAAATATGAATGATGCGACATGTTAAGCCTTCACTCCGACCCAAATGGGAAGGCGAAATGACAGCTCCTTTCTCTAATAAGATGAAGTTTGAGAAAAATAGGATTGCAATTGTGCATCGAGCCAGTTGTTAGGAGATGCAATGTTGACATAATGGCCAAAGTGAAGCTATCCTCCCTTGTTGACATTTTATTTTTTTAGGGTGAGGATGCACAGCAGCCACGAAATCCCCGGAATGTACACAGTTTTTTCTCTTTCTGCAAAGCAGACCTTCTCAAAGCTCATCTTTGGGCTTTGCATCATCTTCATCTTCATCCTCATTCTCATCCTCGTCCTCATCGTCATTATCATCCTCGTCTTCCCCATCTTCGTCCTCGCCGTGGGTGTCCTGCTCTTTGTTTTTCTCCTCTTCTTCCTTGCGTTTCACATCATCTTGTTCCTCTTTCATTTTACGCTCGGGTTCCTGTAAATAAACGTCGGACAAAATTAGGACGATTATCTTGCAAATTGAAATTCCATGAGAATACGCTTAATACCTTTGTGACACCCCACGTCTCATTCCCGATGTCCTCGGCTTCCTTCGTGTCATCCGTGATCAGAAAGTTGTCAAAGATGGTGCCGGATTTGACCTGTGCGCAAAATTGAGCTTCAGCTTGCTGTCAATGTGACATTAGCATGACAATGTTTAGTCTCATCTACCTGCCAAAGGTCAAGACCAATCACGCCGATGTTGTCAAACTTGTAGATGGTGGCGTCAGGGCTGTAGTCGGGATTGTCAATCTCAGGGTGCACCCAGACTCCTTTGTAGTTGGGATTGTCCATCTGCTTGGGTTTCCAGTCTCCCTGCAACAAAGGGTCAAATTAGAGGCACATGGGAAATTGACGAGAGTAGGATCTCGACAGCCTGAAATGAACTAAGAATTGCAGCAGTGAGTTTTGTTGGAAGCACAAATCTTGACATGAGTTACTTTGGAGCATCTGTCTGTTATAAAAGCAGTGCTTTGCTGTCATCTTGTGGCATATACATGCAATGATTGGCTAGAATTGCGGATCCTTGGAGTATTTCAGACACCTGGGAGCTGTTTTAATTGTAGAAAAAATTTGCAAGGTTGGGTAAAAAAATCTGGTTTTAAATCACCTACCTTGTATTCTGGGTTGGGGATCATGGGAGGCTCCCATTCTCCATCCATGTCTTCGTCCCAGTCATCTGGCTTTTTGGCATCAGGGTCAGGGATGTTTTCAGGCTTGTCCCAGTCCTGAAGAGTGAAGGCATTTCCAAGATCAACTGGTAATCTGGGCACTTCTTGGTATTTAAGTTATGGTGTCATCCAAAGGTAAATAGTTTCAGTTTATCGTAACTTATCATTTTCACACAGTTAATGCTCAAATATTGCTTTTCTTTCTCACCTCGGGCTTGGTGTCGTCGGGATCGTCGATCTTGGCACGGTCATCCCAGTCCTCTGGCTTCTTGGCTTCAGGGTCCTTGATCTTCTTTGGGGGCAGGAAGTCCCAGTCCTCTTCCAGGCTGCCCGACTCCACCTTCTTGTTGTCGATCTTCACTTCGTAGGTCTGGTCGGGATTTAGGATCAGCGTGTACAGGTGGCTGAGTTCATCGTCCTGAAAAAAAGAACAAGGGTTAAAATTCAATGAGAAATCTATACTTATGGGATTTGGAAGTCAGCTTCTGAAATATATATGAATACATTACCATGCACTTGATTTCCTTCTTGATGAGGTGATTCTGGCCCTTGTAATTGAAAATGACATGGACCTTTTTGGTGCTATAGCCACAAATGTCCGGGCCTGTGCGAAGCAAATGATCACAATCATTACAGCTCGCAAGTGGTTCACCTAAACTCAAAGCTGGGGGTTGGCGGGGCTGTAACTTACCAAACATGATGTAGTATGTGGACTCCCCATGCATGGCGGTCTGTTCCATGTCCGCCGGGAAGACCTTGACGTAGCCGCCGCCGCAGTCAATCTTCTGCTCGTGTTTGACGGTGAACTGAATGACCAAACTCTTGCCTTCGTTACTGAACGGCTCAAATCGGATGGAGGACGCATAGAAACGAGCATCCTGGCTTGTCTGGAGACCTACAAACATAGGACAATATGACGTCATAGCATTCATCAAACCATTGACCTGTGCATTAGGTCAACGCCCTTAATGGCAAGGCCCACCAACATCATTTATTATCAAATAGATTTCTATTCGGTCCGAAATACCCGATGAATAAACTGAGAAATAATTGCATTTTGTTGATGTTTTAATACACTTTAGTTCCTCTTTGTCTATGAACAAGTTTCGTTTTGCTTTCTTCCTTGTTCAACTATTTGCTCACCTTTGTCCTTCTCGGCGTCGCCATAGAATTCGCCAGCCGTCAGTTTCCATTGGCCGTAGTCAGATTTGTGTTTGGAGTCCACCCAGCGACTTCTCCATTCATCTGATCAACAAACACATCAAAATCAGGGGGATTAATGACCTCAGTTTACACGAGAACACGCCATCAAATCTCTTACGCCAATTTTAAGAGGCGACGAGGCCTTGACCCTGGCAACCAGGGTGGAAACACATTTGGAAGTTTTAGCAGGTATTAAAAACACTGTCAAATAAAAAAAAGGAGCTATAAGCTAATTTGACATTTATTGGCGTGACATTAACTTTCGGTTTTGCTTTAACCTTACCGCCATCCAAGAACTCTTCCCGAAGGTACACCTTGGCTTGTACGCAATAGGCTACTAAAAGCGCCGTAATAGCAGCCAAAAGTTGCATTTTGCCCATCTTCTTTCTTTCCTCTCAGACTTGGTGTCCTTCTCGAGAGTCTTTTCGGAGAGACTTCGCACTGGAGTGGAGTGTCTTACCAGAAGCAGCTCAAGCTAACAGATGTCCGCACGCCATAGGACGAGCACACGGCCCGGCTGGACCAATCACAGTGAACCACGAAACCGAGGATGCTTCCGGGGACTGATCCAGGATCTGCTATTTCTTTGACATGGTCTCACGCTGTACGTCAGTCAACCGATAGAGGTCGTAAATTCCAACCTCAACATGGCTCAATCATGTTGGCTCGATTATCAACTGTAAATTTTGCGGTTTCTTGTAACAAAGGTAAGTTTGAAATATGTGTAACAACATCACACTATGAACGTGGTTTTGTTATTACAAAAATGCCATTGTAAATGTAAAGTAAATGTCAAAAGGGGCCCAGTGGACCGATGCTATATCATATGGAGTAGGAAATTCTCTACTCAGATTTGACCAGGCTCGACTGTTAAAAAAGTGACAAGACCTTAAAACACGCTAAAAATACATTAAAGTCAGTTTTACAAAAAAAAAAAACTTTAAGTAGAAATTATATTGTGGTGAATGCTGATCTCCATACATAACAACCTGTACAGTTGTGATGAAAGGTCAACTATAGTGTAGCCAATAAATAGTTAAAAATAATTCTATTGTATTTTAATTGACCTTTTACATTTGTAACCGGCGCCAATAAATGCGTATAGGGAAAAAAAAAAAAATCATTTCCTGGTGTCATTGAACGCACCACAAGATTCCAGCGCCAAGAATGGGAATTAACCAAATAACACCGACGTGGATTAAAAAAAAATACTATATGTATTTATTGGCAAATTGTAAACCAGCGTTTTTAGTTTAGCACGACGCAAGTATGACGTGTGATTTATGACGTAGTTACGACACATAATTACACGCCTTCCTAAACGACAACAACAAAGTACGCGCACGTGCAACGTTCAAGTCAAAACTGGAACATTCCAAACCGAAAAAAAGAATGACGTAAGAAGCAAGTACAGTGACGGAGTGCTGAAAGACATAGGGTCAAACTTCGAAACAAAAACACTTTTTTTTCTTTCATTGTCTTACACATTTTACTCAAATCTCTGGAAAAACGAGCCATTTCCAATTTTTTGGGCACGGCAAAATTAGCATACCGAGCGTTAGCTTAAGGCTTTCACAGCATGCTCCAGGTGATCACTTAATTATATATCATCAATTTCACTTCAAACGCTATTTTGTCTGTAATTGTCAGTAAAATTTCGTTCAGGTATTTTGTTGTTGTTTTATTTATATTGATGTAAAGGGAGCTCTCATAGTTTAGTTGAAATAGAGTATTATATTTTATTGTTGTGTTAAGATGTAGCACTTTGTCTTGAGATTAAGTCAAATAGCACTTGTCTAATAATTATGAGTGGCTAATTATTATTAAATCCTTTTTAATAATCCAAGCAGAAACTGGAGGAGTTTCTACCTTCAAAGTGGCAACTCTGCTGGAGTTCTAAGTGATGGAGGCCCATGATGTCAGTCAAATACCGAACGGTGCAAATAGGACCACACCGTTACGCAAACATTTAACGGGATGGTTTTTATCCTCAGGATGACCACAAGAATGCAAGGAATCTGCGAAAGGAGCACTTGGGCCCAACACATCACTATGTGATCAACATGCTGGCCCTCAGGCTGAGCTTGACTCCGACAGCAGTGGAGCAGTTCATTCTGGACTACTCGGTGAGGATATATGTACATGCAACACATTACGTGTGCAAAACGAGCCTTTATTCACCACTTTTAAAAGGACTTAGACAGTTGGGCACTCTGCATTGCCTATAGATAACCAGAATGTGTCTCTTATCCCACTGGGAATTGTCAGTATTTTTAGTATGTATTCAAGTAGACAATTAGGCTTGGATAGTTTTGTTTTGGTATTGCAAAAAAAAAGTTACAAAAAGTGGGGATAAATCCAAGGAATGTGTCTAACTAACCACATGACACTTTCTTGTGAGATGTAAAAACTATTTTCCACTGCAGACAGAAAAATTGGCCCTTTAATCACTTAAATAGTTGTACGATGTGAAGTTTATTTATTTTTTTATCTTGGTGTGATAAGTTGATGTCTTTTTGCTGTCTTTGCTTGTAGCTGGATCCTTTTGATGATTTTTTTGCCATTAATGGAAGCTCGAAACTTGCCTTTGTGTATCAAGCGACAAAACATCCTGGCCAAGGTAAGAAACATCCTTGAAAAATGATCATTTGTTCATTTGCATTAATTTCATGAGAACTAATATGGTTTCTCACCTCAGAATGTGGCCGTGCAATTCCTGGGCCCCGAAAAGCACTGCGACTCGTCCACGCCAATTTATCAAAGAAGCGCCTCACGGGCATATATTGCTCCTTCACTCGGGTCCGAGTGGATGTTGCTGTGACGGAAGACAACATACATCAGGTAAGAAATTCAAACACATTTATAAAAGCAACAGAGTACTATGTTGCATTTGCATATGAATAAGTTGGCTAAATAAATTCCTTCTGGCCTTCCACAGGAGTGTTGTTATATTTAGAGTATAGAATGTGAACAGCAGCAAAAAAAAATAAAATACAACTCAATTTACAAGAATATTAATTGTAATCACATACAATGGCGCTACCTGTTCTGGCTTCTTTTTACATGAATGAATTGGCAAGCAAATCATTTCTCCATATTATTTCCACTCTCCAGGAGACCTATTTTTCCATGTTTGACGCCCGCAATGGCTTCTATCAAGCCATCCAGAACAGCTTCAAAAACCTTCTGCCCGGTTTCCAAGCACTGCTAAAAGTTGACAGGACACAGCAGAGAGGCAAGACTAAGTCAAACTTTGAGCATATCTTCAAGAACATCCTTTTGGGCTTAGATGGTAAGGTTCCCATCTAATGGCATGACTTAAATAGTCCTACATTCTATATTTGCCGTAATGATTGGACTTGTTTCCACTCCAGTGATCCAGATGAGCTACCAGAATGTTAAATTGGCAGAAACCAAGAACGTTGACTTCAGTAAACTGGCATCCTTGCAAGATATGACCTTAGCAGCAACCGACAGTGACATGGTTACACATATGGAGGATCTCCTGATAAAGTGGACAAAGCAAATTGACCAGGTAGGGTCAAAAGAAACTCTATACCAGTGGTTCTTAACCTTATTGGAGGTACCGAACCCCCACCGGTTTCATATGCGCATTCACCGAACCCCTCTTTAGTGAGAAAAAAATATTATTTTTCAAATTCAAGACATGGATGTTTTTTACTGGTGCACAAAATGAGCCATGCATGAACATCACCTTGTTCAAAGAACATAACCAACACAATGCATGAACTCCAAACGAATGACATACCTGTAAATCTGTGTGACTTCTGCTGTCGCCTTTGCGAGACCAGTTCAGATATGCGTCGTCACGAATTTACACAATAAATCAGGTGTGTTCGGACCTTCGCAGTGGAGGCTCTGCCGAACCCCTGAGACCGACTCATCGAACCCCTAGGGTTCCATCCAACCCAGGTTAAGAACCACCGCTCTATACGAAGAAAAGGTCTCAGTGTGGAAAACGCCGTACGGTTTGTCTGCGATGAGCAGGTCCTTTTGGCGACTCAAGCGCTGAAGCAAGGTCTTGTGACGGAGGGGCCGCTGAGCGAGCTGGATTACTGGAGGCAAACGCTCTTGAAGTTCAACTCCATCCTCAATCACATCAACAGCACAAAATGCAAGGCCGTCATAACCGTGCTCAGACTTAACCGCTCCAAAGCACTGAAGGTATGGATGCTCGCTTGGTCACTGCAGTACAGCTCAGAAATTTGGTTTTATAACTTCAGATTTCATAGCAATATTAAAATAAGGATTACGAGTGACCCGATGAGTTATTGAAGCTGCAGTCCATGCCGTCGCTCCACCAAGTTTTTTTGCTTTGACTTGCTAGCAAAAATGATGATCCAATTTACGTATGATACTGCCTCCTGCACTCCAGGAAGAGAACAAAGTTAAATTAACGGTCTGATTATTTGCATTATCTTGTCTTGGTTAGGTGTGGCCGATGCTGGAGTCCAGGGTGACGGACAACTTCAACGAGGCCAAGGACAATGTCAAGTTCCTGGACACGCTGGCGAAAGTTTGCCAGCCTCTTTATACCAGCGACCCGGTATGTTCTCTCATTGATTTGAATCATTAGGTAGCTTTTGGAAAGGTTCGCCGTCTAAGACAGTGTCATATTGTACCTGTCAGGCCACCATTGTGAAAAGCGTGCAGAACATCATTAACGCGGTTCAGATGATCCACACGGTGTCGCGGTACTACCACACCAGTGAAAAGATATCCTCCATCTTCATCAAAGTGAGTCAATCCAAGCGGGCTACACACACACACGCACACATAACAGAAGATGTTGACAAAGATGAAGCCGATATGATATGCAAATCAGGTCACAAACCAGATGATCATAGCGTGCAGGCGATACATTTCCAACAACGGCACAGCCATATGGGGCCAAGATGGGAAAACTGTTGTGATGAAAATACAGGTAAGGGAGACAACCATCATGCCAGTTATGTGGAGTCGGATATGCAGGAAGCATTTGACTTTTGCCGAATTGATCTTTTGATAGGAGTGCCTTGGTTTGTATCGGGAGTATGAGTCTTGCTTGAAGAATACACAGGAAAAATCAAAAGAAATGCCAGGACAGAGGCCCTTTGGTTTCTCAGAGATGCACGTGTTGAGGAAGTTTGAGGTCTTCTGCAAGCGTCTCGAACATGTACGATTTCGCTTCCGTATGCTGCCTTTTATCCACATCTAGTATACATTTGATATAAATTGAGCGGGCCCTGCACTCAGAGTACAAGTAGGAATTGATTCAACGCTAACAGGCTTACATTTAGTGAGCTGAAATCTTTTGCAGATCACCAAAATAATGTCAGTGTTCAAGACGTTCGAGTGCCTGGCCAAGTCCAACATCGAGGGCATCGAGACTCTGGCCGGGCAGTTCCGCAAAGTCTCCGCCGAGCTGAAGAACAAGCAGGCGGATGTGTTTGCGTCAAGGACGGTGGCCTTCGAAGCGGACTACGACGTCTTCATGTCTCATATAAGTACCCTGGAGGTACATAGCCACAGACTGCTGTGTACATACTTTTTATTTTTTTTGCTTTTACATCATAGTTAACTTTTTACATGCCAGGAACTTAAGAACAGAATGATTATGATTTTACATATTACCTCGCAGCAGGCGCCGGCTTGCAGAATACTAATTCAAATGAGTTCCTTTGATTTGTTTTGTTTTTGTTTTGCAGGAGCTGCTAAAAGTTTTCATGAACTCAAGTTATGCCAAGTTTGACACAGCCCAGCAAGCTCTCGGTGTAATACAACGGTGAGTCCGAACTCGGTGTCATTGTTTGGAATTATATTTTTTTAATGCGCATTTTTTTTGTCCATGTGTCGTTGTTGTTTGCAGTTTTCAGAAACTAAACATTCCCTGTCTGAAGGCGGAAATGCCCGTTGCTTTGTGCGCTATTCTCCAGCTCTACGTCTCAGAAGTGGAGGCGGTGGCAAAGGTAAGGTTGCATGTGAAGGTGTCGTTCTCGTGATGTCACGCTCATGTCCTACGTTCATTCATTTTCTCGCAGCTATTTGACAAGCAAAACGAGGATCCGCCTATGAGTCGAAACATGCCGCCTGTCTCCGGCAGGCTCCGCTGGGCTCGCCACCTTTACAAGAAAATACATGAGCCCATATCGTACATACGCGTAAGCTGGAATGAGCTCCGCTACGAGATCCGTCCATTCCAAAATCGATTGGTTAGGATGAGCTCATTTAATTTTCCGGGTTTGCAGGAGAACTCCGACATCCTGACCACCCCCGAGGGACGCGCTGTCGTCAAATTGTACAATCAGACTACGGCCGCATTGCAACGCTTTGAGTCGGACCAGCACAAAGCTTGGGCAGCCGAAGTGTCCAAACTATATTATGGTTTGTTCTCTTGCAATTGTGTTAAGGGGCTCCAGTCAACCGTCTCCAAATAAGTTTAGTGGCATGCAGTAAAATGATTTTATATCTCAACAGCCTTGAATACAACGCTATTGATTCGCTGCACCGTTACGGGCAAGTACTTGGTCAACTTTGATACCAAAATAAGTGAAGCCATTCAGGAGGCCAGCAGTTTGGTGAAGATGGGCCTGGAAGTCCCCAAGCAGGCTTTGCATTTCCTCAAGTGTGAGCACCAATTAAAGACGTATCACCATCGTCTTCACGTCAGTATTTCTTTTTTTTATCTTTTCATTTGCTGTTCCCACTAATTGACAACCTAATGGTCTCCTCCTGTGATTCCTCATGTAGACCATTGTGATAGAGTACAAGCAAATTTGTGAGAGCATCCCAGAGGATTTTAACAACATGATGACATCAAAGACCAACCAAGTAAGATCTTATGTGATTGCCACGCAATGGACTCAAAATAGCCAGCGGGGGGGAAAGCTACTCATGTGTCACAATGTATGTTTGTGTCCCATTACAAGATTGATTCCCTCCTTCGCTACGGTTCAGTGATGGTCATGTGGTCATCGCTGCTTCTGGAGAAGTACTTTACAAATATTGACATTACCTTGGCTGAACTCAAGCAAATCTTGAAGAAGGTATGTGACTGTACCTCCATTTCAAATGAGGGATTCTGAGTGATCGATTCAAGCTAGTGTTGGGATTTTAGTTTCATCAGGTTTAGGGCTTTAGGTTTTGTGACCTTAAATCATGTTTCCACTCTTTCCAGGTGCAAGACATCTGTAAGTTTCACATTGACAATTATCTCCAAGAGGTCTCTGAGACCGTTCTCATCCATCTGCCCGAAGATCGCTCCTCTGCAATTGAGCCCCTTCTTCAACTCACTGAGGTAAAAGCCCACCATCACTACAAATATCTCTGGATTTAAGTGACATGTGAACAAGTTTAATATTCTTTTTTTTATCTTTTAGAGCCTGTGCCAGAAGGGGATCAAAAGAGTAGAACACAAGTGCTATCACGTGAAGGAAGCGGTGAACGAGCTGGGCAAAGTGTTTAATTCCATTTACAAGTCCAAGCAAACCACGAAGGCCGCAGACAGTTCTGGTACTCGCACATCCGTTCCCCCTCCTCAAATAATCGTGTAGTTACCTAACTTGATGGCCTACGTGTGTGTTATGGATATAACAGTTTATTTTGACATTCTAGCACCGAAGGAGAACCAGCGAATCTCCGACAATGCAACAGAGGGCCAAGAAAAGTACAAAGCTACACGCTTTGAAAAGGTTTGCGTGCTCAGCAATAGTACACTTTTTTTAGTCAAGATGGGCAATATTTGACTTTTTTTTCTTCTTCAGGAATTCACTAAGCAATATGACTCCTTTGCTGCGAGGATTTTGGATGCACTAGTAGAAATGACCAAGTTGTCTCTGAAGACTTTGGAGCGGCGAGTGTCCGGCCCCGAGTAAGTCTTCTCCCGTCTCTTTTGCTGTTGCAAACGCATTGCGGTTCAGTTGATTCTCATGATAACCTTGGGACTTGCAGCTTATTCCAGAAGAAGGCTGGCGATGCCTGGGTCCCCATGATGAAAGCGGAAGTACATCTAAATGCACCCAATGTGGTGAGGAAAAGCACAGTAGCAATCCACCTGTGGCAATTCTTAACTGATATTTAAATATCTAGGGCAGGGGTCACCAACCGTTTTAAATCTGAGAGCTGCGTCTTGAGAGGGGCTACCTACCAATTCTTAAGCGACAAATTTGCTTGAATTATTCGGAGCAAGCTGGCTTGCCTTTATCTACAAATGCTAATCCTACCACGACATGTTTCTGACGTTGCCAGTAAATACTGTGTGGTTGTCCGCAGGTGATGGTCCCCACTGTGGAACAGATTCATCACGCCATACTTGAAACCAATGAATGTCTCTTGGGAGTCAGCAAGGGCATTCAATGCTGGGAGGTGGAGTACAGGCATGAAAGCTCACCCACTGAAGGTGAGTGGCCATGAACGGAAACAATACGGCGTTCGCTCGGAGTTGACGCTCAACCCTCTCGCAGGGCGGGAGAAATTGGACTTTTACACACGCGTCAGCAATCACGACGATATCAAAGCGGTCATTTTCGCCATAAAGTCAGTGCTGAAGTTGCAGAGGGACAACGCCGCCACCGTTATAGATCGCTTTAAGAGGTTCAAGGAGCTGTGGGGCAAGGACAAAGAGCACGTCATCAAGGTATCGGAATGTACATCGGCAGGGGCCGCTGAGAAAAATGGTCGGAATGTACTTTTGCGCGATAATGTGTTGGCTTTCTTTTTAAAGGCATTCATTGACAGCAATCCGTCTTTGATTGAGATAAAAAGTAAATTGCACCACTATGACATGCTTGAGAACCAAATCGAGGCAATCCAGAACATCATTGTTGTTGGGATGATTGAACTGTCAACAAGTAAGAAAACGCAAATTCTCAGGTGTTTTTAACAACAAAGCCGAGCAGTTTGAAAAGGATTCAATATCCATGTGAGTTGTATGTTTCCTGACCAGATCACTTAAAAGGGTCCCTCATGGTGGAGGCCAAGGCTTGGAAGAAGCTGCTGTGCAAATATTTGCACGTACAGTGCAGGAAGAACATCATTGACATCAGCCTGCAGACCCACAAGAGCTTCACGCAGCTGTCTCATCCCATTACAAATCTGGATGACGTTCGCTGCTCCATGAAGACGCTGGCCAACCTGCGCGATTCGGAAATTAACACCGACATAACGCTCGTTTCCACTCAAGTGCGAATAGCTTCCCCTTTGCTTTTTGTCTTTGACACTAGATCCAACTGGTCATGTTTTCCCAATATTTAGGATGCCTACGAACTGCTGATCCTTTATGAAGCAGAAATGCCAGAGAAGGAACCGGGAGAGGTGTACGGACTCGGCCGTTTCTCCGTCAGGCTTCTGTCCAAGGCTGTAAGTTGGGTTCAAATGCAGACATTTTTTAAAGTTAGGAACGGAGTCATCACAAATAGTGCAAAAGGTAATAGAAAACTTCAAATATACATGAGAAAAATATATTTTTTAACAAATTAATCAAAGACAAAATATGACCTTTTACTCCTCAAATTGGCTCCATAAGTAAAGTATCTCGAAGTGCTCCACCTTTATAAATGTTTTCCCTCCCAGATGTCCGTTCAGGATCAGCTTTTCCGTATGCAGCCCCACCTCAAGCAGGACCTGATGGAGCGCGTCGGCGTCTTTGAGAAAGATGTCGACACATTCATGGACAACTATGATGATGTAAGATGCCAGTCGATTATTTTTATTTTTTTGTAATTTATCATTTTAGTATTATTTTTATTTTTATGGATTGACGAAGTACATGCACATTTCAGTTGTTTTCTAAACGCCCTGCAGGAAGGTCCTATGGTTGAAGGAACAGAACCGAAGGAAGCCAGCCGCAGGCTCCAGGCCTTCCAGGTACTTATGCTAGTCAATTTTTTATTTTGTTATCTTTGTTGAAAAAATAAAACATTGAGCTTCCCAGACCACCACCACCCAATCCAGTTCTTTTAATTGTGTGTGTGTATTTGTCCCGTTCAAGGCCAGGTTTTCCGAGCTGTGGCGAAATTTCACCATCTACAACTCCGGCGAGCAGCTCCTCGGCCTGCCTGTCTCTGATTACGAATGCCTTCAAAATAAAAAGTACAAAGGCTTGAAACTGTCAACGGAAAAGAATTGCCTTGTGTTAAAAACGTGTTTTCCCCACCTCTAGGAAAGAGCTGGACCTGCTTCAGAAGCTCTACGGCCTATACGACACTGTGATGAAGACCATCAGTGGTCACTCCAAGCTCCTGTGGACACAAGTGGATATTGAGAAGATCAATAATGAGCTTATGGACTTCCAGAACAGGTTCCCTTTGTGTACGAAAAAAAAGTGGCAACACCCAGGCAAAATTGTAATAAGTGTACTTGCAGGTGCCGACGTCTTCCCAAGGCCCTGAAGGAGTGGCAGGCTTTCAACGACCTGAAGCAGACCATCGACGACTTCAGCGAGCTGTGTCCTCTGCTGGAGATGATGACCAACAAGTCAATGATTCGCAGGCACTGGGATCAGATCTCCAACATGACTGGCCACGAGTTTGAGGTTGACTCACCCACCTGCATTCTGGGTGACATCATGGAGGCGCCGCTGTTGACGTTCAAAGACGACATTGAGGTTGGCGCTGGACCATCTCCTTTTCCCGCACCTCCTGTGAGCTTGCAGCTTTATTCGCAACTCTCTACTCCCCGCACCTTTTAGGATATCTGCATATCGGCCGTGAAAGAAAGGGACATCGAGGCCAAGTTGACGGGTGTGAAAATGGTGTGGCGTGACCAAAACTTGACGCTGAATAGCTTCAAGGACAGAGGGGAGCTCATGCTGCGAGGCGGTGACACCGCAGAGATCCTCACCACTCTGGAGGACAGTCTTATGGTGCTGGGATCGTTGCTAAGCAATCGGTGAGGAGAACTTCAAGGCACAAACTTTATTTTTGTTTTTACAGCCGCTTTTAAGCAGAAGTATGTCTGCAGAATTGCAGCGTTAGAGCTGAGTACAGTTACCCAATTAAGGCAGCAACCCGTGACAACTTTGTTTCTCGCTCTGTCTTTCAATCTGCCTTTCTCTACACAGCTACTGCACATTCTACAAAGCTGAGATACAGGACTGGGTCTCCAAGCTGTCCACGTCAACAGACGTCATTGAGCAGTGGGTCATCGTGCAAAACCTTTGGATTTACTTAGAGGCCGTCTTTGTCGGGGGTGACATTGCCAAAGACCTGCCTCAGGTAAACTGGCCTGAAGTTAGAAGTTCAAAAATGATTGGATGTAAGACAAGTCAAATGCCTAGTTTACATATTACCATAATAAAGAAAATACATTTTGAAATTGTATTATATTATTCAACCAATTGAATGTGAAAATGTATATTTCTTTATTTGCAATAAATCAATAAGCCAATTCTTTCAAGCGTTCCCATTCATGTAGGAAGCAGAGCGCTTTCAGCAAATTGACTCAACGTGGATCGGCGTCATGGACCGAGCACGAAACGTCCCGAACGTCGTAGAGTGCTGTGTCGGGGATCCAATGCTGGGGGAGATCCTGCCAGATCTTCAGAAGCAACTGGACTTTTGTCAGAAGTCACTCACAGGGTAAAACGACTCGTTAGCGTCATTCAAAAAAGTAGTCCAGTGAACCTCCCTAATTGGCAGAGTACTACCAAGATTGTAATTGCCTCTAGATGCCACAAGGTGGCTGCCAAGCACTTTTTTCTATTACACTAGGCTGTGGCCTGACTAAATGAAGCTCCTACCCTCTTTTCTACCCCAACATGCCATTACATGCATTTTTACTTGTACCTAAATGACATGCCTTTCATTGGAAACAGTCTTCTAGTGATGCATAACAAGCACAAACACTGCAGGTACCTGGAGAAAAAACGTCTCCTGTTCCCACGGTTCTTCTTCGTGTCTGATCCCGCTCTCTTGGAAATCCTTGGGCAAGCGAGCGATTCTCACACGATTCAGGTGAGTGCATTTGTCTCGCTAAAAATGCCACTCTGGATAATATAGAATGGGAAACCCAAACGTCAATATTGTCATAAGTGAATGAAATCAAACGGATTTTTCTTCTCTTTCCTGCCCCTCAGTCGCATCTTCTCGGAGTGTTTGACAACGTCAATGAAGCCGAGTTTGATGCCGATGCGTACGACAGCATTTTGGCTGTCTTGTCTCAAGAAGCGGAGAAATTACCGGTGAGTATGCTCATCGTTGACATGGACCTTATTTTAACTGCATTCATAGACCATGCACATTTTTCCAATGGTTCTGTGTTGTGTTTGTGCCGTTTCAGCTGGACAAGCCCGTCCTAGCTCAGGGTGCCGTGGAGCTCTGGCTCGGGAAGCTACTGGTGGAGCAGCAGTCATCGTTGCACACAGTCATCAAAGCGGCTGAAGACATGATCAACGACGAAGAGTTTGACCTCATACCTTTTCTTGACAAGTTTCAAGCACAGGTCTGTAAACTTGGAGAATTCGGTGTCACTCGAGTGCTTATACTTAAGTATGTTGTGTATTTCTATACAGTACATATATACAAAGACTGTACTATGTACTTTACCAAAGCGAGGCTAAAATGGCCACTTTCAATCAAAATAGGTAGCATATTTTCTGTCTCATTTCACAAGGGTGTTCTTTTTTTGCGGATCTACTCACCTTTGATTTGCCCATCGATTGTATGTGTGTGTGTGTGTGTGTGTGTTTTCTGACCTTGTGGGAAGTGACATTGAGACAGATTCCACTTCCTGTCTTAGGTGGGCCTGCTTGGAATCCAAATGATCTGGACCAGGGACTCAGAGGAGGCCCTTGAAAATGCAGAATTCAGCAAGGAGGTGATGATCTTCACCAAGAAGAAATTCCTGAATCTTCTCCGAACGCTCATCAAGCAGACCACCTACGACTTGACCAAATTTGACAGGGTCAAGTATGAGACTCTGGTCACCATCCATGTGCACCAGAGTGACATCTTTGAAGAGCTGGTAGGCTCACTCGTGCTTCAGAACAGATTTTTTTTTATTTTATTTTTTTTTTTACCTGATATCACACGCACTGATCTTGCTTTCTCTCCAGGTGGCAAAATCAGTCAAATCTACCAATGACTTTGAGTGGCTGAAGCAAAGCAGGTTTTACTACAATGACAGCATTGATAAGGTCATCGTGTCCATCACCAATGTCGACTTTATTTATCAGAACGAATTCCTCGGCTGCACCGACCGTCTGGTCATCACCCCACTGACTGACAGGCAAGACAGCAAACGAGTGTAGTCATTGTATTTATTTCATTGGATTTATTTTGCATTCATTGCCTGTATACAGGTGTTACATTACATTGTCCCAGGCCCTGGGCATGAGCATGGGAGGAGCCCCTGCTGGGCCAGCAGGTACAGGAAAGACAGAGACCACAAAAGACATGGGTCGATGTTTGGGAAAGTATGTGGTGGTCTTCAACTGCTCTGACCAAATGGACTTCAGGGGACTCGGCAGGATTTACAAAGGTAGGCAAATGCACTGATGAGTGATGCTATTGTCTTATTTTCTGTTATTAGGCATGCAGCAGGGGGACCTAAATAAACAAATGAATTTACTGTTTGTTTGTTTTTTTCCCCCCCCCAGGCCTTGCACAGTCCGGTTCGTGGGGTTGCTTTGACGAATTCAACAGGATTGACCTGCCGGTGTTGTCTGTGGCCGCACAGCAAATTTACATCGTTCTGGTAGCTCGTAAGACGCACAAAACGAGTTTTATCTTTACGGATGGTGACGTTGTTGACCTGAATCCAGAGTTTGGCCTTTTCATTACTATGGTAAGACAGACATTTAAATGACAGCGTTAACAGCTTTAACTTGTGCACCAACATACCGGCATTCCCTGCCTAGAACCCCGGTTATGCTGGTCGTCAGGAACTTCCTGAGAACTTGAAAGTGCAGTTTAGGACAGTCTCCATGATGGTGCCTGATCGACAGGTACACACAAGATTTTTTTTTTTTTTTTTTTTAAATCAACAGAGCTTCCCACTTGCTATATTTGCTCACATGTAAAAGTTTTGTTGCCTCTGGTCTTTGGCAGATCATCATGAGGGTTAAGCTGGCCAGCTGTGGATTCAACGAGAATGTCCTCCTAGCCCAGAAATTCTTTGTCCTTTATAAACTATGTGAAGAGCAGCTTACAAAACAGGTGAGACCAAGCAACAAGTATCAGGCGACCAGAGGTCCCCTTCAAAATACTCGAAAATTATTCTTTTTTTCATCCAAATTGCATTCGTGCTTTTGCTTTGCTGTGTTTCAGGTCCACTACGACTTTGGCCTGAGGAACATCTTGTCCGTGTTGAGGACACTGGGAGCCTGCAAGAGAGCACGTCCCGATGACTCTGAGTCCAGCACCGTCATGAGAGTGCTGCGTGATATGAATCTGTCCAAACTGGTATCACATCAATGCAACCGATCAAACAGGGGTGCACATCATGAGGATAGCATGGTGTTAGATCTTCCTAAATATAAATTCCCTTTTTTTTTGCTACTCAAGATGCAAAACGGTATTTGAAAATCACTAGGAAGGCACCAAAATGTGTAACTAAACACAAATGTGCTCCACCTAGTATGTGCACCCCTGCATGCAAGTTTCAATCGTTGTATAGAAAACGTTTGTTAACACTGTTTCAGGTGGATGAGGATGAGCCGCTCTTCCTCAGTCTCATCAATGACTTGTTCCCTGGCATCAAACTGGACAACAGCTCCTACAATGAACTACAGGCCGCCGTGAAGCATCAAGTTGAGCTTGCTGCTTTGGTTAACCACCCCAACTGGAACCTAAAACTGGTTCAGGTATTGCAAAACATATCGCTGAAGCTCTCGACTGATTTTGACGTTAAGCCGCTGTTATGACTCATGTCATCAGCTCTACGAGACTTCCCTTGTGCGCCACGGCCTCATGACGCTGGGGCCGAGTGGGGCGGGTAAGACGGCGGTCATCAACATCCTAATGCGGGCGCTGACAGAGTGCGGAACGCCACACAGGGAGATGCGCATGAACCCCAAGGCCATCACCGCGCCGCAGATGTTTGGCCGTCTCGACGCTGCCACCAACGACTGGACTGACGGGATCTTCTCCACTCTATGGAGGAGGACGCTCAAAGCTAAGAAAGGTCCGGATTCACATGAGCTATTTCCACAGTTTTGGTTCATAGGTTGCTCAAATGATGCCTTTTGTCTACAGGGGAGATCATATGGATCCTGTTGGACGGTCCCGTGGATGCCATCTGGATTGAAAACCTCAACTCTGTGCTGGATGATAACAAAACCCTCACACTGGCAAACGGTGACCGTATCACCATGTCGCCGTCTTGCAAGTTGGTGTTCGAGGTGCACAACATTGAGAACGCCTCTCCGGCCACCGTGTCCCGTGTCGGTATGGTCTATATGAGCTCCTCGGCTTTAAGCTGGGAACCCATCCTCAAGGTACAGCAGTTTGTGACAGTGGTTGTTCCTTGAACTCCATCTTACAAGATGACAATTGCGTTGTGTTTTTTTTTAGGGATGGACAAACAAGCGGAACCCAGAAGAAGCTGAGAACATCATTCATCTGTACAGCAGGATATTTTGGGACGCGTATTCATTCATGAGACAGGCCCTAAAACCCAAGATGCCATTTTTGGAGTGTAACTACATCATGCAGGTACACAAACCAAACCAAAGCAAGCATCACCACCAGACGCTGATTCTGATTTAGTAGTATTTGTCAAATTGTGGTCACGCAGTCTTGCAATCTGCTGGAGGGCCTCATCCCAACCAAGCAGATGGGGGGCCTGGTCAGCGACAAACATTTGGAGCGGCTCTTCGTCTTCGGCCTCATGTGGAGTCTCGGGGCCCTATTGGAGTTGGACGACCGTGACCAAATGGAGGGTTTTTTCCGAGAGCACAGCAGCAACATTGATCTGCCTCACACAAAGGAGGGAGAGACTATGTTTGAATTCATGGTCGGGGCAGATGGTACGCTAACAAAAAATCAACAGCTTCTAATGGAAAGTTGAATTTGGAAGTGATGCCTGTTCAGCCGTCAGAGATTCTGTTGCATTGTTTGCATTGCTCTTCCAGGTCAGTGGTGTCACTGGAATGAGCATGTAGGGGAGTACGAGTACCCCACAGATCACGTACCGGACTACGCTTCCATCCTTGTGCCCAACGTCGATAACACTAGGACCGCTTTTTTGCTGGAGACTATTGCGAAGCAGTACAAGGTGGGTTGCGGCTTGTTAGAAACAATGGAAATGCTCACATGCTACTCTTCATGTATTCATTTTGAAAATTCCACAGGCCGTCTTGCTCATTGGTGAGCAAGGGACGGCTAAGACAGTGATGATCAAAAGCCATGCCAAGAAGTTTGACCCCGAGA